>NC_092778.1:9967494-10585351 GCF_047496795.1 Chiloscyllium punctatum
GCTCCTGGGAGTGGTCCACAACAAGCTTTCTTGGACTCTTCATGTGGATGCACTGTTTACAAAGGCCCGGCAACAGCTCTTCTTCCTCAGGCAGCTGACGAAATTTGGCATGACGGCGAATACCCTTGCCAACTTTTATAGGGGTGCCATCGAGAGCATTCTGTCTGGATGTATCACTACATGGTATGGCAAGTGCATCATTCAAAATCAGAGATGGTTACAGAGAGTGCTGAACTCAGCCCGGACAATCACAAAGACCAACCTCCCATCTATAGAATCCATCTATCAAGGAAAGGCCACCAGCATTCTTAAAGATGCATCCCACCTTGTCAATGTTTTTCTACAATCTCTACCATCAGGGAGAAGGTACAGAAGCCTGAACACACGCACCAGCCGGTTTCACAAGTTTCTACCCTACTATTGTTAGAATACTGAATGGACTCACAAACTCTTAACATTCGCCTGTACCTGTGTTTTTGTTTTTGCCACTGTTTACCTATTATTTACTATGCATGCTACTTAACTCTGTGATCTGCCTGTATTGCTTGCAAGACAAAGCTTTTCACTGTGCCTCAGTACACGTGACAATAAATTCAATTCGATCTTTTATACACAATAAGTGATTCAGATTTGGAATTTACTATCTTACAGATTTAATAATAACCTCCAAAATGCAGTTGGATAAATACATGAAGGAGAAATATGCAGAAATAAGAAGGAGTAGAGCAGAGGAACTAAGTAGATCTCTTTTTGAAAGATCTTGTACAGAATCAATCGGCCGAACTATCACTTTCTGAATGCTTTTATTCACGATTCTACAGCTAGAAGGTTAGGTTTTAAACTGTGTCTTAGGAAAGGAAGAGAGGCAGAGAGCATTAAGGAGAAATTTACAGAGCTTTGGGATCTAGGCAGCTGGAAACAATGATGTTGTGATTAAGTTCAGAAGAACATAAGAACTAGGAACATCAAGCCTGCTATGTCATTCAATAAGATCATGACTGAAACTTTCATGGACACAGCTCCACGTACCCACCATAACCCTTAATTCCTTTACTGTTCAAAAATCTATCTATCTTTGCCTTAAAAACATTCAATGAGGTAGCCTCAACTGCTTCGCTGAGCAGGGAATTCCACAGATTCACAACCCTTTGGGTGAAGAAGTTCTTCCTCAACTCAGTCCTAAATCTGCTTCCCCTTACTTTGAGGTTGTGCCCCCTAGTTCTAGTTTCACCTGCCATTGGAAACAACTTCCCTGCTTCTGTCTTATCTATTCCCTTCATAATTTTATGTTTCTATAAGATACGCCCTCATTCTTCTGAATTCCAACAAGTATAGTCCCAGTCTACTCAATCTCTCTTCATAAGTCAACTTAATGAACTTCCTCTGCACCCTCTCCAGTGCCAGTATATCCTTTCTCAAGTAAGGAGACCAAACTGTTCACAGTACTCCAGGTGTGGCTTTACCAGCACACTACATAGCTGCAGCATAACCTCCCTATTTTTAAACTCCATCCCTGTAGCAATGAAAGATAATATTCCATTTGCCTTAATTACCTGTTGCACCTGCAAACCAACTTTTTGTGATTCATGCACAAGGACACTCTCTGCATAGCAGCATGCTGCAATTTTTCCACCATTTCAAGAATAGTCCATTTTGCTGTCATTCCTATCAAACAGATGACCTACATTTACCAACATTGTACTCCATTTGCCAGACCCTTGCCCACTCACTACCTGTATCTCTCTGCAGACTTTCAGTGTCCACTGCACACTTTGCTGTATCATTCATTTTAATGTCATATGTGAACTTTTATACACATTTGGTCCCCAACTCTATATCATTGATGTAAATTGTAAACAACTGCAGCCCCAACACTGATCCCTGAGGAGACTATTAGCCACTGATCGCCAACCAGTAAAACACCCATTTATCCCACTCTTTGCTTTCTATTAGTTAACCAATTTTTCATCCATGCTAATACAGTACCCCTAACACTTTTATCTAATGCAGCAGCCTCTTGAGTGGTACCTTGTCAAATGCCTTCTGGAAATCCAGATACACCACCAAGTTGGGAATGCTTTAGATGCTAGAATACAAGCAGCACAGATATGAAGTAGAGTTGTAGGGCCGGAGAAAGTTCCACATATCGAAAGTTACAATGTTATGGATGCATTTGAAACTCAGCTGGAGTATGCAAGCTATCCCAGTTTGTCCTTTCATTCAACTTCTCTCACACTTCGCAAGAGAACCACCCAGAATCCATTCAACACCTTCCACACACTGCATTGGAGAACAGGAACCAGCCTAGCAGAAAGTACAAATTCAAATCTGTGCTATAGCAACACAGTTGTGGTACTAATTACCTACTGGTATCAGTATGTCAGTCAATGAGTCGAAATTGGGATAAGAGTTGGAGCAAATCGAGGTTAGTCCCATAGAGATTCTGCCATCAATCACAGCAATCAGAGAGTAACTTCTCCTGATAACAGAAAGATTGTTTAATCAGCACAGTGCAGTGAGTAGAAGCTAGTTACATGACTCAAGTTATGTGCATGAAATCAATCCTAGCCATTTATAAGTGTGGGCACCAGTCATGATTGAGAGGGGAATTATACAATCAGGTTCAACTTAGCCACCCAATAATTTTTGGTACTGTAGGTTACTCTTTGTGCACGGACAGGTGATAAATTGTTTTGTTTTGGGGATTTTATCAACCAGCCTGATAGATCCAGAAATTATAATTGTTTCTGAACTGACAAGAATGAATATACTGCATTCACTCCTGCAGAAAACATGATATTTAAGGCTGGAGAGTTTAAACTAAATACTTAAAAAATGTTCAGCAGCTCTGGTTTATGACGGACTGAAGATTAACTTAGTAGCTTGGCTCCCCTCAGCCAGCATCTGCAGTCCTCACTTTCTCCCCTCAGAGCAATCTCACCTCAGAGTTAGGAGGCTCACAGTAACTTGAGCACACAGTAACTGGGATATATCTTGGGACAGTGTTGAGGAAATACTTCATTGTGTGAACAGTGAGTTTCAGATAATATATCAATCTAAGGCTGCTAACCATGCCTTTCTCTACACCAATTAATTCGTTTCAGTTGCATAGGAATCATACAGTAAGGTTCAGAGAACAGACAATACTCTTGATGACTCAGCAACACAAAGCAACCATTAACTATCTTACTTGATGTCTGTAGAACCTAGCAGTTTGCAAAGTGCCCTACATGATACCACTGATGGTCTTTTCACTTAAAATAATTCACCAAAACACTTTGAAATGCCATGAAAGATGCGATCCAGGCATCTTCTCAATCTCAATCCTTCTCAATACATTGTGACAAAGCCATTGTTGTGTATTGCATCTGCCACAATCTATAACCAATATTTACATTATTCTACTCACAGTCTCCAAGCCAATGGACTATTGATTGATTATATTTATATTACAATGAGTCATAATTGATTGCACAACAATCATTATTCATCATAAAAGCAACAATTTTTTTAAACATTGATATTTGATGACAAAACCCATTGATGTTGTTCTGAATAGTGATGCCTTAGATATATAGAGTTTATAGAAAACAATATCTACTGGCACAATATATAGTTAAAACCATTAATTTTTTTTAGCCTTCATTATTGCAAATTAGTCATCTAATTTAGTACAGTATACAATGCAATAGGTGCAGTGCACCTTTTAATTATGCACTAAGGGAAAATCAAAAGACATTCAATTTTCAGAAGGTTACTTGTAGCAGTCTCCATCTACTTTCCAAACAATTATTTCTGGGACACAGTTCCCATATTTCTTTGGTATCAATGCATGGGTAAATACAGTAATTTGACAAGGTAGCATCTGAATTAAACAGCATTGCAAATGGAACATAAACACTGGCAGAGACCAATTGAACTGAACAACATGTTCCTACGCTGAATATGCTCTCACATTTAGTACACACAGTTCTGCTTCATTTATCAAGTCTGGTCCTGAACATTCACAAGGTATGCTATCTAGCATGTTTCTATTTATGTAAAATCCCATTTGAATTGTGACACTGGGTAGCTTGTAATATTACTTAGCAGAGAAGCTTTCTTCTGTGAAACATCTGTGAAAGTATTAGGTGTGCTGTCAGTTAAGTACAGGACACCTAGTTCCATTTGCTGGAATTCAATTAGCAGTATTAGCTATTGTATGCTTCTAATAATAGTTTTGCTAGAATTTCATCCTTTGGGTTAAAGGATGAGTAGACTCACTCAGTGCCTTTAAAGCTCAAATTTGCTTTTCCTTGAGCTAACTACTTCCAGAGTTTTAATCAATACAAATGGCCAACTGCAAAGACCAAAGACCAATTCTGTAGAAATTTATAGCACAGAAAGTAACTATGCACACCATTGTGCCTGCAATGGTTCTCTGAACAATTATCTAATGAATTCCAAACCTTTGTTCTTGCCCTGTTGCTTTTAAGGAGGAATTTTTAGGCTGCAGTTGTAGAGGTAAGAAAACACAGAAGAACCGACGTTTCGGGCATAAGCCCTTTTTCAGGATTCCTGATGAAGGGCTTATGCCCGAAACGTCGATTCTCCTACTCCTCGGACGCTGCCTGACCTGCTGCGTTTTTCCAGCACCACGCTCTCGACTCTGATCTCCTGCATCTGCAGTCCTCACTTTCGCCTTTTGCAGTTGCAGAGGCCCTATCTCTGGGCAAGAAATTCTGGTTTCAAGTCCCATACAACCTGAATAAACAGGTCAATTATCAGCCTGTAAATCCAAAGCCATACGAGATCATGGCTGATCTGATCATCCTCAACTCCACTTTCTTGCCTCATCACCATAACCCTTGGTTCCCTTATGGAAAATATCAGCCTTGATTATATTCAATGAAGAGAAAGTGAGGACTGCAGATGCTGGAGATCAGAGCTGAAAAATGTGTTGCTGGAAAAGCGCAGCAGGTCAGGCAGCATCCAAGGAGCAGGAGAATCGACATTTCAGGCATAAGCCCTTCTTCAGGAATGAGGAGCGTGTGCCAAGCAGGCTAAGATAAAAGGTAGGGAGGAGGGACTTGGGGAGGGGCGTAGGGAATGCGATAGGTGGAAGGAGGTTAAGGTGAGGGTGATAGGCTGAAGAGGGGGTGGGGGCGGAGAGGTCGGGAAGAACCTCTCCGCCCCCACCCCCTCTCCAGCCTCTCACCCTCACCTTAACCTCCTTCCACTTATCACATTCCCAACGCCCTCCCCCAAGTCCCTCCTCCCTACCTTTTATCTTAGCCTGCTTGGCACACGCTCCTCATTCCTGAAGAAGGGCTTATGCCTGAAATATCGATTCTCCTGCTCCTTGGATGCTGTCTGACCTGCTGCGCTTTTCCAGCAACACATTTTTCAGCTCTTATACTCAATGATCCAACCTAGACAGCCCTCTATGGTAAATAATTTCAGATTCACGACTCTCAGAAAGAAAAAATTCTCACCGGTCTTAATGGGCAAATTCTTACTTTGAACTTAAACCCTCTGGTCCTAGATTCTCCCACAAAGGGAAAAAACCTGTTTGTGACTATCCTGTGAAGTCCCCTAAGAATCCTTAATATTTCATCAAGGTCTCCTCTCATTCTTCTAAACTTTAATGAGTACAGTCCTAACCTTTCATCATAAGAAAATCCCTCCATACCCAGAGTCCAAAATCAGTATATCTTTCCGTAGATAAGGGGACTAAAACTGTTCAAAGCATTTGAAGTGTAGTCTGACGACAGCCTTGAATAGTTTTAGCAAGACCTTCCTATTTTTAATACTCCATTCCCTCTGAAATAAAAGTTCACAGTCCATGGCGTTCCCTATTATCCACTGAACTTGGATGTTAGCATTTTGTGATTCATGCACAAGAATCCCAAATTCATCCATGGTGTACTTTTATGTGGTTTTCTCCTATTTAAGTAATATTTAGATCTTCTATTCTTCCAGCCAAAATGCATAACTTCACATTTTCCAACTTTATACTTCATGTTTGCCCACTCACTTAATCTGTCTATATCCCTGTGCCATCTCACCTATTTGCATTAGCTGCAAACTTAGTGATGGTACTTTCACTTCCTTCATCTGACTGTGACTCTAAACTGATCCCCGTGATACCAGTCACTCCACTAGTTACAGATGACATTCTAAAAAATGTCCCATTACCCCCTTATCTGTCCTCTCTTAGTTAGCTAATTATCTAAACTACCCAAACTCAATGAGCTCTTATCTTATTATGTAGCTTTATGTGCAGTATCTTATCGTATCTCTTGGAAATCCAAATATATTACATCTACTTGTTCCTCTATCAATGTCACTTGTTACCTCCTCAAAGAACCGACTAAAGTTGTCAGGCATGATTTCCCTTTCGTAAAGCCATACTGATTTTGTTTGATCATATTATGTATTTCTAATTGCTCTGGTACATACTTTAAATTAAAAGATAACATTTTCCCAATAAAGATGTTAAGATGTGGGCAAATGGTGGTTCAGTGCTTAGCATTGCTACCTCACAGCACCAGGAACCAAAGTTCAATTCCACCCTTGGGTAACTGTCCATGTGGAGTTTGCACATTCTCCTTGTGTCCAAAGATGTGCAGATGGATTGGCCATGCTAAATTGCCCATAGAGTCCTGAGGTGTGCAGGCTGGGTGGATTAGCCAGGAATAGGGTTGGGGGGGATTGGATCTGGATTGGATGCTATTTGGAGGGTTGGTATGGACTCAATGGACCAAATAGCCTGCTTCCTCGCTATATGGATTCTATGAACTGTTTTATAGTTATCTGCTTTCTGTCTCCCTCAGTTTTGAATAAGGATCTTACATTGGCAATTTTTCAATCCTCTGCAACTTTTCCAGAATCTAAGAAGTTGTGAAAGATTACGATCAGTGCAACCTTCTCCCACTGTAGATATGTCCTTAAAATTCCTGGAATGCAACCTATCAGATCCAGGAGAATTATCAGGCTCTAGCTCCAGCAGTTTCCCCACTACTTTGTCTCTAATGATAGTTATAACACTTGTTCCCTCCCTCACTTTAGCTCCTTGATTATTTAGTATCTTTGAAATGTTGTTAGCATTCTTCCTTAAAAGTTCCTCAACCATCCTCTCCACTAAACTGCATTCTCAGTTAACTCCTTCCAATATACCTGATGGATGTGATGAGAGTGAATGTGCTTCCTAGTTTGTCATCTTACAGAAAGCAATGGCAAACCACTGTAATTCTTCATCCATAAACAAACATTGACCAAAAATGGAAGCCCTTGGCCCAGTTAAGATAGAGGAAAAGTCAGAGACAGCTAGTAAGGTGGTCCTTTGTTAATATTTCTCTCCTTCCCTCCCACACCCACACCCCCACCCACTCTTTTAAAAGCAACGACACTCTCTGCTATCCACTACTATTGTTATCCTAGTGACTGATTTTTAAATAAGAGTTGCTGCTGGAACAGGCCCTTTGGCTTAATGATGGGCAAGTATTTAAACACCATTCCAGAAAGTCCCAGAGATTGCTGACCAGCTTGAATTTCTGGGTAACCTAACCATCGGGCAACTTGAAACCAAAGGAGATGGGCAACTCCCACTTCAGTACATAGATTGTGGGAACCCAGAAAACCGACTTCTCCTATGTTAGGCTCACCACCTTACCAACTGTCAAAACAATGCTTCTGGTCATAGTAGATATATTTATGTTGTGGCCCGTCAAACAGTTAACCAGCCTGAAATTTTTTCCAATATTTCACACCAAAGAAAGATTAGAAAGCTAGAACTACAGACCTAAAACAACAGTAATATTGTTAGACTTGACATGGGATCACAGTGAGAGAGGTTATGAAAGCTGATGTGCCTCAGGGTAAGAATATTTTTGTTCTTGGTATAAATGTTTGAAGTTTAGAAAAATGCAAGCTGCAGTATAAGTTTTGGATAATTCTATTAAATTGCTAACTCCAAACTCCAAGCAACGTTCTCCAATTTATTTATAAACGTTCCAGACCCGAAATTGTCAAGATCCCAGCTGACGGGGGATGAATTAGCTCTCCTTCTTTATTCACCCACCCTCCTCAGTTGGTCACAACCAATTTCACAAGTGTTCTTTCTCTTGAGGATGCTTTTCTCCCAGTGGAATTTAATTTATGATTCAAAAGAGCCAATTTAACCAGACTCTCTTGAGCTAACAAGAGTGAGGTTATTCATTACTAAGTGAGAAAAGAAATAATAACACAACACACATATATGGATTACAAATTAGAAGTGAGTTTAAGCAAAGACAAAAGTTTTTAAAGATATACAAATCAGTCTGGGTTCCGTGAACAGTTGACTTTAGAATGTTGCAGCCATTATGTTGGTTAATATAAACTGACAGCAATGGTGTTGGGAGGCTAGCAACTGTTTGAGATGCTTGGCTTTGGGGGTTTAGCTAAAGATCTTTGCAGTTTTGTTTTGTTTTCTGGTTTCCAGCAAAGTCACAGATACTTTTTTTAAAAATCTGCATGACTAGATATTTTCTCAGCTGTAACTGTTAGCTCCTCATTATCTCTGTAGTCACAGGAGACTACAGTCCTCTTTGTTTTAACTTGCCTCTCTCCCTTTGAAGACTTGTTGCTTGAAGTTCCCCTCACATCAGGTGTGATATTCTAGGGTTCTTGTCCACTGAATTTATATCTACCATCAATTTTTGGCTATATGTCAATTTTGAAAAATAAAAGACAGGAAGTTCAGTATGTCCATATGTAGTTTGGGATTTTGATCTAACGGTACGACAGCAAGTCCAATGCACCCACCAGCCACCTCTAAACTTCTGGTTACTCTGCTCCAGATTCCTATCTGAGGAGCACTAGTTGGGAATGTATGTATGTGTGTGTATGTGTGTGTGTGTTTGTGTTCATGCATGCACGTGAGTGTATCTGTGTACAGTGAGTTAACAGAAAGTCAGAATTTGCTATAATTCCTGCTGAACTATTCTTAACAGTTGAAAAGATAACCAAGTTCCCATGTGTCCATGAAGCTTATTCTGACTGAATATATCCAAGACCAATTCAGCCCGGAGGTATTCCTGGACATTTTACCCTGTGATCTATTGCTTCCAAATGCTCCGCTGCCGTATTGCTGCCAATGCTTATTCACCACATCCTTTCACACAGTAAACTGCCTTAGTGTGCCATTCAGAGAAAGCAACTCTTCATTAACCAAAACAATACTTGATCCTGTCAGTTAAAGAGCCTTTTTTTTCTCATTTTCATAACTAAAATGTAGGAAGGAAACAGCTTCCACTTTTTTTGCTCTGACAGCAGTATCCTGGAGATTAATCTTCAACTAGGGAGACTCCAGGATAGTCCTGGAAGATGGTATCTCTTTGGCTCCTGTAATTTACCACTGAGTTTAATGTTATACTAACTCCATCTTGCAGATAGATCACTTGGCAGATTTAAAAAGGCATTTTTTGGGTGTGCTGGAGGAGACTACTGGACCTATATTTTTTAAAAATTATATCTGTTGGTAATAAGATAAAATATTCATCTCAAGTTTTATTTCTGTCAATATGTCATCAGCAATCCTAATTGCTTGTAAATCATAAATATAAAATAGGCACTAATAAATCCACTGGAGAATTCAGGAGAAACTTGTAAACCATAGGGTGATGTGAATTTGGAAATTGACTACCACACAGAGTATTCAGAGCCAGATAAGAAAAATGTCTCATATAAAAAGAAAGAAGCTGGATAAACACAGGGTCAGAAGGGATAGAAGATTATGTTGATCAGGTATGGGGCAGGGCATTTGAAAGCTTGCATAAAACCAATGTGAAATTATTGTGCTGTATCACCCGTTATGTAGTGACCTGTGTTTAAAGCTCTGCAGCAATACACTTAAGTGAAGGTTGAGACTTGTAGATTGTGAATGTGATTGTGTTACATTTGTTCACCATAGTAGAGTGTGACTTGAAGTTGAAAAATGCTCACACCTACTAAAGTATCATGCAATTAAATGTTCCCCAGTAATTTAAAATGGATGCTATGTGAGCCAAGAGAGTTCAAACTCACCTGAGCTACTCTTTCATACTTCATCCATTTCACATTAGCAACATAATAAATCTCACAATGCAGTACAAACGACTTGTTCACACTGCAAAGATATAGCATTGCCAACATGCTACAGATCTGCAAAAGCACCTCAAATAGGCAGCTAAAATTTATTTTGTAGTCTCGGCTTTGATGGTCAGCATGGATGATTTTTAAAAGCAGCAAACCAGGAGTGAAATTAACAAATAAAGATCAGTCCTCTATTTGGAAGCAGTAATAACCCAATCAAGGGCTTCATATCGTCACACTATTTTCTTGAACTGACAGCCAGTATAGTACATAATGGCTTCTAATAATTACAAGGGCTTCCAATGATTTCTTTGTTGGTTCAAATTACAGTTCCTGTGCATAGTGAAAACAAAACAATAACTATTCAATCAAGCTTTGCAATCTTTAATTAACACAATCTTATTGTGTTAAGTCAGTGCTGCCATAATTGCTGAATCAAGCCACATCATTACCAACTCTCAAGGATTTAACTATCTCTTTTGATAAATCCACAAAGCCATTATCACCCAATACCTCAATGGATTTGCACTTTTTACCTGTGATTACAGTATTACCTGGTGGGAAGAAAAGAGAAAGAAACAATTCTTCATTAATGTAGTGTCTTTCTCAGCCATTACAGTATTTTTGAATCACAGTCACTGTTGTAACGTAGAAAATGTGGCAGCCAATTTGCACACAGCAAACTCCCACAAACAGCAACATGATGGTGACAAAATAATATATTTTTGTGATGTTAATTAAGAGATAACCATTGGCCAGAACATTAAGGATAACTCTGCTCTTCTTCAGATTAGCACCACAGAATGATTTGCATGCATTTTACAGAGCAGTTGAGGCTTCGGTTTAACAACAGTCATGATGATGTAAACATTGAATATTCATCTTCAAAATCTCATCAGCTAACTGAAAAGCCTTGAACATTGCAATTGAGATAAAAACAGTTGAAAATGAGCTGAGACACCTTAAAATAGCATGACCTGAAAGAAGCCAAACTGTCAGGAATAAACAAAGACTGACTATCATACATTGAAACAGCTACCCAAAGGATAATTACCTGGATATTAAAATTCATCATCTGGAATAGATAGCTCACAAGGAGGCCTTCATTATAGGAAGGATGTGAAGGCTTTGGAGAGTGTGCAAAAGAGGTTTACCTGGATTGGAATGTATTATCTATAAAGGAGAGGTTGGACAATGGACTGTTTCGTTGAAGCATCAGAGCCTGAAGGGCAACTTGATAGATCTGTACAGTATGAAGTTATGAGAGGCATAGATAGGGTTGATAGTCATAGGCTGTTTCCAGGTTGGAAATGTCAAAGTCTAGAGGGCGTAGGTTTAAATTGAGAGGGGGAAAGTTTAAAGGAGATGTGCAAGACACGTTTTTTTTATGCAGAGGGTGATATGTGCCTGGAATACACAGCCAGTCATAGAAATAGATATGATAGCAATATTTAAGAGACATTTAGATTGAAACATGATCAGGCAGGGAATAGAGTGATACAGACCACATGCGGGCAGATGTGATTAGTTTAGAATGGCATCATGGTCAGCACACAGTGGGCCGAAGGGCTTGTTCCTATGCTGTACTTTTCTATGTTGTATATTCAAATGTCTGCATGGGGATGGGGCTTCCCAACTAAAGGTATAGATGCAGCAAAGACTAAAATTAAAAACTCATTATACAAAGAGGTGGATTGATTCCACCACACCCAGTACACCTATCTATGTCAAAGGTTAACAAGGCAATTTTGACAAAAGATCATCAAACTCTTTGTAAAAATGGGTTTTACCCATTTTTGTAGGTGAATAGCCATGTTTTCAAGTGTCAAAATCTATCATAGTTCCAAGAAGATATTAACAAATGCAAAGTAATAATATTGACACACGGCTGTCATAGGTAGACCCACCAAAAGACCTCTTTGAAATATACACTGCAACCAATATTTCAAAGGAATTACTGAGAGCTTCCAGGTATATAGCTGAAGAGATGCTGCGGTCTATATCTTTCTTCTCAGAATAAGTTGGCACTTGCTTCTGACAGAAACAGCTATAGAGAAAAATTCACAAGTAACTGAGCATTTTTGCTAACTGCAACATTTAAAAAACAGATCAACGTTAGCCTTGGGTTAACAGCTTTGACTGAGGGGTTTGCAGTGTTCATACATCTGGGTCAACAGTTGTGGGTTTGAGTACCATTTCTGGATATGATAGCTGCAGAGGTAATATTATAACCCATCCAATCAGGCTGCTTTCAAGAAAGTACCAGCCGTTCATAGGTGTGTAAGATATTGTTTTGCTTTGCAACTTTCCAATGTTTCCTTTGCAAAGGTCTTGTGCAGTGGTAGTGTCCTGACCTCTGACCTAGAGGTCTGGGTTCAAGTCCCACCTGTTCCAAAGGTGTGTGATAACATGGCCAAGCAGACTGATTTGAATAATTACAACCTTAGTCTCAAAAGCAAAGGATACTAACTGCACATTTTTAAATCTTTTTTTGTGCTTGACACTAAACACCCTTCACTTCAGTTGACTGTGGCTAAATGACTGTACAAATGTACTATGCACCAATTAACAGTAGGCTTTGACAGTTAAAGGAATATCTTGCAGGGAGAAGAGTTGTCTTGCAAATTAAATCTCTAGCTCAAAGGACTTGCTTTGACAGAGGAACAAAAGTGTTCTTCACTTGAAAGGAAACCATGGCTATATTTAAGCAACAATCTGAGTATCCAGTTCACTTTTTCAACTGTTTAGCTCAGTTTTACAGCAGGAAGATGGACTCCATAAAGATAGAATTATCTATGTTACAGATTTTAAAGACAGTTATCAGATTCTCTGAGATCACCTTATAAGATTTCTGAAACATTGTGTTTTCAAATTAATTTAGAAGTATCAGTGATCATTAAACACAGATTTATCTTGTGCCTGTATAAGTTTACATTTTGGCTATACTAACAGTAGCAAATTAGCCTGAAGCATATAGTATATCACCATGGCGTTTTCTAAATGTTGCAAAGCTGAGGACAAATTGTTGGATATCTTACACTACGTTTGATGTATGACCCTGAGGCACAGGCAGAAATTATTAGCCTTGAGTCATATGATTGTAATCACTACAGCCACAAGGTTAGGCTTTGGTTTCACCGGACAGGGCTTGAATTTTGCATTTTGTGGCAAATGCCATTAAGGGTGTTGTGAGCAGAGTCTAAGCTGGAACAGAGTGAACAGGTTATATGATATTACAAGTTGCTTCAAGCCCAGCCATTCAGGGGTTTGTTGCTAGATTTGTAGCAGCATATCCAAGGACACAAGCCAGTGTGTGAAATCACAAGGATATTGATATCACTGGAAAAAAATAGTCTATGATCTTTCAGTGTTGAGAAAGTTAAAGGAAAACAAACAAAATGCACATCAACGTTACAAACAAAAGACTCTTAGCAAGTGGAACCTGTACAACATATAATGTGCTGTTCCATCACACGTGCTAGGCTTTCACCACAGTATTTCTCCAGTATGCAAAGGCATCACATGCTCTCAGAATAGAGAACCAAAAGAGTTCACATGTTTAATAACGGCTTCAGTAACTGAACACAATGGTTCACAAGTTCACGGCACTAAATGCGATCTGGTTTTAATCAGCAATCTGACGGGCAGTAGGTACTTGATTTTCAAGGAGAACACAAACAGTAAGAAATATCACCACACATTCTGTGCGTGAAAATAAGTCCAGCAAACATGAATATTTGATAGCAGATTGAGTTTAAAGACAATGCAAATGCTATTTTTAAATCAGAAACTTGCAACAAATCTGTGCTTAATATTGGCAACTGACACTGACAGATAGCAGAATGTATCCAATGAGAGACATTGACAAACTTCAACAAAAGACACTAATTTCTCATTGATTTCAGGTGACATTTTCAATTATATCGGGTTAGAGTTACTCACATAGGGCACTATTATTCAAGGCCAGTCTTATTCTCCCACCAGGTTTAGCTGAATACTGAGTAATTTTCATCCGAGGACAATTATAATATTTCCTACTTCTCTGTAAAAACAATGACTGCAGATGCTGGAAACCAGATTCTGGATTAGTGGTGCTGGAAGAGCACAGCAGTTCAGGCAGCATCCAAGTAGCTTCGAAATCGACGTTTCGGGCAAAAGCCCTTCATCAGGAATAAAACTTCTGCCTTGCCCTGGATCAACTAATCCCATCCAGAGGAAACCAAGTGCTGCTTGATTAAAACTTGTACAGTCATCAGGGAAGCAGAAAAGAACCTTTTAGCCACAAAGATGGTGGACTGAAAATTTGCAGTAGCAGGGCACCTTACGTTACGTAGACCTGTCCTTGCACGTTAAGATTTTTAAATTTCTTACATGACAAGTTGCTGAAAATGTGAGCTGCTATCAGCAGTGCAAGAAACAGGGCACCTCAGACTTTACCTAACCGTATTGAAGGATTGTGAAATAATATTGTAAGGACAGAGAAAGAGTAGGTGAACACAATGTCAATTCAGGTACAGATAAAGAAATAAATAGAGGGAAAATTTTGGATCAGGGAGAGAAAAGAGTTTTTGAAAAAATAAAAACAGTATAAAATTTAACATTTTCAAAATCTCTAACAATCAAAACATGACTAAAAGTTTTAACAGTTAACCTTTTACGTCAGAGACATTGACTCAGTTATTATAGAGTCATAGAGATGTACAGCATGGACCCTTCGGTCCAACTCGTCCATGTCGACCAGATATCCCAACCCAATCTAGTCCCACCTAGGTTATCTGTAAAGGCCACTTAGATTGAAATATACAAATCTGTGGTGAGTTTCATACATATATATGGCGGAGGTATAACAATCCCAGACAATTCAATGTGTTTCAATGGGGAGGTAGTCAGCAAGCTGCTGTTTTTGCAAAGCTAAGAACAGATTTGTAGAACCTGGACAATCTTTGGATTTCAAGTATAACCATGAATTTGCCTCTCATCTGAAGTTGTTGTGCCATTTATGAATAAATATTGTCCATAGCAACAGACTCTCATTTTGATAGCAAATTATGGCCAGATCTGGTAAATCCACTCATCACCTCAATGCAAATTAGCTAAACGAATAAACTTTACCAAACTTTGATTCTATAACAATTCACCACATCCATCTTTCCCCACCTAATCCACAGGAAATTAGATAGATAAACTTAATCAGCTCTGCAAACCTGTAATATTCTTATTCTATATGAAATCTGGAATGAGAACTGCTGGAAGTCAAATCATCACCATATACTACTCTTAGAATGAAGTTTGTGTTAATTTTTTAATCGGAAGCATTCATCTGAGAACTAGGACATGTCTCTGTTCAGAAAACGTTTTACCACTAATTATGCCAAATTCTACGATGTACCTTCAATAAAAGCACAATCAGGCTACTGGGAAAACATAGCGTAGTTCAAATCTCTGAATGCATTTAACTCCCTCATTTGCAGTGTTTTAAGTCTGCTAATTATTTTGAAAAGCAAATTTCCTTAGATAAGGGTAACAGTTTTGAGAAAAATACTTTTAATAGAGATGATGGTTTATCACATTTGTAAAAAGGGAATTAAATCCAACTCGTCCATGTCAGCATTCACCCTCTTTATGAACAAACCATTCTAATCATATTTGCTCACATTCTTCCCACATCCCTTCAACCGTTTTTTCACCTATCCAGGCTAATACTAGTGTCTTAATAACTGACACCAGTATCACAACTCTCCATGTTAAGAAGCTTCTCCTATCCTCTGTTCTTGATCTCTTTCAGGAGTCCTGTATTGGTGGCCATTAGCTCTAAATCCCTCAACAAACGGAAGCTGTCTGCTTTTGCCCATCATGACCCACCTTTTAATAATTCTAAATCCTTCTGTTAAACTGTCTTATAATCTGCAATGTTGTAAAGAGAACATTCTTTTGTGGTTATTTGATGATAGTCCAGCAAGAATATGAAGGAAAATTAAAAGAACTGCAGATGCTATAAATCAGAAACAACAACATAAACTACTGGAAAAGCTCAGCAAGTCTGGCAGCACCTGTGAAGAGAAATCAAAGTTAAACCATTTCAGGTCCAATGAATCCAATGAACGTAACCCCTTCGGATATCGGAACCGAGTTTCCTTTGGTTGCAGGTTGATGGGCCTCAGCTATTATCTTAACGTCCGTTCAACCCCGCAACTCTATTCAGAGCACAAGAGAAGGAAAAGAGGTGCCAGACAGACATATCTAGCCTCAAAATACAAGTCTTGCATCATCCAAAGTATTAAATTCTATTAATATGGATGAGAAGCTTTGATTTAGATTCTCCAGTCTCTCCTGGTCAAACAGAGGCAGTGATTGAGGAAGAAAGGCAATTTTAATAAACATTGCAAAGGTTCACTCAGTTTCAACTGGTGAGTGAACTGGTCATATTTTTATGCCCTGTTCTATACTAAGATGTTGCATACTTCCCCCACCCACCCCACATCCACCCACACACACACAAACTCTTCTCCCTCTCCTTAACTTTTGTAAGCCTCTTCAGACTGAACACAAGCAGGACTGGAAACATTTTTGTTCTGGCCAAAATCTTGAGGTTGAGGCCCTA
This sequence comes from Chiloscyllium punctatum, assembly GCF_047496795.1. Taxonomy (NCBI): domain Eukaryota; kingdom Metazoa; phylum Chordata; class Chondrichthyes; order Orectolobiformes; family Hemiscylliidae; genus Chiloscyllium; species Chiloscyllium punctatum. The sequence goes on from NC_092778.1 coordinate 9,984,191, forward strand.
TAATTCAAACAGGGAGCTAAATCAGAGCTATAGTTAATATGAAATATGATCCAAGCACAGTTTTGACAGCAGGCTTTATGCAGTGCAGATGCTCTGCTTCAAGATTCCCTTATTATAAATTCTTTGGGTTACATAGCATGTAGGTTGTGCCTTTCTGGCTGCAGTTATCTATGCTGCACTATGAATGGTATGCAGTGTGGGTAAATATTACCATGGTACCAGCAAGGTGCTTGCTTACAGCACAGAGCGGAATAGCTTCACCCAAACTACAGTAACACTTGAGGTTGTGGGACTGTTTCAGCTGGTGGTACACCACTTGTGGAATCCCTCTACTATGGGTTACTGAGATGAGAAAACTATAATCGAGGCTCCAAAGGAAATTGTAAGCAAGTCAAAAGAGGATGACAGAATGGCTTTGTTATTGAAACTGTCAATTGGAAAGTGTAAATTAAAGCTAGCAAGTATAAAAAAGTTTAGATATGTCTTTCATGACTGTAGAGTGTCCCAGAGTGCTTTACAGCTGACAGTGTACTCGAAGTTCAGTCACTGCCATAACTTAGGAAACATCAGTATCTTTTGTGCACAGCAAACCCTCACAATCGGCTCTGAGATAATTAATAATTTGATTGTGTGATGTTCATTGAGAGATTTAATATTGGTCAGGACACAAGGAAAAACTCCCTTAATTTTCTTTGTGGTTTCTTCTTTTAAGCTTGTTTGAGAGAGCAGCACGAACTTGCTTTAACGATTCAAAGAAATGGCACCTCCAGTAGTGTAACATACCTTCAGTTAGGCACTGCGGCTGTAAGCCTGGTTCAGTCCTCAAAGCTCTGACATAGGACTTGAACCCACACAGCCTTCTGACTCAGGCGAATGTGCTGCCTACTGAGTGAGTAACTGGTGCTGATCTCAATCAGACTTCCTTTTCCTGTAAATCAAACAGTTGATGTTGAAGTGGTTGCAACATATACCAAGAAATTCACTGTCCAAAGAAAAAAATTCCAGAACATGGGTGTAATCATTTTATTTAATAACTTGCCCTTCAGTGTGTGTACTTGCACATAATTCATGCACAAACAAAGCAGACTGGAGCCAGAAATCTTAAATCTCAGTGACACAGATTTGCTACTGCAGCTGCTCTTAATTTTTCTGTTAAAAAAAATCTATGGGGATGAACTGCAGTCCGTCTTTCTTTCTACCGTCTAGGTCTGAATCCAACCCAAGTTTGTGCTTTCACTGCTGATTTTAAGTGTCCTTCATGGAGTTGCCAACCCTACAGGATTGTCATGGATATATATTGGCAGTGAGAAAAACTATGTGGCCCATCAAGTCTATGATGGCTTTCTTTAGAGCCTTCCATTCCCCTGTGAGTTTATTTCCCTCAAATTCCCATCCAATTTCCTTTTAAAAGCACAAATCATCGATGATTACCAAAGCGACCCACCCCTCTTCCCACAGCACCTTCCCATGTAAGTGCAGAAGGTGCAACACCTATCCATTCACCTCTTCCCTGCTCACTATCGAAGGGCCTCAACAGTCTTTCCAGGTGAATCAGCATTTCACCTGTACCTTCTCCAAACAGGTCTACTCCATTCACTACACCCAACGTGGCCTACTCTACATTGAAGAAAGCAAACACAGTCTGGGTGACTGCTTTGTAGAACACCTTCCCATAGCCGGTCATTTTAACAAGGTGTCCTGTTTGCATGCTCACTTCTCTGTCCTTGGCATGCTGCAATGCTCCAGCAAATCACAGGTGCAAATTGGAGGAACAGCATCTCATCTTCAGATTAAGTACTTTACAATCTTCTGGATTTAATATTGAGTTCAACATCTTCAGATTGTGAACTCACTCCCATGTCTTCCCTTCATTTTAGCTTTACTAGTTGCATTCTCTGTCACCGTGTCCTATCTCCCCTCCTCCCACTCAGTGGGACCATCGTTCATTTCCATTTTGGCAGTCAGACCTTTATTCTGCCATTTTCACATTCTGATTGTTTAATTGGCATTATCAACACCCTTTTTCTTCCCCCAGCACTCCATCCTCACCCTACTGCATTAACAGTGCCCCCTCCACACTTCACGTCAGCTCTGATGAAATCATCTAGAATTGAAATGTTAGCTTGCCTTCTCCAAGTTGCTGCCTGACCTGCTATGATTACCAGCATTTTTGACTCAGTGCAGATTCCAGTTTGTGCAGTAATTTGCTCCTATGAAACATCTCAATTTCCCCTAGCAATGAATGATAATCTCCAAAAGGCTTCAGGACCTAACCCCAGGATGGAGAGAGAGAGAGAGCAATCACAATGACATTAAAAAAAATTTCCTTATTTTTATTTTGTTAGTCAAAATGACATTGGAGATGGGAAAACAAAGGCAGGTTGAGTGGCAGCAAATAATCACCTAGTGAGATAATGTAGAGTCTTTTTGCTTACCAATTAGTCAGAAGATCATATGTGGTGAAGTGGAAGTGGACATGGTGGGCAACCAGTGGATGGGGTTGGGGGGGGGGGGGGGGGGGTGTCATTTCTCCATGAAGGACAGCTGATATGGAACAGTCCAACTACTTGGAGCGTTCTGTAGCAACAGGACCAGTCCCGTCCTTCACAAAACAGAGAACAGACAGAACCTCAGTACAGAATGACATTGGTGTTTCTGTACTGAGGATCCACGCATAGTTTGATGCAGCCACATTCAAAGGTGGTCGTCAGGATGAGGGTGGCATTGGGTACGTTCTTCTCTTCTTTTATCTTAAGCTTTGTACATGGTGGAGAGTGTGGTGCTGGAAAAGCACAGCAGGTCAGGTAGCATCCGAGGAGCAGGAGAATCGATGTTTCGCACATAAGCCCTTCATCGGGAATGGGCTGATGAAGGGCTGAAACGCAAAATGTTGATTCTCCTGCTTCTCGGATGCTGCCTGACCTGCTGTGCTTTTCCAGCACCACACTCTCGACTCTGATCTCCGGCATCTGCAGTCCGCACTTTCTCCCCTTTGTATATGGTGTCCCAGCAGGCATGGTCCATCTTAGACTCCCAGATGAAGTGGAAGATGGCTCAGGTGACTGCAGTAGCACAGATTCTGGCAATGGGCCAGACCTCACACCTGATGATCAAAGATTTTAACTGAATGAAGTGGGTGCGGTGCTCCCAAAAGCTCAGTTTCTGCCTCACCTTGGAGATTTGCTGTGCTTCTCCTGTTTCTGAACCCTTATCCCTACTCGCCTCTTCAACCCTCCTCCACATATTGTTTGGGTGCCCAGAATGGGGAACCATTGTCAGAGTGAGGTTGACCATTTTATGAAGGATTAGGAAAACTTCTTAGCTTTTGTATTTTAGGCCTATGTTCATTAAGCCCACGAAATGTCAGATTTCAGCATGATATACTTTACAACCACAGCTTTGTCAGACAATTACACACGACACAGTTGTTCATATTACGTAATGATCTGAACTTTGAACCAGGCCTTATGCAATATCCAGACAGCAATATCCAAAAGACTTGAACCCTCACAGCCACAACAAATAATGATCTAAAGTAAAGTCGAGAATGGCTCCTAATTTCACTTCCAAGTTTAAAATGGCAAAACCTTCAAATAAATTAGCACCAACATATTCACTTGTGTTATTTCTATCCACTTATGTGGATTTTGTTAACAGAAAAATTACACTTGTCATTCAGTGATAAATATTTTCTCATTTTAAATTGAAACAAATCACACTTACAAATACCCAGCCTTACAAAGGAGATGTCTTGATGCTGGTGACCAACTGCTTGGTCAACTTGGCTTTCATCAACCAGCACAGTCACTATACCAAACAAGTGGTTAGCATTTCAAAATATGCTGGACAGTTATGCAGTTAAGAAAATTTAGGATTTGCATTTCGTGCCAATGACCCAGGAACTTGACAAGGCCACAGTAACTTGTTATCCATTAACATGTACTCAATCAGAGATGAATTCTGCCCTGTGTGCAACATCAATTGAACTCTTAACTGCAAACACTGCAGGAAATGTACACACTGCCCACAGGAAAATACTTTTAGATCAGATAATAAAAATGGTTGGCTCCAAAGGGGCTGACTAAGTTAATGTTGGAATGATTGCTTCTACTGTGCTTGTTTGGCTGTAGTCAGAGCCCCATTTGCCTAACATAGTAGTTCATTTGTTAGATGGAAACTTTACTTTTAAAATACTGCAACTGCTATTAACATTCAATTGTTTGAAAGCTAACTTAGTAATCAACATTAGAGCTGAGAATGCAGATGGGTATGAGGATGGGAGTGATTCTATCCTCATTTAAGTTGTCAACTCTAACTGAATGCACTCATGCAAATTTCATCACACATCTGCCTCTTCGATAGCTGAACATCCTTAACAGGGTTAGGGACCCCAGCCAAACAACTGAGTGCAGTTCCCCCCTCCCAAAGTATATCACACTGAGCTCCCCACCCTGACCTTGCCCTTAATTCCAAAGTGCAAAGCAGTTGGATTGACCATGCTATATTGTCCATAGTGTCCAGAGATGTGCAGACTGGGTAGTTTAGCAATGGTAAATGTGCGGTCACAAGGATAGGGTAGTTGGCTGGATCGGGGTGGGATGCTCCTCGGAGGGTCAGTGCAGAGCCGATGGGCTAAATGGCCTCTTTTAACACTATAGGAATTGTATGAATCTCTAGCTTTTCCTTCCATTCAACAAATGAAAGTTCTAAAGTTTGAAAGTAACTTTGCTATGACTCATTAACCTCTTTTAAAGTAATGAAACCATGACAACTTCAAACTAAAACAGAAACTAAACAAAAAGTAACACAATGCCACTCTCATATATTTAAGGCTTACCCCTCCATCGTGGCATCTGGTTCCTTCAAGGTGTCTATGGTCCCAGTCCAGGGTATCCCAAAGTACAAGGGCAGAGGTATTCGCCTCAATTCACCCAACCAAAGAAAGAAAACTGCCCAGCTGTCCTACTAGCTGTTCCAAAACTGCAATTTTCTACCACAGCACAGCAATATCACTCACAGCAATATCTTAGAGATTAGTCTTGAATTCCTGGAGACTCTAGAACAATTTGGTTGACTACTCTAGATGACACATCTATTGTGATGTGTTCTAATTTGGGTCATGAAATAGCAGTAAATTTTCTTTTTAGCAACGTCCGGTGACAAGTCTTTAAGTTGTCAATTCATCATAAAGAAGATGGTGGCAATTTTTGCAAAAGGGACAGTTCTTGCTGCGCTCAGTGGAAAACCTTGATTCAACAGTCGTATCCCTGACACTGAGGCAAGATAGCAATCGGAATAGATTGAGCAATTCATATATAATGAAGTGAGCTGACCAGCTTGGCCTTCATTCTTACTTTCGCTCACATGCTAATATGTACACTGATTAGAAGCAAGATTTTGCAAGTGGATTATGAATCACTGGTCTCTTCTATTCCTGAGCAACTATTGATTATATATGCATCATGCGATACATTGTAGAGAAAAAAAAACAAAATAATGATTATACTGTCAATGACAGAAAGCAGAATGATCTAGAACAGCAAGAGGAACTTGGAGGTTCACTTTTATACAATATTCTACGTAGTGCCTCACATAGATAAGCTCTTAGAAAAGCTAATGGAATATTATGTTTTTAACAAAAGATATAGAATACAATGATTGAGATTTAGTGGTGAATTTATGTAGCAGTAACACCATAGGTAGCGGAACTTGTAGCTTTGAATTCCACATCATTATGGAAAGCATGTTGAGGCAATGGACCTACAGTTCAAGAAATAACTTGTAATTATGATGCAATACCTTTTAAGGCTTTGTGCAGCATTTTACAGCAAATAGTCGTAATAGTCGTATTCATGTAAGTTAGGAAAAACAACTTATGCACTTCTCTGTGCTTTTTCAAATAGTGCTTTGAGATCTTTTACATCCTCCTGAATGGCAGAATAAAACTCAGTTGAAAGTCTTATCTAAAAGACACCACCTCTGATAAGTACAACATATCGACAGTGCTGCATTGGTAGTATCAGCATAAATTACATGCTCAAGTCTTTGGAGTGGGACTTCAGCCTGCAACCTCCTGACTCAAAATGAACTCCCTAATCACTGAGCCATGACTGACATATCTAAAACGTTTCTCAATATATCAAACACAAACTAAAAATCAGAATATTTCTGCAAAATTTATCGTTGGCAGCAGGATCACTAAACACACAGAATGCACGGACCTCTCAATAAAATTAAGTGGGACTAGAGATTTAACAAAACGGAGAGGATTATATCACTGATGTCAATGAGGAATAGAACCCTGCAATTCCCATAGGTGACTCACCTGGCCTACACACAGCTGGAAGCTGTAGGCAGTTTGGTGTGGCCAGTCAACCTAGCCTGCACATGTTGGGCTGTGGGGGGTGCCGGTGTGCCCAGCAGGGACTCATGCAGTCATGGAGAAGGGGTCCAGGCTCCACGCAGTCAGTCATCCAGGAGTGGAGTCAAGCCCAGGTCCCTGGCACTGTGAGGCAGTGGTGCTGGCCCCTAAGTCACCGTGCCACCTAAACACAGGGTTGCAGGGTTACAGGGATAGGGTAGGTGGTGGTTCTGGGTGGAATGCTGTTTGGAGTGTCAGTGTAGACCAGATGGGCCAAATAGCCCACTTCCACACTGTAGGCATTCTAAAGTGGCTCTGTTAAGTTGCATAGGGTAGGATTAATGAAATGATAGAATGGTGATGGTCAGGAGCCATTAGATTCTGCAGTGATAAGATCATATTGCTTGCTATCTGAACATGCTGAGGTGTACCAGTTTAAGAAACAGACACTGTGGAAAATTTAGATGCTCCTACTCTGCCCTCCCATTTCCTTCTGAAATAATGGATTCTGAAATCCACTTCCACCAGCATTGTGCATCCTCTTTAATTTTCCAATCTCACTTGACATTACAAGAATCACTTTTTGGCAAGAACCAAAGGAGATAATTAAAATTATAAAGTGGTTCAATAGAGCACACTCAGCGAAGGTGCTTTCACTTGATGAGGAGAGCAACACTACGGGCTGGAACTATGAAATAGCTTTAAGTAAATCAAATAAGGAATGCAGTGGGATCTTATTTATCCACAGAGTGGTGAGAACATGGAACTTAAAATCACAGAGGTTTTAAGAGCATGGAGAAAGGCCCATCAGCCCATTGTGTCTATACCAGTCATCAAGAACCCATCTATCCTGATCCCATTTTCCAGCATTCAGCTCACAGCCTGTATGCTAGGAGATTTCAAGTGCTCAATCCAAATAGTTGTTGAATGCTTTGAGGGTTTCCAAATCTACTACCCTATTAGGCAATGAGTTCCAGAAACCCACCAACTGCTGGGTGAAAAATCTTTTCCTCAAATTCTCTCTAAACCCTCCGCTCCTTCCCCTGAAACTGTGCCCCCAGGTACTGATCTGTCTTCTAACAGGAAAGGTTTTTTCCTATCTATGCCTAATAAATTGGGGCGGCACGGTAGCTCAGTGGTTAGCACTGCTGCCTCACAGCACTAGGGTCCCAGGTTCAATTCCAGCCTCGGCAACTGTATGTGTGGAGTTGCACATTCTCTCCGTGTCTGCGTGGGTTTCCTCCAGGTGCTCCGCTTTCCTCCCACAGTCCAAAGATGTGCAGATTAGGTGAATTGGCCATGTTAAATTGCCCATAGTGTTAGGTTCATTAGTCAGAGGGAAATGGGTCTGGGTGGGTTACTCTTCGGAGGGTCAGTAGTGGACTTGTTGGGACGAAGGGCCTGCTTCCACACTGTAGAGAATCTAATCTAATCTAAATTGATACACCTCAATCAGATGTCCCCTGCCATCTCAGCTCTAAGGAAAACAACCCAGCCTATTTAGTCTCTCTTTATAGTTGAAACTCTCCAACCAGGGAGCACTGAAATGAATATCCTCTCCACATTCTCTGCTGCAAACTTGCTATCATGTGGTGAATTGAAACAAATAGCATAGATACATTTAAAAGGATGAAAGTATATGCAGGAGAAAGGAATTGAAGTTTATACCCAAAGGGTGGAGTAAATTAGGGTGAGAGGAAGCTTCTATAGAGCATAAACACTGGAAGAGACAAATATCCTATTTAGTGTAAATTCCCATTGGAGACCAGTAATGTCCAAATCCAAACAATGAAAATTAGCAACTGATTTGACGGCATGAAGAAGGACAGGCAAGTAGAAATATCTTTTGCATAGAGTTTATGATGTTGGTGCTCTCAATTGAGATGCTGTCAGATTGAACCTGCTCTGTTACTTTGTAGATGTTGAAGGAGTAACTGTCTTTCCCTCGACCCTTTTCTTTCTGCTTCATGGTGCCCTTTCCTTACATTTATTCAAAACTTCTTTTAGGCACAACCTCCCAGACCACAACAAGCACAAAAGTTATCCGTATTCTTTCATCTTCACATGAACACTTACAACCAGCAACAGCTGAATAGTCACCCCTTTCCAATCCAGGTCAGCAAATGCCTCTACTGTCATCTCAGCTGAGACTGGATAACTCAACAAAGATTAGCAACCAAACGAAGCCAGATGGACAAAGACAGTTCTAACTATATTTTCTGGTCTGTGTTAAATTAGCTAGTCTAGATTAGCACAGCAGTATTAAGGGGCAGGAAAGCAAGAGAAGACCGTGACAGTGTAATTGGTCTTAGTGTTCCCAGGTTACAGAGGAATTGAAAATATAAATAGCAGCCGAGGTTCTCATTCATCCACTGACATAAGTGCACTTTTGTCAATATGGAGTGATCATCCTACTTAGTAAATCTTGTAAATAAAAATCATGTACATATAACAAAGAAAAAAAGGATGTATTTTAACAAGATCCTGTCAGATGGCAAGTCTGATATAAACATAATATCCTTTCCCTGCATTCCCTCCAGTCAACTAGCCATTTTTATTCAAAGGCCTGTTAATAGCATCACGGCCTGACTCCAAATCTGCTCCAATAAATAACGAAACATCTAACCCTTTGCATTTTATACATAGAAACTGGATCCATAGAAAAGTGAAGCTGAGGTAATATTTCATCTCTCACAGGCTATATTTTGGGTGACTCCCACATGAAAGAGTTTCAAGATATCTTTAAACTTTTACAAAGTAAAAAGCATTTACAGACAGAAACAGATTATTGAATCCAACCTTTCTATGTTTATAATCCAAACAAGCATTCTCCAATGCTCTTTCAGCAAATGACCTCATCAACATTTCCTTTTATTTCTTTCTCCCTCATGTATTTATCTACCTGCCCATAACTATTCTTTGGAAGAGCAAGCTCCATTCTGGCCACTATTTTAAGTCAAGATGTTTCTCCTGAATTACCCATTTATTAGTGACACTCTATTCACTGCACCTATTTCTGGTCTCACACACAAGAGACAACACCTTTACACCTATTGTAGAAAATTCCTTAATAATTTTGAACATTTCTAACAGTATCATATCTCAGTTTTCTCTTTTCTAGTGAAGGCATTTAATTCTAATATTCAGTTTGTTACCTCTGGTGTTCCCCAAGGATATGTCCTTGACCCCATCCTATTTCTCACCTACATGCTGCCCCTTAGTGATATAAGCTATAAACAGAACATCAGTTCCCTTGCCTGCTGGGTTCACTGCTTTTTGGCATTTATATAAATGATCTGGATGTGAATAGAGAAGGTATGGTTTGTAATTTTGCAATGACACCAAATAGTTGGTGTAGTGGACAGTGAGGATTATTATCTCAGAGTACAGTGGGACCTTGATCAGATGAACCAACGGATCAAGTTGTTCCTGATCGAGTTTAACTTTGATAAATGAGAGGTGTTGCCTTTTGTTAAAGCAAATCAGGGCAGGAATTATCGAGTTAACAGTAGAGCCCTGAGGAATGTTGCTGAACAGTGAGACCTAGTGGTGGAGGTGCAAAGTTTCTTGAAAGTCGTTAGTGTTGAAGGAGGCATTTGGCCTCATTGATCAGAACACTGAGCATAAATGTTGGGATGTCATGTTGAGCCTCTACAGGACACTGGTGAGGCCACTTTTAGAATACTGCATTCAATTTTGGTCACCCTTCTTTCGGAAAGGTGTTGTTAAACTTGAAAGGGTGCAGAAAAGATTTATAAAGATGTTGCCGGGACTGGTGGGTTTCAGTTATAGAGAAAGGCTGAATAAGCTGGGGCTATTTTCCCTGGAGCATCGGAGGCTAAGGGGTGATCTTCTCGAGGTTTATAAAATTATGAGTGGCACGGATAGGATGAATAGCCATGGGCTTTTTCCTAGCGTGAGCGAGTCCAAAACTACAGAGTATGGATTTAAGGTGAAGGCATAAAGGACTATTATAAAGGGCTAACATTTTCACGTGGAGGGTGGTACACATATGGAAGTGGTGGTGGTGGATACAATTACAACATTTAAAAGGCATCTGGATGGGTATATAGTAATAGGAAGGGTTTAGAGGGATATGGCCAAATGCTGGCAAATGAGACAAGGTCAGATTGGGATGTCTGGTCAGCACTGATGAGTTGGATTGAAGGGTCAGTTTCAGTGTATATGACTCGACATATGTTGATGACACCGAGCTCCACCTCACTTCCACTGTCTTTGAATTGTCAAGACTAGTTATCTGACATACAGTGCTGGAAGAGCAGAAACTTCCTCCAATTAAGTAAGGGAAAGACTGAAGACTAATCCCTACCTCAAACCCTATTCATCAAGCTCCATTCTTGGCAACTTTCTGAAATAGATTGTTTGCAGGTATCATACTCAACTCATAGAGTCATAGAGATGTACAGAATGGAAACAGACCCTTCGGTCCAACTTGTCCATGCTGACTAGATATCCCAACCCAATCTAGTCCCACCTGCCAACACCCGGCTCATATCCCTCCAAACCCTTCCTATTCACATACCCATCCAGATGCCTTTTAAATGTTGCAATTGTACCATCCTCCACCACTCATCCTGGCACCTCATTCCATACACGCACCACCCTCTGTGTGAAAAGGTTCTCCCATAGGTCTCTTTTATATTTTTCCCCTCTCACCCTAAACCTATGCCCTCTAGTTCTGGACTCCCCCACCCCAAGAAAGAGACTTTGTCAATTTATCCTATCCATGCCCCTCATAATTTTGTAAGCCTCTAAGATCTCAGCCTCCGACACTCCAGGGAAAACAGCCCTAGCCTATTCAATCTCTCCCTATAGCACAAATCCTCCAACCCTGGCAACATCCTTGTAAATCTTTTCTGAACCCTTTCAAGTTTCACAACATCTTTCTGATAGGAAGGAGACCAGAACTGCATGCAATATTCCAATAGTGGCCTAACCAATGTCCTGTACAGCTGCAACATGACCTCCCAACTCCTGTACTCAGTATTCTGACAAATAAAGGAAATCATACCAAACACCTTCTTCACTATCCTATCTACCTGCGACTCCACTTTCAAAGAGCTATGAACCTGCACTCCAAGATCTCTTTGTTCAGCAACACTCCCAAGGACCTTACCATTAAGTGTATAAGTCCTGCTAAGATTTGCTTTCCCAAAATGCAGCACCTCGCATTTATGAATTAAACTCCATCTGCCACTTCTCAGCCCATTGGCCCATCTGATCAAGATCTTGTTGTAATCTAAGGAGGCCTTCTTTGCTGTCCACTACACCTCCAATTTTAGTGTCATCTGCAAACTTAATAACTATACCTCTTATGCTCACATCCAAATCATTTATATAAATGATGAGAAGTAGTGGGCCCAGCACCGATCCTTGTGGCACTCCACTGGTCACAGGCCTCCAGTCTGAAAAACAATCCTCCACCACCACTCTCCGTCTTCTTTCTTTGAGCCAGTTCTTTATCCAGATGGCTAGTTCTTCCTGTATTCCATGAGATCTAACCTTGCTAACAGTCTCCCATGGGGAACCTTGTTGAATGCTTTAATGAAGTCCATATTGATCACGTCCATTGCCCTGCCCTCATCAATCCTCTTTGTTACTTCTTCATAAAACTCAATCAAGTTTGTAAGACATGGTTTCTCACACACAAAGTCATGTTGACTATCCCTAATCAGTCCTTGCCTTTCCAAATACTTGTACATTCTGTCCCTCAGGATTTCCTCCAACAACTTGCGCACCACTGACATCAGGCTCACTGGTCTTTAGTGCCCTAGCTTGTCCTTACCACCCTTCTTAAAAAGTGGCACCACGTTAGCCAACCTCCTGTCTTCCGGCACCTCACCCGTGACTACCGATGATACAAATAGTAAGGGGCCCAGTAATCACTTCCCAAGCTTCTTAATGCATTTTTAAAAAACCTTTGGATTCTCCTATCTCATGTCCTCTTTTTTCCCTCTTGATTTCCCTCTTAAGTATATTCCTACTACCTTTATACTCGATCTATATTGTCTATACCTGACATATGCTTCCTTCTTTTCCTTAACCAAACCCTCAATTTCTTTAGCCATCCAGCATTCCCTACACCTACCAGCCTTTCCTTTCATCCTAAAAGGAATATACTGTCTCTGGACTCTCATTATCTCACCTCTGAAGGCTTCCCATTTTCTAGCCATCCCTTTACCTGCAAGTATCTGCCCCCAATCAGCTTTTGAAAGTTCCTGCATAATACCATCAAAATTAGCCTTCCTCCAATTTAGAGCTTCAACTTTTAGATCTGGTCTAAAAGTTTTTCCCATCTTTTTTCGCCACTATGCTATTGGAAGCGACCATAGAATTATGGTTGCTGGCCCCAAAGTGCTCCCCCACTGACACCTCAGCCACTACTTCTTTAACCTAGCTTTTAGGATATTCTTGTGTAGTCCAGTGTCAAACTTGACTATGTTGTTGATAGAATCTTGTGACTTACTGATTAGAATACTATATAAATACAAGTTGTTATTTGTGAATGCAATACAGTTTCAGATCTTACAGATAAAACTGAAGGGGTCTGCTTTATCTTGTCAAAATGATCTAATGCAAAATCTACTATAATGGACATCATGTTTCTATGAGGTGGAGGTGTCAGTGTTGGACAGGGGTGGACAAAGTTAAAAATCAAACAATACCAGGTTATAGTCTAACAGGTTGCTTTGAAAGTACAAGCTTTCGGAGCGCTGACAAAAGTTAGACCCGACGAAAGTGCAGTGCTCAGAAAGCTTATACTTTCCAATAACCTATTAGAGTATAACCTGGTGTTGTGTGATTTTTAAACATGTTTCTAAGAAGAGTACATCAGCCTTTTCCATATCATATGCAATTAACATTTTACAGCTGCTCTCAGAAGATACCCATCAAGATGTGTCTAGAAGACAGTAGTATCTTTCCCTACCTCAAACATTGAGACGCTATAGTCAATGGCCGCAAGATGTATACTCAAAATAGTGTTCAGCTGCCACAGAAGCTGTCCATGTACAGAGGGAGACCTTCTGCAACATCCTCAATGACAATATATATTTAAATCAACACTTGAATATAATATTCCAAGGCACCTCTGAACAGGATTAATAAATAGAATTCAACACCAAGCCACCTAAGGGCATAGTGGGGCAGGTGACCAAAGGTTTGATTGCAAGTTCAGAGAGTCAGAGAGTTATACAGCACGGAATCAGACTCTCTGGTCCAACTCATTGGTCCTAATCAGAAATCCTAAACTGATTTCATCTAACTTACCAGCAACTTATTCCATATACACACCACTCTCTTTATCAAGAAGTTGCCCCTCAGCTCCCTTTTAAACTTTTTCCCTCTCACCTTAAACATATTCCCTCTAGTTTTGGACTCCCCTACCCTGAGGAAAAAAACCTTGTATATTCACCCTATCCATGACCCTCATGATTTTAAAAATCCAAAAGATCATTCCTCAGCCTCCAACACTCCAGGGAAAAACACCCAGCCGATTCAGCTTCTCCATATAGCTCAATCCCTCCAATTCAGGCAACAACCTTGTAAATCTTTTCTGAATACATTCAAGTTTAACAACATTTTTCCAAAGCAGGGAGACCAGAAATGAATGCAGTATTTTAAGAGTAGCCTAACCAATGTTCTTTATAGCCTCAACATGATGTCCAGTTTTGAGGAGAATCTTAGAGGAGGAGAGGGAAGCAAGAGGCGTTTTAAAGTTGGATTCCAGAGCTCCACAATTTGACAATCCGTGCGATTTTCTGTCGCCTAGGGAAGTAGCAAAAATACACTACATCAACTTTGTGGTTCGTAAATGCATAAATAGTTCTCACAATGCTGGATTCAGAGGGAGCAGAGGTTTTAAGCTCTGAATTATTTTACTGGAGATGCATTGCATCTTGCACTGATCCATGTGTAATTTTATCAAATCTGGCTAGCTCTTTAATTTAAACCAATAAATATATCATGAAAGTACAAAGAGTTCGAGGAGAGAATAAAACTGCAATTTTACTGCTCAAAAAAGGAAAAAGAACAGAAACAGTTTGTTTAGTTTTGCCTGCGACTTGTAAAACCCAATGCCCCTTCTGGATATTTTCAGGGTTATACAGCATTTTCAAATCTATACAATTGGACAAGAAGTCAATGCATACTTCAGCTTTAATTTTGTTGATATGTTGATGTCATATCAACTTCAAATTGCCTTCATGGTTGCTCAAACTCCAACTAGCAAAGCCAGTGCAAACTATAGGTGGTTCCCTCACCATCCTTCATTAGATTGATGAAAAGTTAAGGACAGTCTAGTTTTGTGTTAATTTAAAATTAAAATAAGGTTTTATCACATTCAAAGTTTGCAATTCTTTTATTAAGTTTTCACTGTTTGTCTCAATAATTTCTTATAAGGCAAATGTTGTCTTGATTCCATGCAAGGTTTCAATGCTAAATGAATGCAAATCATTCCACCTGTTAGTAGAGTTGACTGCAAAACAGCCCTTTTGTTTTTTATATACTTTATATCACCAGTTTCACAACATTAGGGCAAATTCAGAATGGTGGCAGTCAGGCAGTAGGCTAATAACTTCTTGCCAGTAGCTATTAACATGCAAGAGAGGAGAAATCTAAACATCAGCTGAAATAATAATAGGAATAACATTAATAACAATGACAATTCTGAGCTAGCAATCTAGCTTTGCTCTAGTCTAGCCCACATGTGACTCCAGTTCCACGTATTTGACGCTGATATCTTTTAAAAGTGGCTTACAAACCAAATATTCACCCAAGAAGACTTTTGTTGAAAAAGGCAATTCATCATCATCCTCTCACAGCAATGAGTAATAAAATCTACATTGCCTATACCTCAAGGGGAAATATACAGGGTGTTTTTACACCGTTCTTTGCAGTTGGCTGTGTTCCCTGACCTGTGCCAGGATTCAGGATAACTAGCTTAAAAATGTGTTGCTGGAAAAGCGCAGCAGGTCAGGCAGTATCAAAGGAGCAGGAGAATCGACGTTTCGGGCATAAGCCCTTCTTCAGGAATGTCGATTCTCCTGCTCCTTTGATGCTGTCTGACCTGCTGCGCTTTTCCAGCAACACATTTTTAAGCTCTGATCTCCAGCATCTGCAATCCTCACTTTCTCCTTCAGGATAACTAATCTGGCCTGGAGAAAAGCTCACAGTGAGAAGGATCTAGTAGTCATGCTCCAGTCTGGCACCAATGACATAGCTGAAATTCAAGAAGAGCTTCAGCTCAGACAGTAGTGGAAGCTATACACTAAATTGAAAGACTCAAAGAACTTAAATTAGGAACCTAAAAGATAATAATCTCTGTAGTACAACCTGAGCAACATGCAAACTAGCATATGCCAAGTAAGATTGGAGACATTCAAGTGTAGAGAAAAGTTTTGGGGCAAAATATAATTAGGTGAGGCTATCAAAAACCAAGATCTTTGTTTCAGTCTATGAGTCACTGTAGTTCAATTGTGGCCCTTGTGAGGACAACATTTTGAAGTTAAATATTCTAGGACTTGGGAGTTAGTCTTTAAAGATGAATGCAATCTGTAGGAAGTCATAGTCAAGCAAATATTTTAAATGTAAGCTTTCTATTAAGCCCTATCTCTAAGGAAGGAGTTGAATTGTTTAAGAGTAGAGTTGAAGACAATTCAGATCTGGATTTCTATAGCAGCATTTAACAATCTAAGGATGTACAAAATCCATTACAGCCAATGAAGTATTTTTAAAGTGGTTGTCACTATTGTAACAAATAATTCAGACACTGCAAATTTCTACCATCAACATTGCAAAAATGACCAGATAGCCTCTCTTTGGGTGTTGATAGTGAGATAAATATTGGTCAGACCACAATTTTCATGTCCACCTGACAGGGCAGACTGGGCTTCATTTAAACTATTTTTTCAAGGACAGTAACAGAAAATATAGCTTCCTGTCAGTAATGAGTGGAGATGTGTGCCTATGTTTTATGCTCAGCTCTGTAAAGTGGAACTCAAACTCAAACCCTGTCAGTCATGAGGCCAAAATGCAGACATCCGCGAAAAGCAGAAAGAATGATTTACAAACTTTGCCAGATTGATATGAAGTTTGTTACATTTGTGGTGAAGAAGCTGATGCAGTCATGTGATATCAAATGTTGTGTGGGTTATCTCAGTTAGTGTACATACAAAACATAAATAACTGTGAATGTTTACATGGCTTAAGAAAACAATTTAACTTCTGAGGTTGGAATTCATTTGACGTTTCCTTAAAATGACTGATGGGAATCGAAGAGTCACATAGTGATTGTTAGCTTGATCCAATTATCATTCACTAGGTCACATGCAATGTTGAACTTTAAAATAGGCATGCTACATAAAGCTTGGGTAAGCTTAAGCTTCGGACTAGCTTAACTACATCTTAAAGATTTCAGCAGCCAAGTAAACTAAAACTGTTAACACTAGTAGTACTTACATCTGCATTCTATCCCTTCAATCAAGAACACAAAATTGAGCCAGTTATAAATATCATCCTTCCAGTCTCCATGACTATAAACGGATCATCCAAAATTACTTTTAACAGTGACTAACTTTTGGATCTATTTAGTTGGCAATTTTAAATATACATTACAAAGCATAACTTTCTTAACTGAGTTTTAGAGCTATAAATAGACTTGGGAGTTGTCTGCCAGAATGGGTTACTTCTACTCAATAGACTTACAGTATGTACCTTAGTGAGGGAAAGGCTAATGGACTTCAACAAGGGTAAAGGAAGAATCTAAATAAAGAGGTCAGTAACTGGAGAACCAGAGTGGAAGTTAGGTCTAAATTTTCTAACATAGTGAGAACTGTACAGTCTGAATAGATGGTGAAAGCAGAGATCTACTTGAAGGCTTTTCAAATAGAGACATCGGGTAGAGCTCTGCAGACCTTTTTAACAGCAGGCAGAGCCCAACACAGTAGTCCCTCCCCATTTCTGACAGATAGTAGTAGGGGGAATGCACAGTGTGTAATATACACAGGAGGGAAACCTGAACGCAGAGGACTCTTTGAACTTAATGTAGAATTCAATTTTGCTTATAACTGCCATGATCTGATTTTTAAAAAATCTTGCTTAAAAAAATGTTACAGCTGTCACACGAACTTTATAAAATGCTGCGCAGCACACTGATTTGATAGACAAGTTAGAATTAAGTTTGCAACTTACTACTCACTCAGTTTCAATGGAGATCTTTTTCTTATGGTTTTGGGTGGCACGGTGACATAGTGGCTAGCACTGCTGCCTCACAGCGCCAGAGACTCGGGTTCAATTCCCGCCTCAGGCAACTGTCTGTGTGGAGTTTGCACGTTCTCCCAGTGTCTGTGTGGGTTTCCTCCGGGTGCTCCGGTTTCCTCCCACAGTCCAAAATGTGCAGGTTAGGTGAATTGGCCATGCTAAATTGCCCATAGTGTTAGGTGAAGGGGTAAGTGTAGGAGAATGGGTCTGGGTGGGTTGCTCTTCGGAGGGTCGGTGTGGACTTGTTGGGTCGAAGGACCTGTTTCCACACTATACTGAATCTAATCTAATCTAATCTAATCTAAATCAATGTTTGTGGCCATCACATTCTAAGGGTGCGATTTGAACTTGGATCTTCTGGTCTAGAGACAGGAACACTACCACTTTGTTACAATTCCTCTGGTGACCTTTCCTTAAGGGCTACTTGCTGTATCATTATCAATGGTAGGCTAAATTTCAAAAATTACAATTACTTCAGCAGGAGATTCTGAGTTCACTGTTTGATTGCTTAAAGAGGCTACTAAAAAATGAGCTGTCTTTTGTTTTATTAATTTGTGGGATGTGTGCAATGCTGGCTGGCCAGCATTGACAGTCCATCCTTATTTGCCCTTGAGAAGGTGGTGGTGAGCTGCCTTCTTGAACTGCTGTAACCCACCTGCTGTGGGTTGATCCATAATGCTGTTTGGGAAGGAATTCCAGGATTTTGATATATTTCCAAGTCAGAATAGTGAGTGGCTTAAAAGGGAAATAGAAGGTGGTGGTGTTCCCAATAGTGGTGTCTAAATGGAAAGTTATTCTACAAAAGATTAACTACTTTTAGGAAATTTGAAAACTTTGGATTTTTGATTGGGAGATCTTTCACTAACAAGTGTGTGTGAGTGAGAACTATATTAAGGTTATTACATGGGGAGTATGGGTGGGCACTGAGGTAGCACTGAAGGGTATGAGGGGCCATGGTCATAGATGGGATACAGGGGGCGAGGGCTAGAGAGCACACTAGATTCTGAAGCAACTGAGACAACGTCACAGAGAATCATGTGTACTAGAAACAGATTCATTTGAGACTTCTTAGAAGTTTGGATGATTATCTTAAGTTTATAGGACTACTGGTTTATAACTTATGTCAAAGGCTGCAGACAAGTTGAGAAAGGACAAAGAGGGAAAGTTGCAGTTGCTCACTCACGTAGAATCTCATTGGTAACTTTGATAAGAGGCAGTTAAATAATGAGGCAGGAGAAGAAAATTGATGGATGCGGGTTTCACATTTGATGTTCTAGGAAAAATGTGAATGGATTTAGGAAGTGACAACATGCTTAATATCTTTGGAGAAGTAAAGGACTCTGGGATTATGACAGTAGATTTCAAGGGTGATGAGATTAAATGTTTCATTTTAAGGAATGGGCAACCACAGTAAATGTAAAGTTCCAGCTGTTATACAGCAGAAACTTGAGGACCAAATGGCCTCCTTCCATGTGGTAACCATTCTCTGACTCCATTCTATTGAATTGCTGCGAGCTGGCTTCTACTTTAGTGGCAAAAATCGACAATTTTGTTCCAGTCATGGATCTAATATAATTGAGAGATGGTCTACTGGCTTTTACTTCTGGGCAACTTCAAAGTGACTGAATCGTGTCTTTGGAATTCTTACTTTACCAGAAGACACATTTTCAGCTTTGGGCCAGCCAAAGAAGAGTTCTTGGCTTTAACTCTGTGCCAACCAACTGGTGTGCTCAACTAGATTAAAGTTAAATATGAAGAAAACTTGAGTTTGAAGTTTGGGAGGAAAAAAAGCGTCAGTTTTATTATTGAATATATCAAGGGGGGAAAGAAGGGTAATTTTAATTGTGTACTTACACTTACCTGGTTTACAGAATTCAGCTATCAGCTTTTTAGACCCTGAGTTTCAATAATATGGATCACATTTAAAGAAATGAAGCACTGGATTATGCAACATTTGCGTAGCTGCCACAAAGAGCAAATATTCTTAGCTACAATCCTTGGATCCTGCTGTGATTTACCCAAGGTGGGTTTAATGTGCTCTTAATCTGTAAATTAATGCTGAACTTCAGAAAACAACTAGTGAAGTGAAAAAGTTATAAGGATAAACACACTCATTGTTACATAGTTCAAAGATGTCTTGATGTAGAAACGTGAGTGATATTTAGAATGCGTCCTTGAACCCACAGGGAGTACTGGTCAGTTTATTGTCCATCAGCTCCCTGATTCTGACATTGGACTTATATAGTGAGATGAGGTGTTGTGAAAAACACAGGAGGCAGATGCTTCAGAGGCAAAGAAAACTCTGATTTTATTAAAACAAGCAAAATTGAGAATACATGTGTATATATAATCGCTGACAAGAAAATGAGTATTTAGAGAAAAAAAAGCTATGCATCAAATGAAATGAGAGTGGTCTTAAAGGAAGAATGCTAAGTTGGGGGAATGCCAACTATACCAAAATTCAGCAGGGGCTGAGGAATGTAGTTTGGGAGCAGCTGTTTGAAGGTAAATCCACATTCAGTATGTGGGAGGCTTTTAAAGAGAGGTTGATTAGAGTTCAGGAGAATAGGTTCCTGTGAAAATGAGGATAGAGATGGCAAAATTATGGAACCATGGATAACAAGTGAAATTCTGAGACTAGCTAAGAGAAAAAAGGATGCATACATAAGGTCTAGGCAATTGAAGACAGACGAAGCTTTGGAAGAATATTGGGAATATTGGACCAATCTGAAACGAGGAATTAAGAGGGCTAAAAGGGGTCATGAGATGCCCTTAGCAAACAGGGTTAAGGAAAATCCCAAAGCCTTTTATTCCTATATAAGGAGCAAGAGGGTAACTAAAGAAAGGGTTGGCTTACTCCAGGACAAAGGGGGAAAGCTATGTGTGGAGTCAGAGAAAATGGGCGAGCTTCTTTATGAGTACTTTGCATCGGTATTCACCGAGGAGAGGGATATGACGGATGTTGAGGTTAGGGATAGATCTTTGATTACTCTACGTCAAGTCAGCAGAAGGAGGGAGGAAGTGTTGGGTATTCCAAAAGGCATTAAGGTGGACACATCCCCAGATCCGGATGGGATCTATCCCAGGTTACTGAAGGGAGCGAGAGAGGAAGTAGCTGGGGCTTTAATAGATATCTTTGCAGCATCCTTGAACAAGGTGAGGTCCCGGAGGACTGGAGAATTGCTAGCACTGTCCCATTGTTTAAGAACTGTAGCAGGGATAATCCAGCTAATTACAGACCTGTGAGCCTGACATCAGTGGTAGGGAAGCTGCTGGAGAAGATACTAAGGGATAGGATATATTCCCATTTGGAAAAAAATGGGCTTAGCTTATCAGTGATTGGCAGCATGGTTTTGTGCAAGGAAGGTCATGTCTTACAAACCCTAATAGAATTCTTTGAGGAGGTGACAAAGTTGATTGATGAGTGAAGGGATGTAGATGTCATATACATGGACTTTAGTAAGTGTTTGATAAGTTTCCCCATGGTAGACTGATGGAGAAGGTGAAGTCGCGTGGGATCCAGGGTGTTCTAGCTAGATGGATAGAGATAAGGCTGGGTAATAGGAGACAGAGAGTAGCAGATTAGATTCCCTACAATATGGAAACAGATCCCTCGGCCCAACAAGTCCACGCCGACCCTCTGAAGAGTAACCCACCTAGACCCATTTCCCTACCCTATATTTACCTCTGACTAATACACTTAACACTATGGGCAATTTAGCATGGCCAATTCACCTGACCAGCACATCTTTGGATTATGGGAAGAAACCGGAGCACCCGGAGGAAACCCATGCAGGCACGGGGAGAGTGTGCAAACTCCACACAGACAATTGCCTGAGGCGGTAATCAAACCCTGGTGCTGTGAGATAGTAGTGCTAACCACTGAGCTACTGTGACTCCCCAAAGGGGTGTAGTGGAAGGGAGTTTCTCAAAGTGGAGACCTGTGACCAGTGGTGTTCTACCGGGATCCATGCTGGGACCACTGTTGCTTGTGATGTACTTCAATGATTTAGAGGAAGATATCGGTTGCCTGATTAGCAAGTTTGTAGATGACACTAAAATTGGTGGAGTAGCAGATAGTGAAGGGGACTGTCAGAGAATACAGCAGGGTGTAGATAGATTGGAGAGTTGGGCAGAGAAATGACAAATGGAGTTCAATCTGGGCAAATGTGAAGTGATGCATTTTGGAAGATCCCATTCAAGAGCGAACTATACAGTAAATGGAAAAGTCCTGGGGAAAATTGATGTGCATAGAGATCTGGGTGTGCAGGCCCATTGTTCCTTGAAGGTGGCAACGCAGGTCAGTAGAGTAGTCAAGGCAGCATATGGCATGCTTTCCTTCATTGGACGGTGTATTGAGTACAAGAGTTGGCAGGTCATGTTACAGTTGTATAAGACTTTGGTTCGGTCACATTTGGAATACTGCATACAGTTCTAGTCAAAAGGATGCGGATGCTTTGGAGAGGGCGCAGAGGAGGTTCACTAGGATGTTGCCTGGTATGGAGGGTGCTAGCTATGAAGAGAGGTTGAGTAGCTTAGGATTATTTTCATTAGAAACATGGAGGTGGGGGGGGGGGGGGGGGCACCTGATTGAGGTCTACAAAATCATGAGAGGTGTAAGCAGGGTGGATAACAAGAAGCTTTTTCCCCAGAGTGGAGGACTCAATTACAATGGATTATGAGTTCAAAGTGAGAGGGGAAAAGTTTAGGGGAGATATGCATGGAAAGTTCTTCACACAGATGGTGGTGAGTGCCTGGAATGCGTTGCTAGCGGAGGTGGCAGGAGTGGGAACGATAGCGTCATTTATGATATATCTAGACAGATACATGAATGGGCAGGGTGCAGAGGGATACATACCCTTATAAAATAGGTGACAGGTTTAGATAGAGGATGCAGATCGGTGCAGGCTTGGAGGGCTGAAGGGCCTGTTACTGAGCTGTAATTTTCTTTGTTCTTTGAGACTTGTCTGACAGCTACTAACACCCCTGTTAACCCTTGCAGCCCTGACTTGGTACGGTGGGTTTTGAATTACAGAGAGCTGTTAATTACTGGGTGACAGGGGAAAAGAGAGAGAAAAAGTAAACGCGAATCCCAAGGTCCAATCCCTGGGGAGTGCCCTGCACCGTTGGCCCTGAAGCCCTCCCTTCCTACCCTATCTTAGTGAGCTGGGACAAAGAGTCGCGATGACCTTATGCTCGCTCCGAAGGGGCCCCTTGTGGCTTAGATAGTGATGGATATTGCTGGCGCTGCAAACTGTCGGTCTTTCAGCTCTCCAGTCACTTCTTGTCAGTATGTGGATAGAAGATTGCTCACTGTCTTTTTCCTGAAACTGCAATTGTTATGGCTGATGTTGTTGATGCTGGCCGGATCTCTTGATGAACAAACCCCAGGGGTCTGGGTTCCCCAGTTATACTGACTGTCAGATTCCCTTATCGCCCGCTCAGAGTTCCTGAGTTATACTGACTGTCGGATTCCCTTATCTCCCACTTAGGGTTCCACAGTTATACTGACTGTCAGTGTCCCTTATTGCCCGCTCAGGGTTCCCCAGTTATACTGACTGTCAGTGTCCCTTATTGCACGCTCAGAGTTCCCCAGTTATACTGACTGTCAGATTCCCTTATCACCCGCCAAATCTGGATTTGATCACTGAGCTGTTGTACCTCCTCTCTGGGTTGAATGGTCTTCCTGAGTATTAGATGAGGTGTGAATGGTTCTCCAATTAAAGTGAGTGGGTCTCCGATAGTTTTGAATGTCCATGCTTTCTCATGGATGGGATTAGGTTACGATGTTGCTGGAAGGCCTTCCCATTCACAGCGAACAGGTTCGTATGGCATACAATGGTGTAGACTGCTCATTATCTCTGTATCCGAGCAAATGATTAAAAGTTGAATGGTTTCATAATTTTGTAGGCTCCAGAATGTCTCTGTTGTTTGCTCTGCAGGACGGTGTTCATTGCCTTTTAGGCGAGGTGTTTGTGGGAGTCTTCCTTTAGCTTAAACCTCTGTTCCAGACAGCTGCCCCGAGGCTTGCATATTGCCTAGTCTGTCTCAGCCAGAGAGGTCAGTGACTCTTCGTTCAAATGTGAATTCTACAAACTCATGTCCCAAGTTCAGAGGGTTTTAGTCCAGAATATCTGATGGGACTTTTTGCCCCATCTTACAATGCCAGCTGTAGCATTCTAATCTTTCAAGTTGGAAAGTTGTGGGATCAACCATGAGTCTTTTTCACGTAATAGCATGAATAACTGAGATGGTACTTCCAGGTGGATGCACAAAATCCCACTTAGAAAATGGGAGGGAAGCTGGTCTACACTTATCCCTGAGGAGAAAGTGAGGACTGCAGATGCTGGAGATCAGAGTCGAAGAGTGAGGTGCTGGAAAAGCACAGCAGGTCAGGCAGCATCCAAGGAGCAGAAAAGTCAACGTTTTGAGCGTAAATTCTTCATGAGGAATGAGGTGGTGGCCAAGGGGGCTGAGAGATAAATGGGTGGGGGGTGGGGCTGGGGGGAAGGTGGCTAGGAATGCGATAGGTGGGGGTGATGGTGATAGGTCAGAGAAGAGGGTGGAGCAGATAGTTGGGAAGGAAGATGGACAGATAGGACAGATCAAGAGGGTGGTGTTGAGTTGGAAGACTGGATATGTGATAAGGTGGGGGGAGGGGAAATGATGAAACTGGTGAAATTCACATTGATCCTGTATAGTTGGAGGGTCCCAAGGTGGAAGATGAGGCATTCTTCCTCCAGGTGTCAGTTGGCTAGAATTTATGATGAAGGCCTCCAGGCTCTCCATTTCGTCCTCTCCCGCTGCCCCAACCAGTACCCTTCCACTGACACACCCATTCAAGTGGCTGAACTGGTTCTCACCCTAAACAATTTCTCCTCTGAATCCTCCCACTTCCTCCAGACCAAAGGAGGACACCTGCACGGGCCCCAACTATGCCTGCCTCTTCATCGGATACGTGGAACAGTCCATCTTCCGCAGCTACACTGGCACCACTCCCGATCTATTCCTCTGCTACATCAATGACTGTACTGGCTCCACCTCGTGCTTCATCAACTTCATGAACACGTTTCCACCCTGACCTCAAGTTCACCTGGACCATCTTGGACACCTCCCTCCCCTTCCTGGACCTCTCCAACTCCATTTCCGATGATGAACTAACCACGGATGTCTACTTCAAACCCACCGACTCCCACGGCTACCTAGACTACACCTCCTCCGACTCTGCCTCCTGTAAAAATGCGATCCCTTATTCCTAATTCCTCCGCCTCCATCACGTCTGCTCCCAGGAGGGCCAATTCCATCAAAGAATATCCCAGATGGCCTCCTTTGTCAAAGACCGCAATTTCCCCTCTCATGTGGTCAATGATGCTCTGCAGCGTATCTCCTCCACTTCCCGAACCTCTGCCTCTGAACCTCACCCCTCCAGTCGTAACAAGGACAGAATCTCTGGTCCTCACCTTCCACCCTACCAACCTCTGGATACATTGCATCATCCTCTGCCATTTCTGCCACCTACAAACAGACCCCACCATTAGGGATATATTTCCCTATCTGTATTCCATAGAGATCATTCCCTCTGCTACTCTCTTGTTAGATCCACACCCTCCCACCAACTCAACTTCCACTGCCAGCACTTTCCCCTGTCACTGCAAGAAGTGCAAAACCTTCACTCACACCTCCCCCCTTGCCTCCTTCCAAGCCCCGAAGGATCCTTCCACATCCAATAGAGATTTTCCTGCACCTCCACACACGTCATCTACTAAGTCTGTTACTCTTGATGTGGTCTCCTCTACACTGGGGAGACAGGACGCCGACTTGCGAATGTTTCAGAGAACATCTCTGGAACGTACAGACTACACAATCCCACTGCTCTGTGGCTGAACACTAACTCCCCCTGCCATTCCACCAAGGACATGCAATTCTTGGGCCTCCTCCACCACCAAACTCTAGCCACTCGATGCCTGGAGGAAGAATGCCTCATCTTTCACCTTGGGACCTTCCAACCTCACGGGATCAATGTGGATTTCACCAGTCTCCTCATTCCCCCTCCCCCAATCTTATCCCAGTCCCAACCTCCCAACTCAGCACCGCTCTCTTGAATGGTCTTATCTGTCCATTTTCCTTCCCAACGATCCACACCATCCTCCTCTCTGATCTATCACCTTCATCCCCCACCTTCATCTACCTATCACATTCCCAGCGACTTTTCCCCAACAGCCCCCAGTCCCCCATTTATCTGTCAGCATCCTTGGGGCACCACCCCCACCACCACATTCCAGCTTATGCTCAAAACATTGATTTTCCTGCTCCTTGGATGCTGCCTGACCGGCTGTGCTTTTCCAGCACCATAATTTTCAACACTTATCCCTTAACAAGTAATGCCAAACTTACTATTTAATCATTATCTCATCACTGATTGTAGGAGTTTGCTATGTGCAAACTGGCAAATGCTTTTTCCACAACATCTACTATAATTCAAAAGTATTTATTTGGTTATAAAGCAATTTGGCATGTCCCTAGGTTATGAAAGGCTACAATTATAAATATAAATGCAAGCCCATCTTTATTTAACATAATATCACAATGTATTACTACATATGTAATTTCATTCAACAATTGCACGAGAATTCAGTATACAGTGATGCCCAATACCAGAAATAGCAACCACATTCCAAAAATAATGTGGATAGGCAATTGTATCATCTCTGTGGCAAAGAACAAAACAATGGCATTATTCATTCCAGTATAATGAAATATAACAATCAGAAATACTTCTTTCCCAATTCCCACCCCCAAAGATTCTTTGGCCACAGAACTTAAAGTTGTCTTGTGGTTAAACCATCTGGGGACTTTTAGTTCTCAAAATAACTGTTTTGTACACAGTAAGAGTTCAACAATTTTAAAAAAGAAATGCTCAAAAAATCAATTCCAGTTCACCCTGGAAATCAAATTCTTCATCTAAAAGCTTTGGTTAACTGTCTGTCATCTCCTTACATGGCTTTTGGGAAAATTTTGTCCAACTACTCTCCAATAAAGTATTTTATGACACCTACTATATTAATGTGCTGTATACATGCAAGGTGTGTTGGCATGCGTACATCATAATCACTTGAGCCATAGCATACATTTAAAATAAAATTGAACAGCTTATAATTCTTTTGGAAGTGTAAAGACAAAATTAATTTTAAATAAGTATTCACTGCCCAGTGCAGCACATCCTGGCTGTGGGATATATGCATTGTGCATATAATTTAGAGAAAAATATTTAGAAGACTAATACAATCTCTTTATGTTAATAATACAGCATGCTAGTAGGGTTAATGTTGAACCTTCCTTAATGTTTCAGATTCACCTATTGTTTTATGGTGCAATTTGAGGTCACATTAATAGCAGTTTGAGAGATCAGATGATACCATTAACAAATCTGCACAGTGTCAAACACTCTCACCTCAGAGTCATAAAGCAATGGATCTAAGCTCCCAGTGTAGGATTGAGCACATAATCTAGTCTGAAATTGGGGGTACTCAAGAACAAGTAGCTATTTAGCTGCTTGAGAATGTTCCACCATCTGGTGAGGTCTGTAATGGTAATTCCATGCTTTGGTTACATAGAGAGATGTTCAGCATGGAAACAGACCCTTTGGTTCAACTTGTCCATGCCAATCAGATATATCCTAATTTAATCTGGTCCCATTTGCCAGCAATTGGCCCATATCCTCTAAACCCTTCCTGTTCATATACCCATCCAGATACCTTTTAAATGTTGTAATTGTACCAGCCTTCACTACTCCCTATGGCACCTCTTTCCATCCCACCGTCTGCATGAAAATGTTGCCCCATAGGCCTCTTTTAAATCTTGCCCCTCTCAGCCTAGACCTAGATACCCTCTCGTTCTAGACTCCCCAACATGGAAAAGATCATTTCTATTTACCCTATCCATCCCACTCATGATTTGGAGATGCCAGTGTTGGACTGGGGTGTACAAAGTTAAAAATCACACAACACCAGGTTATAGTCCAACAGGTTTAATTGGAAGCACACTAGCTTTTGGACCGCCGCTCCTTCATCAATTCTCTGGCCAATAAAGGAAAGCATACTAAATGCCTTCTTCACTATCCTATGTATCTGCGACTCCACTTTCAAGGTACGTATTACCTTTGAATGCCTTTGAATAGCAAGAATATAAAAGAGTCCCAGATTTAAAATTATTAATTGAATTTGTAGCTACAGCTTTAAAACTTCTTTCATCTTTTTTGTGATGAGGTTTTTCTTAACTTCTGTCTTGAATGACAGCTCTGATTTTAAGGTAATGTTGCTTGTCTTAGACTTGCCCATCAGCGGAAACTATTTATGTCCACCTGCTTCATCAATTCCTTTGAAACCCCAAAAACTTTCTATCAAACTTAATTTTATGTTCAAGGAAAGACACATTTAGTTTGATGCCAACTCACCTCACCTTGGAATCCTGGAAATATTCTGATGAACCTGGATGGAACATCATCTATCTCTAAACTGAAATGATCCTTCCAACCACAAAAGTTTAGTATATAAACTAGACTGAGTAGATATGCAACATTAATTGAACAACATTTGGAGGGCCGAGCACAGTTCTAATATTCATATTGAAGAAGCAATATAAGAGGCACTTGTGAAGCTGCAAAAAGATTCACAATGATAAAATCCGAATGCCGAGGGCACATTTTTCAGAAAGACTGGACAGGTGGGGGCGCTTTCCATCTGAAAATATAGCTGAGCAGTGACCTGGTGAGGATTCTAAAATGCAGAGAAAAAGTTTTTACTTGTCAAAAAGAGAAAGGAAGTTAATGAATTTGAAGACAGATAGAGCCCTTATAGCATAGAAAGATAGCAGGGAAGAACTTAAACAACGAATTAGGATGGCTAAAAGGGGCCATGAAATGTCTTTTGGCAAACAGGATAAGAAAATCCCAAGGTGATTTTTATGTAAGGAGCAAGAGAAGCACCTGTACTAGACAGGAAAAGGTAGGCCCACTTCAGGACAAAGGAGAGAATTTATGCATGGAGGCAAAAGTAGTAAGTAAGGTCTTTAATGAATTTTTGCATTGGTATTCACACAGGAGAAGGACCTGGTAGATGTTGAGTCTCAGGAAGGGTTATGTTGATATTCTGGGGCATGTCAACATAAAAAAAAGATGGTGCTGGCTGTCTTAAATGCATTAATGCAGACAAGTCCCCAGGACCTAATGGAATTTGTGAATGCAAAGGGAGACAGGTGAGGAAATTGCTGGGGCCTTGTATGAAATCATGATATCTTCTTTAGTTACAGGAGATTCCTAGAGGAATGGAGCATTCCTGCTGGTTTTTCTTTCTTTAAGAGGGACAACAGATACTCCCAGAAATTACAGGCCACTGAGCCTTATGTCAGTGGTAGGGAAATTATTAGGGAAGATTCTTAGGGATATGACTTACTCAAATTAGGAAAAATATGGACTGAAGTGATCGGCATTATGGCTTTGTGTAGAGAAGGTCGTGTCTCTCAAACTTGATTGAGTTTTTTGAGGAAGTGATTAATAAGACATGGGCAGTAGATGTTGCCTTTATGGACTTTAGCAAGACTGTTGACAAGTCTGTCATGTCAGGCTAATTCATGGGATTCACGGTGAGCTGGTAAGATAAATATAGAACTAGCTTAGTCCAAGAAGATAGAGAGATAGAAAGACTGTTTTTCTGACTGGAAATCTATGACGAGTAGTGTTCCACAGAGATCAGTGCTGTGACCCATAATCTTCTCCAACTACTCTTTATTGGTCTTCCCAGTTATTAGTATATCAGCTAGATAAATGGCGAACTGGAGTAGACCTTGTAAAGTGTTCCCCATTGTCTGCTGGAAAAGGGCACAAACTGATGATATCCCACATGGCAGTCTCATGTACTGCTACAAACCTATATGGATCTTAATTGTGGCATAATTCTGGGATTTCTCATCTGGTCGCAACTACAGGTTCACATGGCTTATGTCCAGCTTCGTGAAGTACAACACCCTTGCCAGATTTGCGTATACATCCTCTATGGGAGGGATTGGGTACTTGTTCAGCTGTGCGAAGCAGTTTACCATTTGCTTAACATCTCCACTAAGGGAAAACCGACCAGTCAGGCCTCACAACCAGTACAACCGGTGCTGCTAATTCTGCAAAATGAACTGATTTGATTATTCCTTCGCATTCCAGTCTTTTGATTTCTGCCTGTACTTTTGCCAGTAAGGCAAATGGCACAGGGCGGCCTCGCAGAATCACTGAACTGCTTCCTGGTTGGCATGTAAGGTAATCTTGGCTCATTTGATAGTCCCTAGACTGTCCTGAAAATCTTTCAAGTATTTAATTAGGGTTTCCCTCAGGCACAAGCCTGATGGACCTGATTCGAAAATGCCATTTTCGAATCAGGTCCATCAGGCTTGTGCCCAAGCCTTTTACTACAATCAGTGGCAACTGCACAAAGCTGCTTTGCATAGGAGACTGGAACTGAAGTGTTATCCTTAGTCTGTAATGGTTTCCTGGTCTGTGTTCTCAATCTGGCCGAGGTCTTGCGCAATCTTAATTGTTAGAGTTCAGAGCGAATCTTGTTAAAGACCAGTTCTGCAATGACAGATACTGCTGCACTGGTATCAACCTCCATTAAAACCGGGTGACTATTTAACCGTACATTTATTTTGATTGGTTCTGATTTGGATGTTGCTAAGCAATTTAACTGTTCAAAACCGCATGTAGGTGGATTTTCCAGAGTGTCCTCTCTCCTGGATACCAACCTGTGAGTTTTCTGACTCAAGCCAGGCTTCGAAGGCCTCCCTTACTGTCTTGAGTCCACATACCGGCAGCAATTACAATGGTTTGCCAGCCTGGATCCTGAAGAACATTTCAGCCATTTGGCTGGGGCTTGGCTTTATTTTGGAGTTTTGCTGTGGGCTGACTTAGGGTCCTTCTGCTCAGCCTATGTCAGTCGAACGATGAGGGCGTTCACTTCCATTGGAACATTCTGTAGCTCACATGCTCAATTGTCACAATTTCTAATGATAAAGCCAGTTGTAGATCTGGTTTGAAGTCCATTGGACTTCAACTAGTAGGCACTTTTACATGGTTACATCAGTAATCCCTCATATAAAACGATCTCACAGCATCTCATTCAGGGTTAACCCAAAATTACATGCAGCAAAAGTGGGTTAACCCTGAATGAGATGCTGTGAGATCGTTTTATATGAGGGATTACTGATGTAACCATGTAAAAGTGCCTACTAGTTGAAGTCCAATGGACTTCAAACCAGATCTACAACTGGCTTTATCATTAGAAATTGTGACAATTGAGCATGTGAGCTACAGAATGTTCCAATGGAAGTGATGCTAGAGATTAGAGTGGTGTTGTCCTGATGAAGGGCTTTTGCCCGAAACATCGATATTTCCTGCTCCTTGGATGCTGCCTGTCCTGCTGTGCTTTTCCAGCACCACTCGACTCAAACCCCAAAATTACATGCCTCTGACAATCAACCTTGTAAAATACCCTGATATGGATTCTCCTGGTTCTCGAACTGCCGAATAAAACTGGTAGCGTCTCAGAATTAAGTGGAGATTTGGGGTCATAATCTTCCTTAACTAAATCTGTCAACTCTTTAAAGGTTTTCATATCTGATGCCTCAGAGAAAGTTAAGCTCCTAATAACAGAAAATAGTGCAGGTCCACAGGCTGCCGGAAGTATTACTCATTAATTTTCTTCTGCATCAATGTCATTTGCTCAGAAGAAATAACACATTCGTTCCACACACTGGGCCCAGACTTCGATGGCAGGATCAAACAAATCAAGCTTCCGAAATAGAGGCATGGTGTCAGAAATGCTTACCCAACTCAGAGACAACTATTCCGATCAAATTGTTTCCAGGAGCATACTGTTTTCTAACATCACCACTGAACTAACTCCATGGAGGCCTGTATCCTGTTACCAATTAATTCTTTATTTTCAAATCCACAGTACAAGGACTCTGACCCGCTAGCTCAGAGCCAGTCCAGACAGTGACAAGAATTCCTGAGAATCCTGTTTATACCTGTCAGCCACTAGTCCCTGATGGACCCAAGTTAATGGTCACAATCAGGGAACTCATACTCAATGAGAGCCACCTGGCCACCCTCCTTCCAATTACTACATATACCTTTCAGGTTAGATGGAGAGAGGTGTGGTTTTTGGCCTTGATTGGTGGGTTGAATGCCCTTTTTGATGCTGTAGATTCAATGCAATGCAATATAAATTTGAAATAAACCCAGGGGTAAAAAATTAAATTAATCTTTCATCTTGAATCCTTAATTGCAAAATGATGCAAACACCCAATATTAAGTCTTGGCCTCACTCTAGTTCCCAAGCACTAACTGACCTGTTGTGCATTCTTTTCACACCCACATTCTAAAAAGTGCAAAGTGTTGAAGAAACATCACAGATGAATAAACAGACCAAACTATTTAATAAATGTTGTGCTTGCATTCATTTCTGAGTTCATTGCTGAAAACAAGACACATTGTTCTAAAGCATTATTACAATGGCTATAATGTAGACATTCAGCTGCAATCCAAGGAATGCCAGATTAGTAGATGATTGGCCTGTTTTAAATAGAGTCACTATTCACTTTAAGAACATTACTCAATCACATTCTCATAACTGAATGGTCTAAATGACTAAATTCTGACCTTTCCTTTCTCATCTTGCAAATGGTCAAGCTCATAACAGTGGAAAAAACGAGGGAAAAACAATGACTGCAGATGCTGGACACCAGATTCTGGATTAGAGTGGTGCTGGAAAAGCACAGCAGTTCAGGCAGCATCTGAGGAGCAGGAAAATCGACATTTCGGGCAAAGGCCCTTCATCAGGAATACAGGCAGAGTGCCTGAAGGGTGGAGGGATAAATGAGAGGAGGGTGGGGATGGGGAGAAAGTAGCATAGAGTACAATGTTCTGGATTAGTGGTGCTGGAAGAGCACAGCAGTTCAGGCAGCATCCGAGGAGCAGTAAAATCGGCGTTTCGGGCAAAAGCCCTTCGTCAGGAATAAAGCTTTTGCCCGAAACGTCGATTTTACTGCTCCTCGGATGCTGCCTGAACTGCTGTGTTCTTCCAGCACCACTAATCCAGAATCTGGTTTCCAGCATCTGCAGTTATTGTTTTTAACCATAGAGTACAATAGGTGAGTGGGGGTGGGGATGGAAGTGATAGGTCAGGGAGGAGGGTGGGGTAAGGTAGCAAAGAGTGCAATGGGTGAATGGGGTGGGGATGAAGGTGATAGGTCAGAGAGGAGGGTGGAGTGGATAGGTGGAAAGGAAGATAGACAGGTAGGACACGTAATGGGGACAGTGCTGTGCTGGAAGTTTGGAGCTGGGGTGAGGTGGGAAAGGGGAAATGAGGAAACTGGTGAAGTCCACATTGATGCCCTGGGGTTGGAGGGTTCCGAGGTTGAAGATGAGGTGTTTTTCCTCCAGGCGTCGGGTGGTGAGGGAGCAGCGGTGAACGCCCCTAGTGCTCACCTTCCACCCTACCAACCTTCGCATAAACCAAATCAACCGACGACATTTCCACCATCTCCAAACGGACCCCACCACCACCACCAGGGATATATTTCCCTCCCCATCCCTTTCCGCCTTCCACAAAGACCGTTCCCTCTGTGACTACCTGGTCAGGTCCACGCCCCCCCCCCACCCCCTCCCCCAACAACCCATTCCCCACCCCCTCCCCCAACAACCCACCCTCCCATCCTGGCACCTTCCCCTGCCACCGCATGAATTGCAAAGCCTGCGCCCATACCTCCTCCCTCATCTCCATCCAAGGCCCCAAAGGAGCCTTCCACATCCATCAAACTTTTACCTGCACATCCACCAATATCATTTATTGCATTCGTTGCTCCCGATGCGGTCTCCTCTACATTGGGGAGACTGGACGCCTCCTAGCAGAGCGCTTTAGGGAACATCTCTGGGACACCCGCACCCCAATAAACCACACCACCCTGTGGCCCAAAATTTCAACTCCCCCTCCCACTCAGCCAAGGAAATGCAGGTCCTGGGCCTCCTTCACCACCACTCCCTCACCATCCGACGCCTGGAGGAAGAACGCCTCACCTTCCGCCTCTGATGCCCTGGGGTTGAAGTGTTCTATGTGGACTTAACCAGTTTCCTCATTTCCCCTTCCCCCGCCTCACCCCCAGCTCCAAACTTCCAGCTCAACACTGTCCCCATGACTTGTCCTGTCTATCTTCCTTCCCACCTATCCGCTCCACCCTCCTCTCTGACCGATCATCTTCATCCCCATCCCCATTCACCCACTGCACACTTTGCTACCTTCCCCCACCTTCCTCCCTGATTTATCACCTCCATCCCCACCCCCACTCACCTATTGTACTCTATGCTACTTTCTCCCCACCCCCACCCTCCCCTCATTTATCTCTCCACCCTTCAGGCACTGTGCCTGTATTCCTGATGAAGGGCTTTTGCCCGAAAGTCAATTTTCCTGCTTCTCAGATGTTGCCGGAACTGCTGTGCTTTTCCAGCACCACTCTAATTCATAACAGTGGAAACAATGTGTAATCACGGGGAAGGAAAGAAAAATCAAGGCAAATTGCAAACTGACTTAAATGCAGAGACACGTTTTGTGGTAGAATTTGTAACCTATAACATTGAATTAGACAAAGTTTTTTTCTGGCAAAGACTGACTGCAACTCCATTGCAGCAAACAAAGGCAATTAATTTGTTAGAATAAGATAGATTGTCAGTTAACTGGAATAATTAAACTAGTTTAATACAGTATGAAAAATTACAGACTCTGTTACAAATTGATTCACAAAGAATTTGATAGAAAGTGCCAAGTCATGGTACCATCTAGTGACTGGATCCTCGTCACTGCCAATTAGACTCAATACAAGGATATTCTTGGAACTTTTAATAGTTGAAAGATGCCTGGGAAAAAAGGTTGTAATGGCAATAGATGATCTATGGTCCCGAAGCTTCTGATGAGACAAATGCTGATTAAAACAATGTAAAATCATATCAATATTTATGCAGGACTCGAGAAGAGCTAGAAACAACTTGGGACACTGACAAAGTACAAAGCAAGGGACAGGCATTTTTTTTCTGCGATTTGAGTTACGAAAGCATAATGCTAGGATTCTTTTCAGGAACTCTCCAAATTAAATTGTGGTTCACATTACAAGGTGCAAAGAATGAGTTTTAACTGTGAAGCTACTGCCTCACATCATAGATTTTTATTTCTCAACACCTTCAGCAATGAATTTTCCACACAGGTGGCACAGCATTAGCACTGCCACATCTGGACCAGGGAATTAGGGACCAGACATTTGCACATATAATGTAGATGGACAGTCCAATGCAGCGAGGGAATGTTTACTGTCAGAGATACCAGCTTTCAGATGAGGCACTGAACCAAAGCCCTGTCTGTGCTCTCAGGCCTATGCAAATCGTCACACTGCTCTATTCAAAGAAAACTAGGAGTTTGCTCTGGTGCCTTGACCAATATTTATCCCTCAACCTATATTAGTAAAACAAATTACTAGATCATTGTTATTAATGGGATCATGCTGTGCACATATTGCAGAAACTTCTCATATTACATTGACTACACGTTAAAAATATTTAATTAGTTGTATAACTCTATGTCCTTAAGTCACAAAACTGCATGAGAATAGCAAGTCTATATTTATTCCTTCTAAGCTATATATTAGTCTCAAGTAGGCATCATCCAGAAAAAATTCCATGCCAGATAAACAAGATCAGAATATGAATTATACTCATGAAACTCTTAATTACTTATGTGAAATAGCAGAGCTTGGGATTTAAACCTGGAATATTCTGTAACTGGGATTAATAGCTTTTAAACTGAATGGCAGGTATAATTTCCCTTAGGCACAGTAATCACCAGCCACTACCACCCAATTCGTCACTGCAAAAAAACTGAACAATCAAACATAAACAGAACAAAATCTGATTGGTGTAACTAATTCTTACTTACCCACTGTACTAATAATTTCTTCTTTGGCTATGGCTAGCCAACCTGTGTAGTATGTTAATGAGATTATATTTCAAAACTGGTTAAATGATTGTTTGCACTATTGATGTGATTGAAATATAACAGGTGAAACAAATATTCATGGACTATACCTTCTCTCTCACCTACTGAGTCTGATCGAGGCAAAGTCAAAACTGGTGAAAGGACATTAAGAAGTGCAATTCAGCTGTTGTGAAGTGATTTCATATTCAAAAAGTAATAAGTGTTAAAGGCATAAGCATTATTTGTATGAATAATCTTGCTGATTTGATGACATGCATCAAACGATTAATTACAGGATCAAAATATTAAACACACTGTAAGTAACCTTAGATCTTCCTTGCGTTCTTTCCAGCAATTAGTTGGTTGGAATATAGTTGTCTGCCATCTGCCCCAACAGAATACGGCACAACAAAACAGGAAGGAGAAAGAAATTACAATTAAAACTTCAGTTGGTATGTCAAGGCTAACATGACAATATCTTTGACAATCCATGAAACATTGGTGCAGGATGGGACTAACTGAATTGTTTCTTCAGGGAACCAGCACTTCATATGTTGAATGATATCCTTTTATGACAAAATCCATTCTAAGAGACATCACAGCAGATGATTAAAAGCTTGGTCAAAGAGGTAACTTGCAAAAAAAACTCTTAAAGAAGGAGAGAGATATAGAGAGTGGGAATTTCAGAGTTTGGGATCGCAGCAACCAAAGACACAACTGTAATGAGTAGACAATCAAAATCAGGAAGCAAAAACCTAGAAGTGAAAAGAGATACAAAAGAAGGAAGCCACCAACCGCACTAACAGCACTGGGCAGTGAAAGCTCAGAGTGTTAGAACAAAACTTCACAATATATTGCACTTGTACTGTAGTTTGTACTTTGCATTTTAATAAAGTTGGCACATTAATATTAAAGAACTCTGTGCCTTCAAATTGGCTCTGTGGGTTCAGTGAGTCATGCTATCCATCATTGAGCCTTACACATAGATTCTTGATTTGTTCCACTAATTTAGTTAAGGCAGTAAAATGGAAAATACCTTACGTTTATAAAGCATCTTTAATTTGATAATGCATGATAAGGAGTTTTATAGGAGCATAATCTGACACCACATCATATAAACAGGCATAGGGCTGCATCAAAAAGTTAGAGTTTAAGCACTATCTTGACAGAGGGGACAAAACCAAAGAGATTTAGGATGGGATTTCCAGAGATTAGGGCCTGAATATCTGAAAGTGTGGCTCCCAATGATAAAATTAGAAATTCTTAAGAAACCCTAATTTGAGGAATGCAAGTATCCCAAAGGGTTGAAGGACTGGAGGAGGTTAGAGATAGATTAGGGACAAAGCCATGAAGCAGTTTGAAAATAAGGATGAAAGTTTTGAAATTGAATTATTCCCTTACTGGGAAATAATCTAGACCAGCAAGCAAGGTATAATAGCTAAACAGTACTTGGTGTGCGTAAGGACTCAAGCAACAGAGTTTGAGTGACCCTCAAATTTTTGAGTCAAATACAAGTGCCCGTCAAAACTGCATTGTAATAGTCAAATTAACAGGTAACAAGTACATGAATGAGGTAAGGGTGAAGGCAGGTAATCTTATAGAAATGGAAACAAGTGGACTTAATGATGATGCAGGTATATGGTCAGGAGTCTCAGAAAACGAATGTATTCCAACTTCTGAACAGTAAAAACTTACACTGGCATTCATACAAGCACACTTTTCTGAATATCAGGCTAAATTTAAAGATTCCTTCAGCACCAAAAGGGTTAACCTTTCCTGTTGAAAAGTCAGCTGTGTTAAAAAAAAGTTTGTTTTGAACCAATGGAGTCAAAGTGCACTTCAATTCCATAATCATTTCCTTCAGCTGCATTTTTGTGTTCTTTTACACAAAATGGGAAGGGTTTGTTAGTAATTTGCCAAGCCAACCTTAAAACATTTATGACTCATTAACAGAGGAAAAAAAAACACAAAAAAACACACACACACAAATATAGTTCCAAGTGCATCACACCACATTGTGCTAACTAATAGCAAAACTGAAGAGTGGAGAAAACCAGCACTGACAGGAAAACGCCTTCAGTGCAACTCACTTCCGATCAGCATTAGGTTTACTCTTGTCTATGTTAACGGTTGAGAAGCAAAGACTGATGGCACATTTTTAAGGCTCAGCAACGATAGCACATAAAGAGGAGAAGGTGTTGGATTTTCTTATGGGGTTAAAGTAATCAAACTGGACATACCTCTTGGACAGGTACTAAACATTTGCCACCCTTTTACATTTGCTTGGAGTATATATTTGGAGCAGCAAAGTTTGTTAGAAGCACAATACAAGGCTCGAAAGGTTAATATTTTCCATGTAAGCTTTCGCAATCCTATATTAAAGTAGATTCGATTTATAAATTCTAACAGTTGCTGGTGACCAGTGACCACTGGAACAAGTTAAACAAGTATTTACAATTAGTGAACAAACTAACTGTCTAAACTGTTGTAATATACTGATATTCCAACAAGCATGGGCCTGGAAATAAAACCAGAGTGACAGCAGACAGGGAACTGAAATTAAGTCTTTATTGTATGTGGCACTAGATCAGCGCTGAACAATTGTGCACATTCCATGTATTATTTGCTATCAGAAAGAGAATTATCTTAGCTTTGTTTAACGTGTTTTCAACTGATCTAAAAATACATGCCTCCTCTAGTGATTAAACAGTGTTCTACAGTTTGGAATGTTTGGAAAAAATGACACCTTACGTTTACCACTATGATATTATGTGACCCTTATACACCGTTTCTCCATCTCAGGCTAACATTTCTCACTTGGCAGTTGGATTCATCATTTGTGCTATTTTAAATATAGCACGTACTACAGTTTGGTACAAGTCACAAAAAAAAATGCTACTCAAATACTTTCATGCACCAAGTGATAAACAGTAATCTTGAGGAGAAAACAATTGTTCAGGAATTGAATTTTAAGAAATGACACCAAAAGAACAAAAGTCATCAGATTTGGTCTGACTATCATACAGAGGTATTACCAAATTTACAGACTGATTAAAGGCTCCACTGCTA
This sequence comes from Chiloscyllium punctatum, assembly GCF_047496795.1. Taxonomy (NCBI): domain Eukaryota; kingdom Metazoa; phylum Chordata; class Chondrichthyes; order Orectolobiformes; family Hemiscylliidae; genus Chiloscyllium; species Chiloscyllium punctatum. Next base: position 10,022,960 of record NC_092778.1, read on the forward strand.
AAAAGAGAGTAAGTGCACTGGGACCTTTGGGATAAAGATAGTTGGAATAGCCCATCAGCAATCACATTCAAAGTTCCCACCAGGGTTGCACTCACTTGGGTGAAGGATTGAAAGACTGCTTGGTCCAGCACTTCAGCAGGTCATAACTTTTACAAGTCAAGAAGAGGGTGAGACTTAAAGTTAGAATATCTGCATTTACCCCTTTACATCTCGTTCCTACAAGACACTCCTTAGAACTAAGTCTGTGGAGAGAAAGCAGAGTTAACATTTCAGGCTCCACAGATGCTGCCAGATCTGCTAAGTCTCTCTAGTGTTTTCTGTTTTTTTTTAGATTTCCAGCAGGCACGTTTTTTTGTTTTACTTTAAAATTACCTCTTTAACAAGAACCTGTCTTAACATCGCTTTATAAGCTCAGTGTCAAATGTTGTCTGGCAGCACTCTTATGGATTCTTTTGGGGTGATTACATACTTTAAAAATGTGCTTTATAAATGAAAGTTTGGTTAAGTAAACAAAGTTGTCTTCTTTTAAATACTTCAGCAACAATCTGTCTTAGAATCATAGATAGACTTATGTAAAGATTTGTAGCTCGGGTGTCGGTTGCAGTTGTTGTGGGTATGTTAGTTAAGCTGGGAAGTTGGTTTGCAGATGTTTACAACTCATAGATAGACTCATTTATAATTGCCTGTCTAGTGGGAGCATCAAAGGTTTTGAAAGTGCATCAATATCTTGTGGGAAACAACTGTTATTTTACTTAGCATTTCAGATACAGGTGTGTATATGTCAGTGGAACCTGTGGTCTGACGCTTGTACTAATTGAAGTGAGTGTTTTCATAATGGCAAAGCAATTACTACTTTAAGAATTTCACAAGAAATTATGAAAGCAGAATTGACAATTCTGATACACTGAATGTACTTTATTTGATTTTGAGCACCAGTAGTGCAAATAAAAGCTCTCAGTTCAGTCTTTCATTCGATCTGAGCACTTTTATAAGTTGCATTACATTGCTTTATGATCTCAAAGGCAAGTACAAGGAAGGAGTGCCCCCATACCAGATGCCTCCATTTTAATCATCACAAATACCCAAACCCATTGTACAAAAGTCTTGTTGAGTCTATTTTGTAGCTGGATACCTCACAATATTGACAACGGACCTTGTGCCATTATGTAAAATTTTAAGTTCTCTCTGACATTCTCATTACTATTAAGACACTGGATTCCTCCTGTTTTCTAATCCAGTCCTGTAATCACTACAACATTGGACCCCACAGTATGGTCACTGAGATGAATGAATAGAATGGAATGGAATGTTCACCAGGCAGCAGTCTAAGCAATGTGCATTTATATGATGTTTTATCACAACAAACCATCAGGAAGTATTTCACACAATGAATTTCTTCTGAACTGTAAATGGACATTGCTGTTCTCCAACATAACAAGGTAACTGCTTTTGGAGGTTGCAACTAGGAGAACAACAGTGTCCCATGGGATGCTTAATATCCAACAGAACTACTGAAACAAACTGATAGTATCTAAGTATATGTTCAAATGATTTGAACCTTCTCCCAATTATTTTCTTTTAAATTTGTGTCCACCACAAAAGTCCTCACATTCAATGAACTGAAATGCGAACTTATGCAAATGCTATATTTGGGTTGTATGCTCGGGGTCAATGACAAATCCTTTCATTGTTTACACACACAATGTTTGAAATGCCATATGCTACACCCAGGGTATCCAAAATTAATATAGTGATAAACAGCACAAGTTGAAAAGTACTCATTTGATTTTTTACTGAGACATAGAAGCAAAATGATCAGTAGAATGATCAAGTCTAGATGTTTCATTCATTTTGAAAAGCTTTATGTTGCTGATAAACACAAAAAAGTCATTCCAGCTTCCAATCCAGGAAATGGTACAATTAAAGAACATTAGTTAGGCAGCAAGTTTATCACCCTATTCTTTCTTCCTGTTTAAGTACCAAAATGATACAGAAAGATACAACATATCTTAATGATTAAAAAAACTTGGCCAAGAAATTCATTCTCCTTTAAGATAAAGCACAATTGCCAGCGGTTTGACCGGACAATTGAAAAGGCCATAGATTATAAACACAAGTGACATATTAATTATTTCAATCTGGTAAGAGTTGATATCTGTTAACCATGCTTGGATAAGATGATCAGTTCTGTCTTAAACAACATGCACATCTGTTAAAGTGATTTTGCAAGCCTAAAAGTTATCAGTTGGGATAAATTAATTCTCTTTCAAGGACTGATCCAAGAAACACTCTCCCTAGCGGACATTCACCACAGTTTTTTTAACATTGCTAAACATTTCATAAAACATTGAATCTGGATATTATGAAGTAATGGTCTAAACCAAATAATACTACTTTCACAAATGCAGCATGCCCTCCACACTTCAGTAAATACTAGTGTAGGCAATTCTGATCTTAAGCATTTATAGTGATCTAAAATTAGCCAGTAAACTTGCAATTTTTCTTCCTAACGTCTGTCTGAATATCTGACCTAATATGTCCTGTATAAATTGGTGTCAATTTGTTTTCAGATAAGATACGTCATTGAGTCATAGAACTGAACACCATGGAAACAGACCCTTAGGTCCAAGTCATCTGCACCAACAAAATATCCTAAATTAATCTGGTCCTTTTTGCCAACGCACAGCCCATATCCCTCTACACCCTTCCTATTCATATACTCATCCAGATGCCTTTTAAATGTTGTAATTGTACCAGCCCCCACCACTTCCTCTGGCAGTTATTCCATACACGCATAACACTGTATGAAAAAGTTGCCCCTTAGGTCCCTTTTAAACCTTTTCCCTCTCACCTTAAATATATGCCCTCTAGTTTTGGACTTCGCTACCCTGTGCCTGTTTAGCTTTTGATGACCCAAATGAAACATTTCTAATTCCTAATTTATTTCTGGTATGTTTATATGAATCTATTTGGATTGGTTTGCTGCATACAGTTAATAGCAAAATCCACTTACATCAGTGGCTGAAATTTCTTTGCAACCCCATGGGACCTTTTGCAATTATACAAGTGCTATAGATACTTTCTCTATCTTTGGGCTCTATCCCTATCTAACATTTACTCCTTACTCCCTCTCTCAGCCTATCTTCTGCATATGAACCGACATTTTCCTATATGCCATCAGTTCTGAGGAAGGTCACCAGACCCAAACATTAAATTTGATTGTTCTTCACAGATGCAGCCAGACCTACTGGCCTTTTCCAGCAACTTCTGTTTTTGTTTCTGATTTACAGCATCCACAGTTCTTTCAGTTTTTATTTAAATGAAGAGACCACAAAACTCTTAGGTAGGGAGGGTTCTGGATGTCCTTGCGCATGACTTAAAGTTATTATGCACGTACAATTAGAAAGATCAATATCAAAATATGGGTGTTTAGTAATAGCTACACAGAGCATTAGTGAGAACACATCTGGGGTCTTGCTTACAGTTTTAGTCACCCTAGTTAAGAACAAATAAAATTGCATTAGAAGCTGTGCAGAAAAGATTCACTTGACTTGATTGTTGGAATGAGTGGGGCTACCTTTTGAGGAAAGGTGGGGAAGGCTGGGCCTGTATCTGGTTGAGCAACAGGAGACAGAGGAGTAGTTGAAGGGAGTTTCTCGAAATAGACCCACAGGGGTCAGTATTGGGGCCACTGTTGTTTGCAATATATATAAATGATCTAGAACAGGGCACTGTTGGTATGATCAGCAAGTTTGCAGATGATACCAAGATTGGTGGAGTAGCAGAAAGCATAAGAAACTGTCAGAGAATACAGGAGGATATAGATAGACTGGAGAGTTGGGTGGAAAAGTGGCAGATGGCTTTCAATCCAGACAAATGTGAGGTGATGCATTTAGGCAAGTCTAATTCTAGAGTGATTTATACAATGAATGGAAGAACCTTGGGAAAAGTTCATGGGCAGAGAGATCTGGGAGTGGAGGTCCATTGTACCCTGAAGGTTGCTGCAAAGGTGGATAGAGTGGTCAAGAAGGCATATAATATGCTTGCCTTCTTTGGACGGGGCATTGAGTGGAAGAGCTGGCAAATCATGTTAAAATTGTACAAGACATTGGTTCGGCTGCATTTAGAATAATGTGTACAGTTCTGGTCGCCACATTACCAAAAGGATGTGGACGCTATGGAGAGGGTGCAGAGAAGGTTTACGAGGATGTTGCCTGATATGGAAGGTGCTTGCTATGAAGAGAGGTTGAGTAGGTTAGGTTTATTTTCACTCGAAAAAAGGAGATTGAGGGGGGACCTGATTGAGGTTTACAAAATCATGAAGGATATAGAAAGGGTGGATAGAGACAAGCTTTTTCCCAGGGTGAAGGATTCAATAATGAGAGGTCATGCTTTCAAGGTGATAGGTGGAAAGTTTAAGGGGGATACACGCGGCAAGTACTTCACACAGAGGGTGGTGGGCGTTTGGAACGCGTAGCCAGCAGAGGTGGTAGAGGCAGGTACGGTAGATTCATTTAAGATGCATCTGGACAGATGCATGAGTAGGTGGGGAGCAGAGCAATACAAATGCTTAGGAATTGACCGACAGGTTTAGACAGTACATTTGGATCGACTCAGGCTTGGAGGGCCGAAGGGCCTGTTCCTGGGCTGTAAATTTTCTTTGTTCTTTGTACCTGTATTCATTGGAATTTAGAAGAATGAGCAATGATCTTACTGAACCACACAGTTCCTCAGAGGAGTTGGTAATGTGCATCCTGAAAGTATTCTTCGCCCCTTGGAAGAGACTAAAACCAGAGGAAACCATTTAAAAATAAGATAAGGAGAATTTATTTTCACAGAAGGTTGTGACTTGGTGGAATTCTCTTCCCTAGCGAGCATTGGAGGCAGCATCCAGTTTCCTCCCACAGTCCAAAGATGTGCAGGTCAGGTGAATTGGCCATGCTAAATTGCCTGTAGTGTTAGGTAAGGGGTAAATGTAGGGGTATGGGTGGGTTGCGCTTCGGCGGGTCGGTGTGGACTCGTTGGGCCAAAGAGCCTGTTTCCACGCTGTAATGTAATGTAATCTAATCAAATCATTTAATATTTTTAAGGCAGATCGAGATTAAGTGCCTGCTACCCAAGAATCTAAGAGTTTTGGGAGTAGACAGGAAAGTGCTAGAATCCTATCAAGAGGTGGAAGCAGGCTAAGGGGCTGAGAGGCCTATTCCTGCTCCTAATCCATACCTAAAGTTACGTTTCCATGGCTCAACTAAAACACTCCCAAATTCTAATTTAATTTTATATAGGGCTATTTGAACATAGAACACAGAACATAGAACAGTACAACACAGTACAAGCCCTTTGATATTGGGCCGACCTTTTATCCTACTCTGAGATCAGGATACCCTACATACCCTTCATTGTACTATCTTCCATGTGCCTATCCAAGAGTCGCTTAAATGTCCCTAATGTATCTGACTCTACTACCAGTGCTGGCAGTGTATTCCACGCACCCACCACTCTCTGTGTAAAGAACCTACCTCTGACATCTCCCTAAACCTTTCCCCAATTACCTTAAAATTATGCTTCCTCATGACAGCTATTTCTGCCCTGAGAAAAAGTGTCTGGCTATCCACTCTATTTATGCCTTTCATCATCTTGTACACCTCTATCAAGTCACCTCTCATCCTTCTTTGCTTCAATGAGAAAAGCCTTAGGTTCCTCAACCTTTCTTCATAAGACATGCCCTGCAGTCCAGGCAGCATCCGAGTATATCTCCTATGCAACCTCTCTAAAGCTTCCACACTCTTCCTGCAATGAGGCGACCAGAACTGAACACAATAATCCAAGTGAGGTCTAACCAGGGCTTTATAGAGCTGCAGCATAACCTCACAGCTCTTAAACTCATGTAAGCAGATTTCACTACAGACTCCATTGCAATAGAGTAGATAGTGAAATCTGCTTACATGACTGGCTGAAAATTATTTGAAGCAAAAGATTTCATCTAAATTAAAAGTCACTTGGTCTTCTTTCAAGTAACCCATTTCCACATGTCCAGTCAGTCTGTTACTCTCAAGTCATTTTTTTGTTTAAGATGGTGGATGTATCATCTGCTTAGGGTAGGATAAGAGTCAATGAGTGTAGCAATGAATGTTACAATGAGATTGGACTGAGACAAACCCTTAACTTCCTTATGAACTGTATCACTTCAATTAATCTCTAAATTCAAGTTATCTAATTTTTATTCCTGTCTGACCCACCTCCTCCAACAAAAAAAATAGTATTTTCACCACAGTGCCATTTTGTTGTGTTAGGATGGAGGTGGGGGTCAGGGAGAAGAGAGAGAGAGAGAATGAGAAAATGATGTGGGATCTTATTACTCATCAACCATACAGGGTAGACAGGGCCTCAGTTTAAAGTTTCATCTGAAAGACACTTTCAATGGAATGTTAATATAGATTTGGTCTTGTGACCTTCTGACTCAGATGCAGGGATGCCATCACAGATCCAGAAATCTGTGAACTGCGAGGGCAGCACGCTGGCTCAGTGGTTAGCACTGTTGCCTCAAAGCATCAGGGGCCTGGGTTCAATTCCTGCCTCGGGTGACTGACTGTGTGGAGTTTGCATATTCTCCCCGTGTTTGTGTGGGTTTCCTCCCACAATCCAAAGATGTGCAGGTCAGGTGAATTGGCCATGCTAAATTGCTCATAGTGTTAGGGGAATGGGTCTGGGTGAGTTACTCTTCAGAGGGTCGGTGTGGGGACCTGATGGGCCAAAGGGCCTGTTTCCATACTGTATATAGGGAAACCAATCTTAACCGGGGCATACTGATGAGACCACTGGAGAAAAGGAGGAAAGCTTTGTAATGTAATAATATTACGACACTAATGTATTAGTCTAATAATGCAGAGGACCCAGAATTAGCAAATTAATAAAATGCATAAAACAGATGAAGAGTCAATGCTCCTATCTCATAAATGGGTTCTACTGTTAAACTAATGGCAATTTAATGCTACCACATCAGCCAGTCCACCTTCTTACTATTGACAGAGACACATGTGTTGCCTTATAAGGGTAAGCCGGGTGCTGTACATAACTTTTTTGTAGAAACAGAAAGTGCCAGACAATCTCAGCTGGTCTGGCAGAATCTGAGAGAGAGAAACAAATTTAACATTTCAAGTCCAACATGATTCTTCTTCTGAATTGTTTGCCTTGTATTATTCTCACTATTTTTAACACAATAAAATAAAAACACAATAGACTAAAAATCGGAGTATGGTAGTTTTGATGGCGAATAACTATCATGGAATATCTCCATGCATTGTTCCTCTTTACCTACATTTCTGCTGCAAACCGATGAAATATTAATTTAGTAAAAGAACAGAAATGTCAATGTAACATCTGGGGTCATCATTCCCAATGGCTCAACTTCCTGAACAATGACAAGAAGGGATAATAGAAAAAACAGACTGAATGACAGAGTAGAAGATATGATGAGTCAAATTAGAAACAATGATGAGAATAATGAGACAGAAAAAAAAGACAAAAATTGAAAACAAGCAAAAGAGGAGGAGATTGTAATCCATTTTTGAGTACATATTAAAAGAATTGTTAGATGAGGAGATAAATTAGTGAACAAAATCAATAAAATGATTAGAAAGTAAATTAATTGGATGGGAATTGCCTGACAAGAGGAGGCCACGGATCACGTAGCCCACCACTGCTTATCCTTGTCGATGACTGATATACCAATAATGGATCTGTTTATTAGATGTAGCAATTGGTCTCTCTATCAATAAATCAGCAACAGATCCAGATAAAACATGAGGGAAAAGTCCGGTGGTGAAGTGTTTAGGGAACCACAGACCCAAAATCAACTGTTTCCAGAAAGAGTTGGAGCATAACTGGAAATCTGAATGATCATGTACATGATCAACAAGGAATCAGAATAAATCCAGTCTGAAATAGGCTGCAAATAGGTGACTCATTTCCCCTTTCTGTTCAGTGTCAATTAATGGTTGCAGAATGTGAACTGTATATTTCTGAGCATTTGAACAAAAAAAAATGACTCTTGGCCATATTTGCAATGTATTTGATGATTAGGGCGGCACGGTGGCTCAGTGGTTAGCACTGATGTCTCACAGCACCAGGGTCCCAGGTTCAATTCCGGCCTCGGGTGATTCTCTGTGTAGAGTTTGCACATTCTCCCTGTATCTGCGTGGGTTTCCTCCAGGTGCTCCGGTTTCCTCCCACAGTCCAAAGATGTGCAGGTCAGGTGAGTTGGCCATGCTAAATTGCCCATTGTGTTAGGTGCAATGGTTAGAGCGAAATGGGTCTGGGTGGGTTACTCTTCGGAGGGTCGGTGTGGACTAGTTGGGCCGAAGGGCCTGTTTCCACACTGTAGGGAATCTAATCTCTCTGAATGTCAAAAGATGTGATGTCCTTATGATGAAATCTTATTAAGCACAAATGATTAGTGAGGATTGAAAAAGGAGCACATTCCACATGATACAGAATGCTACCCTCAGGCAATCTTTAGTGATTCACTGAGTTTTTACCATCAGTTCACTTTCACAGAGACCTAGGCAAAATCAGAAATTCATTGTGAAGCAAATGAGAAATATTATTGTTCTATTACCATGCTTGGACCCACTTCTGAATTGATGCACCTAGTTAATTTTTATTAGCATTATTATTTTACAAAACAGCCCTTCAGCCCAAAAGATAGGTTTCATTTCTAACTGCAATTTATTTTTGTCTCCACAGCCAAGCTAGCAATTTGCTGAAAGAGGCCAAGTGACGTCACTATGTGGAGTTGTGGAAGTTCTAATGGAACAGTAAACAGCGTGGATCAGCAGTTCTGCTACGACCTTGAATTGGTCTTTTCCATTCTCTCCATCATTTACCTCATCATCTGCTTCCCTTTCAGCATCTGCTACAATTCCTTGCTGGTCCTTGTTAACCTCTACAACAAGCCATCAATGACTATGCCTGATGTTTACTTTGTCAACATAGCAATCGCAGGCCTCATCCTCAGTCTTGTGGCTTTGATACAGCTGCTGGGGCCAGACAATCCACAATGGGCTGTATGGACATTCAATAGGGAGGTCTACATCACCTTGCTAATATTGTTTAACATCTCAGCTTTGGTGACCATGTACTCTACCACTTTGCTCAGCTTGGACTACTACATTGAGCAAGCTTTGCCAAGAACTTACATGTCCAGTGTCTACAATACCAAGCACGTCTGTGGGTTTATCTGGGGAGGGGCTGTCCTCACCAGCTTTTCATCTCTCCTGCTGTACGTGTGCAGCCATGTTCCGAAGATAATTGAGTGTTCGAAAATACAGAATAAAGAAGTGGCAGATACCATCATGGTGTTTATCGGTTTCTTTGTGCCTGCCATAGCAGTGCTGTATGCCTTGATACTAATTCTCCGAATACGGAACCAGTCCACTCCTCTTGAACAAGATTCTGCAAGACTGGATCCTTCAACACACAAATTGCTGGTGGCCACAGTCTGCACTCAGTTTATACTGTGGACCCCTTATTACATGACACTGTTGGTTCACATTACGTTAAACTCTAAAGGATCAGACTTGATAACGCAGTATCATGTTTACTATTTTGTTAAGGGCTTATCTAAGCTGCTGGCTTATTCATGCAGCTTTGTTATACCACTACTCTATACTTACATGCACAAAAACTTCACCAACAAACTGAGGCAGCTAGTCAGAAAACTGGACTGTTGGACTGAAGGATGCTCTCACCAACACTCAGAAGTGCAGCAACAAGTTTTTCTGAGCGAAAGCTAAGGTTCCTTCAAAAGGTATGCATCTTCACAAATCAAGGCAGAACAAAAAATATTGCAGTACTGGTCCTAAGAGCAATAACCTTGCAGCACCTGATATTAACTACAGCATAAGCTGGACAATTCCATCGTAGTGGGAGTTCTTTAGATTAAAGAGATCCAATACCATTTCATCATGCAACATTACTCTGGCCTGTTTTAACCAATTCCCTAAACTCAATACTCAGTCCAGCAATGGAATATATTTTTCGGTTTTTGTAATGATTCTTTGCATCTGAAGCTGTGTCAACAGTTAGTGGAATGTGCAAGCTAGCAAAAATGGGGAAACCGAACTATCAAAAGGATTTTCTGCATCAGGCTCAATGAAAGTGTTTTGTTTGGCTGAGTAACAAGCAAAAAAAACCCTGTCAATCAGGCCTTGAATTGGGGTCCACTGTCTGTACGTCCCGAAGCAACAAGAAAAGCTGATGAGAATCCAGAGGGGCAAAGAATGTTTCCAGTTGTGATAAGCTACTCAGACAGGGTGACCAGTGAACTCTGTCCACCGTTCTGAATATACTCAATTAAAGTCGACCAACTGAATGATTTATTTTTGAGTTTGAAGGCTGTCTTGCTGAAAGTCTCATCAAAATGAAAAAGTTATAGGCTGTGTTCAAAGATCTGTGGATCAGTCTCAGTAAATGATGGGATATCTTCAACCATTGTGATATAAGCAGAATTCATTTTTGACAGCCAATTTCAATGAAGGTCTTCACAACTGAGCCTATTCAGACACCTCAAAACTGTCAATGACCCAATGGGCTGTGGTCAGCTTCACAAACAGAAAAAGGCATAATTTCTCATTGCTACTATTCCATTTGTTAAATGTATGGTATCATTGTTAACTAAATTGTGAATGATAACTTTGCATTTGTAGATACATAACTATTGACCACAGTTCATAGACAAAACACGAAGGTACAAAATAGTCTAATGCTATTTATTATCATTGCGTTTTAAATAAAGAGAGATATATTCAAGTTTGAATTTGCTTCAGCTATAAACTTTACATTATAATCTGCAATGATACAGCCACACCACTCCAAAAAAAATGGCAGTATGCAATTAGAGTTTTCAGTGGAAATGCAGGGAGGTATAGCTTTATACCCTTCTTTTAAGGGCTGGGATTAATACCAACAAGTGGTGATGGAAAGTGTAGCACCTTAATCTATTTCTCAATTGATATGTAACTCACTCAGGTCTTACTCACAATGATGGCTGGTAGAGGGCTCAGAAATTTCACACCAGCCCAAATTAATGAGTGACAATGCTGCACTTGCCTAGACAGTGTACTGCCCTTTGGTGTCGGGGATGAGAAGTGTGTCATTCTATCGTACACACCAACACAAAAATATCCAAAATATCAGCATTAGTAACAGATCCATGGGATCGATTTTACCAGCCCAACTGGGGACGGCACAAAATGGTATGGGAAGTCAAGGGCTAGCATGCCAGTCATCAATATCTTCTGGCACACATCTTACTACCAGTGAAAAAGTGGCAAACAGCTGTACTGCCTGAGGACAGTTTTTAGAAATTCTTTCAGTGGATGTGAGCATCCCATTTCTCCATCACCAGCAAAGACAGATTTTGTTACTTTAGAGTGTCCAAGTAAGCCCTCTGTCTGCTGCTGCTAGTGGGAACCCTATGTCATGTAAGGACATCATGAGATAAATCATGGCAGATGACCAGCAGGCTCAAGGTAATTTATTTTATTCATTCACAGGATGAGGGTGTCGCTGGATAGGCCAGCATTTATTGCCCATCTCTAATTACCCAGAGGACAGTTTAGAGTCAACCACATTGCTGTTGGTCTGGAGACACATGTAAAGATGGCAGTTTCCTTCCCTAAAGGACATTAGTGAACCAGATGGCTTTTTTGATAATTGACAATGGATGCACAGTCACCATTAGGCTCTTAATTTCAAATTCTTAATTAATTTAAATTCCTCCATCTGCCATGGTGAGATTTGAACCTGGGTTCCCAGAACACTACTTGGGTCTCTGGATTTAAAACCCAGCAATAATACCAGTGGGTCATTGCCTCCCATTCAGGCATCTCTTGGTGCACCAGACACTCCTCCCCCACCAATGGCAATGGCCACCTCCATGGCAGTATCAACATCTTCACTCACCAACAGGCACCTTGCCCCATAACCCACAACTGTCAGACAGACCTGCACACGAAGACACATCTCCCTGTTTGGTAAGCCAGCAGCCTTCCATGCTGCCAACATTTTTCAAGTGTAGTTCCAAAGATGGCTATCACTTCAGGTGGTACTGCTGTATTGCCAGTCCTTCAGCTGGCCAACAGCTCTTGTAGCAGTCAGCTATGACTGCAAACAATTAACTGGATGCCACCTGTAAAATGCAGTCTCAAATCCTGCAGATAGCCAAAGTGGGAATATCACTCCCCTGCTCTCTGAACAATCTGGAGACTGGGGCTAGCTTCCTTCAGAGCACAGATAAACATTTCATATGTACCTTTATACTTCAATGAAATCCCAGTGACTGCATAACCATAGCTACAAAATCATTACTCTTGGCAGGACCTAAATTACTCAAATTCAGAAAAGTCTACGATAAAGCACTACTTGCAGTTGTTACAGCCCTATAATTTAGGCCTACGATATTTTGGATAAATGCCATTCTCACACTGTGGATTAGATTTCAAATAGCCACTATAAGAATGGGGATTTTGCAGTCAGCACGTGTATGATCTTCAGTCATCTGAAAGAAATCTAAAATTGCTGAAAAGAGTCATAGAGATGTACAGCACAGAAATAGACCCTTCAGTCCAACTTGTCCATGCCAATCAGATATACCAACCCAATCTAGTCCCACCTGCCAGCACCCAGCCCATATAGTAACAGGATAATAGTAACAGGATAGGACAGAGTCAGCATGGATTTATGAAGGGGAAATCATGCTTGACTAATCTTCTTGAATTTTTTGAGGATGTAACTCGGAAGATGGACGAGGGAGATCCAGTGGATGTAGTGTACCTGGACTTTCAGAAAGCTTTTGATAAAGTCCCACACAAGAGGTTAGTGAGTAAAATTAGGGCGCACGGGATTGGGGGCAAAGTACTAGATTGGATAGAGAATTGGTTGGCTAATAGGAAACAAAGGGTAGTGATTAACGGCTCCATTTCGGAATGGCAGGCAGTGACCAGTGGGGTACCGCAGGGATCCGTGCTGGGACCGCAGCTTTTTACAATATATGTAAATGATATAGAAGATGGTATCAGCAATAACATTAGCAAATTTGCTGATGATACAAAGCTGGGTGGTAGGGTGAAATGTGATGAGGATGTTAGGGGATTACAGGGTGACCTGGACAAGTTAGGTGAGTGGGCAGATGCATGGCAGATGCAGTTTAATGTGGATAAATGTCTGGTTATCCACTTTGGTGGCAAGAACAGGAAGGCAGATTACTACCTCAATGGTATCAAATTAGGTAAAGGGGCTGTTCAGAGAGATCTGGGTGTTCTTGTCCACCAGTCAATGAAGGCAAGCATGCAGGTACAGCAGGTCGTGAAGAAGGCTAATAGCATGCTGACCTTCATAACAAGAGGGATTGAGTATAGAAGCAAAGAGGTGCTTCTGCAGCTGTACAGGGCCCTGGTGAGACCACACCTGGAGTACTGTGTACAGTTCTGGTCTCCAAATTTGAGGAAAGACATTCTGGCTATTGAGGGAGTGCAGCGTAGGTTCACGAGGTCAATTCCTGGAATGGCAGGATTGCCTTACACGGAAAGACTGAAGCGACTGGGCTTGTATACCCTTGAGTTTAGAAGACTGAGAGGGGATCTGATTGAAACGTATAGGATTATGAAAGGACTGGACACTCTGGCAGGAGGGAACATATTTCCGTTGATGGGGGAATGCCGAACCAGAGGACACAACTTAAAAATATGGGGTAGACCATTTAGGACAGAGATGAGGAGAAACTACTTCACCCAGAGAGTGGTGGCTGTGTGGAATGCTCTGCCCCAGAGGGCAGTGGAGGCCCAGTCTCTGGATTCATTTAAGAAAGAATTGGATAGAGCTCTTAAAGATAGTGGAGTCAAGGGGTACGGAGATAAGGCTGGAACAGGATACTGATTAGGAATGATCAACCATGATCATATTGAATGGCGGTGCAGGCTCGAAGGGCAGAATGGCCTACTCCTGCATCTATTGTCTATTGTCTATTGTCATATCCCTCATAAACCCTTCCTATTCACATACCCATCCAAATACCTTTTAAATGTTGCAATTGTACCAGCTTCCACCACTTCCTCTGGCAGCTCATTCCATACACGTACCACCCTCTGCATGAAAATGTTGTTCCTTAGGTTTCTTTTATATCTTTCCCCTCTCACCCTAAACCTATGTCCTCTAGTTCTGGACTCTACACCCCAGGTAAAAGACTTTGTCTATTTATCCTATCCATACCCCTCAGGACTTTGTAAACCTGTAATGGGTCACCCCTCAGGCTCCGATGCTCCAGGGAAAAAAGCCCTAACCTATTCAACCTCTCCCCATAGCTCAAATCCTCTAACCCTGGCAACATCCTTGTAAATCTTTTCTGAACCCTTTCAAGTTTCAATCTTTCTGATAGGAAGGAGACCAGAATTGCACGCAATATTCCAAAAGTGGCCTAACCAATGTCCCGTACAGCTGCAACATGACCTCCCAACTCCTGTACTCAATACTCTGACCAATAAAGGAAAACGTACCAAATGCCTTCTTCACTACCCTATCTATCTGCGACCCCACTTTCAAGGATCTATGAACCTGCACTCCAAGGTGATTTTGCTCAGCAATACTCCCTAGGACCTGACCATTAAGTTTATAAGTCCGGCTAAGATTTGCTTTCCCAAAATGCAGCACCTCACATTTATCTAAATTAAACTCCATCTGCCACTTCTGGCCACAAAGAAGATTACCCTCAGATTACAACAGGATCTTGATCAGATGGGTCAATGGGCTGAGAAGTGGCAAATGGAGTTTAATTTAGATAAACGCGAGGTGCTGCATTTTGGGAAAGCAAATCTTAGCAGAACTTATACACTTAATGGTAAGGTCCTAGGGAGTGTGGCTGAACAAAGAGATATTAGAATGCAGGTTCATAGCTCCTTGAAAGAGGAGTTGCAGATAGATAGGATAGTGAAGAAGGTGTTTGGTCTGCTTTCCTTTACTGGTCAGAGTATTGAGTACTGGAGTTGGGAGGTCATGTTGCAGCTGTACAGGACATTGGTTAGGCCACTGCTGGAATATTGATTGCAATTCTGGTCTCCTTCCTATCGGAAAGATGTTGTGAAATGTGAAAGGGTTCAGAAAAGATTTACAAGGATGTTGCCAGGGTTGGAGAATTTGAGCTATAGGGAGAGGCTGAACTGACTGGGGCTGTTTTCCCTGAAGCATCGGAGCCTTATAGAGGTTTACAAAATTATGAGGGGCATGGTTAGGATAAATAGACAAAGTCTTTTCCCTGGATGGGGGAGTCCAGAACTAGAGGACATAGGTTTAGGGTGAGAGAGGAAAGATATAAAAAAGACCTAAGGAGCAACTTTTTCACGCAAAGGATGGTATGTGTATGGAATGAGCTGCCAGAGGAGGTGTTGGAGACTAGTACAATTGCAACATTTAAGAGGCATTTGGATGGGTATGTGAATAGGAAGGGTTTGGAGGGATATGGGCCAGGTGCTGGTAGGTGGGACTAGATTGGGTTGGGATATCTGGTTGGCATGGACAAGTTGGACTGAAGGGTCGGTTTCTGTGCTGTACATCTCTATGACTCTAAGTGGTCCTCAAAAACCGAATCACATCACGAGGTATTTTGTTTTGAGTTTTAGAGCATGAGCTGGTTCAGTATGTGTACATTACCCATTGTGAACAACCAAACAAATGTGCTGTTTGATTCGATCAGCTAACTATTAGGACATACAGCCTACATACCTGGCATTGCATTGGCACTGTAATTCATAAACTGGTAGGCAGGAAGTTTTTCCAAGATAGCAATCTGTTTGTTGGAAAGTAACCCTAGTGAAACCAAGCATGATAGAGCACTAACTTGATACTTAGCCCAGTTGAAATCTTGGCAATAATTTTCTAGCCTTAAAATGCCCATTCATAGGTTTGCAACCATTATCCCACAAAATAACTTTGATGTGTTCTGTTTCTGCATGCAGCTGAAAACTGCAAAGTGAGCAAATGACTCATACTTTATTTCCAGGATTGCAGATAAGACCAGTCACTTAAAATTGTCTAGCTAAAAGCATGAATATTAAATAGTGAAGGTGAGGAGCTTGTATCTATTAGTAGATTTCTCAACTAATATGTTGAGGAAAGGGAGCATTTTCATTTCCATCTCAAAAATGAATGGTGGAGCAAAATGGAGCATACAGAGATGGGTAAGGAAATTCTTCCATATGGCAGATTCAAAGATTGCAAACATGTCATCTACAAACAATCACCAAGGTACTGAGGAAGAGGAAATTACCAATATGCTATCTTTTTTTTAAAGTTCAGAGGTAATTGAAATTAAGAGGTCCAGGCTTAATGACATCCTTTTACTAACTCCTATGAAAGATTCAAATACTAGGATCTCTAATCAAGATGAAGATCACAACAGCTTTGCTCCATATTCATGCCTTGCATAAAGGCTTAATGGACCCTTTCAGATAGCTTTGTCAGAGTATTTTGCCAGTAATAATATGAAATTTAAGGAAAAGGACACAGAAATTTCAATGCCTTAGGTCACGACTCCTATCAGCAGCATCACCAGTGCTTTAAGTCAGCATGAGTTAAGAGGCTTTGTCTCCAGTTTCCTTCAATATATTTGTCAGCTATTCATAAACATTTGCAAATTATTCAACACTTCACAACTACAATTATCATACAGACAAGGGTTTCTATACTGTATTCTGAAAGGTGCCATATAAATGCAAGTATTATTTTCTTCATTATAACTGCTAAAGCTACTATGTTCTGGTCCTGCCCTGCTGACCAGAGCAACTTATTAGTAAAGTCCCGTAGAAAGTCATTCTTTCAATAACATGATAATAGTGGAATGCCATTCCCAACATCATAATATGTTGGAATAAAAGAAAAATGCTGCAAATTCTGAAAATCACAAACAAATACAGAGGATACTGGAGAAACACAGCAGGTCTGGCCGCATCTATGGAAAGAGAAACAGAATTAATATTTTGAGTCAAGTATGACTTTCTTCAGAACTTGCTACAATTGCATTCTGATTTTTACTCCAGAAAAATTTGATTTAAAATGTTATTGCATCAGTTCACCAGTAGGCATAGCTATAAAATGACAACATGGGGAAGAGAACATAGATTGACTGTAATTTTCCTAACAGTAGGCCAGGGAAAAAAGGTTCGGAATTCAAGACTGTGTCATAACAACAAAGTATATTTTTACAGCACCTACAACATTCAAGAATGTAACAAGACATTTCAGGGATAACAACTGACACTGAAACAAAGGAGGAGAGATTAAGTGCTAGATCTTGTGCTCCTAGATCCTAGCAATCAAGATGGAAGGCAGTTGTGAGGTAAAAACAAATCACATTGACTGGCATACCAATTTCCCAAACTTCAAATGCCTTCAGAGTAAGTCATGGTTGGAGGTTCTGGGCTACCTGTGCACTGCCTGCAACAAATCAAGCACACTAAATGTCACAAGGCCAATTTAAGTCAATTTTCCAGGAAGCATTCATGTTCCCACATGTTTTAGGGATCCGTTTAGATGGCCTCCTGGCAGTATGCCAGCAGTATACCTCCGCTACAAGTAAATGTAAAGGCCCATACTGCCTGCCCAGGTGCAGGAGTAACCACAGGGCCACCCTGTAAAAGGAATCTCTCTATCTTTCCCGTAGTCCCCCCAAACTACCACAGGAGTGGCTTGGCTGCAAAACTTATACTTCAAAAAGTTGGAGGGAAGGTGGCTTGCATTCTGAAGCATCGTTTGACTCCTTTAGGCTCCATTGCAGACTACTGTTATTTTGGGTTTAAGGCTTCTAACTGGCCCTTCAGGTCTGACGGTCCACTCTATCTCCAAGTTAATTAAAGGGCACCACTATAAAAATCACAATTGACTATTTCTTCACATGCCTTCCTCTCCTTGGTGGGCACATTTTGACGCCAGAAACAGTCCCGGCCTCTGTTTTTCTTTCTCTGTCTCTCCCCCAAATCCGCTAGGGAAGAAAAAATTAGGCCCTGCAAGAGATAACCAGAACTGGAGCTGAAATAACTTCTTGAAGGCCAGTATCCCAACACCAAGCCATCCTTTATTTACGTATGCGTAGTACATGTCCAGCTCGATCACAGCCAGCTCTGAGAACGTGCAGAACCCCTGACACTCCTGGGCTTTCTGATTGGACCACGTTAACGACCCCAATCAGGAAACTCTTATTTTATGAGATCTACCCGGCTGACCTCATTCCTAAGAGGGAGGTTATAAGTTGAGTCTAAACAGGAGAAGGAAGTTTAGAAGGGAACCTAAGCTTTGAAGCCTTAGCTGCTGAAGCCATGACTAACAATGGTGGAGCAAAGGAATTCAGCATTTATTTGGGTCCAGAACTGGAGGAGCATTGAGATCTCTGAGGTTTGTCAGGCTGTGGAGGTGACATTATAAGTTGCAATTTGCAAACATCACGACATTCAAAATCAGGAATCTTCAAGTCCAAGTTAAACCAAACAAAAGTGGTTTGTCCCTGAGCTGAATGCAGCAAGTTGGCCTCTCTGCAATTAGTCCAAAATTTCTTTTAAAATCTGTGATTCAAATAAATTAAGGAGTCGATCCCTTAATTCAGCTAGTTCTGTCTCCCTATCCATGGCCTCACTTGTCTGACTGACGCAATACCAAGCCCTTGCAGCAGTTGCCATGGGAAACAATTACATTGCAGTCTGTTCACCAGGCTCACATATAAAGGACAATTTGTCCGCCGAAAAAATGACAGACCTATACTTAGCAAGCTGTAAAATGTCTGTATTAATAACCATTGCCATCATTGTCACCATGGTGTTTTGTATAGAAATTGACATCATAATCTTCCTGTTGGTAACAAAACTGGTACAGGCCAGCACACTCTTTTAAGTAGACATGGTTCTTTTACTGTGATTTGGATTTATTTAACAGTACATAGTCTCCTGTTTCTCAAGGGAAAACAAAACAAATATTAAAAATAATAACAAGAATCTGAAACCATTACAGAAAAGAATATGCTGATGAGCAATTTAGTAGATGCCATGTGGAGATCAAACACAAGCATATACCATTGGGCTGAGTAACCTGTTTCTGTCCTGTATATTGCATGCAATAAAAATTGGATGGCCCTGTTATCCTTTTCTGAAGACGATGTTTTATTTTGACAGCCTGCTAAATTGGTAAAAGTATCAAAGGACAGTTTTATTCCTCATTCCATGAAGAGATTGAAAATAGAAGAAGGAAGAATATATTGCATTCTTAAAGCCTAGTATTCAAGGACTTTGGAAATTATTATACTTTTTTCAAAAATCAAGTGTCATGCAATATGTACGAGTCAGTGGATGCCAAAGATCTGAGCCTCATTAGCAGACTTGAAGACATCAGAGATTTCAAAAGCAATCTTGCAACAGAGTTACAGATGTACAGCACGGAAACAAGCCATTCAGTCCAATCCATCCATGCCAACCATCCTAAATTAATCTAGTCCCATTTGCCAGCGCTCTCAACCCTTCCTATTCATGTACCCATCTAAATGCCTTTCAAATATTGTAATTATACCAGCTTGTACCATTTCCTCTGGCAGCTCATTCCATTGACACGCCACCCTTTGCATAAAGAAGTTGCCCCTTAGGTACCTTTTAAATCTTTCATTCCAGATTAATGGTTGCTTGGGATACAAGAGGAATTAAAGGGGTCTTATAGCATGATTGCTTCATTTGTTCGGTGACAGTTGGAGTGGGAGGAGCAACATTTTAAAACATAAAAACTTACTTCAGGAGTTCAAAGTTCTGCATTTTTTTGGCGGCAGTTGGAGTGGGAGGATTAACAGCGAGGACCAGTGGCCCGACAGGAAGGTAATTTTAAAATATAAAAACTTACCTTGGGAGTTTCAGGTAAATATTTCGGCAGTGGTTGAATCCTGAGACACTATACATGTAATGTCTCCCACCCACCCTCCTCCTCTAACCAAAAAAAAAGGACGCTCGTGTTGCTGCTAAGGTAAGGGGTTTCAATTGATATTTCTTGTGTATCTTGTGATTGATTAAAAGTTTACAATTAGTTGATTAATTGAATAAGGCACAGAGAAGTACTGGAAATTATTTAATACATAAATTTGTATAAATTAATTAAGTAAGTAGAGATAACTGGACAGGTGATATGGTGTAACTCTATGATGTGGGAGCTGATCCCATTGTGAATGGCAGTGACCACATCGCAGCAAGTGTTGGTTGCTGGAAGAACTCTGGATCAGAATTGATGATCTGGAATCTGAGCATCAAACACTGCAGCACATCCAGGAGGGGGAAAGTTACCTGGATACTTTGTTTCAGGAGGCAGTCACACTCAATAGATTAAGTAATTCAAATTCAGTTAGTGATCAGGGACAACAGAGTGTGACTCTAAGTGAGGCAGGTAGGGGAATTCTGAGTGCAGGAGTGGAGGAGCCTCAGCCCTTGCCCTTGTCCAACAGGTACGAGATTTTTGCTCCCTGTATGGATAAGGGCAAGGGCTGTGGGGAGGATGAGCCAGCTGACCACAGCACCATGGTGCAGAAGGCCATTCAAGAGGGGGGAGCAAAAAGACAAGTAGTTGTTAGAGGGGGTTCTATAATTAGGGGGACAGATAGTATCCAATGTGAGCCAGATCAGGAGTCCCGTATGGTGTGTTGCCTGCCTGGTACTGGCTTGAAAGGATATTGGAGTGGGAGGGAGAAAATGCAGTTGTTGTGGTCCACGTTGACACCAACAACATAGACAAGGCTAGGAAGGAGGACCTGTTTGGGGAGTAGGAAGGACTAGGAAGGAAATTGAAAGACAGGTCCTCGAGGGTCATAATCTCTGGATTACTGCCCGAGCCACGTGCTAATCGGCATAGAGATAAGAAAATTAGGGAAGTCAACACAGGGCTAAGAAATTGGTGTGGGAAAGAGGGGTTCCATTTCATGGGACAGTGGCATCAGGTTTGAAACTGGGGCAATATGTACTTATGGAATAGTCTCCACCTGGAACCAGTGTTCTGGTGAAAAGGATAAATAGGGTGGTCACTAGGACTTTAAACTTGTGAGTCGGTGGCGGGGGGGGGGAGGGAAGAAGGGAAAGCAACAGGAAGTATGGAGTCAAGTAGAAGGATAAGCAGCAGTTAGCATGTGTGTAGGGTTTAAGTTCGAGACAGACTAGGAATGAAGTAAAAAGGAAGGATAATTTAGGACATATTACTGGAGATTATGGAAATCATGAGGATAAGAAAATTAGCATTAAGGTGCTTTACCTGAATGCTTGTAGTATTCATAACAAAGTAGATGAATTAATAGCACAAATAATCATGAATTTTTTTAAAAAGGCATCACGTAGACCTGGTTGCAGGGGGTTCAGAACTGGCAGTTAAACATCCAAGGATTTACCAACTTATCGAAAAGACGGGGAGGTGGGCAGAGGGGGCAGGGTTGCCTTGTTAGTTAAGAATGGAATTAAATCTATGGCACTGAATGACATAGGGTCAGACAATGTGGAGTCTGTGTGGGTGGAGTAGAGGAACCACAAAGGAAAAAAAACCATAACGGGAGTTATGTACAGATCTCACAGCAGTGGTCAGGACCACGGGCACAATATGTAGCAGGAAATAGATAGGGCATGTCAGAAAGGCAAGGTCACGGTGATTATGGGGGACTTTAATATGCAAATAGACTGGGTGAATAATGTTGCCAGTGGATCCAAAGAAAGGGAATTCATGGAATGCTTACAGGATGGCTTTTTGGAACAGCTTGTGATGGAGCCCACAAGGGAACAGGCTATTCTTGACTTAGTGCCAGACTTTATAAAAGATCTTAAAATAAGGGAACACTTCAGAGTGATCATAATATGGTAGAGTTCAGTCTGCAGTTTGAAAGAGAGAAGGCAAAATCCGATGTACTGGTGTTACAGTTAAATAAAGGTAATTACAGGGGCATGAGAGAAGAACTGACGAAAGTCGACTGGAAGCAGAGCCTAGTGGGGAAGACAGTAGAGCAACAATGGCAGAAGTTTCTGGGTGTAATTGAGGACACAGTACAGAGGTTCATCCCAAAGAAAAGAAAGATTATCTGGGGGGGGAATTAGAGAACCATGGCTGACAAGGGAAGTCAGGAAATGTGTCATGCAAAAAGAGAGAGCCTATAGTGGCTAAGAGCACTGGGAAATCAGAAGATTGGGAAGACTACAAAAACAAACAGAGGATAACAAAGAGAGAAATAAGGAAGGAGCGGATCAAATATGAAGGTAAGCTAGCCAGTAATATCAGAAATAATAGGAAAAGTTTCTTCCAATATATAAGAAACAAACGAGAGGCAAAAGTAGAAATTGGGCCGCTCCAAATTGATGCAGGAAGGTTCGTGATGAGAGATAAGGAAATAGCTGAAGAACCTTAATAAATACTTTGTGTCAGTCTTCAGTGGAAAACATGAGTATATCCCAACAACTTAGGAGAATCAAGGGGCAGAGTTGAGTATGGTAGCTATTACAAAAGAGGAAGTGCTAGAAAAGCTAAAAGGTCTAAAAATTGATAAATTTCCTGGCCCCTATTGGCTCCATCCTAGAGTTCTGAGGGAGGTGGCTGAAGAAATAGCAGAGGCATTGGTTGTGATCTTTCAAAAATCACTACAGTCAGGGAAAGTCTTAGATGATTGGAAAATCGTTGTTGTAACCCCCTTGTTCAAGAAAGGATCAAGACAAAAGATGAAAGATTAGCCTAACCTCGGTTGTTGGTAAAATTCTAGAATCTATCATTAAGGATGAGATTTCTAAATTCTTGGAAGTGCAGGGTCAGATTAGAATAAGTCAGCATGGATTTAGTAAAGGGAGCTCGTGCCTGACAAACCTGTTAGAATTCTTTGAAGAGGTAACAAGTAGGTTAGACCAGGGAAACCCAGTGGATGTTATCTACCTAGATTTCCAAAATGCCTTTGATAAGGTGCTTCATGGAAGGCTGCTGAGTAAGGTGAGGGCCCATGGTGTTCGAGGTGAGCTACTGGCATGGATTGAGGAGTGGCTGTCTGACAGAAGGCAGAGAGTTGGGATAAAAGGTTCTTTTGCAGAATGGGAGCTAGTGACATGTGGTGTCCCACAGGGTTCAGTGTTGGGGCCGCAGCTGTTCACTTAATATATTAATGATCTAGATGAAGGGACTGGGGGCATTCTGACGAAGTTCGCCGATAATACAAAGTTAGGCAGACAGGCAGGTAGCTCTGAGGAGATGTTGAGGCTACAGAAAGATTTAGACAGTTTAGGAGAGTGGTCCAAGAAATGACTGATGAAATTCAATGTGTGCAAATGAGAGGTCTTGTACTTTGGGAAAAAAAATACAGGCATGGACTATTTTCTAAATGGTGAGAAAATTCATATAGCCAAAGTACAAAGAGATCTGGGAGTGCTAGTCCATGGTTCTCTAAAGGTTGACTTGTAGATTTAGTCTATGATTAAGAAAGCAAATGTAACGTTGTCATTTATCTCAAGAGGGTAGGAATATAAAAGCAGCGATGTGT
The DNA here is from genome assembly GCF_047496795.1 of Chiloscyllium punctatum. Taxonomy (NCBI): domain Eukaryota; kingdom Metazoa; phylum Chordata; class Chondrichthyes; order Orectolobiformes; family Hemiscylliidae; genus Chiloscyllium; species Chiloscyllium punctatum. The sequence goes on from NC_092778.1 coordinate 10,046,517, forward strand.
GACTGAGATTTTATAAAGCTCTAGTTAGGCCCCATTTAGAGTACTGTGTCCAACTCTGGGTCCCATACCTCAGGAAGGACATACTGGCACTGGAGTGTGTCCAACGGAGATTCACAGGATTGATCCCTGAAATGGTAGGTCTAACATTAGCGGCTCAGCGGCTGAGGATCCTGGGATTGTATTCATTAGAGTTTAAAAAGTTGAGGAGAGAGCTAATAGAAACTTAGAAGATAATGCATGGCTTAGAAAGGGTGGGCGCTGGGAATTTGTTTCTGATGGTGGGGAGACTAGGACCCGTGGGCACAGCCTTAAAATTAGAGGGGGTCAACTTAGATCGGAAATAAGGAGATGTTTATTTAACCAGAGAGTGGTGGGCCTGTGGAATTCATTGCCACTGAGCGCAGTGGAGGCCAGGATGTTAAAAGTCTTCAAGTCAGGGACTGATAAATTCATAATCTTGCAAGGAACTACGGGGAAAGTGTGGGTAAGTGGCGGTGAAATACCCATCAGCCATGATTGAATGGCAGAGCGGACTCGATGGGCCATATGGCCTTTTTTCCACTCCTATGTCTCATGGTCTTATGATAGCAGTAGAGAGCGGCGGGAGCTGGGTGGAAGTGAAGTTGGAGCGCAAAGCCGGTCGGGAAGGTAGGTGATTGTTATTTGAGTGGGTGTGTTCTAGACCCCAGGTTCTACAAAGTAGGGCCTCCCTCCCACCCTCCTCCTCTAACCTAAATTAAAAGTCCACAGACTTGCCCCAAATAGAGGGTCCAAGGAAGTTCCTGTGGATTGAAGAGTGAGGCTTTAGCTCAGGAGTATTTGACAAGGAGGTTGAATGAAGTGATTATGCCACAGTTGAAGAGGGTGAAGACATGACTGCCAAGCTGGTTCAGTGTGCTACGTGCTTGATGTGGGAGGTCAACGACTCTGGTGCGCCTGGCTTGTATAAGTGTAGAAAGTGTGTGCATGATCAGCTACTGACAGAGCATATTGTAGCACTGATGAAAGAACTCGAGGACCTTAGGTTCATCCAAGAGAACGAGATCTTTCTGGACAAGACCTTCAGAGAGGTTATTACACCAATCATACCAGAAGAGAGCAGAAGAGAGCAGACAACGAAGAAGGCAGAGAGGATTCAGGTGCAAGAGACCCCGGGAACCTGTCAGGAACAAGTTGAATCTTTTGGAAACAGTAGATGACACTGCCAGTCCGCGAGGAGGCCAGGTCTGTCAATCAAAAGTTGGCGTGGAGGCAGAGCAGAAGAGTCAGACATTGCACAGAGCCATGATAATAGGGGACTCCATAGTGAGAGGAACTGACCGGGGTTTTTGTGGCAGCAGGCGGGACTTAAGGATGGTGTGTTGCCTTCCTGGTGCCAGGGTTAAAGACATCACAGACAGAGTGCAGGAAATCCTCAAGGACGAAGGTGAAGAGCCAGAGGTGGTGGTACATGTCGGCACAAATGATGTCGGGAAGAAGAGGAACAACATACTACAGCAGGACTTCAGAGAACTAGGAAGAAGGCTGAAAAGCAGGATGTCCAGGGTGGTTATCTCCGGTTTGCTTCCAGTTCCTCGGGCTGGTGGGGCCAGAAACAGGGAGATAATGGACTTGAACGTGTGGTTGGGGAACTGGTGCAGGAAGCAAGGATTTAAATTCTTGGATCACTGGGGTATGTTTTGTGGTAAGCATAAATTACACAAGAGAAACGGTTTGCACCTTAATAGGTGAGGGACCAGCATTCTGGCAGGCAGGTTTGCTACTGCAACACAGCTACGTTTAAACCAAGTAGTGGCGGGGGGGGGGAACAAACTGGATGTTTAAGAAGGAAATTGGAGGGGAAGTTAGAACAAGGGAAGTCAAGAAAGACAACTGTATCAATGAGGCAGAAAACTCAAAAGGGGATCATGCTGTAAGGTTGAATGAAATAGGAATTGATGGGAAGGGTGAGGGCAGTAACAAATTAAAAATACTATACATGAATGCACAAAGCATTAGAAATAAGATGGATGAGCTTAAGGTTCTTTTGGAAATTGGCAGATACAATATTGTGGGGATAATGGAGACGTGGCTTCAAGTGAACAGGGCCTGGGAAATGAATATTCAAGGCTACATGTGCTATCGTAAGGACAGACTGACGGGGCAGAGGGGGGTGGGGTGGCCATGTTGGTAAGGGATGATATTCAGTCCCTTGCGCGGGGGGAACCTAGAATCAGGGGATGGAGAGTCAGTGTGGATAGAGCTGAGAAATTCTAAGGGTAAAAAGATCCTCTTGGGAGTTATCTACAGGTCCCCAAACAGTGGTCTGGATGTCGGACGTAAGTTGAATCAGGACCTGAAATTGGCCTGTCGTAAAGATGTTACTACAGTTGTTATGGGGGTTTTCAACATGCAGGTAGACTGGGAGAATCAGGATGGTATTGGACATCAAGAAAGAGACTTTGTGGAGTGCCTCCGAGATGGATTCTTAGGACAGCTGGTGCTGGAGCCTACCAGGGAGGAGGCAATTCTGGATCTGGTATTGTGCAACGAACCAGAATTGGTCAGGGACCTTGAAGTGAAGGAGCCATTGGAAAGTAGTGACCATAATACAATAAGCTTCAATCTGCAATTTGAGAGGGAGAGGATACAATCGGAAGTGACAATATTTCTGTTGAATAAAGGGAACTATGGAGCTATGAGGGAGGAGCTGGCCAAAGTTCAATGGTGCAATACCTTAGCAGGGATGACAGTGGAGGAACAATGGCGGATATTTCTGTGTATGATGCAGAAGATGCAGAATCATTCATTCCAAAAAGGAAGAAAGATCCTAGGAGGAGGCATGGGTGGCAGTGGCTGATGAGGGAAGTTAAGAAACATATAAAGTTAAAAGAGAAAAAGTATAACGTAGCAAAGATAAGTGGGAAAACGGAGGATTGGGAAGCTTTTAAAGAATAACAGAGGATTACGAAGAGGGAAATACGCAGAGAAAAAATGAGGTACGAAGGTAAACTGGCCAAAAATATAAAGGAGGATAGTGAAAGCTTTTTTAGGTATGTGAAAGGCAAAAAAATGGTTAAGACTAAAATTGGGCCCTTGAAGACAGAAACAGGGGAACAAAGAAATGGCAGAAGAATTGAATTGATACTTCAGATCTGTGTTCACTTGGGGAAGACACAAGCAATCTCCCTGAGGTAACAGTGACTGAAGGACCTGAACTTAGGGGAATTTATATTTGCCAGGAATTGGTGTTGGAGAGACTGTTAGGTCTGAAGGTTGATAAATCCCTGGGGCCTAATGGTCTACATCTCAAGGTACTGAAGGAGGTGGCTTGAGAAATCATGGATGCATTGGTGAGTATTTTCCAGAGTTCGATAGATTTGGGATCAGTTCCTGCGGATGGAGGGTGGCTAATGTTGTACCACTTTTTAAGAAAGGTGGGAGAGAGAAAGCAGGAAATTATAGACCAGTTAGTCTGACCTCAGTGGTGGGAAAGATGCTGGAGTCTATTATAAAGGATGAAATTACGACACACCTGGATAGTAGTAACAGGATAGGTCAGAGTCAGCATGGATTTATGAAGAGGAAATCATGCTTGACTAATCTTCTGGAATTTTTTGAGGATGTAACTCTGAAGATGGACGAGGGAGATCCAGTAGATGTAGTGTACCTGGACTTTCAGAAAGCTTTTGATAAAGTCCCACATCGGAGGTTAGTGAGCAAACTTAGGGCGCATGGTACTGGGGGCAAAGTACTAGATTGGATTGAAAGTTGGTTGGCTGATAGGAAACAAAGAGTAGTGATAAACGGCTCCATTTCGGAATGGCAGGCAGTGACCAGTGGCGTACCACAGGGATCAGTGCTGGGACCGCAGCTTTTTACAATATATGTTAATGATATAGAAGATGATATTAGTAATAACATTAGCAAATTTGCTGATGATACAAAGCTGGGTGGCAGGGTGAAGTGTGAGGAGGATGTTAGGAGATTCCAGGGTGACCTGGACAGGTTAGGTGAGTGGTCAGATGCATGGCAGCTGCAGTTTAATATGGATAAATGTATGGTTATCCATTTTGGTGGCAAGAACAGGAAGGCAGGTTACTACCTAAATGGAATCAATTTAGGTAAAGGGGCAGTACAAAGAGATCTGGGTGTTCTTGTACATCAGTCAATGAAGATAAGCATGCAGGTACAGCAGGTAGTGAAGAAGGCTAATAGCATGCTGGCCTTCATAACAAGAGGGATTGAGTATAGAAGCAAAGAGGTGCTTCTGCAGCTGTACAGGGCCCTGGTGAGACCACATCTGGAGTACTGTGTGCAGTTCTGGCCTCCAAATTTGAGGAAAGACATTCTGGCTATTGAGGGAGTGCAGCGTAGGTTCACGAGGTCAATTCCTGGAACGGATGGACTACATTATGCTGAAAGACTAGAGCGACTGGCCTTGTATACCCTTGAGTTTAGAAGACTGAGAGGGGATCTGATTGAGACATATAAGATTATTAAAGGATTGGACACTCTGGAGGCAGGAAACATGTTTCTGCTGATGGGTGAGTGCCGAACCAGAGGACACAGCTTGAAAATACGGGGTAGACCATTTAGTACAGAGATGAGGAGAAACTTCTTCACCCAGAGAGTGGTGGCTGTGTGGATGGTCTGCCCCAGACGGCAGTGGAGGCCCAGTCTCTGGATTCATTTAAGAAAGAGTTGGATAGAGCTCTCAAGGATAGTGGAATCAAGGGTTATGGAGATAAGGCAGGAGCAGGTTACTGATTAAGGATGATCAGCCATGATCATATTGAATGGTGGTGCAGGCTTGAAGGGCTGAATGGCCTACTCCTGCACATATTGTCTATTGTCAGTTTCCTCTCCTCTGGGTAGAAGGCCTGCGTTCAACTCACACCTGCTCCAGAGGTGTGTCATAACATATCTGTGAACAAATTGTTTAAAAGTATTGACAAGATGGGTTGAGAACAGATTTAACAGTATGTGTCAGCAAATCTAGAATCTAAAAATTTAGGTCAAGGAGATCTCAAGCCTTCACATGCAGAAATCAACTAGTGTGCAACGCACAGCAACAGGGCTTGGTGAGTGTGCAAACATGTACTCACAGGGCTCTAAAACTGTGTAAATGTGCAATTGGAGAGACATTGAATAAGTGAGTGAACATCAAGTTTAAACCAGAAAAAGAGCTCAGTATGGTTCAAAATCCTGCTTGGCATTGTTGCCAAATCATTGCACATACAGACATTAGTAAACAGCATATTGAATGGTTAATTCTAAGCTTTGAAGTGAGTAAGGTAACACAAGCCAATGCATTTGTTGCAAATAGCAAAGGCTATGTTACAATGTCACTAATTCATCTCCCAGGCCATACAGAACCTCATCACCTCAGGAGATCTCCCACCCACAGCTTCCAACCTCATAGTCCGGCAACCCCGCACTGCCCGGTTCTACCTCCTTCCCAAGATCCACAAGCCTGACCACCCTGGCCGACCCATTGTCTCAGCATGCTCCTGCCCCACTGAACTCATTTCTACATAACTCGACACTGCCCTATCCCCCCAGTCCAGGAAATCCCCACATACGTTAGAGACACCACCCACGCCCTCCAACTCCTCCAAGACTTCCGTTTCCCCGGCCCCCAACGCCTCATCTTCACCATGGATATCCAATCCCTATACATCTCTATCCACCATGACCAGGGCCTCAAAATCCTCAGTTTTTTCCACTCCCGACATCCCCAACAGTACCCTTCCACCGACACTCATTCGTTTGGTCGAACTGGTCCTCACCCTGAACAATTTCTCCTTCAAATCCTCCCACTTTCTCCAGACCAAAGGGGTCGCCATGGGCATACATATGGGCCCCAGCTATGCCTGTCTCTTTGTTGGCTACATAGAACAGTCGATCTTCCGTAATTACACCAGCACCAGTTCCCACCTCTTCCTCCGCTACATTGATGGCTGCATTGGCACCACCTCATGCTCCCACGAGGAGGTTGAGCAATTCATCAACTTCACCAATACATTCCACCCTGACCTTAAATTTACCTGGACCATCTCTGACACCTCCCTCCCCTTCCTGGACCTCTCGATCTCCAATAATGATGACCGACTTGACACTGACATTTTTTACAAACCCACCGACTCCCACAGCTACCTGGATTACACCTCTTCCCACCGTATCTCTTGCAAAAATGCCATCCCGTATTCCCAATTCCTCCGCCTCCGCCGTATCTGCTCACAGGAGGACCAGTTCCACCACAGAACACACCAGATGGCCTCCTTCTTTAGAGCATGCAATTTCCCTTCCCACGTGGTTAACGATGCCCTCCAACGCATCTCGTCCACATCCTGCACCTCTGCCCTCAGACCCCACCCCTCCAACCATAACAAGGACAGAACGCTCCTGGTGCTCATCTTCCACCCTACCAACCTTCGCATAAACCAAATCATCCGCCGACATTTCCGCCACCTCCAAAAAGACCCCATCACCAGGGATATATTTCGCTCCCCACCCCTTTCCACCTTCCACAAAGACCGTTCCATCCGTGACTACCTGGTCAGATCCACGCGCCCCCAACAACCCATCCTCCCATCCTGGCACCTTCCCCTACCACTGCAGGTATTGCAAAACCTGCGCCAACACCTCCATCCAAGGCCCTAAAAGAGCCTTCCACATCCATCAAAGTTTTACCTGCACATCCACCAATATCATTTATTGTATCCGTTGCTCCCAATGCGGTCTCCTCTACATTGGGGAGACTGGACACCCCCTAGCAGAGCGCTTTAGGAAACATCTCTGGGACACCCGCACCAATCAACCACACCACCCTGTGGCCCAACATTTCAACTCCCCCTCCCACTCTGCCGAGGACATGGAGTTCCTGGGCCTCCTTCATCGCCGCTCCCTCACCACCAGAAGCCTGGAGGAAGAACGCCTCATCTTCCACCTCAGAACACTTCAACCCCAAGGCATCAATGTGGACTTCAACAGTTTTCTCATTTCCCCTTCCCCACCTCACCCCAGTTCCAAACGTCCAGCTCAGCACTGTCCCCATGACTTGTCCTACCTGCCTATCTTCTTTTCCACCTATCCACTCCACCCTTCTCCCCTTCTCCCTGACCGATCACCTTCATCCCTTCCCCCACTCACCTATTGTACTCTATGCTATTTTCTCCCCAACGCCACCCTCCTCTAACTTATCTCTCCACCCTTCAGGCTCTCTGCCTTTATGCCTGTTGAAGGGATTTTGCCCGAAACATCAATTTTACTGCCCCTCGGATGCTGCCTGAACTGCTGTGCTCTTCCAGCACCACTAATCCAGAATCCTCAAAGTATGTCCATCATTTACAAGTCACAAGTCAGGGGTGTAATGGAATACTTGCTACTTGCTTGAATGAGTGCAAATTGAAAAACATTCAAGAAGCTTGACACCATCCAAGATAAAACAATCTACTTGACTGGCAGAACATCTACAAACATTCAAGATCTCCACACTTAGTAGCAGCAGTTATGTACCCCTACAAGATGCACTGCTGAATTTCACCAAGCTTTCTTCGACAACAACTTTCAAATCCACAACCACTATCATCTAGAAGGACAAATGCAGGGCTGCACTACCAACTGCAAATTCCCCTTCAAGATGCTCACCATCTGACATGAAAATATATTATCGTTCCTTCACTGTTGCTGGGTCAAAATCCAATAATATCTAATTATATCGCTCCACCTTCCTTCCATTTCTCAATAGCCTGACAAATTTTGTCTTCAAATATTTATCCAGTTCCATTTCAAATTCACTATTCAATCTGCTTCCCCATTATTTCAGATAGAGTAATTGTAAAATGGAATGAACTAAGTAAAATAGATAAATTCTCTTGGTTCTCTGGACAATTATTTTCAACACAAATTTTTTGCTCTGCAATCTTCACCAATGAAAATCAATTTGCTGGGAAGAAAAGTCTGAGCCATATTGCAAATGAAATGCTGCAAACGTAGATACACGCACATTTGGAAATGAAAACTGTGTAAAGTTTGGGCAGCTGTAAAGTTAGGAATAGTACAAAATTTATTGCAGAATAAAACATATTTCAGTATTGGAATTCAGCTCCCTTTGAAGAGTGTGAAGGGTTGAATTAGCTTTAAAGTGTGTGAAACAGGCCAAGAAAACACATCCAAACATTAAACTGAAAAACCAACTTCAAGGATAGCGAATCATAAATAAGGTTAGAAATCCCAATGTGTTAAAGAGGGTTATCATATCAACACTGATAAAAAGGATCCTGTTTAATGAAGGAACTAAATCGTTACTTCAGATGTAAACAAAGTGCATGGAAATTGAAAAGGAAAATGTTGAAGTCCAAACCAAAATTTCTGCCAGCCACAAAGAAAATTAGAAATTAAATGGTAACCCCCTAGTAACCATGAACCAGTGTTGATTGTTGTAAAAAAACATCTGACTCATTGATGTTCTTTAGGGAAGGAAATCTGCCATCATTACATGCTTTTGTCTACATATGACTCCAGACCCACAGCAATGTGGTTGACTCTTTATTAGCTTGCAGGCAATTAAGGATGCAGTAAATACTAAACTAGCTGATTGCTCCTACATTCTATGAATAAATAAAACATGTTGTCTGAACAACCATTATGCTCTATTTTGCACCTAAACTTAACTATCTAAATTTTGCGATGGTTATCACCTCATTAACCTATAAGATTTAGTTGGTTTGACCAACAATATACCCATAGCCAGTAATTTTAACACAGCATTCCATCCGCATGCCTACATCACAGTGCAAACTGGAGGTACAACATCTCATCTTCACACTAGGCATTTTGCAGATTTCTGGAATTAATATTGAGTTCAATAACTTCAAATTGTGCATCATGTCTTCCCTTTCTTTTGACTTGTTATATTCTGTTATCATATCTTCTCTCTCCAACCCCCATCCCAGTCGGACTGTCTGTTCTTTCAAACCTGATCAGAGACAAAAAAAACTGTAGATGCTGGAATCCAAAGTAGACAGGCAGAAGGCAAGCCAGGCAGCATCAGGAGATGGAGAATGGAGAAGGGACAAGGTCCTGAAGAAGCGTTACACCTGAAACATCGGCTTCTCCGCTTCCTGATGCTGCCTGGCTTGCTGTGTTCTTTCCAGCCTCCTGCCTGTTCAAGCCCAGCAAGAGACAAACCATTGTTCTGCAATTCTCACATTCCGATCAACTAATCTGAACTATCCACATTCTTTCTCCCCCAGCCATAACCACTGCCCCCACAACTATTGCATAAATGCTGCCCCTCCACATGTTACATTGTTAAAAATCATACAACACCAGGTTATAGTCCAATAGGTTTATTTGGAAATACAAGTTTTCAGACCTTCATCAGGTAGCTAGTGGGGCAGGACCATAGGGCACAGAATTTATAGTAAAAAATCAAAATGTCGAACAACTGATGCGATGCATTGAACAAATCTAGATTGCTGTTAAGTCTTTAATCACTTAGAATGGGAATGCAGCTTTCAATTGATTAACATGTAAATCCTAGAATTTCTTTCAAGTCACAGTCCTGAGTTAACTTAAGGTTTTATAAAGATGAGATGTCACCTTTTTTGAACTCAGACCTGTGACTTGAAAGTTGTTCTGGGATTTATATACTAATCAATTGAAAGCTGCATTCCCATTCTAAGTGATTATAAAGACTTAACAGCAATCCAGGTTTGTTCAATACATTGCATCAGTTGTTTGACATTTTGATCTTTTACTATAAATTCTGTGTCCTATGATCCTGCCCCACTAGCTACTTGATGAAGGAACAGCACTCCGAAAGCTACTGCTTCCAAATAAACCTGTAAGACTATAACCTGATGTCGTGTGATTTTTAACTTTGTCCACCCTAGTTCAACACCATCATCATCTCCACATCACACTTCACATCAGCTCTGATGAAGAGCCATTTAGACTCAAAACATTAGCTTGCTTTCTCTTCATGGATGCTGCCTGACCTGCTGTGACCTCCAGCATTTTTTGTGTTCAGTACAGATTCCAGCATCTGCTATAATTTGCTGCTAATAGGAGTCCCAATGATTCTCCTAAGAAGTCAGGATTCTCTTAAGGTTAATATGCAGGTTCAATTGGCAGTTACGAAGGCAAATACAATGTTAGCATTCATTTCAAGAGGGCTAGAATATGAAAGAAGTTTTGGTGAGGCTATATAAGGCTCTGTGCAGACCATATTTGGAATATTGTAAGTAGCTTTAGGCCTTGTATCTAAGGAAAAATGTGCTAGCATTAGAGGGGGTCCAGAAGTAGTTCACAAGAATGATCCTGGGAATGAAGGGTTTGTCATATGAGGAGCGGTGGAGGATTCTGGGTCTGTCCTTGATGGAGTTTAACAGAATGAGGGGGATTCCCATTGAAACTTACAGGATAGAGAAAGGCCTAGACAGAGCAGATGTAGAGAAAATAGCAGGGGACACTAGGACCTGAGGGCACAGCCCGAGAGTGAGGGGATGACCATTTAGAACATAGATGAGGAGCAAGTTCTTCAGCCAGGATGTGGTGAATCATGGAACTCATTGTTGCAGAAGGCTGTAGGGGCCAAGTCAATGAGTGTCTTTAAGACAAAGATAGGTAGGTTCTTGATTGCTAAAGGGTTATGAGGAGAGGGCAGGAGAATGGGATTGAGAAACATATCAGCCATGAAGTAGTGGTGGATCAAACCCGATGGACTGAATGGTCTAAACTCCTATATCTTATGGTTTATGGTTTTGTGCATGCACTATTTACTCCTTATTTGTAGTTGCCTTTAATTCATTTGGTCCTTGTCCTCAAACTCTGGAATACCCTCCCTACACCTCTCTATCTCATTTTCCTTTATTAAGGTTCTCCATAACAAAGCTTTAACAAAACTTTTAGTGACCTGACCGCCCAAATCTTTTTATGGCTCAGTGCTATACATGGCTTTAAAATGATCCAGGTGAAACAATTTGCTCTGTTTCATTCTGTTAACATTTGTTTATAAATATCAGTTGGGTTGTTGAAGTTGAGATTCCAGCTTAATTTTGTTGTAACAATGTTAGTGATTTTTTTGGGCAAGTTTCACACCTTTTAAAGTTAATTCAACTTTTTACACTCTTCAAAGGTAATTAATTGTGTTCCTGTTATGAGCATTCATTCTGTTCCCAACAAAGTTGTTGTGTTTCAAGTAGAAAAGTTTCAAAGCAAAAACGCATGATCCAGTCATTTCCTGAACGTTGTTTTGTCTTTGCAGTAGTTGGTAAATGTTGTTTCCAGATTTCTTTTTCCATTATACTCTTCAACATAGATTGAAAATAAATCTTTTTACAACATCTAGAAACTAGATTGGATTAGAACATGAAATAACTTGCAGAGAATAAACAAAGTAGGGTCAGAAAATGAAGGGTAAAGCAACTGCCCTCAATATTGGTTTCAAACTGATGTCAGGATGAAATTTACCCTGATGGGTGTTTTTGCAATAGATACTGCATATGCATAAATAACTAGCAATAGAAGTACTAAATTCAATAGGATTTTAACCAATAGTTAGACATTCAACAGTATCAAATGTTGGATGAATTGATTGTGCATGGAATAAATCTTAAACTCTATTTAAGGAAAAAAGATGACGTGTCTAACTGCCAGAGTGGAAAGAAGACAGTCCTACTGGGGAGGGAGGAGGATAGACAGGACACATTAACAAATAATGTAGCAAAAAAGACTAAAGGAAAGGGAAGGAATGGAAGTGGGTTCACAATCTGAAGGTGTTGAACTCAATTTTGCGCCCAGGTTATCAAGAGTCTAGTCTGAAGATGAGATGTAACACCTCCAGCTTTAGCCATGATTTGCTGGAGCCTTGCAGCATGTTGAGGATAGACAAATGCTGCCTCCTCTCCCCCCCACCAACACCCCTCACCCCACCTCCACCCTGTTAGCTTGTTTTCTCTCCATGAATGCTGCCTGGCCTTCTGTGATCTCCAGCTTTACGACTCTTAAGTCCCTCTATGCTTCAGATTTCCAAAGCCATTCCTCATTTAGAAAATAGTCTAAGTCCCTGATCTTCCTAACAAAGTGTATAACCTCAAACTTTCCCACATTGTATTTCAACCGCCACTTCTTTGCACATTCTTCTAGAGTGTCCAAATCCTTCTGCAGTGTCCCAGTTTCCTATCTTTTGTCATCTGCAAACTGAGCAACTCAGTTCTTTCGCCCAGACCATTAATGTATTACATGAATAGCTGTGGTCCAAACACCAACCACGGCGGGACTGCACTAGTCACCAGCTGCCTTCCTGAAAAAGAGCCCTTTATCTGCACTGTTTGCACTCTGCCAGTTAGCTAATCCTTTATCCATGCCAGAACCTTGCCCCTAACACCCTGGAACGTTGAGCTGTTTTATCTGATGATAGCCCAATCTTGCAGTAGATAGTCAAACCAGTTTTCCAACATATCCTTTCAAATCTGGTCAGATTTTTCTAGGTAGTGTTTCCCAAACATTTTCCCAGTGACTTGTAAGCAGAAATAAGAGCCATATCACAGGCATGACCAGAGTGAGAGAACAACAGTTTTATTGAGGACAAGGATATTCTAAACATTAATTGCATAAAAAGTAGTCTAATTTGTATTAGGCTGAGAGGGAAAAATTTAAAAGGGACCTAAGGGGTGACTTTTTCATACAATGGGTGGTGTTTATATAGAATGAGCTGCCAGAGGAAGTGGTGGAGGCTGGTACAATTACCACATTTAAAAGGCATCTGGAAGGGTATATGAATAGGAAGGGTTTAGAGGGATATGGGTCAAATGTTGGCAAATGGGACTAGATTAGGTTAGAATATCTGATTGGTATGGAACAGTTGGACTGAAGGGTCTGTTTCTGTGCTGTTACATCTCTATGACTCAGTCTATGCACTTCTCCTATAGATAGACCATAAGCTCAATGAAATAGGTTTCTGCAGGTTTGATTTGAATTTACCTCAGTTGAATGCAAACCACATTCTCTACCATTCCTACTTTTTCAGACAAGGTGTAATAGCTTGTTCTGGTCAGACTTTTCTAGGTAGTGCTTCCCAAACATTTTCCCAGTGACCCCATTTAGGAGGGAATCATGGAGTTGGGGAGTTTGCTTGTTTGTTAGAGCATAAGCACGACCCCAAAGGTTCAGCTCACAATTCTGCTTGGGGTCCTAACTCCATTTTGGGAAGCCTTGGCCTAGTTCCTTTAGAATCTACACAACAGCAAACTATTCAGACTTCCATATTTTGTTTAAAATATAGCTATTGGAAAATTACCAGCTACAGCAAATTCATTATTATTTTAATTCATTCACAGGTGGCGCTGGCTAGGCTAGCATTTATTGCCCTTCCCTAATTCCCTAGAGGGTTGTTAAGGGTCAACCACATTGGTATGGGTCTGGAGTCACACATGGATCAGACTAGGTTATGATGGCTGTTTCCCTCCCTGAAAGACATTAGTGAACTAGATGGGTTTTTCCTGGTCACTGTTTCATGGTCGTCATTAGGCTCTTAATTCGAGATTTTTACTAATTTCAAATTTCATCATCTGCCATGGTGGGAATCAAACTCAACTCCCCAGAAGATTACCTGAGTTACTAGATTAGTAGTCAGTGGTACTACCGCTAAGCCAATACCTCCCCTCATTTACAAGTGTTCATCTGAAAATTAATCAGGATAACTAGTTATCACATCCTGCTTCTCTTCAGATTAACCTGCAAGTGAGGTGTACACTTTAATACCATTCAAATTAAATTTACCTTAGAGTAAGTTAAGAATTATTGTGCCATAAATATGCAAGTAGCTTCATTCAGGTGAACACTCTTACTTTCCATCAGAGATTCTCTTGTGAAGAATGTAGCCAATTTAACTTACAGCTTGAGCAACATCAAACACTGGACTTCAATAACCCTGAAATGCAATCAGATTTTTTAAAATATAGGCCTCCAGTGATTTGCTGAGCCTCAGATACTAATCAAGTCACTGTCAAAATTAGTTAATATGTCAAATAGAAATATGGATATGATTTCACACAATTGCACAACCTTACAGGAGATTCTGCAATAATATGAGTTATAATCTTGTCCAATAAGTTTGCTATTATTTTTTGCACAACTAGTAATAACCACTTGAATTTAAATGTAGTAAAACATCCCAGCATGCTTCAAAGAAGTATTATCAAAAAAACGGTGCCGGCAGGGCTCAGTTGGAAGCACTCTTGCCTCCACGTCAGAGGTTGTGGGTTCAAGTCTCAACCCAGAACTTGAGATCAAAATCAAACTTGACACTTCAGTGAAATATTAAGGGAGTGTCACACTGTGGGAAGTGTCATCTTATGGTTGAGATGATTCAGGAAGATAAAAATACCCAGCCAATGACACTATTGTAAAGAGCAAAATGAGTTATTCTGCGTCTCCAACATCCATTTCTCAAACTGATATCACTAATACAGGCTATCTGGCCATTATCACGTTGCTGTTTATGGGAGCTTCCTGTGTACAAACTACTGCCACGCTTTCCCCATTACATAGAACACATACAGAACACTTTGGAACTGTTGTGCTCATGTAAGAAACATATAAATTCAAGCCCATTCTTATTTTAAAAATCAACACTGAGCCACATAAAGAAATATTAGGACAGGCAATCAAATGCTTGGACTAAGAGGTAGATTTTAAAGCATCTTCAATTGATCAAAGATCCTCAAAGGTAAAGTAAGAAAAAAATTCAGATATTCAACAGGATCTAGTTTCAGTTGGTAGGTTCTCCAGACAGACCTTGCGTCTAAAAGAAAGACCTTGACTATAAAATTTTGATTCACAAGCAGATATGTAAAAGCATTAGATTTCTAACATGGAGACAGACTGTCTCAATTTATCACTGCATTTCAAAGAAGAAAAATTCTTCCATTCATACAGTGCCTTTCACACCTTTTGAGAATCCAAAGCATTTCATAGCCAATGCACTATTTTTGATGTGTGGCCACTGCTGTTTCGTAGACAAGTGGGATAGCTAATTTCTGCAAAAACAGCAGTGAAATCAATGACCAGTTAATCTACTTTTAGCAACATTGCATGAGGCTAAAACACTGAGAAAATCTCTTCCATCCCTTCAAAAAATAATTACAGGGTTTTTTGTTAAACATGCATCTAAACAGTCACTTAGTTTGATGTCTCACCCCAAAAATTTGCATTGCTGGGAGGACAGCACTCCTGCAGTCTAATGGACTGATCTAATATATTTAATCTCTGAAGCAAGCATTGAATTCTCATATTTTGATGTGGAGGTAATGGTCAGGGCAACTGAGCCTAGTAGACATTTAAGTTTAGTGAGTGAAAAGAGCAAAAGGAAAGGGAAATTGTTTTAGATTTTATACCTTTCTCCACCCCTCAAATGTCAATTAAGGGATGCAAAAGATCACAAAAATGTTTATGACTTGCACTATTTCAACTTTAGTAACAACAAACCAGTTAGGTAATTCAATTGTGTGGGAAAATAGTCTAAAGTATGTTTCACACAAGGGAAATAAATACTGCAAACCAATGGAGGAGGGATTTGGAGGATGAGAAACCAAATATTCACCAAAGGAGAAGAAGATGTTAAGTAGGGGAAATATGACTGAAATGTACCAATTTGCAAATGATAGGAAACCAGATGTATTATCTAAAGTACGCATGAAAGCCCTTAGAATTCCTGATAGACTGACCTCCATGGGAAGTACTTAGGTGCTTTAAATTCTGGTGGGCAATTCCCTTGCTCTGAGAAATCTCTAACTCTTAGCTAGAATCACTGACTTTGGAGAGCTCCAATGGAACTAGCCTGAGCAGGAATACTGAAAATGCATTAAAGAGATTAAAACATTTTCAAACTCCTGTACAACTACAGAAATTGATTCCTAAATAACTCTCGAAAAAGTCCCCCAATGACTCACTTCCCCTTCAACTGTCTACCAATGTTCCAACCTTACTAGCCGACCATAATTTGACCCAATTACCAGTCTCAATCACACCAACTTCTGACCCAACTAAACCCCCAACCTGAGCTGACTCTCAACACCTGAATAACCTCCCTGAATTGTGCAAAGTCACTCTCCCAACCCAACTAGCAGCCCAAACCAATTTGCCCACATTACCCACATACTCCTCCTTCCACCCTACTCATTCACAGATATTCACGTTAAACATTTAAGCTTGCTTTATTGTAGTTTGTGCATAAAAGTAAGGTCTGTGTCTAATCCTCTGTTCCACACTATAGTGCTGCAATCAAATTTTTCAATGGATTCTGCACTCTGCATTTCTGTAGAAACCAGGCTTAGAAGATCCAGCAAGAAAATGCAGAGCAGCATTTGGCGCGGAAAGGTTCAAGTTAGACAACAATTCAACAATGACTTTCAATTCCTTGGAAGATTCAAACCAAAGTGATTGAGAATCAGAGTCTCCCAAACAGGGCAGATGTGTCTTAACATCGGTGCATCATTTGATTCACACCAAAACTAGAGATATCTAATCAGAAAACTTGAGATGGCAGATTTTTGGCCTTGAACAGCTTAACTAAACAGAAAAGAACAAGGCCAAGGACAGATTCAAAACAAAAATTGGATAAGGACCTCGGAACCAACATTATCAAGTAAATTCATATTTTAAAACAGAGAGGCTAAATGAGTTGGTAACCTGGTCACAGGGATGAGGCAGTGGAGGGGTTGCAATTTGCAAGGAGGCAATATCATTCTTCTAATTGGCTCTGAAATAAAATAGCTTTCAACCCACACATCTATCTCTGGCTGTGTACTTCAAATTCTTGACAAATTGAAAATGAAAGAACACAACAAAAGGTTGTTTGGGTCACAGTCGCAATAGACAGTGAGGGACAATAGCTCCCATTGTTGTGCAGATTTATTCTATTTGTTCAGTACGGTTTTAATGTAACACGTTTAGACTCTAATTTTACTCTCATACTGCAGGTTTCTAACATCACATTCCATAAATTCTTCAAGTCTTTTCACTTTTCATTTAAAGGACATTATTTGAATACAAAAAGTTATTATCGTTTAACCTACACACAAGACAGCAGCTTATTTTTCTGAAGTTTCACAGAACAGACTCAAACCAATTCTATAAAACAAAGTACTTACTGTTTCACTTTCCAGGACTAAGTGCCAGGATATCTTCTGAAATACAATTGTTCTTCTGTATGATATCAGGATCTACTTAATATTAAAACTTATTACATGGAATATGCAAATAATTTAAGCTGGAATCATCAGAAATCATGTGCATTGGTCACATAAAATATTGTAAAAATGTCTACTTTTAGCCTTACATTTACAATTGTATCATTGACGCTAACAAGTTTTGAAATATAATTGCATGAATATGCCATTGTATTAGATTTTACAGTAATATTTCCTTTCAATTGAAAATAACTTGTGCACTTTCCTTGTACTTAGTCACATAACAGAGACAGAAAAAGAGAAAGTAACAAAAACAACATCAAAAAAGGGGTGAAGAGAGAAGGAAGGGGACAGAGAGGAGAGAAAAGAAGGCTAAGAGGAAGGGAGAGGTCAAAGTTGTGAGAGAGTGAAGGGCAACTGGGTGGGAAAGGAGCAAGGGGAGACAGAGGGAAAGGGAATGAGAAAGAGAGGGAAAGGGGTGGGAAAGAAAGGGAAAGGGGGTAGAAAAGACAAGGAATGGGGTGGGAGGGAGATGGAAAGGGGCTGGAGAGAAAGGGAAAGGGGGTTGGAGAGAGAGGGAAAGGGGATGGAAGGGGCAGAAAGAAGGGAAGTTGTGGGAGAGGGAGAGGGGTATAGAGAAAAATACAAGGAGATGGAGACTGGGAAGGAAGGAGACAGAGTCAAAGGATGATATGAGACAGAGAAGGAGAGAAAGAAGTGAAAGTGGGGAGAAATCCAGGGTGTGCATGTGAGAGAGAGGAGACTGAAGATAGGGAGGAGGAAGAGAGAGGAGAAGAGAGAGTGGAAGAGGGATGGTGAGGGTAAGGAGGAAGACAGTGTGTAAAAGTGGGAGAATGATAGTGAGAATGAGGGGAAGGGGTCAGACGAAAAGAAAAACAAAACAAAAGGGGAGATACTGAGAGAGGGCGGGGTTGAGAAGGGATAGAAAGCAGCAGAGAGCCAGGGGAAGGGAGCAGCAGTAAGGGTGCATGTTGTGCTGAGTTGAATAAAATGATCAAGCCTCAAACTTGGTTATCAACAGTTCATTGCTTTGCAAACTGCTGACTTAATCTAGCATCTGTGGCTTTGTGGTTCAGCACAAACACAACAGGGGTAATATCCCTATATATTTGAACTGGCCTTATCCATCCACAGAAGGATCTGCTGTCTTACCATTTAAATCCCTCTAAGAGCACTGTAGCTATGGCAGAAAATGGCTGTAACATGCAGGGCGAGGTGCAAGCGGTGCACAGATATGTGTGTATTCAATTTGTGGACAGACTAGCAACAAAGGAACTCACCACAGCGTGTTGTGGCAACTGTGAAAAGCACTAGTTTCCTGGTTGACAGACCACACAGGTGGTATGAGATATAGTAAATCATTCAGCAAATAGGAGGAAATCAACATGCCCAAACTGTAAAACAAGATGAATGAAGAATTCTTGTCAGTTTCACCCTGGGATATAAAATTATCAATCGAAACAGTATATTTTGTTTCTAACATTACTGAGACCACTTCTTCCATTGGAAAAGCAGAGGTCTGGCGATGTTGGAGGTATAATTAATCCAACACTAATACATGGTGCTTAGCTTAAAAGCAAGATGACGCAAGTTTGAAACAGGTACAGATTCCTTTCACTGCCACCCAAATCTGTGAATACAACTGTGTCATCTGTCCATAATTATCTTTGTGATGGCCTGCAGGTGCTGAATACTGATTGTCCCACAGCCTGGCTCACAATGGACTAATATTTCAGGTTCTGGCCTTATATCAGAACTAGGAAATGCTAGGGAATATAATAGATCATAACAAACTGAATGGTGGGAGGTTTGTAAAAAGAAAAAAGATGAGAAGGTCAATAATTAGACTGAACATAGAACAGATCAAATGCTGGTATGGTTGGTGGTGCAGGGTTAAAGGGAAGGGTAATGGGACAAGTAAAGAAACAAATAATATGCCCAGAGGAGGTGTGAATTATAGAAGAAAAAGCGCTGCTGTCCAAATCATAAAAAAAGGAAAAAAAATCAAGATAGTAAAAACTTGTAAAGATATGGTGCCCAAAACCTGGGGTAGGATTGGAACCACAATTGTGTAACGAACCAGAATTGGTCAGTGACCTCGAAGTGAAGGAGCCATTGGGAAGTAGTGACCATAATACAATAAGCTTCAATCTGCAATTTGAGAGGGAGTGGGTACAATCGGAAGTGACAATATTTCAGTTGAATAAAGGGAAATATGGAGCTATGAGGGAGCAACTGGCCAAAGTTCAATGGTGCAATACCTTAACAGGGAAGACCGTGGAGGAACAATGGCGGATATTTCTGTGTATAATGCAGAAGTTGCAGGATCAGTTCATTCCTAAAAGGAAGAAAGATCCCAGGAGGAGACATGGGCGGCCGTGGCTGACGAGGGAAGTAAAGAAACATATAAAGTTAAAAAAGAAAAAGTATAACTTAGCGAAGATAAGTGGGAAAACTGAGGACTGGGAAGCTTTTAAAGAACAACAGAGGATTAGTAAGAAGGAAATACGCAGAGAAAAAATGAGGTACGAAGGTAAACTGGCCAAGAATATAAAGGAGGATAGTAAAAGCTTTTTTAGGTATGTCCAAGGCAAAAAAATGGTTAGGACAAAAATTGGGCCCTTGAAGACAGAAACAGGGGAATATATTACTGGGAACAAAGAAATGGCAGAGGAATTAAATGGGTACTTCAGATCTGTGTTCACTGGGGAAGACACAAGCAATCTCCCTGAGGTAACAGTGGCTGAAGGACCTGAACTTAAGGGAATTTATATTTGCCAGGATTTGGTGTTGGAGAGACTGTTAGGTCTGAAGGTTGATAAGTCTCCGGGACCTGATGGCCTGTATCCCAGGGTACTGAAGGAGGTGGCTCGGGAAATCGTGGATGCGCTGGTGATTATTTTCCAGAGTTCAATAGAATCGGGGTCGGTTCCTGAGGATTGGAGGGCGGCTAATGTTGTGCCACTTTTTAAGAAGGGTGGGCGGGAGAAAGCAGGAAATTATAGACCAGTTAGTCTGACCTCAGTGGTGGGAAAGATGCTGGAGTCTATTATAAAGGATGAAATTACGGCACATCTGGATAATAGTAACAGGATAGGACAGAGTCAGCATGGATTTATGAAGGGGAAATCATGCTTGACTAATCTTCTTGAATTTTTTGAGGATGTAACTCGGAAGATGGACGAGGGAGATCCAGTGGATGTAGTGTACCTGGACTTTCAGAAAGCTTTTGATAAAGTCCCACACAAGAGGTTAGTGAGTAAAATTAGGGCGCACGGGATTGGGGGCAAAGTACTAGATTGGATAGAGAATTGGTTGGCTAATAGGAAACAAAGGGTAGTGATTAACGGCTCCATTTCGGAATGGCAGGCAGTGACCAGTGGGGTACTGCAGGGATCCGTGCTGGGACCGCAGCTTTTTACAATATATGTAAATGATATAGAAGATGGTATCAGCAATAACATTAGCAAATTTGCTGATGATACAAAGCTGGGTGGTAGGGTGAAATGTGATGAGGATGTTAGGAGATTACAGGGTGACCTAGACAAGTTAGGTGAGTGGGCAGATGCATGGCAGATGCAGTTTAATGTGGATAAATGTCTGGTTATCCACTTTGGTGGCAAGAACAGGAAGGCAGATTACTACCTCAATGGTATCAAATTAGGTAAAGGGGCTGCTCAGAGAGATCTGGGTGTTCTTGTCCACCAGTCAATGAAGGCAAGCATGCAGGTACAGCAGGTCGTGAAGAAGGCTAATAGCATGCTGGCCTTCATAACAAGAGGGATTGAGTATAGAAGCAAAGAGGTGCTTCTGCAGCTGTACAGGGCCCTGGTGAGACCACACCTGGAGTACTGTGTACAGTTCTGGTCTCCAAATTTGAGGAAAGACATTCTGGCTATTGAGGGAGTGCAGCGTAGGTTCACGAGGTCAATTCCTGGAATGGCAGGGTTGCCTTACACGGAAAGACTGAAGCGACTGGGCTTGTATACCCTTGAGTTTAGAAGACTGAGAGGGGATCTGATTGAAACGTATAGGATTATGAAAGGATTGGACACTCTGGCAGGAGGAAACATATTTCCGCTGATGGGGGAGTGCCGAACCAGAGGACACAACTTAAAAATACGGGGTAGACCATTTAGGACAGAGATGAGGAGAAACCACTTCACCCAGAGAGTGGTGGCTGTGTGGAATGCTCTGCCCCAGAGGGGAGTGGAGGCCCAGTCTCTGGATTCACTTAAGAAAGAATTGGATAGAGCTCTTAAAGATAGTGGAGTCAAGGGTTATGGAGATAAGGCTGGAACAGGATACTGATTGGGAATGATCAGCCATGATCATATTGAATGGCAGTGCAGGCTCGAAGGGCAGAATGGCCTACTCCTGCATCTATTGTCTATTGTCCAATTTTTTTGCTGCCAACCAAGCTGTTGTTTACCATGACTTGGTTAACCTTTACCAGGATAAGGGCAGGCTGATTTTTGGGTGAAGATGCAGATATTTGATAAGATTTCATGGGGGATGTGATAGCCTCATGGTATTATTGCTGGACTTTTAATCCAAAGACCTAGGCAATGTTCAGGGACCTGGGCTCAAGTTCCCATCTGCTGTGGCAGGATGTGAATTCAACAAAAATCAGGAATTAAGAGTATAATGATGACCATGAATTGATTGTCGGAAAAAAACCTGTCCAGTTCCCTAATGCCCTTTAGAGGAAGAAACTGCAATATAGTCGCTTTTACCTGTCCTCAGGGCCGTTAGGGATGGACGATAAATTCTGGCTTAGCCAATGATGCCCTCTTCCCATGAATGAATAAAAATGCAGTCAGCAGCAAAGTAAAGGTGCTCACTGGTAGTATGGCAGGAAGCTGCCCACAAAGATCCAGCAATCTCTATGGCATGATTTTTCACTTTCCAAACAGCAGTTCAAATCAGGCATCAGGTAAAGTAATGCCTTGGCCTGTGGCATAAGTAATGTCAACGAGCAAGCAAGGGCTCAATTGCATTAAAGTATCCAAATAAAGCAAACCAGGAAGTTAAAAGCAGTTAAATTAGCATTTGGATCTTCAGATAGAAAAATCAGTATGTAACTGTATTATAACAACAGCTGAAACTGCTGAGCTCCACCACCTTTAACTACTTCATCAATGACATTTCTTCCACCTTAAGGTTAGAAGTGGGGATGTTCACCAATCAATATACAATGTTCAGCAACATTCGCCACATCTCAAATACTGAGGTAGTGCATGTCCATTGGCAACTTGACCTGGACATCATTCAGGCCTAGCTAAGAAGTGGCAAGTAAGATTCAGGGCACACAAGTGCCAGGCAATGACCATCTCCAAAAGAGAAAATCTAACTATATCCCTTTGACACTCAATATTATTACCATTGCTGAAACTCCTCTATCAATACCCTGGAAGTCACCATTAACCAAAACCTCAGTTGGCCAGATAAATACTGTAGCCACGAGAGCAGGTCAGAGGCAGGGAATTGTGGAGCAAGTAACTCAGTTGCTGAATCCCAAAGCCTGTTCACCATCAAATCGGGAGTGTAAAACAATATTTCTTATTTGCTTGCATGACAGTTTCTCCAACAACATTCAAGAAGCTCGAACACCATTCAGGAAAAGCAGCCCACTCATTATGACCCCATCAACCAACTCCAACATTCACTCCCTTCACCACCAATACACACTGGCAGCAGTGTGTATCATGTACAAGACATGTTGCAACAACTCACAGAGGCTCCATTAGACAGTAGCTTCCAAGCTTGTGACCTTTGTGACCTAGAAGGGCAAGGCCAGAACATGCATGGGAACACCACCACCTGCAAATTCCCCTCCAAGACACACACGATACTGCATTGGAAATACATCATCATTCCCTCACTTTCACTGGGTCAAAATCCTGCAACAATGTCCCTAATAACACTTTTGGCATACCTCAATCACAAACTGCAGTGGGTCAAGAATCTAGATCACCAGCATTATCTCAAGGTTAAGAATGGGCAATAAAAGCAATGCCTGTACTGTTAAAAAATATTTTTTAACCAAAGTCAAGGTTGGTCCTGTCCTCACCTGATATTCTGTCTAACTGAGACCAAAGAAGCAACACTAAGTTCTCCAGCTATACCCAAGCACATAAGAAACAACAGCAAAAGTTTGCCCTTCAGTCTTTTGAATGTACTCTGCCATTCAATGGCTACTGATATATGGTTATCGGAATCCACAGAAGTAAACCTGATTCAGTGGGTAGTGCTCCCAGCTCCAAGACAGCGGCTTGAGCACCAGTTGACACTTCAGTGTTTTATGGAAGGAGTGCTGCACTGTCGGAGGTGTCACCTTTCAGACGAGACCTTAAACCTGAAGTTCTGTTTGCTCTCTCAGGTAGATGCAATAGCTCGTACGTCATTTTATCGAAAAAGAAAACTAAATAAACAATATTTATGCCTTGGCTAAAATCTTGAAAAGCAAACTGTTTGATAATTATCATATTGTTGAATGGAGATTTCCAATGTACACATTGACAGCCATATTTTCTGCATACAAGAGTGACTACCGAAGAAGAGTCATATTGGATTTGAAACTGTCAGATCTGCTGAGTTTATTGAGCATATGCTATGTTTACTACATTTCACTAATTCACTGGACAGCACTTTGTTATGTCCTTAGTTTGCAAAAGGTGCTATCTATATATAAGTCTTTCATTTCTCTTCATTGTCTTTTCTTCACTTCACGGCCACACACCATTCTGGCCTGACACTGTATTACCAATTCTCGAACTCCCTCGCGAACAGGATTGTGGTGTCCCTAAACTCTAAGGACGAGAAATGTTAGGAAGGCAGATCACCATTTTCTCAAGTTCAACTAGGGATGGACAATAAATGCTGGCCGAGTTAGTGACATCCACATCCCATGAATGAATAAAACAATGGTGTGGACCATCTGTACTGTAATGCCAGGAACGTATGTTGCTCCATCTGGTGGTGGAAGTGCAAAGCTACAGTCAGTCACAAAATGACTGAGGCCCATATACTGTAACGAATGTGAGAAATACATATAAGTGTCTTACAAAGAGTTACTGGCATTCATTCTTATTGCTGAAACTAACTAAAAATCTTTATTAACCTGACTCATTAAGTTTCTTTAGGTATTTTAGAATAGTGAATGACGGATGACAAGCCACGAGATACTAGTCATTGCTCTTTCAGTGTACAATTCAACAATTGAGCATGGAAGGGTGTCAAATGGAAGTTTTGTTCTGAAATGATCAAATGTGGCTCAGTCCATAGACTGTGCTGTATGTTGGTTAAATCAGCTCAGGAACCAGAGTGGTTAATTCAGCCACTAGGACTGCTCTGCTATTCAATTAGATCATGGCAGATCTGTATCTTACCTATTTACTGCCTTGGTTTCATAACCTCAGTATCTTGGAATTATGACTTTGGCTTCACAGAAGTTAAATATAATCACACTTTAAACTCAAAACCTGGAGCTTGATTGAATGGGTATTTTTTTTTGCTGCTGTCCATGTGGTTGGTTGACTGACAGTCTGACAAGTTGTTACTCAGCCCACAACTAAGTACAGAAATAAAATACAGAGGACAATTAGTTCCAGCTCTTTATTAACAATACATTATAGCACCATGTCTAACAAAAAATCCAGTTTAAAAATTTCCAATTGACCCTCAACTCTTCAACTGGATTTCCACTATGCCTTGAGTTCAGAATTGCTTCCTGGCTCCACCCCTCAGAAGTTCTAAACATCATTAAATCCCTTTGCTCTAAGGAATACAGGCCTCACAATTTAATTGTTTTGATCCAAACAGAGAAAATTAAGAACATTTACTCAGAAAGAGCAAAGAAAATGAATTCCAACTAAATAAGAGTATTTTCACTGCAGACGCCAGTTGATCATTAAAAATTCTATGAAAAAAGTCAAGTGGACACTAATTTTTACCACTGAATGAAACTTCAATATTCAGTCCAGTTTGGAAGAGGTAATGAACATTGCTGAACATTATTTAAAGCAAAAGCTGACTTTCCACTCCATACTCTTTGCTAACATGACCCAGTTGTAAATGGGATGGGAATGTTTGGTGGGGGGTAGGGGGAGGGATGCAACAGACTTCGACCAAATTAAAAGACAAAAGAATAGCTACAACAATGAGAGAATGTTGCAATCTGACATCTCTGAAAACTTGAAATTCTTGGAAAGATCAATGGCAGAGTTTCAGTCCAAACCACAGGTATTTTAGATGACTTTCTATTCTAGAATGCAGTTCACCTTTCATCAGGTTTACTAACAGTAACATACTTAAGCAAATATCTGTGCCAGTGTTATCGCTGAGCTGTACAAAACAGGACCTGCTCACAACAGAGTTCTTACAAAACTTTGAGCTTGCCAAAACCAATTTCAGAGCTAAATGTCTAATCCCATAATAAACATAGTAGCTAAACCACAGAATAGTATTGACTTTAATGACACAGAGTAACTTGCCCCTTCATACATAGCATAACATCAACTCCAACCCTTTTCCTCGGAACTTATTCTCCATAAGGGGATAGTTCCACAGGCAACAGTTAACCCCTTGGTTCAATGTTCATATAGCTATTAGTGATGACTAGCACTCAGGAGTCTACTACATTCTGGCTAACACCAGAATCAAATTTAATCCCGTTATAATGCACTTCCATAAGGTTGCAATGTATCAAGACAAGGAGTGAAAGGTATGATTGATTTTTATCCTTCCTAAAGCTCGAGACAACTGGTGGCATTCCTGTCATTTCTCCAAGTGAAGGTGTGGAGATGCCGGTGTTAGACTGAGGTGGACAAAGTTAAAAATTACACACCACCATGTTATAATCCAACAGGTTTATTTGGAAGTACAAGCTTTTGTAGTGCTGCTCCTTTATCAGGTAGCTAGTGGGGCAGGATCATAGGACACAGAACTTTTGGTAAAAGATCAAAGTGTCATACCACTGATGCGATGGGCATTTAGAATGGATTGCAGGTTTCAATTCATTAATACGTAAATTCCAGAACTTCTTCCAAGTCATATTCCCAAGATAACTTTTTAAGGTTTTATAAAAAAAGGTGAATCTCAGCTCAGACAATGCATTAAAGGTGTGAGCTTACAGTCTGCCTGTATTACAGTCTTGAGTAAAACTGGTTCTATTTCCAAAGTGGGAATAGAACCAGTCTGACCCAAGGTTGGAATACAGACAGACTCTAACCTCACATCTTAAATGTATTGTCTCAGCTGAGATGTCACTTTTTTTGCCTTGAGAATGTCACTTGAAAGAATTTCTGGGATTTACATTTTAATGAATCAAAACCTATATTCCCATTCTAAGTATTAAAGACTTAACAGCAATCTAGGTTTATTAAAACACCACATCAGTTGTTTGACACTTTGATCTTTTACCATAAATTCTGTGCCCTATGATCCTGCCACACTAGCTACCTGATGAAGGACCATCACTCTGAAAGCTTGTACTTCCAAATAAACCTGTTGGACTACAACCTGGTGTTCTATGATTTTTAACTTTCTCCAAGTAAAGAAAGGATCAACCCTGATACCGTCCTCGTCTGCAAGTCTTTGCCAAGCACTGGTTTAAACTGCTGAGTCATTAGGGGAACCATTTAATATGATGTTCTACTGTGGACAGAGAGGTCTCAGTTCACCTGACCTGAAAACCATAATACCACACTGTCATTGAATAGACCTGAACAAATATCACCTGAAGACAGGGAGTCAGTTTCTACATATCTTTGGTTTAAACCATCTCTACTTTTGTCCTGAATGATTATTTAACATAAGGTAAATGAAGGAGATTGCATGGTGCAATGGGTTTGGTGAGATAACCAGCCTCCTTTCTATCTGGTTAGACATTTTGCAGATGATTCTAATACTAACATGTTGGGACATTACAAACAGAAGTTAGCTGCGAGGCTTAGCTGTTTACTTGTCAGCAGGATCTTGCAAACAATGTTTTTATGTGTCATCCTTGAAAATGTTCAAAGGAGCTTGACAGATGTGTAATCAGCCAGAAATTTGGGGGTTTGTTTTCTCCATTAGGACGTGAGATCAAGGCAACTGCATTCATTATCTGAATCAACCTGTGAATCCTTCCAACATAGGCCAATCAGAGGCAGTAAAAACACAAGATAACTTGCCAGCCATGTAATGGAAAAAAATTACAGCCTCTGCCATCATTATCCATAGCTTCAGGTGACACCATGCCTGTAAAAGTATAAGTTGTCACAACAACATGAATTCCTTGGGCTGCCAGTTGACTGGGTGGCCACTGTGGATCAGATTGCTGCCAATGGCATGGGATTTGATCATCATTCCAGCTAAGACAGATATGGGACTGACCTCCTAGCCCTACATGAGACAGCAATTGAAATCCTGCAGGTCGGACCTACCTTCGAGCAGAGAATTGTAGAACAAGAAGTTGATTTGAATGTGCTGAAAAACACTTCCAGTTAAATACAGTCTTTTGCCTTCAGCCCACTGCCATTCTGTTCCCCTCCCCAAACAGTTTTAAGTCAACCATACTTTTCACAACATCAGAGCCTAATTCAAGCCAAAGCTAAGCTTCCAGTTTCATGTCTTGTCCCACAAAAAGACTGCCTACTTCTGACTCTGCAATATGACTTCTGAACTGTTTCTCATACCTCCAGATACTGCTATTTTAAGATTCTCCTGACTGCCAACTATTTAAACTTCAAATTCACACTGCAGAATTCCAATCAATTTGTATACTCCATTCTCTTCTCACTTTCTCCAGTTATTCAACACTGTTCCTCAAACCAAGGCTTCTTGTGCATTGCCAGTCATACTTTCAGCTGTCTAGGCCCCAGGTTCTAGAATTACCTCTCCAAAGCTCTCCATCAAACTCATTTCTTCAAACACCATTTTTAAAACTCACCACTTTGATCTACCTTTCACCTTTCCTCAAATATTTAGCACAAAAACCATTTTATACCTGATTACACATCTGTCAAGCTCCTTTGAACATTTTCAAGGATGACACATAAAAACATTGTTTGCAAGATCCTGCTGACAAGTAAACAGCTAAGCCTCGCAGCTAACTTCTGTTCGTAATGTCCCAACATGTTAGTATTAGAATCATCTGCAAAATGTCTAACCAGATAGAAAGGAGGCTGGTTATCTCACCAAACCCCAACTCAGCAGTAGGAAACCATTGTAGGAAACAAAGTTCTGCTTTTATGACACTGAATTCAACTTTGGGGTTAAAGGCTTTTCCCACAAGTTTCTTAACCAAACGCCAACATATTAACTTACAAACTAACAGCAGGTCTACATTCCTGCCTCCATAGCTCACCATGGAATAAATATTCCATGTGATGCCAGCTATTGTTCAGTTGGTAGCACACTTAACCAAGTCAGAAAGCTCAGTAGTTAGCACTGTTGCCACACAGTGGCAGGGAACCAGGTTTGATTCCAGCCACCTGTCTGTATGGAGTTTGCACATTCTCCCCATGTCTGTGTAGGTTTCCTCCCACACTGCTTTCCTCCCACAGTCCAAAGATGTGCAGGTTAGGTGAATTGGCAATGCTAAATTGCCTAAAGTGGTCAGGGATGGGTAGCATAGGTGCATTAGTCAAGGGTAAATGTACAGTAAGAGGCTAGGGGATTGGATCTGGGTGTTTCATTCTTCAGAGGTCAGTGTGGACTTGTTGGGCCGAAGGGCCTGTTTTAACACTGTAGGGATTCTATAAAGTCTAAACCCAGAGATTTGAAATCACAATCTTAGTTGACATTTGAATGCAATAATGAAGGAGGCCTGCACTGTTGGAGACTTAGGTCATATTAATTACAGTCTCAGATGGATAATACAAAGTATAGATTATTTGGAGAAGAGGAAAACTGGATTACTGTATCTACTTACAACAAAAATTATGATCTTATAGGAATAAAATTACTAAAGATGCTAGAATCTGTACTGAAAACAAAAACTGCTGGAAATCACAGTGGTCAGGCAGCATCCATGGACAGAGAACAAGCTAATGTTTCGAGTCGAGATGACTCTTCATCAGAGCTCTGATGAAGAGTCTCTAGAATCGAAATGTTAGTTTGCTCTCTCTCCATTGATGCTGCCTGACCCTCTCTGATTTCTAGCATTTTTTGTTTTCAGTTCAAAAAGATGACCTTAGTGTAGATTAAAACACACTTCAAACACCGAGATTATTTTTTCATTAAACAAGCTAGCAAACACCATGCAAAGATGAAGTGTGAAGCAGAACCTGCAGTAGAGCAATGGTTTCTCAAGCTCAGGACAGGTTTCTTCCAGCCTGGAAGAACAGTTATCTAACACCAGATGTTCTAAAGTGATTT
The DNA here is from genome assembly GCF_047496795.1 of Chiloscyllium punctatum. Taxonomy (NCBI): domain Eukaryota; kingdom Metazoa; phylum Chordata; class Chondrichthyes; order Orectolobiformes; family Hemiscylliidae; genus Chiloscyllium; species Chiloscyllium punctatum. The sequence goes on from NC_092778.1 coordinate 10,076,081, forward strand.
ACAGTTAATACATTGGTTTTGAAGAGTAGTCACTGTTGTCATGCAAGAAATGCAACAGCCAATTTGCACACAGCAAACTCGTATAAACAGTAATGTGATAACAAGCAGATTATTCATTCTTTTGTGATATTGCCTAAGGAATAAATATTGGCCAAGATTCTCTTCAAAATCGTCCCATGATATCACTAATGGCCACCTGACAGGGCAGATGAGGTCTCAATTTAATGTCTCATGCAAAGGACAGCAAACCTGACTCACCTGCAGCACTCCTTCAGTCCTGCACTGGTGTCTCAGCCTTGACTATGTTCAAGCCTTTGTATAGGTCTTGAATCACACTTTCTGGTTCAGAATTGAGGGAATTGTACACTGAATTCTGGTTAGTTATAATTCTGGCATTTTGTAATTTCATCTCTCACTTCCAATCACACAGCCTGGTCAAACATCCTTTCTCCTCCATCACAAATATTTATATGAAAAAAAAGCAAATTAAAGCATTTAAAGAAAATGCAAACAACAATGAACTTGCACCTATGTCATGCCGGCAGATTAATCTTAACCACTGGCATTCACTAGCTCTATCCCTCCCCTAGCAACTGAACAAGAATTACAGCAAACTTGGTGTTGTATATGACCAGAGACAGTCTTCCAACAACGTCTACATTAGCACAAAGATCATTTATTTCCACTTGGGAAACCTTGCTTCAATTAACCTATGACTGAAATTCGTAGGTTAATTCATCCAACACTCTCCTCTTATTTCCAATGTCCAACTGTCTGTAAAAGTTTGAATTCATCGAATACTTGGCTGCTGTGCCCTTATTTCCACCAAGTCCTGTACATCCATCAACCTTTTGCTCAATGACCTATATTGGTTACTAGTAAGCAACACTCCTGATTTTAAAATTTTCTAAGTATTCAATTCCTTCCAAGGCCTCTCCTTCCCTAACTCTGTAAACTTCTTCAGTCCCACAGTCTCTGACATATCGGTGCTCTTCTACTCTTGGTATCTTGAGCACTCCTGAGTTTACTCGCTGCATCATGGGCAACCATGTATTCAGTTGCTAGAATTCCCTCCTGATGTCTCTCTTTAATTCTTTACTATGCTTTTTGAAACCTACCTTTCTGATCTAATTTCTACCCAAATGTCTGTTTATGTCATTTGGTGTCAAATTTTGTTTTGACTTTAACAACTTCTCCTTTAACTCCTCTCACAGCCACATCTTTGATCTTAAGAAAATGAGTACCTGCATTGGCCCCAGTTATGCCTGTCTCTTTGTAGGATATGTGGAACATTCCTTATTGCAATTTTACTCTGACCCCTTCCCATACTTTTTTCTCTGGTATATCAATGACATCATCAGTGCTGATTCCCTCTTTTGTTCTTGGGTGGCATGGTGGCTCAGTGGTTAGCACTGCAGCTTCACAACACCAGGGTCCCAGGTTCAATTCTAGCCTCAGGTGACTGTCTTGTGGAGTTTGCACATTCTCCAGGTGCTCTGGTTTCCTCCCACAGTCCAAAGATGTGCAGGTCAGGTGAATTGGCCATGCTAAACTGTCCATAATGTTAGGTGCATGAGTCAGAGGGAAATGGGTCTGAGTGGGTTACTCTTCGGAGGGTTGGTGTGGACTGGTTGGGCTGAAGGGCCTGTTTCCATACTGTAGGGAATCTAATCTAATCTAAACTGAATAAAGTATCAATTTCTATCCCACTCTCATCTTTACCTGGTCTATCTCGGACTCTTCCCTCCCTTCCTCTACCTCTCTATTTCCATATCTGAGGAAAGGCTGACCATCAATATCCATTATAAACCCACTGACTCCCACAGTTACCTTGACTACATCCTCTCATCCTGCTTCCTGTAAGGACTCCATTCTGCCAATTTCTCTAACTCTGTCACATTTGTTCTAACATTGCCACCTGCTGCAAGAGGAGCCTCAGAAATGTCCATCTTTTCTGAGGATTCCTCACTACCACTGTCAACAGGGCCTTAGCTGTGTCCAACCTACCTCCAGCACTTCTGCCCTCACCCCTTCCCTTCCCATCACTTAAAGGAGGGTACCTTAGGGTCCCCTCATTTATTACTCCATCAACTTCCACATCAAAAGGATTATAAGCGGCCATTTCCAATGGGATGCCACAAGACACATATTCCTTTCCACTTCCTTGTCAGCATTCCACAGTCACTTTTCCTTCTGAGACACTCTAGTCCACTCCTTCTTCATTCCCAACATGTCCTCATATCCCCATGGCACCTTCCCACACAACTGCAGAACTTGCAACATCTGCCCATTTACCTCCCCCTCCAAAGCCCCAAACATAATTTCCAGGTGAAGCAGCAATTTACCTGCACTTCATTCAATCTAGTCTGCTGTATTCACTGTTTGTAATATGGTCTGCTCTACACTTGGGAGAACAAATGCAGGTTGGGTGACTGCTTTGCAGAACACCTATGCTCTGTCCGTAAAAAATGACACCGAGCTTTCAGTTGTCTGCCACTGTAACATACTGCTGTGTTCCTATGTCAACATTTCTGTTGCTGGCTTGCTGCTGTGTTCCAGTCATCCTCAGCTTAAGCTCAAAGAAGAATACTTTCCACATGGGGCCCCTGCAATCTCTAGGGTTCAACATTGAGTTCACTAAGCCTTTCTTCTTTTTTAACCCATGGTTCTGATAGAACTTGGGTTCTTTTAGTGCAGTCACCCATTCTCTCTGACTCTTAGTCCTTAATATCACTTATTCAGCTTTTCTTCTGCTTTCTAGGATCTCCTTGTTTTCCATCCCATTTTGTATCTCCCTGTCGCTCTCTCTCCGCACTCCAGCTCACTTCTCTCCTTCCTGCGTTCCCTCCCCCAATTTTGTCATCAGCACGAATACCATCTTTTCCGAGATGCCAACAGTTCTGATGAAGAGTCATCATGCTCAAAACCTTAACTCTGCTTTTTTCCCCACAGATGGTCCCGGACCTGCTGAGTTTCTCCAGCTATTTCTGTTTTTGTCTCAGATCTCCAACATCTGAAGTCTTAATCTTATTTAAACTGCCATCTTTTCAAATCCTTCCACAGATTTGACCCTCGCTATCTCTATAATCTCCTCCACCCCTACAACTTTCCAAGACATCTGTGTTGCTCTAATTCTGGCTTCTTGTACATTCCCAATTACAAATGTTCTACTATTGGTGACCATACTTTCAGCTGTCTAGGTGCCAAGCTCTGGCATATTCTAAGCCTTTTCATCTCCATACTCACATTTGTCTTTTGAGACACTCCATCAAACTTCTCCCTTTGACCAAGCTTTTGATCATATGACCTAGTTCTTCCTTCTGTGGCTTGGTGTCACATTTTGTTTTATGCTGCTGTAAAGCAACCTAAGATGTTTTATAATTTTAAAGGGGAGAAATGCTGTTTTTGGAAACTTCTGTACCATTCCAATGTCGACCGCATTTTGGACTCTCTTCCAATGCTGTCAGGTCAAGGGTAATTTCTTTTGGAACAATGACATATAGTTTTTGCATGTGAACCTAAATAATATTGCAGGGGTTTCTATAGGGATTTACTCACTTTCGCAACTTTGTTAGGAATTGATTAGATTACGTTACAGTGTGGAAACAGGCCCTTCGGCCCAACAAGTCCACACCGACCCGCCGAAGCGTAACCCACCCATTACCCTCCATTTACCCCTTACCTAACACTACAGGCAATTTAGCATGGCCAATTCACCTGACCTGCACATCTTTGGACTGTGGGAGGAAACCGGAGCACCCGGAGGAAACCGACGCAGACACGGGGAGAATGTGCAAATTCCACACAGTCAGTTGCCAGAGGCGGGAATTGAACCCGGGTCTCTGGCGCTGTGAGGCAGCAGTGCTAACCAGCGTGCCACCGTGCCACCCCACAGTGCAGTTCATCACAGGAAGCAGTGAACATAAATCTCAAACAAAAGACATTTTCATTAATTTTAACTGACAACAATTTTTTATTCATAAGACAAATTGGTTCATTATCATATCTATCCCTGTGTCATACCCCAAGGATGCCCAGAGGGAGGCAGGCAATTAACTGGATCAAAGAAAGGTTTGCTGATTTAATTACTACCAGATTCAATAAAACTTTGATTTTTAGTTATTTCTAGACAGTAAGGGGTTCCTCAGGCTTTCAGGATCTACAGTAGGCTCTGCTAGGTTTACATCACGGCCAACTTTATAAAAATAGTCCAACAGGTAGCATTTTCATTCAGTTACTATCATTAATATGTGGAATACAAGGTACCAAGTTCAAGAAAATAGCATAGCATCTTCTTATTATGGATCGAGAAAGTTTTTTTCTTAGAAAGTTCTTCTTTCTAGATAATACTTATCTTATAACCAATAACATCACATTATTTATCTGATCTTTGTTGTGGGAACTTGCTGTGTTCAAATTGGCTATCATGTTTCCCTACATTACATGGAGATGCCAGTGTTGGAACGGGGTGGACAATGTTAAAAATAACACGACACCAGGTTATAATCCAACAGTTTATTTGGAAGTACAAGCTTTCAGAGCATTGCTCCTTTGTCAGGTAACTAGCAGAGTAGGATCATATAGCAAAAGATCATAGTGTCATACACTGATGTGAGATATTGAACAAATCTAGATACTGTTAAGTCTTTCATCTCTTTGAATGGGGTTGCAGGTTTCAATTCATAAATATGTAAATCCCAGAATTTCTTTCAAGTCACATTTCAGGCATAAGCCCGCTCCCATTTCTCAGATAATGCTTGACCTGAAGTATTTTTCCAGCGCCATGCTATTTGACTCTGATTTCCAGCATCTGCAGTCCTCACTCTCTAAAATGACTTTGCCTGTGGGTATGATGGAATAAAGCTGTGATGGTTTTGTTTAACAAAACCTCGAGAACAATGGATGACAAGAGTGAAGCCTCCATCCTTCTCTTCAGATCCCTCGGTGGCCTCACCCCTCCCTGTCTTTATCATTTACTCCAACCCTCAAATCTCTGTGCCTCTCTATCTCTGGCCTAGAGGGTAAACATCATTTTGTTTGCAACTGTTCTGCAACTGACGGCCATGTTTTCAACTGCGGTGGCCTCAACCTCAAGAATTCCCTCCTGGACTTTGGCTCTCCATTTCTTTCTCTTTTTCTCTCTTTATTTCTCTCTCTCTTTCTGTCCCCTATATATTTAATTTCTTTGACTACGCGTTTGGTCACAACTTTAAGCTTGGTGTCAGTCTTTCATTCCTGTGCTTTTAATGTTTTATTATGTTAGTGGTACTATCTCCTTGAACCCCTCTTTGCATTCTTCACCACATCCATCTCACAGCAGCAACAGCATTCTCCATCTTTGCTACTGCTGCTGTGAGTGAAGTGCAGAACATCTGGGTGAGCTTGTTTCCTCCTGTTTGGCATCCCTGTTCCTAGCATCCAGCCTGCAGTTTGAGGCTAAAACCATCTCATTATGAATGTGGACATTCTCTAATTTGAATGATGGCTATGCTAGTTTTTATTTCTTCTTCTCAAACTACTTTGTGCAAGTATAATAACTGTTTTGTTTTTAAGAATCTATAATATTCTTAAATTGATAGTGAATAGCTTTTTATTCAATATCTTTTACTATTTTTGCCTCTATTCCCCTTAATCCTATCAGAGATAAAGTTTCCATAAATCCTGTATCAGTTACAGTATCTTCCCCCATGACAATTATTCAGGTGTATTTCAGGACTAGATTATTGGGACACAGTCCAGTTGTGAAAGCTATCACAGCTGAATCTATTTGTCACCTCCTTCCACCATTTATCCATGCCGGCTTTCACCGATGCTCTGTATAGTGACCAGGAATTATAATACACTCACCATAGGTGCATTGTTATACAGATCTGTTCAAGTTAGAATGTTATCTCAAAAGAACATTGTTGGGCCATGAAGACAATTACTGCTCCTAAAGTCATTTCCCACTTCAGCAAGAATCACTGAATCAATTACACCAAAGAACATTGAGTGAATCTTCCCCTTCTTAGACCAGGGGAGCTTTATGGTTCAAAGTCTAAGACTTCATTGGCAGTACAACCCTGCTACCAAACTAGGTAGTAGATGTTTGCTGAGCTTTCACAGAAACACAGACTTTCTATTTACATCAGTCAGAGATTTGACTAAGGTCATGTATTTTTATGAAAGCTCTCTCACTTCTCATATCGCCTGTAACATTTTTGAACAGGTTGATTCGAAAATATTTGTAACCACGTACAGAAGATCCCTCTCCAACAAAGTGATAATAATGCATGGTGCCTTGTCCCTTGAAAAGAACTCAGAAGTATAGCCACAAATTTAAGTACGTCCAACCTTGTAAAGTTTTAACAAGCCTTCCACCATATGTGCAGTGATGTTTTAATGGTGAATGATTTGTTGTCGTGCTTTAGTTGAGTAACACTTTCTCAGATGCCACTGCAACAATTTCCTCAACACATCATAAAAAAATCATTAAACACATTTGCTGTCTGAATTCAGTGTGCTGTAATTGAAGCAAGTCAATTTGCAGTAAATGTGAATGCCTTGAATTCAGCTGGCTAATAGCTCTTAGTTGAGATAGCATTCTTGGTTTTGAAGAGGATTTGGAAAGATACAGATTAATCGGGGAGAGCCAATAAGGATCTGTTAAGGGAAGGTCACCTTTGAAAAATTTGATCAGATATTTTCAGGAGGTAACCAGGAGTGTTGATAAGGGTCTACTTCAGCTTTAAAATCCTTTGATAAGGGATGCCAGACTGATCAAGAAAATAAGAACATATAGGATCCAAGACAAAGTGGTATGTTGAATCTAAACTTGACTGAGAGACAGGAACAGAGGATGAGAGCAGAGGGACGTCTGTGATTTGAAGTCTATTTCCAGTGGGTCCCACAGGGCCTGGTGCCCTCGTCGGTCAATAACTAGGTGCATAGATTTCAGGTAAGAGGTAGATGACTGAGAGAAGGGTTGAGAAAAATAATTTCACTCAGAGGATGGTGGGAGCCTGGAATTCATTACCTGAAAGGGTACTGAAACTCTTGCAATATTTAAGCAGTTTTTTGGTATTTACTTGCGCTGCCACAGCCTCCAGGAATTAGTGTAGTCAGAACTTTGTTGATCAGCATGGATGTGATAGGATAAATTACCTTGTTCAGTTCTGTAAATGGCTATGAGTCTATGAGATATATCACTCAACTCCTGACTGCACATGAGTTCAAATCTCGTCTAAGTGTTTTCACTCCAGTACCTCCTTGGCAGTTGAAGATGTGGTGGAATTTTGGCATAGGTGGTTTATTCATAGGCGAGGTAAATTTCAGAGAACAACAAATACTGTTTGTGCCTTTAGAAAGTTCTGTGGCCTGACAAACTCACCCAGAACAAGTAAAATGTAGAGGTGATCGATGTACCACTGTTGCTTATATTGAATTTCTTCAGTCTATTAACATGAAGCCTAAAATATTGGTAAGTGCTAGATCCCAAATGTCCACAGACTACTATTAAGAAAGGCTACCATGAGCAGAATTGGCTTGTGGTAGCTAAGCAAGCATTCACAGCAACATTCTTTTTTGTTTAATAAGCACTTCTGATGAGAAGGATCAAGTCAGAAATTTACATATCAGATTATTTGTCAGCTAAAAGGAACCTGAGCTGCATTTCGACCTTTGCGATGTGTATTTTGTAAAATCTTACTTTTGTGTTTTTGAAATAGAAAATTTATTCCATACAAAATAAACATTTAGACTATATGTAAAAATGGACTTTTGCACCAATACGATGAGTTAGGAAGTCATTTTCTCATTGTGGAAGTTGATTAAAAGCTGTGGCTTAGTTGGGATACCCTTGCCTCATGGCCAGAAAGCAATGGGTTCAAAGTCCAATTCCAGAGGCGTTAGCACAGAATTCAGGCCAGCAATTCAATGCATCACTGAGAGAATATTGCACTGTCAGGAGTACCATTTTTGACAGAAAAATTAAATTGAGACCCTATCTGGTCTCTCAGATGCCCATCTTATAAACCATGACATCAATCAAAGGTGATCAAAGGAGTTCTCCCTGATGTTTTAGCCAATGCTGTTCCTCAACCAAAATGACTCAAAACTAATGATTTTGTCATTATGACCAATGTCCTTTGTGGTTTGCACTAACAGGCTGCAGTATTTCTTACATCGAAGTGACAACACTCCCTAACATACTGCATAGACTCTGAAGCACTCAGAGATGTCTTTAGATGAGAAAGGTTCTATATTGTTGTGGTTCTGTTTGCCGAGCTGGGAATTTGTGTTGCAGACGTTTCGTCCCCTGTCTAGGTGACATCCTCAGTGCTTGGGAGCCTCCTGTGAAGCGCTTCTATGATGTTTCCTCCGGTATTTATAGTGATTTGTATCTGCCGCTTCCGGTTGTCAGTTCCAGCTGTCTGTTGCAGTGGCCGGTATATTGGGTCCAGGTCGATGTGTTTGTTGATTGAATCTGTGGGTGAGTGCCATGCCTCTAGGAATTCCCTGGCTGTTCTCTGTTTGGCTTGTCCTATAATAGTAGCGTTGTCCTAGTCGAACTCATGTTGCTTGTCATCTGAGTGTGTGGCTACTAAGGATAGCTGGTCATGTCATTTCGTGGCTAGTTGGTGTTCATGGATGCGGACCATTAGCTGTCTTCCTGTTTGTCCTATGTAGTGTTTTGTGCAGTCCTGACAACAACGAGCACCCGAGCTACAAATCTTCTCCCAAACTTTAAAGGTTCTATATAAATGTATAATATAATACATAATTTATTCATGCCTTTTTAACTTGCAGAGGAGGATAAATTTAGCAAAAGCAAGGCCCCTTAAATGTGCACTTACTCAGCAAACAGTTCTCCAAAGGACCAGTATCCACCTTAGATAATTTGTAGTATTCAAGAAACAAATGCCTTCTTTAAGAGAACATCAATTGAAGTGATGCTTTCTAAAAACTACAAGATGGAATGAACAACCAAATTACAGAAAATGAAAACAATCCTACTATTGCTAAAGAATATCAGTTTCTCCCCCACTGAGCAAAGTTATTCTCCTGGAATAGTTTCTAGCTGTGAAGTCCCTTCAATGTGAAAAGAGAAACCATGGCAATTTCTCCTGAGGTACATGTAATACAGATACCCTGACCAGAAAAAGAAATATGAAGATTGGGAAGATGAAAGCTTAGTCAAAGCAAAACGTTTAAGGATGATCTTCAGGTAAGACAAAGAGATGAAGAGAGGCTTAAGAGGTGATTTCCAGAGACTAAAAGAACTGAAGGCTCTTTCTCCAATGGTGGATGAAATGTGGGGGTAAGACACACAAAAGGTAAGGGTTCATGAAGTGTACAATTAATTGAAAACATAGAAACGAAGGCAGCTGGGCAAGGTACAGATAGACGAAATGAATGAAGAAAATTTTAAACATGAGGTATAAAGTGCACTGGAGCTAATTTTAGTGAGCAAGGATTGAAGAGATAGGCGAATCACGGTTGATACACGATAGATCACAACAAAAGATCAAGTATAGTAGAATTCAACTGTAAAGGCCATCAGAGTGGGATAGGAAAGCCATAGCAAGGGATAACCTAATGGTGATAACTTTCTTTACAGCAAATATTTATTATTTCTTTGTGGGTGTGAAGCCAGGGCTACGCCAGCACTCTCAGTTAATGTAAGTACAGATTCTTTGAACACACAACTATATTATGTTGAGTTATTGCTGTTTGGTTAGACACTACTTTGAGAAGAATGTAAAGCTCCTGCCAAGCCAAGTGCAAGTAGCTTTGACAGTAGGAACAGCCAGGCATGAAAGGTTTCCAGGGTCTGACTTAGGCAGTGCACTGGATAATCTGACAATATTGGTTGTGGCCTGTGATAGATTCTGCTGTGTTTCCTAACAACCCAATTTAAGTAACCTGTGGACTTGCCTGAATCCATACTCCCCAAAATGTCTGCTTCACCTCTTCCCTAAAATTAATTTTTCTCAGCCAATTTTTCAAATGACACCTCCTGAATTCCTTAATCATAGCTCATAACTACATAACTTCTATGTTTTCTTCCCTTGGTAGAAAATTCTTGTGATGTTTTCTGCATGAAAGCTATTGTGTGACATAACCAGGACTATTATTAACTCTCGAGGGCTCTTTCTCACATGCATTAACCCAACAGACCGAGTCTGGGTTCTGCAGAAACTGCGTAAAAGACTACCACTTAGTTTTTATTATAGGCATTCGAATAGCTCTGCTCTGATGCATCTCCTGATTTCTTTGGGATGGAAGGGAGGAGGAGGTATGTTAATTATATATTGTGTGTTCAGTTATATTTAGGTGGTGGCAATTAACTGGAATTTGGATTGGAAGTGCATGATAATGTAACACGTCTTTGCACATTAAAAACTCAAAAGCATACAAAAGCATACATCTCTCCTTCACTGTCTGGCTTAGATCTAATGAGTGTAGCAAAGAGAGACAGAATACCGAACAAATTCTCCACTGAAGCAGAAAGGCAGAAGATAGCAATCTCGTGCTGGAACGTCAGTACATCTGCTGGTCATAGCGTGTAATTTATTATAATCAAGAGCAGCGTGATGAAAAGATGATAAATTCCATTGATTTATCCCTAGCCTAAGTAAATACAATCGTTACACAATATGTGCTTATTTGTTGGTGAGGGTGAATGTTGGTACCTGGACAAAACCCTGAATGTAAATGAAGCAAAAACGAAACAGTTTCAAGACTTTCGTACATTCTCAAGACACAGTTGTAGTGTTTGCTCTTCTGCAGGTCAAATCTAGAGAGCTACCCCTTTTAAAACTTTAATTTAAAAACCTTGTACTCCTACAGAATATACTCTACAAATCACCTACTAGACAACCATTTAAAAACCATTTCAGATTTATTTTGAATTGGAAAGCTGAATTTTTCATACTGATTACATGGACAAATTTTAGGGATGGAGCAAAAAGTATATGGTGGCTCCTCTCATACTGTACTCTAGAGACTAGACAGCCACTTCAGTGAGGTAATCTGTGGCACATTGAATGTTAAAAGGTGCGTTTGTGTGTGAATTGAGAGACCAGGTCTAACAAATACCATATTCTGGTTACCAAGAATTAGTTTGAAACATTCCTGACTCATAATATCTGAAGTACAAACATTCCCAACATCAGAAATCCACTGTTCATTGTTAGGTTATCGTCCTCTGTCACAAACACAACAGAACCTCAGTTTGTCTCGCACCAAGTTCATTTAATTAATCTGAGTCACAATGGGGCTCAAAGGTCAAAGCTGAAAAGCCAATATTTAATCCACTACATGGTGTACTCCCATCCAAATATAAGGAAGAAGTTTATGTTACACAACAAAAATAAAGTGGAATTTGATTACAATCTTCTATCATTATTCCATGGCTATTCAATAATAAGACTTCTGTATAAACTGAAATCGACAAGTTCAAAGCTTCCACGTTTTCTGTTTTGAGCAACATTAACATAGGCTTAATGTCAAGTTTTTTAATCTTCACAAGGCAGCTTAGAAGCAAATCATGGAGCCTTAGAGGACTCAACTGAAGCTTAAGTTACAGGTGCCAATAGATTTTGCTTTTGTAATTTAGGATTTGCCCATTGATGAGGTCTCTGTTAAGACTAGAAGGCCTTTATAGACCTCAAGACATATGAGGCATGAGGCATTTGTTGGAATACTCCCCACTTGCTTGGTTGGGTGCAGCTTGACATTATCCAGGACAAAACAGCCTGCTTGAGTTCCATCACATCCACAAACATCCACTCCCTCCACCACTGAAGCTCAGTAGCAGCAGCATGTACTACCTAAAAGTTGCTCTGCAGAAATTCACCAAAGATCCTCCGGCAGTTCCTTCCAAACCCATGGCCACTTCCAAGGGGAGCAGATACATGGGAACACCACCACCTGTAAATTCCCCTCCAGGCCATTCACCATCTGACTTAGAAATATAGCACTGTTCTTTCAGTGTCACTCGGCCAATATAGTGGAATTCCTTCTCTAACGGTATTGTGGGTCCAACATGTAGCAGGTGGACTGCAGCAATTCAAGAATGCAGCTCACCACCATCTTCACAAGGGCAAGTAGGGACTGGCAATAAATGCTGGCCAGCCAATGATGCCCACATCCCAAGAATGAATAACAAAATAATGACCAACTCTGGTTCACTGCATTCCTGAATGTTTCATCGCAGGACATTGTAGAGTAGTAATGTCACTGGACTAGTGATCCAAAGGTCCAGGCTAAAGATCTGGGCACATGGGGCTGAATCTCACAATGACAAATGATGAAATTTGAATTCAATAAAATCTGGAATTAACATGTTTATCTAATCATGATCATGTAACTATTGTTGGTTATTATAAAAACAAATATGCTTCACTTATAACCCTTACGAAGAAAGTCTGATGTCCTTACCAGATGTAACTTACCTGTGACAGCAGACCCACAGATACATGGTTAGATGCCCTCTGAAACTGCCTAGCAAGCCACAGATTTGCATCAAAACTGGTCAAAAAGTGTAAAGCATTGGCCATGTAACATCAACCTAGGCACATGAGAGGAAAACATTAAACTCGGCTCTGTCAATCCTGCAACATGCACTTACTAACATCTGGAGACAGCTTGTGCTCATGTGCAGTAAGACCTGGACAGCATCTGGGCTTGGGCTGTGTGATAACCCAACAAGGTCCATAGGGAATCACTAATTAATCTCCTCATGGAACTCACTGAGTATGAATTCATTTGATAAAAGGCCATGAGGTCCGCTTGTGGCTAAGAGGTAGTGTCCCTATCTCTGGACCAAGAGGCCCAGATTCAAGTCCCATCTGCTCCAGACATGGGCAATAACATCTCTGAACAGCTTGATTAGAAAAATAGGTTAAAATAAAAAACGGGGCGGCACAGTGGCTCAGGGTCTCAGGTTCGATTCTAGCCTCGAGTGACCGTCTGCATGGAGTTTGCACATTCTCCCCGTGTTTGCGTGGGTTTCCTCCGGGTGCTCCGGTTTCCTCCCACAGTACAAAATGTGCAGATTAGGTGAATTGACCACGCTAAATTGCCCATAGTGTTAGGTGCATTAGTCAGAGGGAAATGGGTCTGGGTGGGTTACTCTTCGGAAGGTAAGTGTGGACTGGTTGGGCCAAAGGGCCTGTTTCCGCACTGTAGTGAATCTAATCATAAATAAAGACAAAAAAGAAACAATTGTTAAGCAGACCCAAGGATTTGTCTACAAAACTGTCTGTCCAGGGCTAGGACTAACTAGTGTGCACCACGGCTAATGGCTCTGTTTTGACATTTAACAATAAATGAAATTCCTTTCCCATTGGGATTTCTGAGCTATTACACTGGCGGCAAGAGTCAAGCAAAGTTTTGCATAGTCTTGCCTTTCTTTGAGCCCAGGAAGACCATGATGGGGAAATATTGATAAAGCTACGGTTGGAAAGCTGGAACCTTATGATATGGATGTAGAAGATCAGCCGCTGTATGCTGAAAGAATGAGATACTTTGTTCAGGCAAATAAGATAGCAGGAGATCACTGAAAAAACTCATTCTCCTGACTGCTTGTGGGGCCCCAACTTTCAACATCATAACAAGTTTAACCTACCCAGCACCCTCAGGGACAAAATCTTTTTACGAACTGATGGCTATGGTAACAGACCATCAAGATTCCTAAAGATCTATTATATTGCAGTGGTACAAATTTAACATGGCAAGTAGACTTCCTGGAAGCCAGTTAATAATTCTTGTTGAGACTGAGGAAATTGATGGAGCACTGAGAGTATAGGTCAGCACTTCAGGAAATGTTAAGAGCTCACGTAGTTTGTAGAACTAATAATATTGTGACTCAAAGGAAACTACTGACCAAACAAAATCTGGGCTTCAGGAAAGTCATAGGATTGGCCCTTTTCTATGAAAACATGGAAAAAAAGAGACTCTGGATATACTGCCCAGATTGAACCTCAAGGCAAGGCTTTGCAAATAAATCAGTCCAAGGATGAGGAATTGATACAGCTAAGTTGCATTACTGTTCCCAAAGTGGCCCCAATTAAAGTAAAACTTCAGGTAAAAGGCCACCCCCTAGACATGGAGGTAAATACAGGTGTATCTATTGCTGGGGAGAAAACCTTTAGGAAACTCTGATGGGGCATCTTGCCGTTAAGCCTCTGAGATATCAATGCTGGATTGGCCAGACGCATTGGTGAGCCCCTATATATTATTGCGACCACTGTATTCTCGGTTACACAGGAAGAGCAGTCAGTCTGACTCCCCGTAATGGCAGTGCAAAGGCCAGATACCAATGTTTTTAGAAGGGACTTTCTCCAAAAAAATCCACCTGGATTAGCAACAGATCTTTAAAATTGGCTTTGGTGATCTAGATTAAGTCATTGGAAAATATCCCAATGTATTCCAAGAGGGCCTCTGGAAGATAAAAAGGTGCCAGGTCTAAGATCTATGTAGGCTCAGAGGCCCAACCTAAACACTTTAAGACATGGCTGGTCCCTTATGTCCTACATGCCAAAGTAGAGGATGATTTGGAATATGTAGAGGAATTTGGCATCACATCCAATTTGTGTTAGTAGTCCCAGTTGTAAAACCTGACAACCTGGTCCGCTTCCATGGGATTATAAGTTGAAGGTCACTTAGTTTCCCACATAGACAAATACTACTATGCAAGCATAGAAGATTTGTATGCAAAGCTGGCTTGTGGTCACATGTTTTCCAAACTGCGTATGAGCCATGTCTACCTCCAACTGGAGCTTGAGGAAGTATAAATACTCACAAAGGACTCTATAAGTACGCTCACATGCCTTTTGGAGTATCTTCTTGTACCTTCTTTCAAACAGTGATGGGGAAATCCTCCAAGGGTGCCCAGAGTCTCTCTAATATTTTAATCTTAGAAGCTACTGCGAAGAACATTGATAATTTGGAGGTGGTTTTACAAGGCTTTTTTTGTCATCGTCATCCATCCTAAAGGAAAAAAAATGTGCATTCCAGGGAAATGCAGTAATGTACTTTGGGTACAGGATTGGCGAGGAAAAATTACATGCTGGTCAAGTGGTGCAAAATTTTCCAAGAAGACCAGAAGGCTCCACCAGCTGTGAAGACCTTGGGTTCAAGTACGTGCATATTTTGCAGAACCATTTACAAGCTCTACATTCTTATTGACACTCATTCAAAATGGACTGCCTCTGGTACCTCTTACAGCATAAGAAAATGCTGCCAATTTTTTAGTACACATGGTATACCCGAGATCCTTGTAGCAAACAATGCAACCCCTTTTAACAGTGGGGAATTTCAGGCTTTTATGAAGGTGAATGGAGCACGGAAACCTACCATGAGTCCTCATATGGTCTAGATGAGTGGGCAGTTCGGGTATTCAGAAGTAGCAATACAAAGCAAACTGCAGGTTCATTGAAAACAAAATTTGTTGCTTATGACAATGGTATTAGCCCCTCAGAACTACTGATGGACTAATGCCTTCAGACAGGCTTCGCCTGACTTTCCCAAACTTGACCAGCAATTTTGAATTAAAATAATAAACCCTAAAGAGGGCCCATGACGGGCATAGGTTATACTGAGATTTCAACCAGGAGATACGGTCCAGGTAAGGATCTTCAGCGACAGTTTTCTATGAATGCCAGGATTTATCCTCAGTAAAGAGAGATATGTCGACCACCTCTATTGATAGGAACCCTCCATGGAGGCTACTGTTTCAACATTGGCATCCTTTGCACTGTGTGGACGGGAAACTCTACCCATTATCAGCTTGAGAGCCAGTCCTGAGGACTACAAGAACTCAGACTCCGAGATGGAGACAGAGGCAGCGGAAGCTCAGTCAGAGGGTACCACCAAGGGCGAGTTTCATGCAGTGGAAAATAAACTGTTTTTAGTAAATCACACATGGCTTTTCTCTAGGGTTGTTCACAGCTATATCAAAAAGGTGAATATTTGGCAAAGGTTGGCAAACAAGAACTATTGATGATCATTTTAAATTGAGCAATGTCAATGTTAGTCCTAATTCATCCTCAGGTTCATTTTGTCACTGTTTCCAAGTAATCAAAAGGGATTGGATTATTCAACCATGATTTGTTCCAAGTCTCTTTCTGTCTCTGGGGTTCGGTTTCAATTATTTACGACTAAAGTCTTAGCTGTTCCTCTGTGCTCAATTTGCATCATGCATAACCATTCTTTCTCTTCTATTTCGTCTTTAGATTGTGTCATAATGACATTTCTCAAGCCTAACATGTCAGCATTTTAAAAAAACACTAACTTTATTGTACCTGCAGGTGACATACTGACAACCTATTTGTTAAACCCATTAAGGAAGCTTCTGATCACATTTTCTCTTAAAGGTGTGTGTAAATTCATTAGCCTGTTGTTACAATTTTTACATTTGGATGTGGCCACTGTTTAGGACAGAGGATATGTGAGATAAAGGAATATCTTCAGTTACTTTCAAACACTGGGAATAGAAAACCATTTCATCTGTTTTTCATTCTCTGAGAGTCCTTGTTCAGACATCAAATGTTATGCTGCCTTGACCATCACTGTCCTTTGAATGATCATAGAAAACAGAGAATCCACAGTAATTTTAGCAAATGTATCTCTCATACATTTCAAAGTCTTTACAGTATTTGACTAAAATTGTTTTACGTCAGCAACAAACTGAATTTATATCCTAACTTTAACATTGCAAATTGCTTCTCAAAGCATTATCAGAAAAAAACTCAACATGGTGCCACATAATGAGTTATGAGGACAGATGAGGAAAAGTTCCATTTAAAAAGGTAAGTTATAGGCAGCACTCAAAGGCAAGAGGCAAAGATGCTTGAGAAGGAGCTGAGAACACAGCTGTCAATGAAACTTAGGACAGGCCAGAATCAGAGGAGCATAAATGAGTTGCAATGCTGGATGGAGTACCAGATACAGAGCCTTATATTTCATCAACAAATTAGTTAAAGCTTGAATAAGCATGCCATTTGGCAGATTAGCTAATGAAAGTAAACCGATGCCAATGTCAGGAAATTAACTTCCTAAACCCTGTGGACATTTAGACGATAAGACCATAAGACATAGGAGCAGAAATTAGGCCATTCAGCCCATCGAGTCTGCTCCACCATTCAATCATGGCTGATAAGTTTCTCAACCCCATTCTCCTGCTTTCTTCCCATAACCTTGATCCTCTTGATACTCAACAACCTATCTTTCTCAGTCTTAAATACACTCAGTGACTTGACATCCACAGCCTTCTGTGACAATGTATTCCTAGATTCATCACTTTCTGGCTGAAGACATTTCTCCATTCTAAAAGCTCCTTCCTTTACTCTAAGGCCTTAGGTCCTAGTCCCTCCTACCAATGGAAACATCTTCCCAATATCTACTCTGACCAGGCCATTCAGTATTCTGTATGTTTCAATTAGATCCCCCCCTTCCCATCCTTCTAAACTCCATTGAGTTTAAACCCAGAGTCCTCTAACGGTTCTCATATGATAAGCCTTTCATTTCTGGGACCATTCTCGTAAACCTCCTCTGAACATGGTCCAAGGCCAGAACATCCTTCCTGAGATAGGAGGCCCAAAACTGCACCCAGTACTCCAAATGTGGTCTGACCAGACCCTTATAGAGTCTCAGATGTATATCTATGCTTTTATATTCAAGTCCTCTCAAAATAAATGCCATCATTGCATTTGCCTTCCTAACTACTGACTCAACCTGCAAGTTTATCTTGAGAAAATCCTGGACTAAAACTCCCAAATCTTTTTGCACTTCAGACTTTTGAATTTTCTCCCACTTAGAAAGCAGTCCATGCCTCTATTCTTCCTATCAAAGTGCATGACCTCACACTTTCCACGTTGTATTCCTTCTGCCACTTCTTCGCCCACTCTCCTAACCTGTCCAAATCCTTCTGCAGCCTCCCCGTCTCCTCAAGACTACCTGTCTCTCCACCTATCTTTGTATCAACTGCAAACTTAGCCAGAATGCCCTTAGTTCCTTCATCTAGATTAATAACATATAAAGTGAAAAGTTGTGGTCCCAATACAGAGGCTTGCGGAACACCACTTGTCACTGGATGCCATCCTGAGAAGAATTCTTTAATCCCCACTATCTGCTTTCTGCGAGACAGCCAAACTTCTATCCATGCTAGCATCTTGTCTGTGACACCATGGGCCCTTATTTTACTCAGTAGCCTCTTGTGCCGTACCTTGTCAAAGGCCTTCAAGAAGTCCAGGTAGATAACATCCATTGGCTGTCATTGCTCATTACTTCCTCAAAGAATTCTAGCAGATTTGTGAGGCATGACCTCCCCTTGATGAAACCATGCTGACTTTGCTCTGTTTCCCATTTACTTCCATGTATTCAGAAATCTCATCTTTCAGAATGGATTCCAGGACCTTACCCGCGATCAAGGTTAGGCTAATTGGTCTATAATTTTCCATCTTTTGCCTTACTCCATTTTTAAACAGGGGTGACATGTTAGCCACTTTCTAGTCCTCTGGGACCCTCCCTGATTCCTGAAAGATCACCACTAATGCCTCCGCTATCTCTTCATCCATCTCCCTTAGAACTCTGGGGTGTAGTCCATCTGGTCCAGGTGATTTATCCACCTTTAGGCCATTCAGTTTTTCTAGCACCTTCTCCTTGGTGATGGCCACCATACTCAGCTCTGCCCCCTCACTCTCTTGAACTTTTGGGATATTACTTGTGTCTTTCACGATGAAGACTGACGTGAAGTAATTATCCAATTCCTCAGCCATTTCCTTGTTCTCCATTACTATATCTCCAGCATCACCTTCCAGTAGCCCAATGTCCACTTTTGCCTCTCTTTTGACCTTTGTATATCTGAAGAAACTCTTAGTCTTCCTTTATATTACTGGTTAACTTACCCTCATATTTCAGCTTCTCCCTCCTTATTTTTTTTTGTTTCCCTCTGTTGGTCTTTGTAAGCTTTCCATTTATCTGGTTTCCCATTGCCTTTCACCACATTATATGCTTTCTCTTTTGCTTTTATGCTATCCCTGTCTTCCCTCGTCAGCCATGGTTGCCTCATCTCCCTGTACCATGCTTCTTTTTCTTCGGGATAAATCTCTGCTGTGCCTTCTGAATTACTCCAGAAACTCCCAGAAAGCCGTTGCTGTTTCATGGTCTTTCCTGTTAGGCTCCTCTCCCAGGCAATTCTACTCAGCTCCTCCCTCATGCCTCTGTAGTTGCCTTTATTCAGCTGTAATACCGTTACCTCCGATTCTACCTCTCCATCTCAAATTGCAGTCCAAGTTCAATTATATTATAGTCACTGCTTCCTTAGGGTTCATTCACCGTCAGTCTCTTATCAAGTCTGCCTCATTGCACAACATTAAATCCAGTATTGACTGTTCCTTGGTGGCCTCCACTACAGGCTGCTCGTAGACATTCCACAAATTCCTTTTTTTGCAATCTCTACCTAATTTTCCCAGTCCACCTGTACATTGAAATCCCCCATGATCACCATAACTTTGCCTTTCCTACACATCTTTTCTA
Organism: Chiloscyllium punctatum; assembly: GCF_047496795.1. NCBI lineage: Eukaryota > Metazoa > Chordata > Chondrichthyes > Orectolobiformes > Hemiscylliidae > Chiloscyllium > Chiloscyllium punctatum. Next base: position 10,095,605 of record NC_092778.1, read on the forward strand.
TCTCCTCGTGTATCTTGTGCCCCAGTTCCTGACTACTTATTTGGAGGCTTATATATAACTCCAACTACAGTTTCTTTTTAAACCTTTGTGGTTCCTCAATTCTATCCACACTATATGACCTTACTTCTTTTCTTACTATTGATTTAATTTCATTTCTTACTAATAAAGCAACCCAATCCTTCTGCCCATCTGCCTATCTTTTTGATAGAGATGGACAGCACAGAAACAGACGTTTTGGTCCAACCCGTCCATGCCAACCAGATATCCTACCTCAATCTAGTCCCAACTGCCAGCACCTGGCCCATATCCCTCCAAACCCTTCCTATTCATATATCCATCCAAATGCCTCTTAAATGTTGCAATTGTACCAGCCTCCACCACTTCCTCTGGCAGCTCATTCCATACTCGTACCACCCTCTATGTGAAAACGTTGCCCCTTAGGTCTCTTTTATATCTTTCCCCTCTCACCTTAAACCTCGAGTTCTAGCCTCCCCAACCCCAGGGAAAAGACTTTGTCTATTTATCCTATCTATGCCTCTCATAATTTTGTAAACCTCTATAAGGTCGCCCCTCAGCCTCCGATGCTTCAGAGAAAACTGCCCCAGCCTTTTCAGCCTCTCCCTATAGCTTAAGTCTTCCAACTCCGGCAACATCCTTGTAAATCTTTTCTGAACCCTTTCAAGTTTCACAGCATCTTTCTGATAGAAAGGAGACCAGAATTGCATACAATACTCCAACGGCGGCCTAGCCAATGTCCTGTACAACTGCAACATGACCTCCCAACACCTGTACTCAATACTCTGACCAATAAAGGAAAGCATACCAGACACTTTCTTCATTATCCCATCTACCTGCAACTCCACTTTCAAGGAGCTATGAACCTGCACTCCAAGGTCTCTTTGTTCAGCAACACTACCATTAAGTGTATAAATCCTGCTAAGATTTGCTTTCCCAAAATGCAGCACCTCACATTTATCCGAATTAAACTCCATCGGCACTTCTCAGCCCATTGGCCCATCTGATCAAGATTCTATTGTAATCTGAGATAACCTTCTTTGCTGTCCACTACGCCTCCAATTTTGGGCTCATCTGCAAACTTATTAACTATACCTCTTATGCTCATATCCAAATCATTCCTTGAATATTCAATATCCCAATCCTGATCTCCTTGCAGCCATGTCTCTGTGATGCCACCCCAAGCAAGCAATTTAAAATATATACACACACAGCCCAGAGACCTATAACTGAACAGTAATGAAGATCTTTAGCAGTGCAACTTAATGTAAGTAATAATATTGGAAATTAGCAGCAGAATGCTATATCAGTTATTAGACCTAAGACATTCTGATGGGCACAGTGTCACCACTCACCCGTGACATTTTTCTCTTATGATCCAGAAGGATCCAGCAGCCCTTTTGCAGAACTTCCTCACTGAAGTTTCATCATTAAGCTTTAATGTTTCTTATTAGCCATGTGAGTGGATCATTTTGCAAAGTTCCATGAAGATCAAGAGCACTTTGCAAAATGATTGCCAATACTGTATTAACAAAATGATATTAAAAGCCATAGACAATTGAGTCCATTATTGCAGATATTTAAGGTTCACATTCTTTCCAGTCACAATTTTGTGTTGTACCCACCTTGCTATCATTCATGTCTCTATACAATGCATTGTTGTTAATTAGTTTGTGTGCAATTAACCTGGCACTTTGACTTCTAATACCATGACACAAGCAAGTGCAGTCTATTTCCAGCTAATAAAATTCTTATAGGGGATGAATATTACAGTACCTTATTTTACTACAATTTCTCACCTAGAAAACAAGGCATTGAATACAAAGAGACAGGGCAGTACGGTGGCTCAGTGGTTAGCGCTGTCACCTCACAGCATCAGTGACTTGGGTTCGATGCCACCCTTGGGTAACTGCGTGGATTTTGCACATTCTCCCCATGTCTGCGTGGGTTTCCTCTGGGTGCTTCGGTTTCTTCCCAAAGATGTGCAAATTAGGTGGATTGACTGTACTAAATTGCCCATTGTATCCAGGAATGTTTAGGCTAGGTGGATTAAAGGTGGGAAATACAGGATTACAATGACAGTGCGGGTGTGGATCTGAATGGGATGCTTTTCAGAGGGTTGATGTGGCCTCAAAGGGATGAATGGCCTGTTTCTATGCTGTAGGGATCCTATGACTAAGTCATAGCTCCTTTAAGTAAAGGATTGATAGGCCACACCTGGAGTCCCGAGAACAGTTCTGTGCACCATACCTCAGGAATGGCAATGTAGTTTTGAGACAACAGCATAGATTTATCAGAATGATAACTTGACCTCTGGGAGTCCAATTTGGGAAGAAATTACACAAACTGGCACTTATACCTTGGAATTTTGCAAAATAGGGCTGCAAACCAGAGCAAGGAAAGATTTACCATGTTTGGCAAAAAGAAATGAAGGCAATATTATGAACTGTTTTAAAACACAGAAGTGATTAGGATCTAGAATGCACCATTTGAGACAGCAGCAGACACAGATTCAAGTGTAACTTTAGTTGGACAATTGTCTGAAGGGAAAGTTTGCAGGAAGTGGCGGGGAATTGGACTATAAGTACTTTTGCTCTTGCAGAGTACCAGAACAAACATAATACGATTTGCCAAATAGGCTCCTTCTGTGCTAATTATTGGATATTTAGGGGGAGCTATAGGATAGCTTTGAGAGAAATTATTTCCACTGGTTGGGTGCAAAATGGACATAGTCTAAATATTACAGTCAGATGTTTCAGGAATGAATTCAGGAAACATTTCTTCACTCAAAGCTAGAAATGTGGAACTCTCCTCTGTAAATGGCAACTTATGCTGGATCAACTGTCACTTTTAAAACTGAGACTGATTGCTTACTATTATCTAAACATATTAAAGGACACAGGGTAAAGTTGGGTATGTGAGGCTGGATCACAATCAGCCATGATCTCATTAAAATGGTAGAACAGATTCAAGGGACTAGATCACACACTAGCGATCCACTGACTCGTATGTATCATTCACTTTCTTCACTTCTGCAGTGACAACCACGCCATTGGCCACCTTGATTCTCAGCCCTGGAATTCACTCCAAACCTCTCAATATTTCTCTCCCTCCTTTCTCTCTGTCAAGATGTTGCTTTAAAACTACCACTTTAAACAAACATTTGGAAACTTGACCAAAAATCTTCTTGTTGGTTCGGCTGTCAGCACTTGTTTTTTCCAGATCTTGGAGCACCTTGGGTCTTTTTATGATGCTTGAAGCACCATACAAATGAAAGTTCTTACTGTTTGCAGTTTCAAACAGTGCTATGACATTAGATGCCAAATTCCTACCCCCAGTCTCTGAGTCTCTTTCAGAATTTTTCTTTTCCTGGATTTGTATTCAGGATACAGATTGGGTCTTGGAATCAATCCTACAGAGGAAACTCCCTCTTCCCTTAACTCTTCCAGAACTGAAGGGATTGCTGGAGTAAAAATGCATATTTGATGTTGCAACAAGAATTTTCTTTTTTTATATAGAAAATAACACTCGAAATTAAGAACAAACATTGGCATCACTTTCACAGTGCAAAAGAAAACTGCAATGTAGAATACACACTATCTTTGGATAAATTACAAACATCACTAGTCACCACAACAACCCACCCTTCCAGTGTTTATTAAAAGTAGTATGTAGGAATGATGATAGCACAATTATGCACAAGTACAGATTTTTTAAAGTTTACTTTTCACTAAAGTTTACTTTTAGATCCTCCTGTCACACAACAGATACAAAAAGGCAAATCACATTCATTCTCTCGCCTTGTCATTGACCATTAACCAAAGCAGTCCAGAACACTTGGCAACTCCCTTGATTAGCAAAACTAGGCTAAGAAATATGTCACAGAACTAAAGTAAAGCCAATGTATTTAATTAACAAAATGCTATGGTTTTTAATACTGTCAGAACAATCAAAAAGAGAAACCTGTGTGCAAGTTTTCACTCTGAATATTATCTGCCTATACACTCAGGACAGGGGCTCAGACTAGACCAGGCTGACATCCGTTAAGGAAGAAGCACAATCAAGTTCATTCAAAAGCGGTTTGCACCTTGGAAACCAAACTGATGAAATGTCTTCCTGAATAAACATGCTTTTCTGTGCTGAAGTGGCGTAGTGGGCAGTTAGCCTGGCTGTTCGGATATGTAAGCAACGCCCTCAAAGAGGAAGTCTCAGGCACTTCCTCACAATGTCAGCAAGCAAGAGAAAAACAAAATCAAGGGGTGAGTAAAAGTATATTTAAAGAAAACTGTTTCAAGTTCAAATACTGCAACAAACCTGTAAAAATCAATGTGATCATGAATTCTATTTTAGTGTGTACAACACTAAATGTGCAGCTTCTGAAAGGTGTGGAGGTGATACTCTCATAAACCAAAAGATATCCACTGAGTGCATGACAGTGCATTAGGCCCAGAAAATGATTGCAAGTGCTTATCAAAACGGCATTTTATTTTTTGGAAATTGAACAAAGTTTTAGTCAGTAAGTTCTTTCTGAATAAAAGGGAAGACAGCAACATTGAGTTAATTTTAGATTTGCTCAAATAGCTAGTTGGTTTTCCTGTTGTGCGTCAATGGTGTGAATGCCAAATGCTTGTATTTCACACAAACGCTCAGTGGTTCTGAGGTTATTTCTATGCACTAAGAATTGCTGACCCAGAGAGATGTGTGTACTCCGTATGTCCGTGTGTGTATTGAGACAGCTGAATGGGGTGTTGATTAGCAACTTACAGCAACATTGTATGAAGCAGTGCGATGTAAGGAGTCAAATGCTGCTAAAGTTAACATAGGTAAGTTACTTTAACAAACACTGTTTGCCTTATGTGTAAAGATAATTTGGGAATGAGGTTTAATCTGGTTCTAAGGCAATGCTCCTGAAATAATTGGTAAAGTCAATTTAATCTTTAGTATTTTAAAGTTAGACCTCAGCAGTGAACTTAAAAAGATGCCCAGTCCAAAGCGCCTTCAGGTATCAAACTGATTTTTTTAAATGACTCTGAGAAAAATATAGAAGGCTGAGTCAACAAATGTTTCCTTTTCAATATTTCATACAATTTTCTTCTGATGCATATTATCGAATCTGCATTTGTCAGCCTTTCAGGCAATGCTTTCTTTATCACAGCAACTCAGTAAAATAAAGTTGTCTGTGTTCCCTTGCTTTTTTTACAAATTACTTTACATTTTTACTAATAATTTCTGGTCATGGACTCCCCTACTAATGCAAACCATTTATACCAATTCACGCCGTTCTATTCTATTAAAATTTCCCCTTAACTTTGTTCTGAGGAAAACAATGTCAATTTGCTTCACTAAAAGTTACTAATCCCTGATTGCCTTCCAATGAATTTCAACTACAATCTCTCCAAGGCCTTGAAGTCTTTGTAAAGGGTAGTCCCCAGAAAAGACACACAATACAGCCAATTTATAAGACAACATAACATACTGTGTATGTCTAATTACAATATATTTATGCATTTATACTATGAATTGAATTGTACTGATTAACTTGAAAAAAAAGCACTTTGGGCCATCTAGTTATTTGAATCAATATTGACTTGTGGATTAATGTTTCAAGTCACAAGGGATCCCAGATGCTATTGCACCATAAAAGCAATCTTGTTCCTATTTTAGAATCAGTCTTTTGAGTTTAATTAATGACAGGTTGCCCATACTTCATTATTTTGAATAGTTAATGGACCACATTTGAGGTTCTAGTTCCTGAACTATGACTTATCTTGGAGCAAATCCAAACCATTTTACTGCTTTGAGGGTTGAAGGAGCCTTCATGAAGACAACTTTCCTGGATTTGACCACAAAATATTCTGGAAAGACGAAATATGTTAAACTGCACTTCATAACACATGTAAATACAGGCATACACCATGTAGCAAATGAGTTCCATTCCGGGGTCTATTCACAAGTTGATTTGTAACCAAGTCTCAACACAATGCAGGACAATATAAAACAGCCATTCGTAAGTATATAAAATGTTCATATGTCTGGATCTTTAAAATTACACTCATGTATGGAATTGTCTTCATATGTATGTGTGTTTGTAAGTTGGACATTCATAAATCAGAGATGTACTGTAATCTTAAGATTAAAGTTTAGCTGATGGATCGTGAAATTAGGAAGCACTATTGCACAACAAAAAGGTAACAGAAATGTGGCAGTCAATTAAAACTTCCATGATTGAAATATATTAAACATCAGGTATTGATACCTTAGGCTCAGGTCATTTTCAAAAACAGACCTAAAGCCGAAGCAAAGCAAATGTTCTGTTAGGTTGATTCATACCTCAAGGCCAAATGGTCAATTTGAACCTCAAATTAAAATCTGTGACTACTACACAATAATAAACTAGCAACTTACATCATTAAAGGAATAATGTTCTAATTTTATCTCAAAACATACAGTACTCAATTTAAACATGCACAAGAAAAACAAGCACTTTTATTTCAAGTTCTGACGAGAATAAACCATACACATTGTGGAATACTTACAAGCCCTTCTTCTGAAAATGCAAATACAAATGTCAGCTGTACATACCTGTAACAAAACAGAAGATCGATCAATAAATGGGGACCATCAACTTGGTTTTACAATTACTCCTGTATCATCGCATGTCCCCAGGTCCCAAAACTTAAGGAGTTAGGTACAATTGGAGGGACAAAACAAATATTAAGTTTTTTTTTGTTCACTTATGGGAGGTGGGTATCATGGCTGGGCCAGCATTTATTGACCAGCCCCAGTTACCCTAACGAAGGTGGTGGTGAGCTGCCTTCTTAAACTGCTGTAGTCCATGTGCAGTATGGAGACCCCCCCATACCATTAGGGAAGCAATTCCAGGATTTTGACTTGGCAACAGAGAAGAAATGGCAATATATTTCCGAGTCATAATGGCTAATGGCTTGGAGGGGATCTTGCAGGTGGCTGTGTTCCAATGTATTAGTTGTCCCTGTCCTACCGGATGGAACAGATCATGTGTTTGGAAGATGCTAACTGAGGATCTTTGGTGAATTTTTGCAGTTCACGTTATAGGTGGTACACACTGCTGCTACTGAGCATGGGTGAAAGAGGGACTGGCTATTTGTGGATGTGATACTAACCAAACATGCCACTTTGGATGGCTTTCAAGCTTTATGAGTGTTGTTGGAGCTATGCTTATCCAGGCAAGTGGGGAGTATTTCATCACACTCCTCATTTCAGCCAGGTAGACAATGAACAGGCTTTGAGGAATCAGGTGAGCTATTCGCTGCAATATTCCTAGCTTCTGAGCTGTTCTTGTAGCTAATATATTTATATGGCTAGTCCAATTCATTTTCTGATCCTTCAAAAGGATGTTGGCAGTACGTGTTTGAACGATGTTTATGCCATTGAATGTCAAGTGGCAATGGTTAGATTGGTCTCTTATTAGAGATGGTCATTATCTGGCAGTCGTTTGGCACAAATGTTGCTATTTTGCAGCCCAAGCATAAATGTTGGACATTTGGACATGACATGTTTCAGTATCCGAGGAGTCATAAATAGTGTTGAAATTTCATAACAATAAATTATTGAAAAAGTTGTTATGTCTTATGTATTTTTTACTTCCCCTTCATTCACCTGTGGCACAGGTGATTCACTAAGAGAAGACATTGAAGAAATGATTGGTGGCCCTGTCACTCCTACTGATTAGAAAGATGGAGAAATTCAATCAATTTTCAATTTATTCACTTTGAACAGATTATTATTTGTTGCCTCTTCTTCCTTTTCCACCATTTGATGGGTTGCTGATCATTTGGGTTTGTTTATGGTGTCTTTCTTTGAAACACAAACAAAAAGGTTGTTTCTTTCTGAAGTTCCGATATCTGCTTCTTAAACTTTTCTACCTCTCTATTTCTTATAATGTGAACAGTTATAGAACCTATCGATAATTAATCAATTGATACTCTTCATTGCTTATGAACTGCATATCAAAAACTTTTTTATAGTGGCTCCACGGTAGCCACCTGATCTGAGTCAGATGATGTGGGATCGAGTTTCACTCAAGAAACATTCAAAAATTCCCAGTAACACTCTCGTGAAGTATTGTAGGAAAGCTGACCTGCCAGGTGCTGTAGTGAGGGTAAACCAAGACCCAGTAGTCCTTTTGGGTGGGTGCAAATGGCCTTACTGTACAATAGAGGATATTCAAAATAATTACAATCAATACATGGCGAATTTAATTTTAGCACTGGGGTCTCATGGCTCCCAAATGAAGAAAAATATGAAGGAAAAGAAATATTTGGTTGGTACCCACTGTGTTACAATCACAAGAGTGATAAGGTGTTATAAACCGATCCAGCCATTATCAACTTTTCTCAATAATAAATGAGGTAACGATCATGAATGACAATCACCCTCAAATGTTTGTGTGAACAGGACTAGAGGAGGAGGTTGTTCTGCAGTACAATATTAATATGATGGGTTCTCTTGTGACACAATTGTAGTGTCGCTTCCCCTGAACCATGGCAACCAGGTTCAAGTCCTATCTGCTCCAGGAGAATATTGCAATGTCTCTAAACAAGTTAATTAGAAAATATCTATTAATATGACAAGGAAAAGGATGTACTGCTTGGTCCATACAAAGTTGAAATTGATAGGTAGGATATAATCTGGACAGTCACAAGCTAAGATCAGCCGTTACATTGGTGTACCAGATTCTATATTGCATTTGGCTCAAAGAGGATGACAAGGTACAGTTTGTCAATAACATTGAAAGGCTAGACAAGAACAGTTCAGAAAGCTAGTGATCCCAATCTAGATTCTGCTGAGTACAACCGGTTTGCACATTAGCAGGTAGAAGGAGCATCCATCTCAGGACCCACTGTAAAAGCCCAGGTGAAGAAGTATAACAATGAACTGAATAGACAGAGTTCCAGTTAGTGACAGCTTGCTCAACAGGCACAGGAAATGACAAGTGATCGACAACTCAATCTCTGGAGTGATCAGGACACAGACAGGGCTGAGGCTGACACCCACATGCTGAAACTGAAAGCCTAACTGGAGGAAGAAGCCTTTGCTACACAGTACGGGTATAATCCAGATGCGACTGTGCTGTTTTATAAGAATACTGCCTCATACTATCCTGGGAGCTGTGAGATCGCTTTCAATAATGACAGAGATTGGTGAAAATAGCCTCTTTACTAAGTGTCTGCAGTAGTATAGTTCAAGGTGGCAATGAAATCCGAAGCACAGTTAAACAGTAGCTTCTTTTATACACAGCTTTTATGTACATTAAAATTTTAGCACTGTGGTGTCACATAATTGTATCTATTATTAACAAGTTTGCGTGACATCTGTCCTGGGGATGGTTTAAACACTTCCCAAATGTTGACTGTTATTTCTGATGGGATTAGAATCTGTGTCCGGTCTGAGCTTGCATAATTAAAAGGTGTTAGTCTTTTTGTCTTTAAAGTCAGTAATGTTAGTAAAAATACTAGACCTATACAATCAAAATAAGTGAGGAATTACACATGTAGTTCAAGATGGTAGTCCTAAATAAAAGTTAGAAACAGGTTTCATAAAGTCAATCAATCAGAGAATCATAGAATCCCTACAGTGTGGAAACAGGCCCTTCAGCCCAACAAGTTCACATCGAACCTCCAAAGAGCATCCCACCCAGACTCACTCCCCCACCCTATTACTCTACATTTACCCCTGAGTAATGCACCTAACGTCCATATCCCTGAACACTATGGGCAATTTAGCACGGCCAATTCACCTAACCTGTACATCTTTGGGTTGTGGTAGGACAGTGTTATAGAAATGGGTAGTGTACAAGACAATTTCAAAGCGACAAAGAGCAGCAGACTGTAGGGACATGCTAATGAAGGAAATTGATTGATGTCCTGCAACATACTCAGGTGCTGAGAGACAGTTACTAAGAGCTAATTAATATGATAATCTTTCCATAGTTTCAAGTGAATATTGGAGACACGTTGGCAGGTTAGGCATTGTTCTGAGTAGGTTACAATATTAACCCTTAATCAGTGGTACCCTTTGATATAGAAGCAGGTCTAAACACTGCTTGTAGCATGGGGCCGATAAGAATTGAAAAGTGAAATGAAACAGTAATGGGTTAGAAGGAATATTTAATTTAGTTTTTCTTGTAAGAGTAAAATGTACTACAAAAGCTCAGTTTTATGAACTGTATAGTAAACATAGAGAGCTTGCGAGTGAGTTAGTAAAAAGAATAATACAATATCACACAGAGCCAAGACTGATGCCATTAAGACTCAAGAATTAAGCAATGCAAGAAATGAGCGACCTTTCTGTTAGCCTGTAACAAGACATGAAACTACAGACTAACCCCTCCCTGGTGTTTGGAAAATCCAGGAAAAAACACAATACTTTTAAAATGTGCATAGCGAATATACAAGGACTGTTTTTTCTTCAAGTATTTTGTGCACAGTGTTAGGAAACATTCAAGGTCAAAGTGTCCAAAGAAAATCTTCCTCTTGGTGGATGACTAACTACCTCAGCAAAACAAGCTCTCTACTCTGAACTCAACATAACAAGTGGTTACCAGGAGGACAGAGAAACACTACAAGGATGGCTTCACAGTCTCAATGAAAAAGTACTACATTCCCAGTACTCAAGTACAGGGCAAGTGGATCCAGTATTAGGACTACTTAGTCATTTCAGGGTCACAAGTCTGCAGTGGAATAAAATCACCCGTGATCCCAAAGGACTATCTAAGAAGAATCTCATGTATGGAATTTCAAGATAATAAATTTCAGATTGCATGATGCAGATTTTTAAAGTTGAGGTCTGTAATCCCCATTTGAACTCCAGCAATTCCCTTCAAGAAATCAGAGCATGACAACTTGAGAGGCTAGGATTAGGCAACACATGCTGGAAACAGGGAGGGTGAATATAAACTTCAAGCAGAGACAAAAACTCCATTTCCATATCTAGAGGAAATTCTGACAAAACAGGATGACTCAGTTTAGCATGAGATCCATCTGCTTTATAAAGTAATTACAAAGTATCTAATTTACATTACATTGCATTGCAGGAAAAAGCTCATTGCCATCTTCTGATGTAAAGCAATGATGGTCACACCACCAAAACCAGAAGGAACACTCAAAATGCAAGATATATGGAAGTGCAACTCATATAGTGTTTTGCTACAGAGAGGATATATGATGGGCTAATGTCTTTCAAATTCTTCTTTCTCATCAAAATCTGGATCAGATGTCTTTTGCTGTCTTATTGAATGTGGGGAGCAAACAGACAAAAATATCATGCTGAGCTTTCAAAATTCAAATCTGCTAGTAAAGCCAAACAAAAACTTTCTCTCTCCACCTTGAAAAAAAGCAGAAATAAAGGTCACAATCAGCCAAGTTACGTCCAACTTCCTCCTTCCTATAAATGTGCTGAACAGAAGGACTAATTTTGCACAAATTTGTCCAATTTGAATACACAAATTGGTGGCATGGTAGACAGTGAAGAAGATTTTCTAAGATTACAAGAGGATCTTAATGAAATGGGCAATGGCTGAGAAATGGCAGATGGAGTTCAATCTGGATAAATGTCAGGTATTGCATTTTGGTACAACAAACAAGGGTAGGACTTGTGCAATTACTGCTCAAGCCTTGGATAGTGCTGTAGACAGGGGGACCTAGGGGTGCAGTTATCTAATTCTTTGAAGCTTGCATCACACATGGACAGGGTGGTTAAAAAGGCATTTGGCCACTTGCCTTTGTTGCTCAGTCCTTTGAATATAGGAGTTGAGAAGTCATGTTAAGGTGGTGCAGGACATTGGTGAGGCCTCCTCAGGAAAACTGTGTCCAGTTATGATCACCCAGTTATAGGAAGAATATTAAGCTGGAGAGGGTTCAGAAGAGATTTACCTGGACGTTGTCAGGTATGGAAGGTTGAAGTTTATAAAGAAAGTCTGGATAGGCTGGGATTTGTTTCACTGAAGCATAGGAGGTTAAGAGGTGACCTTATAGAAGTTTTAAAAATAATGAGCTATACAGATGGAGTTAATGGTAGTTGTCTTTTCTCTAGAATAGGGGACACATTTTTAAGGTCAAAGGAGGAAGATTTAAAAAAGACAAGGGCAAATTCTTTATGCAAAAGGTGGATTGTGTGTGGAATGAACTTCAAGGAAATAGTAGATGTGGGTACAATTACAACGTTTAAATGGCATTTGGATAAGTCCATGAATAGGAAGGGTTTGGAGTATTATGGGCTGGGAGAAGGCAGGTGGGACTGGTTTAGTTTGGAATTATGGCATGGACTGGCTGGATTGAAGTATTTGCTTCCATGCTGTATGACATGAAGATTCTATGACTCTATAAGTTTATATCAAAAAAGGTTTGTTAGAAAATGGATTCCGAACATGTGATTGGCATGCCAACACATTGAGTTCCAGTTTTGAAAGTTGCTTCTAAATGCAGACAGACAACAAAAAAGGAGAAGAGGATTTGGGTCTAGTGGTGGTCAGTGAAAGGACTCAGGGGAGAGGGTATGTCAGGTCAGGGTATAGGGTGGTTTACTTGAAGGTGGTGTGCTAAGTTGGAGAGTCAGTTTAATAGTTACTCAGGACTCAGCCTAGGTACTTAATAGACTAGTGTTCTCTGTTGTAACTATTTACTTAACTTCAACTAAACCCTCCAAATCCTCCAATTTAAATGGATGCTTTCAGAGGATTCTAGATACAGGGAAATTGCCCAGCAGAACCTTCAATTTCCAGGCAATTCCATCAGAGTCTGCTACAATGGATTTCCACAAGGTCACAATGCACAAACCCCATATACACTTCAGAAACGACTATCCAGCCATTGGAAAATCTGGGTCATTATTCCCAGCTGTAAATATCAGCAGATAATCTACTTCTTACTCTATCAATGACCCACTGACAGAAAACAATGTCATTCCAGTTTACACTTGATTTTAACTTTCACATGGAGAACATGACAAAACATTTACACAGAGCGCAAAGAAAGACATTGTCCCATCACATCAAATAGCCTAATGAATTGCAGGGTCATGCACCCTTCTGAGGTAACTAAAGTGGCCATGATCAATGGACCATGTAAAAAGATTAAAGGAAGGATGAGCAACTCCAATGTGCCCAGAGGTCCCACAAAAGAGGGTTCCAGCTCTTGCCCAATAGCAGACTGGACAGTTTATTTGTCACATGGCCTCTCCCGTCAAAGGAATAACTATCAGTGGCGCCAAGCCGAAGCACTCACATTGGCAATAATTGGCCACTTAAGGGCCTCAATAAGCTGAAGGGCAGGCAACCAAAGTCTAACCATGCACACCCCCAACAACATAAAATTTTAGCCAGGTTGGATGGTAGTAAGGACACATGCTAGAAATTATCTGCACCTCTGCCTTCAACATACAAATGAGTATACAAATGTCTAGTTCTGGTCACCAAGATATAATGAAGACATTCAACTGCTGCCCTCAGTACAGGGACAGTCTAATCAACTGATCCAACAGTGTCAGGATATGAGTAATGGGGAAAGGTGGAGAGATCTGGGTTTTTCTTTCTGGATTGCAGGCCTATGAATTGCTGATTTTTTAAAATGTGTACAATAAGAACTGCATGAAAAAGAAATGCACTAAAATATAAATGAAATGGTTGAAGAATGAGGGTGCAGGAGTAGAAGGTACTAAGGAATAACTTTACACTTGATATAGGCAGATTTTCTTCATGCAGTCTATGATTAATACTTGGAAAATAGACTTCCAGTATAGTAGTGGAGTGGAAAACCCTGGAATGATTTAAGAAACAACTCCATGCAGGAGGAATGGGGGGTTACAATTGTCAGATAATTATACTGAGAGTAGTTGTCTTCTTCATCTAGTAGACTGTGATCACTGCACTGTAATTTAGAAAGAGTGCCAAAACATTTCATGTTCGTTCGAGGTATTTTTCATTAACCTGTTCAGAAGTGTTATGGCATACCACTGAAGCAGGAGTGGCTTGAACCCAGGCCTTCCAGCTCAGCAGTAGAGACACTATCACTGCCAAACACGAACCCTTCCATGATAGTTATAAAGCAACAATGTTTTGATTGAAACTAACAGTGAAAATCACCACTAGACCTCAAGGAAGATGAGTTTAAATAAATGAATAAAGGTACAGAAAAGTTTGTTAGTTATATCTCCACAGCAAGTGGCTTCAGATACCACAGCACAGCACTTTATTATCTACCATTTTATTATCTGCTGGTTCAATCTCATTTCCTGGCTCTGCTTTTCTAATCTGCCATTCAGCCCAAGATGTAATCCTCTCCCATTAGCTTGTAGATAGCTCCAGAAAAGCTTCTTCCCAATACATGCCCTCATACATGGCAAAACATTCACAGGGAGAAATGTTTTGGCATAGCCACCCAAGCACTATTTTCCTAAGGCAAGCAGCATCATTGTTATATCATTAATATTACTGAAGAAGGCCTACAGACCACAAAGGAAGTGGCCTGCAATGTGCAAGGTAGCCCATTTCAAAAGACTGACATAGTATAACTTGCACCAGTAGAGGAATCTACATGTTTACCTTGTGCATCCTTAGACAAACAGGGAACATATGGACAATGACTTAACTGCCACCATTGTGAATCTTCTAATGAAATGGATTCTTCTCATGAAAAAAGATCCTTCTGTTTCTCTTTCCTTCTTTTCATAAAAAGATTTAATCTGTATTCGCTCCTGAACAATTCACCTCTTGATGGGAATATTTTCCCTTTATTTAATTTATATTTAACTTTCTTAGTTTTAAACATTGTGGTGTTTTGTCATTCAGCTTCTCAATCTGCTGAACCAGTGTTAGTGATCCTGATGCAGAGAATTTCAGCCTGCAAAAATTATGAAATTCAACATCTTTGTAAACAATTCAAATATATGATTCAAAATATGAATTGCAAGAATCTATGATCTTGGGTGCAAGGCGAATGGAGCTGGTCAATGCAGATACTCAACATGCATCTGAATGATACAAGCTGACACTCATTTACCAAACCCATTACTGAAATGGAAGCCACTTACTTAAAACAACTGCCTTTGCTTTTCTGATTCAGCTGGAATTTTATTGTGTATTAATGCCTTGCAGAAGTGGACAGGATTACATCTGGTCAAGTTAAAATACACAGTGACTCCCATCAAAGCTGGTGTGGTTTCCATTACACACTTTCTATCAAACTGCTTTTGAATAGTGTAAATAAATTGTTAAAGTTTTGGAGATCATAATGGCATTTAATCAAATTTAACTAAGTGAGGCACAAGAGAATGAAAGTTGGTAACAACAGTAAAAAGACACTTGAAATCATTTCTAATCCTACAAAAGCTATATAATTTTCTTTGTACTTTCTCTGTTTCTCTCTCTCTCACACACACACACACACACACACACACACACACACACACACAGATATACCAAACAATGTACCTTTAACAGTATGGGCGGATCTATACCACTCTGTTAACATCCTTGTTCGGCTTTCTAGGAACTAATATGTGAAGAAAGCAAACTCCAATCATTGGGAGACATTGAGCATCTTTGGAAGAAGTGTAGTAAGTTATTACTTTAAAAGTGTATTTGCGCTTCTGAAAATTACAACTTTAAATCACGTCAGGTTTACCATAGAAATCAATATTAAAGCCAGAGTTAGGTTCCTATGACTGTTGTTGGTTGGAAAAAACAACATACATATTGAAGAGTGGTGAGGCATTGATGCTCTACCTGCCAATGTGGTTAACTCAGCCTCATTAGGGAGATTTAAACAATCCTTGGATAAGCACATGGATGATGATGGGATAGTGTAGGGGGATGAGCGTAGAATAATTCACAGGTCGGCACAACATTGAGGGCCGAAGGGGCTGTTCTGCGCTGTATTGTTCTATGATCTATGAAATATTGTTCTTCATGTGTCATGCTGTGTATTCCTTGCTGAAATAAGTTGCAAAGTAAAATAAATCATTAAAAAAATAAAAGAAACACGGTAGAGTTAAGTTGCCCAGGACCATGCTCAGCAGAAAAACAAATTGGAAACAGAATTAAGCCAAACTGGCGTACGTTAATAAATGCCCATATTCATAAATAGAATAATGTTTAAAATTATAAATGTAATCACTATTAGTATTAACCATACCTGATAAAGTTTGATTTGACCATGCTACAACTAATGGTAGAGACTGGTCACAGGTCAGTAAACTACCTGCATTGGAAGGAACTGTGGGCAGACAGAGGTACCGGAGGAGGACCAGGAGGACTGATCATGAGGTGGAAGCATGGGAAAAAATGTCTCCAATGCAGGCAGCCCGCAGAACACCAAATTTGTAGCAATGTTAAACTGAAACTCAGAATGTTAAATATAACATTGTTATTGTGTTAATGATGTTAAATCAAAACCATTTTTAATGTGTCAATAATAAATAGTGAATTATTGTATTCAAACTCATCCAATTACCATAATATTTAGTTTTACAAACAAGAAGAAAAATGTCCCAATTACAAGTTTTAGAAGTTTACACTTTTGAGCTACTGTTTTTACGTGACCAGATTCATTGTTACAGCACTCTCCATATACTTGTGAACGATATTAATTGCAACATTGAAATCACAATTCATTAATTTTTGCATTTATTTTTAGAAAATTGACCAGCATTTGCAATCTGGGCTATGCTCTGTGTTCCCATGGCTTTCATCACTAAGCTTTGACCCCGGTATTTCTCACTTGGGTGTTAAGAGAGCTGGTACTGAAGATTACAGTAAATTTAAATAGGAGAATGCTGAAACTACTCAGTGAAGACAAAAACAGAGTTAACACTTTAAATCACAGTCCTTCAAGAGCACCTTCCAAACATGTGATAGCCATCTCCTAGAAAGACAAGATCAGCAGATACATAGGAAAAATGCCACCTGTAAGCCACACACAATTCTGACACAGGACTATATTGCAGTTCCTTCACCACTGCTGGTCCAAAATCCTCTGATCCATTCCTAACATGCTGTGGGTATTAGAGTACAATGAATGGTTGCCTATCCATGAATGGGAACCTGGAAATTTGGAAATCAAACATATTTTGAACAAGTATGGTCACAGATGGGGAAAGATGGGGTGGGGAGGGGGATAGAAAAAACAAAAGGGAAGGTAGAGTGAAAGGTACGAAAGATGATAACAGAAAAGGATGATGATGAAAGGTAAATAGAGACAGTAATGGGACAAGGATGGGTCTCAAGGAAGTGCAAATGGCAAAAGCAGGATCATTGCCCATACCTACCCTCTGAAAACTGTGGGCAGACATTATGATCTGAAAGTTGTGAACTTAAAGTAGCATGGTGGTTCAGTGGTTAACACTGCTGCCTCAGTGCCATAGACCTGGGTTTGATTCCACCCTCAGGTGACTGTGTGGATTTTGCACATTGTCCCCTTGTCTGCATGAGTTTCCTCAAGGTGCTCCAGTTTCATTCCACAGTCTAAAGATGTGCAGGTTATGTGGATTGGCCATGGGAAATGGAGGGTTACGGGGATAGGATAGTGGGATGGGTCTGAGTGAGGTGCTATTTAGAGGGTCAGTGTGGACTTGATTGGACGAATGACTGATTCCACATTGTAGAGATTTTATGATCCTAATTCATTGTGGAGTCCAGAAAACAGTAAATGGTTGAATCAAAAGATTAGGTTCCGTTCTTTGGCCTGATGTTGAACTTCACTGGGATATTGAAGTACACCAAAAACTGTTTAGTAGGGAGAAAGGTGCAGCATTAAGCAACAGCTGACCAGAAGCTCCGGATTGTGCTTCCAGACTGAATAGAGATGTTCTGGACAGCGATTGACCCTTTGAAGTGTAAAGAAGAGCACAGAGTGAGCAATTTTGAGCTTCTTCCGAATTTAATATTTTGATTAGGTATGTTCCAGGTCTCCAGATTTATCAAGTTCCACAATTTCAGCTCATGAATTATAACAACCATTCACAATTGTTTTCCCCAGAGAGCAGTTCTTGAAACTTATTTTGCCATCTCACTTCCACCTCCTCTGGACATGTAAATTCTTTCCTGACCTGTTCTTTTACAATTTTTTTATTGTTTTGCACCATCAACCCTTTTATCCTTTAATCTCTATTGTCTTCGATCCAATTATAAAGGTTCCATTTTGGTCTTTACATTTAGTCCATTTTTGTTTACCTGGATTTATCGATGACCAGATAACCATTTCTGAAGCATAGGATGGAGTTGTGCATTGGAACTCTGTGGAATCTCTCAGTGTAGCACACTCCAAGAGAATTGCTTGGGAAATTAAAGATTGCAATGGGCAATTCCCCTGCACCAGGAACTCTCTAGAAGTATCCTTTTAAATCTGAGTATTCAGATGGTTGCAAGATAGGTATCAGTTACCCAAGAAATATTAAACAATTAAGTACCTATTGTAAATCATGGGTAATTGCTAAACTAACCCTGTAACTTACACTTCTCCTAGACCCCTTTCGCGCCCCTCCCCCCACCCAACACTCTTCAATTCCTCTGACCACCACCTCTCTTCCCCAAACCTCCAGAACCCAACAATCCCCATGCCAGACCTGACACCATCCTCTGCCCATGTGACCCAACAGGAAAATCTCCTACACCCACACACCATTGAACCTAACAGCTATTGCCCCATGATCTGACCTCGCTCTCTCCCAAGATCATGACGCACACAAACACCCACACACGCTGTCCCTAATGGACCTCATAACTCCAAACTATCCTAGACATGCAATCAGTTCCCTGACACTCTTTCCACTTCGCACTGTTCAACACACTCACCTAGCATCCTAAACAACTGGCATCCTGACACCCTGGTATCTTGCCCACCTGACACCCTAACTTCACACTTAGCTTACAAACTTACCATTTCACAAGAGTTTTCAAAGTGGCTGTTTCTGCTGCTGTACATTTAAGTCACAGAATGTGCAACTATTGCTATGAGAAATGGGGTGTTATTTGCCCTTTCCCAACTAACCTGAACCATCAACAACTTTTCCCAGTTCTAATGAAAGATCACAGAGCGGAAATATTAAGTCTATTTCCATTTTCTGTTTGATGTATTGGCTATTTCCAGCATTATCTGTTTTTATTGCAGAATTCTAGTGTCTAATGTGTTTTGCTCTTGTAAAATAAAGACTCTTGTTTCCTCATCAAAGCAGTGAAAGAAGATGGCATCTGATCAAGAAACCAGTTACCTCATGCTGAGCTTTAATTCAATTCAAGCATTTCTTTTGTGATTTAAGTTGCAGTTTGAAAACTAGTTTTTTATGTTTTCTTGCCAAATTTTCCAATTACAATAATGGAACCTCTGGCAATGTATAATCGCATTCCAAAAATGTCACAGCGTCAATGTGCAAGCTCAGTGTAATAAATGTGATGTACTCTTGGCACTACCACCAAATGCAACACTGCATTTTTAAGTTGATTACTGCAGGATGAAGCCCATACTTATTTTTTTACATCCTTAAGTATTTTCACAATGAAAGTTGGCAGCAGTTACCTGCACAAGCTTGAATGAAATATCCTTGTTTCTTAATTCAATATTTATGACTAAACTGTCTCAAAGTCACTGCTAAATTATTATCTTCATTGTTCAGATCACAGGTGGGGGTTTCCATGCAATTCTATGTATCACACATTAGAAACAATGTCAGAGCCTTGGAGAGGATCTAGGGGAAATTGATCAAAATGGTCCTCAGGCTAAGGGACCTTTCTGAAGAGTCCGCAAAAGCTGAAAATATTTTCCTAAGAGCAGAGATGGTTAAAGGAAAATTTAACAGAGATGTACAAAATTATGAGAGATGTGATGATCTGGAATGCATTGCCTGATAAGGGGATGGAATCAGATTCAGAGACAACTGTCAAAAGCAAATAAGATACACACTTGAAAAAAGGAAGTCAGAGATATACAGCATGGAAACAGACCCCCTTCGGTCCAACTCATTCATGCCAAACAGGTACGCTAAATAAATTTAGTCCCATTTGCCAGCATTTGGCCCATGTTCCTCTAAACCCTGACTATACATAAACCTATCCAGGTGCCTCGCAAATGTTGTAATTGTGCCAGCTTCCACCACTTCCTCTGGCAGTTCATTCTATACATGCACCAACCTCTGTATGAAAAAGTTGCCCTTAGACCCCTTTTAAATATTTTCCCTCTCACCTTAAACCTACACTAGTTCTGGACTCCCCCACTCCAGAGAGAGAGAAAAAAACTTGCCTATTTATCTTATCCATGCCCCTCATGATTTTATAAACCTCCATAAGGTCACCCTTCAGCCTCCAATGCTCCAGGGAAAGTAGCCCCAGTCTATTCAGCTTCTCACGATAGCTCAAATCCTCCAATCCTGGCAACAATATTGCAAATCTTTTCTGAACCCTTTCAAGTTTCACAACATCCCTTGCATAGCAGGGAGGCCAGAATCGCATGCAGTATTCCAATAGCAGCCAAACTAGTGTCCTGTACAGCTGCAACATAACCTTCCAACTCCTGTACTCCATGCACTGACAATAAAAACAATCATTCAAAATGCCTTCTTCATGCTCAGGACTAGTGGGAAAGGGAATTGGGAGTGGAGTGATTGGCTACATCCTTCAAAGAGCCAGCAGAGGCATGATGGACTGAATTTTGGAACTTAGACTAAAAGACTTTCTCCGCTCCCCAATTTTGCCACAGCTCTTCCTGGTCCCACTTGACAATTAAGACAGATTTTACTCTAATGTTTTAACATCCTAACTAAAGATTCAAACACAACATCCAAAGTTAAATTTTAAATAAAATGACTATATAGCTTTCAAACGTTTACAAATTCCCAAAAAACAAACTATTTAAAGAGTGTTCTTTTTGCATTAGTCTTCCTACATTACAATTGTGATGACATTGCAAAAAGTAGAGTTGGCTTTGAAACAATTTGAGATGTCCTGAAGTGATGAAATGTGTGACGTAAATTTAAGTATTTTCTTTAAATTATAGTTTCTGACAACATCAAGTAATTACAGAGTTTCAATGTACGAGATGGCTCAAATCCACAAATACGCAAGTATATTAAGTTTAAGTTTTATCATGAAATTTTACCATTACCAGCTTTTCTGAAAACAGAATTATTCAATATTTCAGATCAAGTGAGGTCACTGAAATAATATGTGTGGTTTAACAAAAGAGTTAGGTTTGAGTTCTACTGTGAGTAGTGAGATCCCAATAGGGTCTTGATCAACAGTTGGCGCACTACAATACAATCAATTGTAAAATCTGTTAAAAAGAAATGCTTTTAAATGATCTAACATGGAGAGTAAATGCAAATGGAAAACATCCACCTGAAAATGACATAATTCAATCTAAATGAAAACAGAAAATCTATGTACTTTCCGTGTTAAATTATTACTAATTCTATCTTCGATTTATTGCAGAAAAGTGATGTGAACTGAGCTTAATGGGTCATACATTGTTTCAAATTCAGCTTAAATAAAAGTTGCTTTTAAGTTGCTAAGTATGCAATCAGATAATGCAACAGCAAGACAACAGTCTTTTTCCCTTAAGTCCTGAATGTTAAGAAAAAACAGGGTTGATGGAGAAGGAAATGAAAGAGAATTGCAATTAAATCAGGTACAGAGAGAGACAAAACAAAATACAGATTGGGAAAGAACAAAAAAAGAGAAAGAAAAAGTAATTAAAAATTAAATATTAACATTTTTAAAATTCCCATGAACAATGTATTACCTGAAGGAATTAAGCTTCACGGTTTTACTGGACAAGACAGATACCAGAAGTGACCACATGTGAGGCCACAAACTTTATTTAACAACGTGACACAAGTTTATCATACAAATTACTAAAAAACTATAAATGACAATTTAGGAAGATCTTAATTTGAACAGCAAATATACGATATAGATACTCAAATCCCACAGAAGTGTTTCAACTAATTGAGCTGTTTCACTGACTCTTCCCAGTTCTTTACTTTGCATTGCTGAGACAGTTTATAGTTTCTTTCCAAGTCTGCTACCTGAACTTTATCAATTCTGATGGCCTATAACACTTTTCAGTTTGTATAGTTGGAATACCTCTATATGCATTTACAACCTGGATACTTCATAGGCTAAACTCATTTTTGCTAGGGTGTCTGCTTCCCCTGAACTAAAACCTTTAACTTGCTCTGAAATGAAACGTGTGGCCCCAAGTTCAAAGTAACTTATTTGCTTTTGTACTCTATGTCCTTGTTAATAAAGTCTAAAATATTGTATGCTTTATTAGCCACCCTCACCATCTCTCCTGCCACCATTGATGACACACGCATTTTTATACCCATTGGACTTTATTCCTTCACCCTTTTTAAAAATTGTGTCCTTTCTCCACATCGTTTAAAACAATATGAATCATCTCATGCTTCTGCACATGACACTTCATCTGCCACTTGTCTGCCATTCTACCAACTTGTCTATGTCCTTCTGAAGGTGTCTACTATTCTCCTCCATTTACAATATTTCCAAACTTCACCTATCCACAAATGGGACTCCAATGCAAATAACAAATACAGTAGAGTCCAAGCCTAATTTTCTGCATTGAGTTTAATTAGCAATTAATCTGCATAGGCAACATATGGATGAAATTATAAAGTGGATGAGGACAAGCTGTTGTCTTGGTGAAACTAACAATAGGGTAGTGTGTAAACATGTCGCAACTTGCAACTGATAGGAAAACCCCTTCCTTCTGACAAGCTGTTGAATATTTTACTTATTAGTTATGTCGAGTGCTGTAGAACAGTCCATTATTTTGGAAGCAAAATCTAGACCGTTGTACTTCAGGTTCACTGGTCAGTGTACCTGGTTGTACTTTACTGTAATACATTTTGAAAACAAACACATTGCTGCCACCTTGTGGGCAAACCATTCAAATGTATTCATCTACACACATTGAGGACATTCAGGCCATCATTACGTCTGCTTTCTCATCCACCAGAGCTAGATGTCTGTCAGGTCCTGCCTGGATCCCAAGGCAGCTGAGATCTGTCATGCACAAAGACAGCTTCCTTTACTCCAATGTCCTCATCGTCCTTTTTGGAAGACTGCTCCCATTTGGTCAGGTCCATAATTAAAAAGAGTAGCCTTTATCTCCTAGTAACCAGCTTTGAAAGGCCTCTGGATCCCGAAACACACTAAGAAACCCAAGAGTACTCCTGCATGTGGGACTTGTGGCACTGACAGGGTATAAGGCACACCGCTCCATAATGTGGTAACAGTGGTCAAAAATCATATAGGCATTAATTGATTGGAAGCATTTCCTTTTGATGGATACTGCAGCATGTAATGCAGCTCTCTCAATACCACATACAGTTCATGGCATCCTTCACATGGGGGACACCATTTATGTTTCTAAACTCTGCTGCTCAAGTTGTAGCACTGTCCTTGTTATCAGAAACAAAATGAACTGCAATAACCTTGCTTTGATGGCATCAGACACTGTCCTGATGCATTTGTCAGTGCATGAGCGAGACAACCTCACATCACTTCTTGAAAACAGCAAATCTCACAGAAGTTGTCACCCTCACAGCCACTGAGAGGGAATGGCTTCCTACTCCTGCAACTTACTCCTGCAAGTCCTAATCTAGTATCTGACATAGGTCCATCACAGTGTCACAGGACATATGGAGTTTGTGCTACCTCTGCACTTTGCTCATGACAAGGAAGTGCTGTATAAGTCTCTAGTTCTCCTGCGGACCCCATACATCCCTTGTGACACTGTGGTTGCCTGCCACAGCAGGATATTCCTAGGCACCACGGCAGTTCACTATATTCCTGAGTATAGTACACCTTCATACAGTGAGATATGCAGCACCCCATTAACTTGGGTCCTTCATTCATTCAGCTTCAAACTCAGCATGTGCACTGTCTTGGTGAAGGAACCACACTGTTTGAGTGACTAACATGTTACATTAAGAAAGGAATGCCTGCTGAGCTCAGACCGCTTTCCCGTCCTGGAGTGGCATTAGCCATGAAACTTACCGCTACATTCACTAGAGTGTTTCGTAATATTCGCAGGACAGATGATAAAGTGATCATTACCCACAGCTCCCTTCTAAGTTTCACATGTTATGAGTCACTTTTGGTCAGCATTCCCCTCTTTAAAAGTCATTGCTGCTAACACTCGCATAATTGAGACGCCAATATTCAATTTGCAAGCATCAATACTATGGTTTTAACCAGCATTTGAAAGCTAAACACATGCATTTCATATGTATTGCAAATGTACAATAAAATTGTTACAAACTAAAGGTAGCTACAGTTTGCAAGGATATGCTTCATGTTTTTGCCCAGCAAAATGTATCCTGCACTTGTTGCCATTAAACCCCAGGCATTGCCCCAGCCATTTTGAGTTGCAGTTATTGTCTCATCGGCACTGGGTTCTGCTTGGTCACCAGGCACCCCTCCTACCGTCTCCATGTTCCCTTATTCATTACATAAATGAAAAGATGCCGATGTAGAAATAAGCCCTTCAGCCTATGGAGTCTGCCATACCACTCAATGAGATCAACTTCACTTTCTTATCTTTTTCCCTTAGGTCTGAGTTACTTTACTGATTAAAAATCTATCTCATCCTTGAATATTTTTAATGATCCAGCCTCAATATCTCTCTGCAGACCAAATCTTTTCACTCACTGATGTGGTCGAAATAATGCACTGCATTGTTTTACCATACCTCCTTATTTTTATACTCCATTCCCTTGGAAATAAAGGCCTTCTTATAATTTCCCTTCCCTAGTATCTGCTGAACTTGTAGGATAGCTTTTTGTAATTTATTTACATCCCCACCCAATAAATCCTTCTGAGTTGGAGATTTCTGTCGTCTTCCCCCATTTCTGTAATATTCAGCTGCTCTATTCTTCCTCCCAAAGTGCAAAACCTCAGATTTTCCAATACTTTATTCCACCAATCACATTTTTCCCTACACACTTGACTGTATCCCTCTGCAGACGCACTGTGTCATCTTCACTACTTGCCATCCCACCATTTTTGAGTCACCTACAAGGTTGGCTATAGTACATTTATTTACCTCATCCAAATCATTAATATATAATATAAATAATTGTGGTCCCAGAACTAATCCCTGTGGCACTCCACTAATTACAGATGCCATTCTTCCTTACTCCAACTCTGACTTCCATTAATGAGCCAATCCTCTATTCATGTTCATATACTACCCCCAACATCATGGACTCTCATCTTATTCATTAAGAGGTATTTTATCAAATATCTCTGCAAATCCAAATTTATACTACCTCCACCTTATCTATCTATCTTGCTTGTTAGTTCCTCAAAGAAATCGAATAAATTTCTCATCCACGATTTTCACTTCATGAAGCCACTTTAATGCTGATTTAATGTGTTATGCTTTTTTAAATGCTCTGCTGTTATACCATTTATAACAGTCCAATGTTTTTCCAATATCAGACATTAAATTTCTTGGCCCATAGTAACCTGTCCTTTTTCTCCTTCACGTCTTTAAGAATTCACGTGTTAGCAATTTTCCAATATTCTGGCAATTTTTTAGAATCTAAGGTTTCTTGCATTATACTATCAGTGCATCCAGTTCTTTAGCTAGTTCTTTTAATATTCTCCAATACACTCCATCCGATCCTTTTAGCACCATTAGTTTCCTGACTATTCTTTCTCTAATGATACTTAATGCACTTACTTCCTTGCCTCATTTTGTCCTCTTGATTATTTCGCATTTGTGAACTGTTATTAGTGTCTTTAATACAAAAACTGATGCAAAGCATTTATTCAACCCCACTGCCTTTTCACCTTCCCCATTATTATTTCTCCAGCCTTGTGCTTGAAGGTCCCTAATATCCATGATGTTAAAAATCACACAACACCAGGTTATAGTCTAACAGCTTTATTTGGAAATACAAACTTTCAGAGCGTTGCTCCCTCACCAGATACCTAACGAAGAAACAGCGCTCCGAAAGGTTGTACTTCCAAATAAACCTGTTGGACTATAACCTGGTATTGTGTGCATCTGCAGTTATTGTTTTTACCTCGTTGATTTTTAACTTTGTCCACCCCAAGTCCAACGCCGACACCTCCACATCATATATTCATGATGGCCTCTCTCTTTTATATATATATATATATATATATATATAGTATATTTTGATATTACTTGAAAATTTACTCTCAAAGTTTACCTTCTTTTTAAATTTCTCTCGATCACCTTTTGTTGTTTTAAAACAAAAATTTCCCAATCCTCTGGCCTACCACTAATCTTTGCCACAATTTATGTTCCTATTATTGGAGGCACACCACATTGAACTTAGTCTCTAGCTGTTCTCCTTGCTCTGAGTCTCACCAGTACACCTTAATAATGTCCACCATGGTCATCTATGCTCCCACTGTGGATACTAAGATGTTGTCACTGTCAATGACATCCTCTCCTGTAGCCTATTATGTCCTCCAATGCTAGTCTGCATATCCCCCCTGTACCTCAACTTTCCTTCATCAGCCTTGTCCCACCTCAACACATGCTTTCCCACAGCCTTGACTGCCTTTATGCTTGACAATAATGAGAGGTCCTTCTTCCAACTTCCTCAACAATCAATGCACAGACTCTCCAGCATGCCATTCATTTCAAAGTTCTCACCAACTTGGACAAATAGCCCCTAAACTTGACTAATCTGACCCCTGACCACTATCTTTGCAGCTCCCAGACTGACATGATTCCCTTGGCTGCTAGTGATAGCCCTACAGGCTTGATCTTTGCCCACTCCCTGGACTATATCCCCTGACTGTGACTGGCCTGAACAGATGATTGAAGGCCAAGTTCTCAGCACCTAGTTTGCTCACTTCAGGAGGTAGGATAGGAAGCTGAATATGAAAAAAGCAAAATGTGAAGACAGTAAGGTCACGTTCAAGCAATAATCCACCCTTAACAGGCAATTTGCTGTTGCCTCGAGAGAAATCTAACTTCAATATTCAGATTTTTCCTAAATGATGCAGATGGTTCCTCCCAAAGTTGTGATAGGCTTCACTAGACTTCTTGTGCGATTCTGCCACATATCTTGCCATAGTCCAAATTGTTTGAGCCCCTAAAAGACCCTGTCAAAATTTTATCCACATGCACCACACAGATTCAATGTGAGACAAAGGAACCAGCATGCATTTATATAGGGCTTTTTATGACATTTGGATGTTCCAAAGGCTTTAACAACCATTGAAATAATCATGATTGAAATGTAGGAAACACAGCAGCAAACGTGAAGACTGAGGTACTGTTATTGAGATAAAATACTCCAAGTAATCTATGCTACTTGTGTTGATAAAGAGATAAATGTTGGTCAAGACACTACAAATCTTTAGCCTTTCATAAAATGCCATGTTAACATTTATATGGCAATGTACCATATCAGTCATCTAAAACTCAAGCCTCTGATGACTATCAGAGAATTGTTCATGTTTTCTGGGATCGGAGGTTGCAGGCAAGTTATCATTTAACATCTCATTGGAAAGGTGGCATTTTCCATGGTGCAATACTCCATCAGTACTTAAGTGTCATCTTAGTTCATGTGCTCAAATATCCTACATGGAGTTTGAATAATGATCTTCTGACACTGAAGTCAGCCTGTTATCAGAGAGTGAAGTGATGCCTAACTCAATGTTTACTTCTGTTTGTGATGATGCTGCCCCTTTAACAAGGTTATATCATACTTGTTTTTTGTCAAGAGGGGTCGTAATGGCAGAGGTGCCAAGAATGTCTTGGAAGAAAGTTTACTTTAAACAATGACAGGGGAGTGACCAGTTCTCCCATTTCAGGTTTTTTTTTCTAGTTTGTTTTTTTTGGCAGGCAGTCAGCAAAACTGCTGGTAGCAGAGAAGCAGTTACATGTTCAATAGAGGTCTTTCCTGAACTTTCTCTCTTAAGTTTCTCCTCCCTGTAAGAACCTGTGTTTGAATTTACCTTTTGCCAAGGGGTGCGTTCATGGGATATTGCGGGGATTGGAACAGCTCCGTCGTTAAGTTGTGATAGAGTCGGTTGGGTTATCAAATAAGTTATTCTAAATTCTGTTTTCTTTTATTTGTATTTCATCCATAGTGTTTAAATAAATCCTGTTTTGTTTAAAGTTGAGTGGTTTGACCAGCTGTATCACTCCTGAAATATCCAATTTACATCTGCCTAAAAAAAAGTTAGGGTCTAGGCTACCTTCTACAAACATTTTGAGGGGCCTGGCTCAGTCGTTATAATTTCACAAAAAATGTTTAGATAGGCAGAAATTAACTAATCATCTTATTTGTTCTTCACAGGTTAAAACCTACTGTCACTTTCCTCAACTCAATTTGCAGAACTGAATGCCAGAGATTACAATTCAGGATACAAATTGGCTGCCTTTTGCAAAACACTGAATTACGCACGAAGAGATGGCTTCACAAATAATGTTCCATAATGCAACCAATCTCTCAAATTACTCTAACTCAGACGATGGCAATTCCGAAAACTTTACTTTAGGTTTTGACAATCTCACAATCATCAAGTTTTTGGAAGCACAAAACTTAGTTTCAAGATGCGTTTACATCTACAGTGTGTTTGGACTTATGGGACTCACAATGGGCATCGTCATCCTTATCAGAAACATGAGAAACTACAAGCAGAATATGAATTTTGAGAGATTTGATATCATTCTACTCTCCCTGACAGTGGCAGATCTCTCACTCATTCTTTTCTCACTCACTGATGTAGTCAGACCAGAAGAGGTAAATACCACTGCACTTGGCTGTGCTGTCCTCTCATTCTTCTTCAATATCTTCTACTTCCACACAGGATATATTCACATCGTGATTTTCTTCTTGGTATATGACCACCTAGAAATGGTGAGGAGAGCTTTGAAAACAACTTACACCTCTATCTTGGCTGTAATGGGCATTAGCATCACCTTCTCCATCCTGATCACATCGCTAACTGGGGCCGGACATCACCCAAACATGTCAGTGAACTGCCACGTGGACCCACTCGAAGCCCCTGCTGAGTATAGCATTGTCAAGTTTGTCTTTGGATTTTTAATACCAACACTTACCATTCTGGGCTTACTCCTGCATTTCCTGATCAAATCAAAATGCGTGCAGAAAGCACAGGAGCACCAAGACCAGAGTGAGTGCTTCCATCCTCGACGAGTGTTTCTGGTGCTGGTCATGGTGACTTTTGTTTGCCGCCTGATTTATAATGTTTTGCTTCTACACCAATTTCAAGAGGAGGCATGGCACCATATTAGTCATCTCAAATTCAAGCCTCTGGTGACTATCAGAGAATTGGTCATGTTTTCGGGGAGCTGCCTGTGCCTGATGTTCATTGCAATTTTTCACGAGCTGCGTCACCAAGCCATGATCAATGCTTACCGAAACCATAATGTCATGAGTCCTGAAATTGAGATCACTGGAAACCATGACGAGTCTGCATCGCTCAACTGAAGTACCTGCCACTCAGTAAGGATCAAGTTCTGCAACAATGAACTCAAACAATGCAGTGACAAATTCTACTACTTCAATTTTGTCCCAATAAAAGATGTTTTTGAAGCAGGGTTTCATCTATTTTGGCTTGCTTGAACATCCCCAAATTCTTTTGAAGACTTGCTCTACGATAACCTACTCCTGGTCTCAACCCTACACAATGCCATTTTGGATGCAACCACATTCTGGAAGGAATTAAGTCGAAGACAATACCCTCACGGCACCTTTACTACATTGACAAGTGTTTCACCATTGAAAAGATAAAGTAAGGAAAATCTAAATGTGGAAAATCAGCAGAACAGGCAATTCCTGAACATACTTTTTTTATAATTAGGTCATTTATGGCTTTACCTAAGAAAAGTGGCAGAACAATAGAGTATTGATCTATTATAAATCACATTTGAACACAAATGTTCTCTGGTTTAGAACAAAGGACTTGTTTTGATTTGTTTTTTTTTAATATTAGAAAGGTATAGGTCTTGTAAAATGTAAGATGCTTAAACAGCTTGATCAGGTCAAACTGCAGAAGATAGTCTTTGAGTTACAAAGTTAGGAGATTCACGGAATACAACTCCTAAAACCATAGGATTTAGTCCTTTCACCCCTTATTTTTCAAGGAGGCCACAGGTTATAAAACTTGCACAGCATGTTAGCTCCAAAGCATGTGAAGTTGGACAAACTGTCTACACTTGATTGTAGCCAGCAGTAAATCTACAGAACAAGCCATGCAAATGACACCAGCTGTCATTTTAATTGATAGCATTACATTAAATGCCAACATTAATGAACTGTTAAATAACACTGGCTAAGCACAAACAGTGCCAAAATTATACATTTTACATTTACTCATGAAATAGAGTGCTCTAATAATGGCAATGGATTAGAAACATAGGCTTGAGTGGTAGATTTTACTAAAACGTGGCTTCTCACCCAGGTCTCCTTGATGAGAAAAAGCTAATTGTTGAATGACTGCAGTTAGCTCCTCCCCTAGGGTCAAAACTTGTGAAATCTTTTCATCCTCCATAGTGAAAACCTTTTGCTTTAAAGGTTGGGCCATGCTCAGTTGTTCAGATGATAGCTGACCAGCCAACAATGTGTGCTGTGGAGGACAAAAAGTCTGATTACTGAACAGGACTGAACAGAAAGTGTGAACTATTGACTGGAGGGATGAACAAATGACTTTGTTAAACTTGTGAATATTTACCAAAACAGAAAGGATACAAGAAATCAGTAATGACTGCATTGCAATTAAGTAACCGTCATATTGTGAAGTGATTGCAAAGCCCATTTAATTCTGACGGTGAAAGCAAGAATGGCATCACTTCCTGCAAGACTGTGAATACATATTTATGAGTCAGGCATACAATCAACATAAAAATCACATGCCTTAAAAAAACATAAAAATTATTATAAGAGCTTCAGAAAAAAATGCAACTTCCTTTCTTGAACATCTTGATTCTGATCTTAAAATAAACTATTTTGACTTTTGTATTTTATATTTTAACTGATTGTCTTTGTGCTGAAGAATACTCAATGTAAAATATTCAGTCCTATACTGAAGGGGGAAACAGTGTTTAAGTAAGTAAGTAAAAATTAAGTTTATCTTCGGAAATATGTCAGCCAAGCCTAAAAATAAAATTAAGTTGCTTGAAGTTTCTATCCACACAGATTTGGAGAACTTACTTAAAATGGCATCAATCTTATGCAGACCATTAAATCAAATGTACATAGGTAGACTTGTAGGAAGAGGCAAAAGAAGAGCAATAGTTCATTTGCTTTGCCCTTTAGCATCCTGATAATTGTCTATTGATAGTAGCAGGAGAAAGTGAGGACTGCAGATGCTGGAGATCAGAGCTGAAAATGTGTTGCTGGAAAAGCACAGCGGGTCAGGCAGCATCCAAGGAGCAGGAGAATCGACGTTTCGAGCATGAGCCCTTCTTCAGGAATGAGGAAAGTGTGCCAAGCAGGCCAAGATAAAAGGTAGGGAGGAGGGGCATTGGAAATGCGATAGGTGGAAGGAGGTTAAGGTGAGAGTGATAGGCCAGAGGGTTCAGCACCACCTTCCCAACCTGCAATCTTCTTCCTGACCTCTCCGCGCCCACCCCCACTCCAGCCTATCACCGTCACCTTAACCTCCTTCCACCGATTGCATTTCTAACGCCCCTCCCCCAAGTCGCTCCTCCCTACCTTTTATCTTAGCCTGCTTGGCACACTTTCCTCATTCCTGAAGAAGGGCTCATGCCCGAAACAGCGATTCTCCTGCTCCTTGGATGCTGCCTGATCTGCTGCGCTTTTCCAGCAACACATTTTCAGTATTGATAGTAGCAATCAATCTCCACCTTGTATGACAGTTATAACAGGCTCACATCTGACATGAGGAAACTCCCATGTCATAGTGTCAGAGAGATGTACAGCATGGAAACAGACCCTTCGGTCCAACCTGTCCATGCCGACCAGATATCCCAACCCAATCTAGTCCCTCCAGAGAGATCTGGGTGTTCTTGTACACCAGTCAATGAAGGCAAGCATGCAGGTACAGCAGGTAGTGAAGAAGGCTAATAGCATGCTGGCCTTCATAACAAGAGGGATTGAGTATAGAAGCAAAGAGGTGCTTCTGCAGCTGTACAGAACCCTGGTGAGACCACATCTGGAATACTGTGTACAGTTCTGGTCTCCAAATTTGAGGAAAGACATTCTGGCTATTGAGGGAGTGCAGCGTAGGTTCACGAGGTCAATTCCTGGAATGGCGGGATTACCTTACACTGAAAGACTGAAGCGACTGGGCTTGTATACCCTTGAGTTTAGAAGACTGAGAGGGGATCTGATTGAGACATATAAGATTATGAAAGGATTGGACACTCTGGCAGTGGTAAACATGTTTCTGCTGATGGGTGAGTGCCGAACCAGAGGACACAGCTTAAAAATACTGGGTAGACCATTTAGGACAAAGATGAGGAGAAACTTCTTCAGCCAGAGAGTGGTGGCTGTGTGGAATGCTCTGCCCCAGAGGGCAGTGGAGGCCCAGTCTCTGGATTCATTTAAGAAAGAGTTGGATAGAGCTCTCAAGGATAGTGGAATCAAGGGTTATGGAGATAAGGCAGGAAGAGGATACTGATTAGGAATGATCAGCCATGATCATATTGAATGGCGATGCAGGCTCGAAGGGCTGAATGGCCTACTCCTGCACCTATTGTCTATTGTCTATTGTCACCCTAAACCTATGCCCTCTAGTTCTGGACTCCCCGACCCCAGGGAAAAGATTTTGTCTATTTAACCTATCCATGACCCTCATAATTTTGTAAACCTCTGTAAGGTCACCCCTCAGCCTCCGACGCTCCAGAGAAAACAGCCCCAGCCTGTTCAGCCTCCCCCTGTAGCTCAAATCCTCCAACCCTGGCAACATCCTTGTAAATCTTTTCTGAACCCTTTCAGGTTTCACAACATCTTTCCGATAGAACACCAAAATTGCATGCAATATTCCAACAGTGGCCTAACCAATGTCCTGTATAGCCACGCCATGACCTCCTAATTCCTGTACTCAATACTCTAACCAATAAAAGAAAGCATACCAAACACTTTCTTCACTATCCTATCTACCTGTGACTCCACTTTAAAGGAACTATGAACCTGCACTCCAAGGTCTCTTTGTTCAGCAACACTCCCTAGGACCTTACCATTAAGTGTATAAGTCCTGCTAAGATTTGCTTTCCCAAAATGCAGCACCTTGCATTTATCTGAATTAAACTTCATTTGCCACTTTTCTGCCCATTGGCCCATCTGGTCAAGATCCTGTTGTAATCTGAGGTAACCCTCTTCGTTGTCCACTACACCTCCAATTTTGGTGTCATCTGCAAACTCACTAACTGTACCTGTTATACTCGCATCCAAATCATTTAGGTAAATGACAAAAAGTAGAGGACCCAGCACCGATCCTTGTGGCACTCCACTGGTCACAGGCCTCCAGTGTGAAAAACACCCCTGCACCACCACCCTCTGTCGTCTACCTTTGAGCCAGTTCTGTATCCAAATGGCTAGTTCTCCCTGTATTCCGTGAGATCTAACCTTGCTAATCAGTCTCCCATGGGGAACTGTGTCGAACAGCTTACTCAAGTCCATACAGATCACATCTACCGCTCTGTCCTCATCAATCCTCTTTGTTACTTCATCAAAAAACTCAATCAAGTTTGTGAGGCATGATTTCCCACGCACAAAGCCAGGTTGACTATCCCTAATCAGTCCTTGCCTTTCCATAAATTCCGACCTGCCGAAGCGCAACCCAACCAGACCCATTCACTTACATTTACCCCTTCACCTAACACAACGGGCAATTCAGCATAGCCAATTCCCCTAACCCGCACATTTTTGGACTGTGGGAGGAAACCGGAGCACCCGGAGGAAACCCACGTAGACACGGAGAGAATGTGCAAATTCCACACAGAGTCACCTGAGGTGGGAATTGAACCCTGGTCTCTGGCGCTGTGCAGCAGCAGTGCTAACCACTGTGCCACTGTGTACACCCTGTCC
Source organism: Chiloscyllium punctatum (assembly GCF_047496795.1). NCBI lineage: Eukaryota > Metazoa > Chordata > Chondrichthyes > Orectolobiformes > Hemiscylliidae > Chiloscyllium > Chiloscyllium punctatum. The sequence continues at coordinate 10,129,682 of NC_092778.1, forward strand.
CTCAGGATTCCCTCCAACAACTTGCCCATCACTGACATCAGGCTCACTGGTCTATAGTTCCCTGGTTTGTCCTTACCACCCTTCTTAAACAGTGGCACCACGGTAGCCAACCTCCAGTCTTCCAACACCTCACCTGTGACTATCGATGATACAAATATCTCAGCAAGAGGCCCAGCAATCACTTCTCTAGCTTCCCAGAGAGTTCTTGGGTACACCTGATCAGGTCCTGGGGATTTATCTACGTTTATGCGTTTCAAGGCATTCAGCACTTCCTCCTCTGTAATATGGACATTTTGCAAGGTGTCACCATCTATTTCCCTACAGTCTATATCTTCCATATCCTTTTCCACAGTAAAAACTGATGCAAAATAGTCATTTAGTATCTCCCCATTTTCTGTGGCTCCACACAAAGGCTGCTTTGCTGATTTTGAGGGGCCCTATTCTCTCCCTAGGTACCATTTTGTCCTTAACGTATTTGTAAAAACCCTTTGGATTCTCCTTAGTTCTATTTGCCAAAGCTATCTCATGACCCCTTTTTGCCCTCGTAATTTCCCTCTTAAGTATACTCTTACTGCATTTACACCAGCTCCTCAGTCATGCATTCATCTGCTCGATCCTCCTATTCCTGTCCTCACTAGCTCGTAGCACCGGGAGTAATCCAGATATTGCTACTCTCAAGGACCTCCTTTTTAAATTCCTGCCTAACTCTCTGTAATCTCTTTTCAGAATCTCAACCTTTTCCCTTCCTATGCCATTGCTTCCAATGTAGGCAATGACCTCTTGCTGGCCCCTCTCCCCTGTGGGAACATCCTGCACCCTCTCTGAGACGTCCTTGATCTTGTCACCAGGGAAGCAACACACCATTCTGATTTTTCGCTGCTGGCCACAGAAACGTCTGGTCATACCTTGAACTAGAGAATCCCCTAACACAATTGATCTCCTGGAACCCGACGTACCCCTTGTTGCATTAGAGCTAGTCTCAATATCAGAAACTTGGCTGTTTGTGCTACGTTCCCCTGAGAATCCATCACCCCCTACATTTTCCAAAACAGCTTACTTGTTTGAAATGGACATAGCCATGAAAGACTCCTACACTAGCTGCCTAGCTCTCTTACCATTCCTGGAGTTATCCCATCTATGTGACTGTATCTGAGACTTTCCCCCCCTTCCTACACCTGCCATCCATCACATACTGTTGCTGTTGCAAATTCCTCATTGATTCTAACTGTCTCTCCAACTGATCCATTCATAAGATTTGCAAACAAAAGCATTTATGGCAGATAAAATCCGCAGTAACCCTTAAACTCTCTTTAAACTCCCACATCTGACAAAAGGCACATATCACTCTACTAAAGGCCATTTTTGCTCCTTCAAAATCGACAGAGCCAGAAAATAACACCGTCTTATTCCTCTACAAAACACTGCCCCAGATTAAATTAATAGTTATGGCTTATATTTTAAGTTTAATCAAGAGACAGATCTCCAAAAACATCTAATCAAGAAAGAACCCACTCTACTCACTACTGCAGACTTTCTGTAGGCCACACCTAAAACAAAATACACTTATCTGATTCTGTGCTGTGAACTTCACCCAACAGTTCCTCCTAGATCAGTTGTGAATTTCACTGTTCGTTAATTTTCCCAGAAGCACTCTGATGTCCAGTGATTCATGAATTCAAACAGCAAAAGCAGCGTCAGTTTCTTTCTCTCCCTCTCTTTCCTGCACTAACCTCACCATGTGCTTCCTTTGTCTGTTCTTCTTCCTTTTAAAACTGCTGTTGTTTTGACTTTTTTCTCCCAAAGTTCCATCACAATACAACAGCATATAAAACAGTCATTGCTACTCCTGGAATTTGAGGAAATCATCTCTAGCACCTAAAATACCTCAAAAAGGGAGCAGCTGTTAGAGCCAGAAATTTTTCCTGTCCTCCATCTTGGATTACCCAGAATGTGTTGGAGCTCTGAGAATCATTGGTCCAAAGTCATCTGTTCCTCCCACGTACACTGCACTCACTACACTTCACATCTCAAATCACTCATCCACTGTATCTCAAAATGCTACCAGTAAACATGATGTCACAATCTTGGACAGCATATATTTTTGCTATATTTTAAATGAGGGCAGGAAATTAAAAGATATCTAACTGCAGTCTATTGCTCACATGTGCCACATAAAAGCTCGGTGGAAGGTCCAGGAAGCTTATTTTATTTGCATTAGTTATTATAGAATTACTAGATAAAGGATTTGCAATGTCATACTGTAGTTTACTTTTGTGCGTTAGTGATTACTGGTTGTGCTACTTTTGACAGATGAGAGGCACTTACCTCCTGCTTCCTTTCCCACTTTAAATTAAAAAAAACCTACAGACTGAACAGCAAAGACCAACAATGTTTATTCCCACTGTTTATACCCTTCTCCAAATGTAGTTTTGCATTACCTAATGACTACACTAACAACATTGCTTTTTTTTCTCTTAACAAACTAATTTAATCAAGATAAAACAAAAGTCATGACTGTGCAGAAGTCCTTATGTTGACTAAAACAAAAAAGGTCCTTTTCTTAAAAATAAAGCTTTCCTCAGCACTGGGAGGGTTTAAGGATGGAGTCAATTTAACCACAATTGCAGAATAAAAGGGTGCAATGACATGCTAGGTGTAGTTGAGCAGTTATAATTGGGGAACTTCAGTTACCAGAAGATTCAGATACTAGTATTGTAAGGGACAATGAGTGTATTAAGGAGAGTTTCCTACATCACTGTGTGTTGAGACCAACAAGGGCCTGGTGTTTAGAAATGAGATGGGCCAAATGGAACATGTGGTGAGGCAATAATCATAAGGTTCCCGTTGGTGTTAGAGAATGCCATGCAACAATCCAAAGCAAGAAAAATCAATTTGCAGAGAGCTGACTTTAGCGGAGCAAGAACAGAGCTGAGTAGGATTGGTTAGAATAAGAGATTTGTTAGGAGATCAATAACTGAACAACAGGCCACCTTCAAGGAGCAGATGGTTTGGGTGCAAAGTATATTCCCTTTAATTGGAAAGATAGATTAACAAATCCAGGATTCTCTGAATGACCAAGGAGGTAGAAATTAACATTAGAAAGAAAAGGTCTGTTTATGACAAGCATAAGGCAGAAAATACAATTACAATCAACAGGAATACTACAGGGTGAAGGAGGAGGTGAAAAAGCAATAGAAAAAGCAAAGAGAAATAATGAAAAAAAACTAAAAGTTAGCCAAGGGAAATCCCAAAATTTTCTTTCGGTATATAAAAAGTAATAGAGAAGTTAAAGGAGTAATACAGTCGGACACCAAAAAAAGGATTCACAGACAGAGGCAGGGCGTTAAATGAATAATTTGCATCTATCTTCATAATGGAGGATGCTGCCCACCCCCTTGTTGGCAGAGGAAAAAATTCTATCAATAGAAGGGATCAAAATTCAAAAGGAAGAAGTCTTGGATAGACTGTTGGTACTTAAACTTAAAGGCACCAGGAATACATAAAATGCCTCCAAAGATTTTAAATGAAGTGAAGGTAGAAATTGTGGAGGGACTGGTCATAATATCTTTTTTCTCTGGACTCCAGGGAAGCGCCAGAACATTACTGCCCTGTTTAAAAAAGAATGTAAAGCTAATTCTAGTATTACAGACTAGTTAATTTAACATTGGTAGTGGGGAAACGTTTGGATACAATTGTGGGTTAGAATCAGTAGTCACATGGAAAAAGTGGGTTGATTAGGAAGAGTCAGCATGGATTTCTAAAGGGAAAATCATCTTTTATTAATTTACTGGAGTTTGTTTTTGAAATGATAACACAAAGCTTTCCAGAGGTCAGTACTGGGACCCTTACTTTTCATGATATATTTTAACAAGCTCAATCTAGATGTGCAGGGAGCAACTTACAAGTTTGCAGATGACCCAAAATTTGGAAGAATTGTAAACTGTGCAGAGGATCGTGTAGAACTCCAAAAGCTGGTGAAGTGAGCAGATAAGTGGCAGATGAGATTCAATACAGAGAAATGTGAGATGATGCATTTTGGTTGGCACTAAAAGTCAATATAAAATAGAGGGTGCAATTCTAAAGGGAGTGCGGGAGCAGAGGGACTTTGGTGTATATGTGCACAGATTATTGAAGGATAAGTAGGGAATGTAGTAAATAAAATATTCAGTGTTCTAGGCTCTATTAACAGGGGTATAGTTTACAAGAGCAAGGAGATGACATTGAACAAAGACACTTTTTAGACCTTGCTCGGGTATTGTATAAAGTTGTGGGAGCCACATTATTGGAATTATAGAAAAACATTGGACAGAGTGTAAAAGGATGGTTCCAGGTATGAAAAATCTCAGCTATGAGGAAAGATTGAAGAAGTTTTCCCTGGAGAGAAGAAACTGAGAGGAGATCTGATTGAGGTATTTTAAATCATGAGTGGGTTGGATAAAGTAGGTAACATAAAGTTGTTTCCATTTGTCAGAAAAACAAGAATATGAGGGAATGGATTTTAAAGTGATACACAAATTAAGCAAGGGTGATGTGAGAAAATAACATTTTCACACAGCAAGTTGTTAGGGCATGGAATGGACTGCCTGGAAATGTGGTGGATGCAGGTTCAGTTGAGGCATTCAAGAATGCTTTGGGTGTTTTCTTGGATAGGAATGGTATGCAGGAATGTGGGGAAAAGGCAGGAGTCTGGCCCAAAATAATTAAACCGGTACAGACACGATGTGCCGAATGGCCTCCTTCAGAACCATAACAATTCTGTGATTCTGTGATTCATTCCTGCAATGGTTTGACAACAAGGGAAGGAGTATAAGCACTGAATCCTTGTTACAGCAGAAGTATTGGTGTACTATTTTTTGCTACACTAAATGTGGTTGCAAGTAGCTGAGTAGGCTACTTAACTACTGATTATAAAGTATTAAGTGGGTGTCAGGAGCAAGCTTAGACTCATAATACTGACCGATTATGATTATGAAGTCAGTATCAAGGTGGAAGGAGGAAGATAGACTACGAAGAGTGGAAAATTAGTCTTTAGCATTCTTACCCCCTTTGACTTTTCAAATTTTCAAATCTGCTCCATCTACCTCAAGAAAATTTACCTCAAGAAGCTTTGCTACGCTGACCAATTACCATCCATGTCCATCTCAATATCTATTAACTCTTTGTGAAGTCCAAGTCCATCCAAAACAAAATATTGCTTCCTAATCTAATGAGGCTGTTCTACTAAGAGTGCTCTCATTTGTTATGACTAGATACAAAAAAAAATCTGCTCGACACTTGATTACTTGTTACCAATGGCAAAACCTGCCTGCCACTACTTTTTTAATCTTGCTCTGATTTATGATTGACTGAGTGCTGCTTTAACTTTACCCTCTTTATCCTCTTCACCTGAAAATAAGCCTTCTGACATAAAGTATGCTTTCTCTTCCTTATGTCCCACCAATGCTGAAAATTCAGATTCATGACTCTAACTTGCCCACAAAACCACAGAACTCCCGATTTTCCTCAGCTATTCCTTTCTATGACAATCTTCCAGCTTTTGACAGCCAAGGCCAGTAACACCTGGTCAGCACAACTTCTTATCCTTATTTTAGGCAAACCTCCTCATTGAATTAAACAAAATTAAATTATATTCAAAATCATGTTAAGTTCAGCTGCACAACCTTCAAATCATGCTGAAGTTATAATCATATTCAATGTAAGTTAATGAAAGAGCAATAACAACTGTTAGATATCATCAGTAATCAGAAAGAAGAGTGTCATTATATTCTACTTGCAGCACTGTTTATTTCTTGCTGGTTTTGTAGATTTATGCCCATCTCTCAAACTGTTCCTCCCTCATTTACTTCTAATGACATAGAGGCTGTTCATCTTTCTCAGTGCATTATCAATCTTAGCTTTTCACATTTGTTTCTCAGTAACAAAACAATGTAGTGCAATACTGACCTGAATTCATAGTTCCGTGCAGAAGGAAATTTGTGAACTGAAGCAGAACACAGAACAATCCAGTGGCTCGAAACAAAAGCTACAATAAATATAGTTGTGCAAAATGTAAAATGTCATACATTTCCACCCAGTGGCAAGGCTTACATATTACAGTCATACAACAGATTCATAGAGTCAGAGAGACGTGAAGGATGGAAGCAGACCTGTCAGTCCAACTTGACCATGCCAACCAGACATCTTCAATTAATTTAGTCCCATTTGCCAGCATTTGGTCCATATCCCTCCAAACCCTTCCTATTCATATAGCCACCCTTATGCCTTTTAAATGTCGTAATTGTACCAGCCTCCACACTTCTCTGGCAGATCATTTCATATTTGCACCACTACTTGCATGAAAAAGTTGCCCTTAGGTACTTGTTAAATCTTTTCCCTCTCATCTTAAACTTATGCCCTCTAGTTTTGGATTCCTCTACCCTGGAAAAAAAGATCTTGATTATTTCACCTATCCAGGCTTCTTATGACTTTACAAACCTCTAAAAGGTCACCATCAGCCTCTGACGCTCCAGAGAAAATAGCCCCAATCTATTCAGCTATTTCTGCACATTCAGCTTTGAAACAGTTTTCCGCCATCAAATAACTGGATTGCAAATACATCTACTTAACTTTCCAGTTTCCCTATTTATAAAGACTATTCCACCACAATACATTTCACTTTCAATCTCCATGCCAAAATCCTTATGTTTGCTTTCCTCATTTCTAGGTTCCTGCAAGGAATCACTCTAATTGAACTCAACTTTGAGTAGAACTGATTTGGAGATGCCAGTGTTGGACTGGGGTGTACAAAGTTAAAAATCACACAACACCAGGTTATAGTCCAACAGGTTTAATTGGAAGCACACTAACTTTCAGAGCACCACTCCTTCATCAGGTGTTAGCATCACTCGACGATCATCACTCAATATGCTTGCAACTTCATTCAGTCTAAATTCCAAGGTGTATTCTTCACTTCTCTAGCTTCGTTTTCTGTACGTGCTTCCATCATTCTGCAGATCTGCTGTGTGACCTGAAATTCCATTCCAAATGTTTGCTGTTTTACTACCCTCCCAAAGGCTTTCTCAAAAGCATGATATTGTACTATTCAGTATTCATTTTTCTTCTGTGTTCTACTTCATGAATAAGATCAAGGGTCTCTGCTGAAAGTCACTATCATGGCTTGAATCAAATATGTTGTAACTTACTGACTTGTCTATCACAAAATTTGCCCACTGACATCTCTGAACCACTGTTTGTCTGTAGCCCTAACTCTGACTAGCTCCTGCTCCCATAACTACATGCCTGTCCTTGGCCTGCTGCAAAGTTCCAGTGAAGCTCAATGCAAACTGGAGGAACAGCATCTCATCTTCCGACCAGGCACGTTAAGCCTGCTGGTCTCAACATTGAATTCAACAACTTCAGATGATTATCCCATCTCGACCACTCTGTTTTCATTCTGCTCCATAATTTTATTTCATTTATTTTATTTATCTTGCTCTAATATTTTTTTCACTGTTCTGTACTTCATATTTCTTGATTGTCTCTCTTTCTCTCGCTCCCCACTCTCTTATCACCTTTTTCCTCTCCTCTTCCCCCTTTACCACCCTTCTCCCCTGTTTTCCATTTTGTCTCTGCTTCACCCATCCCCCATACATTTTGTCACATAGCACTGGCTTCAGCCTTGGTCATTCACAGCTCCTAATCTCCCTATAATCTCTCTATGCACTGTCATTATCATCTCTTTATTGCTACCTTTGCTTCTGGAGCCATGACTCACCTTCTCTCAGCCTAGTATAAATACCTCCCTAGTTCTCCCTTTGTTTAGCTTTGACAAAGGGTCAGTTAGACTCAAAATGTCAGCTCTTTTCTCTCCTTACAGATGCTGCCAGACCTGCTGAGATTTTTCAGTATTTTCTCTTTTGGTTTCAGATTCCAGCATCCACAGTAATTTGCTTTTTTCCCACATAATTAGCCTGACCTTTATGCAATCTGCTTACAGTGCATGAGTTTGGCTCAATCGGTAGTACCCTTGTCTCTCATTTAAAAAGATCAATTACTACTCCAGAGCTTAAATATAGTACATACTAACGTCAACACGCCAGTCCAAATCGGAGAGAATGTTGCATTATCACAGGTATCATTCTTGAGACATCGAACAGAGGATCCTGTATTCCTGTTTTTGTGAATCAGGCGAATGTTAAAGTTCCCAGGGTTTACTTCAAAAGAACAGCCAGTCCTGCCTCATAATATTCTTCTCCCCATCATTCCACCATCGAGAAAGAATAAGGACAGCAGGAACGTGGAGCACCACAAACTGCAAGATCCCCTCCAAGTCACACACCATCCTGATCTGGAACTATATTATTATTCCTTCAGTATCGCTAGGACAAGATTTTGGAATGCCCTCTCTATCAGTTTTGAAAGTGTATCTACATCCCAAGGACTACAAGTGGTTCAAGAGAACAACTCATCACCATTTTCAATATATATTTAGGCATAGGCAAAAAATGCTGGCCTGACCAATGACACGCACATGATGTGAATGAATTTAAAACAAAAACTCATCGTTACCATCACTACCAAAACCAGACTAAAAAGGTACATCATCACGAGGTTGGATTTTGTGTTGGATCCAGCTGTGTATGTAACAACCAACATGCTTGCCTACATAACAACAGTCATTGTATTTCACTGTAAATTGTATGTAAAGTGCGTTGAGGTGTTTTCGAGAGATGTGCACCCAAGTCTTCAGTGTGTCATTAAAATTTATTATATTGCTATCATTACAACCCTGCAGCTTTGCACAGGATATCACAGTAATATATTGCATTATTTGGTTGCGTAATCCAAACTTACCACAATTGAAGCTCGTCAGTGTAAATATAACCAGTAACTAAGGAAGGGGCATGGGTAACTGACAAAGAGAAAAAAAAACACATCTATTAAATTATGTAAATATGCTATCGTGCAAGGATCATTAATTCTATTTACCTTTAGACAGAATCATGAACTACATGGCTGTTGATCAAGATCAAAGTTAATCAAACTGACACCACATGGCTCTGATCCCATTCACATAACTGATAGACAACTCCAGAAGATTAGCAAATTGAGGCCATTTTGCAACTGTTATCTGGGAGGGCAGGAATCTCTGTGGACTACTGACAGCTGATCTCATCATTGATAATTTTAGAAAAGAAACAACGAGTGAAAAATGACAGATCATCACTGAAGGGAAAAAGAATTGTTAAAACAAATTGTTTTGGGGTATGAGGCTGAAAATAAAGTACCCCCTTCAATTATCAATTCTTATTCTATTGACAGGAGGGGAACTGTCCTATTTTGGAAACAGAAGCTAGAAAGGGCTATTTAATTCTCCAGTACATTTCAGCCAGAATTACAATCCAATCTTTTTCCAACAATTATTATATCCTTTAACAGTTTCTGTAATAACTCAGAAAACCTAACTAGAAAGGAATGTTGTTTATTGTTGAACAACTGTTTTGTAGAGCCATCACAGAGTCTGCATTGTTTTGAAATAGCCTGTTCAGAGATGTTACTACACACCTCTAGAAGAGGTGGGGCTTGAACCCAGGCCTCCACACTTTCACTGTGCCTCAAGGACCTCTAGGTCTGTTTTATGTTTTTCATAATCAACCTGTTCACAGATGTTATTACACCCTTCTGGGGCAAGTAAGACTTGAAACTGGGCCTCCTGACTCAGAGGTAAGGATACTACCACTATGCCACAACAGCCCTCTGGGTCTCTCTTTCTTTTGTTTTGCGACAAGAGTTCTTAGTTTTTTTTGTTTTTAACTATTAATTACCGCCAATAATCATCCATGTGAAAGTCACAGTTGGAAGCCAACATGATTGTCCAAGTATTGGATTTGAACCCATGACCTTGACATTATCAACACTAAGCTCTGATCATCTCAGCTAACCAGCCAGTTCAGGGTCAGCTTTTGTTTATATATATATGGGTCTGCTCATTTTTTGAAATAACTAGGAAACATGATCACACACAACTGAACAAACTTTCCATCAAATCAGTATAACCTTTACTTTTGCTTTTAACTATTAACTAGGACCAGTAATCTAAAGTGCAGCCAATTAGACATTTACATGCAAAACCCATTAGTAGCAATAAAAAACATCAAAAGGGAGGAGGTAGGGGTAGGAAGAGCAGGGAAGGACTAAATCAAAATGGACTTGCAGTGGAAAATAAAGCACTGTTTCTTCTAAAATCCTTAAGGGCTTCCCCTAATTCTGAGGCTGTGTTCTCTATATTTGGCTTTCCCTTAGCTAGGGGAAGCATTCATTTTGTATCCAGCCTTTTGTATAGACAAAGCAATCCTGGTTCTGAAGAGGTTAATGTATATGTTACATTGGCTTCACCTATTCTACTGACAGCACAAATAATTTGTGGATGTTGGCAAGGAGTTCTACCCTAGTTCTCTGAGGGAGCAGATATTGATCTAGTTCCCTCCCCTTCACTGTTTTGATCACACAGCATTACCCTTTGATGTGAAGGGCAGTGCTTGTCACTGGCCACTCGGGTGTTTTTCATATCTTCCTGTTGGTGGCAAAAAAAAAGAGAAAACAAAGAGAAAAAAAAAGAAAAAAACAAGAACAGGAGTGTTCACCCGGTACGGAGGAGGGAGGGAGGGCAGGTCCGAAGACCTCCTCGTGGGTCTGCTCCTGGGCCTGGCCAAACTGGCCATCAACAGGTCGAGGCAGCGGGCCGTGGAGGGGGTCGTTAGGGCCGACTGCCTGCCCCTCTTCCGCGGTTACGTTAGAGCCCGGGTGTCCTTGGAGAAGGAGCACGTGGTGTCCACCAACACCCTGGAGTTGTTCAGGGAGAGGTGGGTGCCGCAGGGAGTGGAGTGCATTATTTCCCCGTCCAACTCTATTTTGATTTAGTCCTTACCCTCCCCTTCACTGTTTTGATCACACAGCATTGCCCTTTTGATGTGAAGGGCAGTGCTTGTCACTGGCCACTCGGGTGTTTTCCTTTCTTCCTGGTGGTGGAAATTGAATAAAGATTCGTGCACTTTGTGTCTTTCACTGTGTCTCACACCTGCACACACACACCATGGGTGCTGGGGAAAAATAAGCACTACCGCAGTTAGGCGGTAGTGTGGGCATAAAAAGAAAATAAACAGGGAATTATCACACAGCTTTGCCCTTTGAAAAAAGAAAAGAAAAAAAGAAAAAAGAAAAAAAAGAACAGGAGTATCTGCTGTCTCTTGTATGCAGCTGTAAATGTAACTGTTTGTTGTAAACTGTTTTTGTAATTTGTTTAATAAAGTAAAAAAAAAGAAACAAGATGCTTGCCCTTTGATGTGAAGGGCACTGCTTGTCACTGGCCACTCGGGTGTTTCTTTTCTTCCTGGTGGAGGAAACTGAATAAAGAATTTGTGCACTTTGTGTCTTTCACTGTGTCTCTCAAAAAAAGAAAAATAGATAGAAAAGAAAAAAAAAGGAGTGTCATCCTGTTCACTTCGAGAGCTAACTCTGAGGGAGCTGGATCAATGTGTGTGAAGGACTCGCAAACAAAAAAGAAGAAAGGAAAAAAAAGAACAGGAATGTCAGACATCCTGTTTACTCTGATCGCTGGGTCTTAGGGCCAAGGGCCCTCTACATGTAAATAAAGGGTGACTGAATACCAGCCTTAGTTGAGTTATTTCAGTGGTGATGAAAGAAAAGCACCCTCCTTTAGAAATTTACTCGCAACAGTCATCTTTGAGTTGGGGTAAGCATTTAGGCATCATGACATTATTTGGGACGCTCTACTGGTTCGATTCTGCTGTCAATGCCTGGGTCCAGGCAAATCACATGTGGACAGATGAAAGTCAACCAGTAATGCTCCTAACAGCTTGTGGACCCGCAGCTTTTTCTGTTATTAGAAGCCTTACTCTCAGTGAGGCAGGTAAAAGCAAGGACTGCAGATGCTGGAAACCAAAGTCTAGATTAGAGTGGTGCTAGAAGAGCACAGCAGGTCAGGCAGCATCCGAGGAGCAGGAAAATCAACGTTTCGGGCAAAAGCCCTTCATCAGGGCCTCCGTGAGGCACTAGATAGTAAAACCTTTCAAGAGTTCACAGATTTAATTAAGGAATATTACGATCCCAAGCCTCCTCTAATTCTGGGATACTATCAGCTTTACTTGGCAATTCAGAACCACGGAAATCCAGACCGGATTTTTGACTAGGTTAAGATGACTAACAGAGGCAAGTTATAGAGTCATAGAGACATACAGCATGGAAACAGACCCTTTGGTCCAACCCATCCATGCACACTCGCAATTGCAGTTAGATGAGGACTCCCAGAAGCATGCTACAATTAATACCGATAAGGGTTTGTACCAACATACGAGTCTGCTATTTGTGGTATTGTCAGCCTGTGCAATTTTTCAGTGGATGATGGAAAATATTTTACAAGGTCTACCCACATCGCATTTATCTAGATGACGTGCTAATAACAGAGAAGACAGAAGAAGGAGCACTTCGGGTACTTGGGATAGCCCTTAGACGTTTCTCCCAGGCGAGTATATGCCTTAGAAGGGAAAAATGTGTATTCCAGACAGCCCAAGTGGCTTATTTGGGCTACAGAGTTGACAAGACTGCGTTACACCCAATGGAAGATAAAGCGAGGACAACCAAAGTGCCCAGGCTCCCGCATCTGTACTGCAGCTTAGATCATTTCTTGGGCTGGTGAATTATTATGCGAAGTTCATATATAATCTGGCTTCCATCCTGGCATTTTTGCATCAACTCTTAATAAAGGGTCAGCCTTGGAAATGGTCAAATAGCCAAGACATAGCTTTTAGGGAAGTGAAGAAACAGCTGTCACCCTCCAAATTGTTGGCACACTATGATCTCAAGTGAGCTTGGCAATAGCATCAGGGTTATTAGCTCACAGGTAACCAATGCAGAGGAACACCCAGTGGTGTATGCAGCCAGGACTTTGGCTAACGCAGAGTGTAAATATACCCAGATAGAGATGGAAGGTTTGGCGGTCGAATTTGGATTCGGTAAGTTCCACCAATACCTTTACGGACATAAGTTCATAATAATAAACCACAAATTCCTGCCAGATCTACTTAAAGAGGACAAGGCAGTGTGACCCATAGCTTCAGGCCAAATTCAGCAGTGGGCACTAATACTCAGCACGTATAATTACAAATTGGAACACTGCCCGGGAGGCCAAGTAGCAAATGCAGATGTATTGAGCTGTCTCTTGCTGGCAGATACACTACCAGTGGTATCATTACTGCAAGAGTCTAAAATATTTTAAAATTTCAGAACACATTTCCAGTCACAGCTGATAATATCAGTCTTTGGACGCAGAACAATCCGGTCTTGGCAAAACTGAAACAGCTGGTGGTGAAGGTGGAAACCAAAGGGCCATCACAACCAGAACTGAAACGTTTTTGGGTCTGGACAGATCAGGTCACAGTAGAGGATGATATATTATTATGGGGAGCAAGAGAGATTGTTCCAAACTGGCTCAACTCCACTAGAGTTTTCCAAGGGCTTTCAAAATGAAGAGGTTGGTGAGACATTCTGTCTGGTGGCCAAGATCGGATGTAGATATAGTCTCATTAGTGAGGCAGTGCCTGGAGTGCCAACATGGACAAAAATTACCTCCATCATCCCTCCCACATTCATGGGAATGGACAGGTAAACCCTGAACTTGGTTACACGTCGACCATGCAGGTCCTTTCATGGGCTCAATGTTCTTAGTCATTGTGGACGCTCACTCAAAATGGTTGAACGTGCATAGAATTCATTTGTCAAACATGGGGATGACGATAGAAAAGCTGTGCACATTTTTTGCCATGCATGGACTTCCAGCAGTGTTCATCATAGGTAATGGGCCATCATTTACCAACAAGGAATTTGAGTATTTCTTAAAGTCAAATAACATTTGACATATAAAGACAGCTCCATACCATCCATCATCCAATAGTCTGGCAGAAAAAGCAGTTCAAACATTGAAGCCAGGCTCGAAGAAACCACCTACAGTTTCACTCGATACCAAACTGTCCCGATTTCTATTTGATCATAGGACCACCTCTCAGGCAATAAGAAGGAGAGCTCCAGCAGAGTTGCTAATGAGAAGATTCTGTATCAGGTTAAATCTGATCTTCTCAGACCTGGGGAAGAGAGTGAAAATGCATAAGGAACCCAATGCTGAACACAAGACTCTGCTAAGCAAGAAGGACAGTTTACTTCCGGGGACAAAGTTTGGTGTAGGAACCATGGGAATGCCTGTGTGGGTAAGAGGCATGGTCGACACGAGGTTAGGTCCAGTGACGCATAAAGTTCAGATAGGTGCGACAATCCTGAACAAGCATGTGGACCATACGAAAGCTGCAAACTCACAAATGGTACAGAAATAAAACACGCCCGGCTCCTCAACAGTCTTTCCAACTGTTCCAGAACCCCTGGGCTCTCCGTTTCTGTCAAGCATTGAAGCGAGCTCTGAATCTGAAGTGGCCATGGCAGATGTTGCCACCTTGATGTCTTTGCTGCCTATAATACAGAATGAATTTCTTCCAAGAGGGCCCAGGCACAAGCTGCTGTGCATTACATATTGCCCAATCTCAGAGGTAGAGTTGGAGGAACATGACCCAATGGTAAAATGCCCCAAAAGGAGCCAAAAAAAAAAAGAACTGGCCTATGTCCTCGAACTCAGAGGAGGAGAGATATAGTGATTGTAATAAGGTCAACCAGGTGGACCTCATAGAATATGAGTTTCCAGATTGATTAATCTGGTCTAATCAGGGAGCTCTGGCTGACAGATAAGAACAGGAATGTCAGACATCCTGTTCACTCAGAGCTGGCTCTGAGACAGCTGAATCTGTGTCATGGATCAGATACAGGCTTCTGTGGAGTTATTTCAGCTAACATGCAATAAATCTTATTATCTAAGAATTGCGTCTCTTTGGTAGATATTCCTCAGCAACATATCCTCTACCAACTAATCACTCATTCAACTCAAGACAAAGCAAAGCAAAGACAAAGGAGGATTGGTGGCAGCAAGCTACCTCAAACAACCCTTTTTCAGTACAGTACAACATAGTGGTAGGAGCAGCAAATACCATAAGGTGCCTGTAGTGGTCATCTGGGAAAGTACCACATATCCTGTCAGTTCTTTAAGAATGTTGTAGCTTTCAAGGAGCTTAACTCATACAAGCAAAAACAAACGTGACCAGCCATTAAAGTTGCCTCAACTCATCCATCCATCCAAAATACAGCTCCATCCTTGCATTTAACCTCAGCCTCACAAAGGGATTTAGCTTCCATTACCATATTACAAATTCATTGCAAATGTTGCTCCTTCTTTGCTCATAAATTATTTCCTGACATCAGTCTTTAAATTTTCTTTTCAGCTGAATTAATGGATCTCACTATGTGGCAATGAAAGATACAGAGCAAAAATATATAAAAGTGCATCAGCCTTGATCAATAAAATGCTTCAGAGAACTGCTATCATCTCTAATCTTCCATATCACAAGCCATCTACCAACATGCATCGCTGGCTTTATCTCTGAATATACAATACAAGCTGTTGGCTCGTTTAGATTCATTCACCAAACTATCAACCCAAACTTCTCCATTAAACCAAAGTTTGGGAGTTGAATGGTTGATATGTCACAGAAATTTAACCACGCCAAGTTTTATAATTGTAAAAGGCAAATAGTGGGGCATAGGTTCATGAGACATAATTGGCCAACAAATTATAGAAACAGAGGGAGGCCATTCATAACCTCAAGCCTATTTCACCATTCAATTAGATCATAGCTGATTTGTACAAACTGCACAAACATACTTTGGTTCCAAAACATTTTAACCCCTTGCCTCACAAAAATCTATTAATCTCTGTTTTAAATATTGAATTGACACCTCAGCTTCACTAAATGATAAAGCATTTTAAATCCAATTCTTTTACTAGATGAGCCATTAATAAGACAAAATGCCTTTGTTTTGAATGTATTGGGAGGGAGGGTTGAATATGAAATACAAAAACAAATTCCAAGACCTCAGTGAAAGGTATTTGGAGCCCAACGTGTTCCTCAATTCAGGCTGGTGGTTTGGGGCAGAAAGGATATAGTTAAAAACAGAATAAATAGGAGGGAAATATGGGCATATGAATTAAATAAACTAGAAAAGGTTCAGAAAAGATCTACAAAGATGTTGCCAGGGTTGGAGGGTTTGAGTTATAGAGAGAGGTTGAATAGGCTAGGGCTGTTTTCCCTGGAGTGTTGGAGGCTGAGGGGTGATCTTATAGAGGTTTACAAAATTATGAGGGGCATGGATAGGGTAAATAGACAAGGTCTTTTCCCTGGGGTGCGGAAGTCCAAAACTAGAGGGCGTAGGTTTAGGATGAGAGGGGAAAGATGAAAAAAGATCTAAACGACAACCTTTTCACGCAGATGGTGGTGCGTGTGAGGAATGGCTGACAGAGAAAGTTGTGGAGGCTAGTACAATTGCAATATTTAAAAGGCATCTGGATGGGTATATGAATAGGAAAGGTTTGGAGGGATATGGGCCAGGTGCTGGCAGGTGGGACTAGATGGGTTGGGATATCTGGGTGGCATGGACGAGTTAAACCAAAGGGTCTGTTTCTGTGCTGTACATCTCTATGACTAATTATTTTCTAGTATCTTTGCTACAGTGTAATTCATAGATCTGAACTCCCCATTGCTGTATAATAAACTAACTTGAAGTGAATTATAAGGACTACCAGATATTTTCTGATTGAGGGACCTCAATAACAAATACTGGTGTACTATGCTTCATTTTAAAACAGGAATGAATGGTTCCAGTATTGGTGGTTGACTTCCGACTGTACTCAAGTACAAGTACAACCTGCTGTGGGACTCAACAAAAATGCCTTCTGACAGTGGTAGTTACCGCTGTAGAACAACTGCTTGGCCATCTCTTTGTTTAGTCACAGAGGTTGTGGCAATTTTATCTAGCCAGACATTTCATGCAGGACTATTTATTGATCTGTATCTAGGCTGCAAATCTGGACCATGTCTGTCATAACTGATTAAAATCAACCTGGATCGAAGACTGGAGAGATAACCTGCAAAGCCTATATATTATTTTTGTTTAAAACTAACCTTATTTTGCCAAGAGTGAGAGTTAAAAGTTCCATGTGTTTATTTTAAGCCCTTCCATACAGAAATGTGTGCAAGATTGAACTGGTTCAAGTTCAGAGTCAGCGCTGAGTGGATAAACTCAGTAAACAATTACCCTGTCATTGGAGAAAGCAAGGAATACACAGGCAATGCATATTAGAAAAAATGCTTTTTAGATTATGACAAGCCTTACTGTCATCTCAAAGAAAGGATCCTGAGAACACTAATACTACAAGGTTACCTTGTTAAATTAATCAAGTTCATTAAAATGAAGGATAGGAGTTCCATTATGGTGGGACACAATATTGTGCTTGAAAAAAAACATTTCCACACAATATTTTCCACCCTCAAATTAAGCATGGTCGAACACTTTTTTTAAAGTAGATCCAACGTCAATAACTCATTCACAGAAAATGGGAAATCTCCATCCAACACTCCTTCACCTAAAGCAGCTGACTGTGCAGCAACTTGGTTAATTTATGTCTCAGTCATTTCAGAAGTTGTTTCTACATTGGTCTTGAAGGAATACCTTTCCTCCATTCCACTCAGGCAGATCTTCAGTGTATCTTGGTATATTTTCACTGGAGCATAGGAGGTTGAGAGGTGACCTGATACAAGCTTATAAAATAATGACAGGTATAGACAGAGGTAATGGGAGTTACCTTTTCCCTAGAATGGGGGGGTTCAAAACTAAGGGGCACATTTTTCAGGTAAGAAGAGAGAAATTTTAAAAAGACGTGAGGCAAATATTTTCCATAGAGGGTGGTTAGCATGTGGAATGAACTTTCTGAATTGGTGGATACAGGTACAATTACAACATATAAAAGACATTTGGATAAATCCATGAATAGGAAAGGTTTGGAGGGATACAGGCCAGGAGAAGGCAGGTGGGACTAGTTTAGTTTGGGATTAAATTCAGCAATGGCTGGTTGGATCAAAGGGTCTGTTTCTGTGCCACATGACTCTATAGCTCTAAATGGGGAAACTGTTGCACACGGCAGCATTAACCATGCTCTTTCTGTAGCAGGTCAGCGGCAGTCAAAGATTCTGCAGCACATAAACTGGAAACCATTTTAGGATGACTTCAGAACAGTTAACATGTGAAGTATTGTTCTCCATAATCGTGAGCCAGGACTTCACAGTGACTGAGAATCCACTCTCGGGTGGAACATCAGGATGTAGGTTTGCTCGCTGAGCTGGAAGGCTCACTTTCAGATGTTTCGTAACATCTTCAGTGAGCCTCCAGATGAATCACCTTTGGTGTTTCCTGCTTTCTATTTATATGTTTGGTTTTCCTTTGGTTGGTGATGTCATTGCCGGTGGTGATATCATTACCTATGGTGATGTCATTTCCTGTTCTTTTTCTCAGGGGGTGGTAAATGGGGTCTAAGTCAATGTCTTTGTTGATAGAGTTCCAGTTGGAATGCCATGCCGCTAGGAATTCTCGTGTGTCTCTCTGTTTGGCTTGTCCTAGGATGGAAGTGTTGTCCCAGTCAAAGTGGTGTCCTTCCTTATCTGTATGTAAAGATACTAGTGAGAGAGGGTCATGTCATTTTATGGCTAGTTGATGTTAATGTATCCTGGTAGCTAGTTTTCTGCCTGTTTGCCCAATGTTGTGTTTGTTACAGGTCTTGCACAATATATTGTAAATGACATTAGTTTTGCTTGTTGTCTGTATAGAGTCTTTCAAGTTCATTAGCTGCGGTTTTAGTGTGTTGGTGGGCTTGTGGGCTACGATGATGCCAAGGGGTCTGAGTAGTCTGGCAACCAGAACTCTGTCAACAAACACATTAACTTGGACCCCATTTAGCACCCCCTGAGAAAAGGAACAGGAAATGACATCGCCATAGGAAATGACATCGCCATAGGAAATAACATCGCCGCAGGAAATGACATCACCTACCCAAGGAAACCCAAACATATAAATAGAATGCAGGGAACACCAAAGGTGCTTTGTCTATAGACTCACTGAAGATGTTACCTAGTATGGTTACGAAACTTTTGAAAATGAACCTTCCAGCTCAGTGAGCCAACCGACATCCAAAACCTCAATCTGAGCTACAAATCTTTTCAAAACTTGCTAAGACAATGTCTACCACATCCCCCATGTGTTATGGTTTGCAGTGACCAAGAATGGATGACAGATTTCCTTTGCTTAAGGACATTAGTGAACCAGATAGGTTTTTACAACAATTAGTCATAGTTCACACAATGTTACTTAGAATAACTCCATGATGAAGTTACACTGCCATCATGGGATTTTGACTCATGTTCCAAATCATTAGCCTGTACCTCTGAATCATTCATGCAGGTACATTATCACTTCAACATCTTTCAAGGTTATGACATGGCCTTCTTCAGGACAATTATGGATGGATAACATGTCAGTTTAGACAGCAATGTCCATGTCCAATGAACAACTGAAGATCTAATTTCTCCCACTGTCTTTAATCCCAAATCTATGCTCAGGATTCTGGGTAATCCAAGATGGAAGACAGGAAAAATTTCTGGCTATAACAGCTGCTCCTTTTTTTGAGGCATTTTAGGTGCTGGAGGGGATTTCCTCGAATTCCAGGAGCAGCAATTACTGTTTTCTATGCTGTTGCATTGTTTTGGAACTTTGGAAAAATAAAAGTCAAAACAACAGCAGTTTTAAAAGGGAAAAGAGCAGACAAAGGAAGCACATGGTGAGGTCAATGTGGGAGAGAGAGAGAAAGAAACTGATACAGCAGTGAACCTGCACAGTTACTGCCTTTGCTGTTTGAATTCATGTATCGCTGGACATTGCAGTGCGTTTGGGAAAATTAACAAAGTGAAATTCACAAGTGATCTTGGAGAAACTGTTTGGGCGAAGTTCATAGCACAGAAGCAGGTATTGTTTTTAAACTGTGACCTACAGAAAGTCTGCATTAGTAAGTAGAGTGGGTTCTTTCTTGATTAGATGTTTTTGGAGATCTGTCTCTTGAAAAAAACTTAAAGTATAAGCCATAACTATTAATTTAACCTGGGGCAGTGTTTTGTAGAGAAATAAGACGGTGTTATTTTCTGGCTCTGTTGATTGTGAAAGAGCAAAAATAGCCTTTAGTAGAGTGATATGCGCTTCTTGTTAGATGTGGGAGTTTAAGGGTTGCTGCAGATTATATCTGTAATAAGTGCTGTTCGTTGCGAATCTTATCAGATTGAATGGATTGGTTGGACAGACAGTTAGAAGCAATGAGGAATTTGCAACAGCAACAGTATGTGATGCATGGCAGTTATAGGAAAGGGGGAAAGTCTCAGATACAGTCACATAGATGGGTTAACTCCAGGAACGGTAACAGAGGTAGGCAGCGAGTGAAGGAGCCTTCTGTGGCTATACCCATTTCAAACAAGTATGCTGTTTGAAAATGTAGGGGGTATGGGATTCTCTGGGGAACGTAGCATGAACAGCCAAGATTCTAGTATTGAGACTGGCTCTAATGCAATGAGGGGTATGTCGGGTTCTAAGAGATCAATTGTGTTCGGGGACTCTCTAGACCAAGGTACAGACAGATGTTTCTGTAGCCAGCAGTGAAAAATCAGAATAGTGTGTTGCTTCCCAGGTGACAGGATTAAGGATGTCTCACAGAGGGTGCAGAATGCTCTCAAGGGGGAGGGGCCAGCAAGGTCATTGTCCACATTGGAACCAACGACATCGGAAGGGAAAAGGTTGAGATTCTGAAGGGAGTTTACAGACAGTTAGGCAGGAATTTAAAAAGGAGGTCCTCGAGAGTATTAATATCTGGATTACTCCCAGTGCTACGAGCTAGTGAGGGCAGGAATAAGAGGATAGAGCAGATGAATGCATGGCTGAGGAGCTGGTGTATGGGAGAAGGATTCACATTTTTGAACCATTGGAATCTTTTTTGGGGTAGAAGTAACCTATACAAGGAGGACGGTTTGCACGAAAATTGGAAGGGGACTAATATACTGGCAGGGAGTTTTGCTAGAGCTGCTTGGGAGGATTTAAATTAGTAAGGTCGGGGCTGGGGCGCGGGGGTGAGACCCAGGCAGATAGTGAGGAAAGAGATTAATCGGAGACTGGTACAGTTGAGAACAGAAGTGAGTCAGACAGTCAGGGCAGGCAGGGACAAGGTAGGACTAATAAATTAAACTGCATTTATTTCAATGCAAGGGGCCTAACGAGGAAGGCAAATGAACTCAGGGAACATGGGATTGGGATATCATAGCAATTACAGAAACATGGCTCAGGGATGGGCAGGACTGGCAGCTTAAGGTTCCAGGATACAAATGCGACAGGAAGGATAGAAAGAGAGGCAAGAGAGGAGGGAGAATGGCGTTTTTGATAAGGGATAGCATTACTGGTGTGCTGAGGGAGGATATTCCCGGAAATACATCCAGGGAAGTTATTTGGGTGGAACAGAGAAATAAGAAAGGGATGATCACCTTATTAGGATTGTATTATAGACCCCCTAATAGTCAGAGGGAAATTGAAAAACAAACTTGGAAGGAGATCTCAGCTATTGTAGGGGATTTTAACTTTCCAAACATAGACTGGGACTGCCAAAGTGTTAAGGGTTTAAATGCAGAGGAATTTGTTAAATGTGTACAAGAACATTTTCTGATTCAGTATGTGGATGTACCTACTAGAGAAGGTGCAAACTTTGACCTACTCTTGGGAAATAAGGCAGGGCAGGTGAATGAGATGTCAGTGGGAGAGCACTTTAGGGCCAGTGAGCATAATTCTCTTAGATTTAAAATAGTGATGGAAAAGGATGGAAAAAGTGATGGATTAGACCAGATCCAAAAGTTGAAGTTCTAAGTTGGAGAAAGGCCAATTTTGATGGTATTAGGCAAAAACTTTCAAAAGCTCGGATGCTGCTTGATCTGCTGTGCTTTTCCAGCACCACACTTTCAACTCTGATCTCCAACATCTGCAGTCCTCACTTTCTCCTAGTCCTTTTTATTTTAGCCAATCAACCTACTTTTGACTGGGTTTTGACAAATTTGATTCTTCTTGATGCATCCAAAGTAAGCATTTTGTTTTTTTCCACCTTTCTGTTAGTGTTTCGATAGACAAGAGTGCAAACATTGGTTGCACATCAAAATCTCAGATGGACAAAATAATGTAACATAACTATAAAAAATCAAAAAAAATCATTGAGTCACCATAAGCCATATCACAAGACATTGGCTAACATATAATAATTTATTTAACATTTTTGAATTGATGATTACAAGGCACATGTTAATATCATAAATTAATCTAATAACTTCTCATTTAATGATCATGGATCTTGAATATTGTCTATAAACTTTACAGAATCACAGAGCAGAATGTTCTGGCTTTGCAGGATGCCTCATTCATCTGCCCAAAAGGTGTTAAGAACACCAAGGTGACTCTTCAGAGGTAGGCCTGCCATATTTTCTTCCAATCAGGCAGTTTAGTGGTGGGTCTTCCTCTGAGATCAAATAGCTGGGGGGGCAGGTGTCCTGTTCTGTGAGAGGTGCAAGACTATCAGTTGATGATTGCTGAGGCACTTAGCCAAGCTATAGCGAAGGCCATGGCTGCTGCCAGAAAGACACTCAAGATAACATGGATCATGGTGTCAACCTTTGTGGGGCTGGGGATTATAGGGCAAGGGGGAAGGGGAAGTGGAGGCAATGAGGAGGTATGTCCCTCAATATGCAGCTCTCTTTCCGATTTCCAGCTGCTTGTTATAGCACAAATTAGTACTAAGACTATTCTACCAAAAGATATTGGTGTAGAATTATGCCATTTGGCCCATTGAGTCTTCTGTACCATTCAATCATGATTGATATGTTTCTCAGTCCCATTCTCCTGCCTTCTTCCCATAACTCTTGATCCTCTTACTCATCAAGAACCTATTCAAAGACTTGGCCTCCACAGTGTTCTGCAAAAATGAGTTCCACAGGTTCACCATGCTCTGACTAAAATAAATGCTCCTTATCTCAATTCTAAAGGGTCATCTCTTCAATTTGAGGTTGTGCCCACATGTCTAACTCTCTCCACTCATGAAACATCTTCTCCACATCCACTTTATCAAAGTCTCCCAGTATTCTGTAAGTTCCAATGATATCCCCATCCTTCTAAACTCCATTGAGTCCAGATCTCAACCATTCCTTATATGACCAGCCTTTCATTCCTGGGGTCACTCTTGTGAAACAATTCTGGACACCCTCCATTTTCTGTACATACTTCCTTCGATACAAGCCCAAAACTGCTCACAATATTCCAAATATGGTCTGACCCTCAGCAGTACATCTCTACTCTTATATTCAGACCCTCTTGAAATGAATGCTAACAATACATCAGCCTGGCTGACTGAGAACTGAACCTGCTTGTTAACCTTAGGAGTCCTAGTTCAGGATTGTCTTAAGTCAATTTGTCTTTCAGATTTCTGAAGCCTTTCCCCATTTACAAATTGTATTCACCTCTATTCTTCCTACCAAAGTGTTTAACCTTACACTTTCCCACATTGTATTCCATCTTCTATTTTTTTTTGCCTACTCCCCTGGCCTGTCCAAGTCCTTTTGCCGTCTCCCCATTTCCTCAACACTACCTGTCCCTCCACCTGTGTATCATCTGCAAGTTTAGTAACAATGCTCTAGGGTCCTCTGTTCAGTTGTTTGTTAATGCATAACATGAATAGTTAAGGTCCTAAAACTGACCCCTGTGGACCTCCACTAGTTATTGCTGCCATCTTGAAAAATATTTTGTCTCTACCCTCTGCCTTCTGCTAGTCAGCCAGTCATCTATCCATGCCAGTATCTCGGCCCTAATACTCCTGTCTTATTTCGCAGCCTTTTGTGCGACACCTTGTCAAAAGCCTTCTTGTAATCCAAATGGATCACATCTAACTGATTCTCATGACCTCCTCAAAGAATTCTAACATATTTGTCAGGCATTGAAAGATCTAACTAATGTCCCATCTGTACCCCTTTAACAAAACAAATTGAATTGACTGCCCCTCATCTTTCTCTGTTAGAGCTGAGATATTTGCAACCTGGATGGGAATAGACCCTTAAGTTGTCATTATTTAACCACTTTAGGGCTTAATTGGCAGCAAGCTGGGAAAGCTAAACCTGGGCCTCACCCTAAAGCAAATATCTGCAACCAACTTTGTTGCTTATTCGAAGCGTAGCAACTTCACAAAACCATTCTTAATTCAAATAGATTGAACATCTAATATGACAAGAGTTGCAAAACCTCTATTCTGATCAAGTTGTTTTAGCATGGTGAAACTGGTACTTACAGTTCTGCAGTTCCAATAATATATTGGAAAAGGTGATTTTCAATTTTTATGTTCATACTATAAATCTTTTGGATGAATGATGCAGTGCTTCACATAAAATATATTTTGTGGCGATGAATCTCAGCATTTTCGCAATGTGCACATATCAAAATTTTCGAATTACATTTAATCAACCTGTTCAGAAATGTTATGACATCTCAGGATAGGTGGAATTTGAACACGCCATCTAGCTAAAATTAATCATGCTATCACTGTGCCATAGATCCCGAAAAACATTTTATATTCTGGTGTTAACAATACAAAGTATGCTAATTAGAACACATTCACTGGGGTCTTAAACAATTTGCTTGCTATAATGAGGTATGCATCATAATGAATGTCCCATAACAAGGCATAAAATGTAACATGAAAACGTCAGTAACAAAGGACCAACAACGTAATGAGGAAGAAAATGTTATGATATTTATTTGGTGAAGGTCGGACATGTGGTAAAATGTGTTAAGTGGCACTAGCAGAGTCATTAGGTACATTTAAGCACCTGCTGGATATGCACATAGTCAAAAGTAAACCGAGGGGTGCGTAGGTAAGGTTATTTTATTTTACATTAGGATTAATCCTCGGCACAACACAGGCCGATGGACCTGTTCTGTGCTGTACTTTTCTATGTTCTATGTTCTAAAAGCTGATTGGGAGCAGATGTTTTCAGGTAAAGGGAAGGCTGGAAAATGGGAAGCCTTCAGAAACGAGATAACAAGAATCCAGAGAAAGTATATTCCTGTTAGGCTGAAAGGAAAGGCTGGTAGGTATAGAGAATGCCGGATGACCAAAGAAATTTGAGGGTTTGGTTCAGAAAAAGAAGGAAGCATATGTAAGGTACAGACAGCAGAGATCGAGTGAATCCCTAGAAGAGAATAAAGGCAGTAGGAGTATACTTAAGAGGGAAATCAGGAGGGCAAAAAGGGGACATGAAATAGCTTTGGCAAATAGAATTAAGAAGAATCCAAAGGGTTTTTCCAAACATATTAAGGACAAAAAGATAACTAGGGAGGGAATAGGGCCCCTCAAAGATCAGCAAGGTGGCCTTTGTGTGGAGCCAGAGAAAATGGGGGAGATACTAAATGAGTATTTTGCATCAGTATTTACTGTGGAAAAGGATATGGAAGATATAGAAAGTAGCGAAATAGATGGTGACATCTTGCAAAATGTCCAGATTACAAACGAAGAAATGCATGTCTTGAAACGCATAAAGGTGGATAAATCCCCAGGACCTGATCAAGTGTACCCGATAACACGGTGGGAAGCTAGAGAAGTGATTGCTGGGCCTCTTGCTGAGGTATTTGTATCATCGATAGTCACAGGTGAGGTGCCAGAAGACTGGAGGTTGGCTAAAGTGGTGCGACTCTTTAAGAAGGGTAGTAAGGACAAGCCAGTGAACTATAGACCAGTGAGCCTGATCTCAGTGGTGGGCAAGTTGTTGGAGAGAATCCTGAGGGACAGGATGTACATGTATTTGGAAAGGCAAGGACTGATTAGGAATAGTCAACATGGCTTTGTGCATGGGAAATCATGTCTCTCAAACTTGATTGAGTTTTTTGAAGAAGTAATAAAGAGGATTGATGTGATCAATATGGACTTCAGTAAGGCGTTCGACAAGGTTTCCCATGGGAGACTGGTTAGCAAGGTTGGATCTCATGGAATACAGGGAGAATTCACCATTTGGATACAGAACTGGCTCAAAGGTAGAAGACAGACGGTGGGGTGGAGGGTTGTTTTTCAGACTGGAGGCCTGTGACCAGTGGAGTGCCACAAGGATCGGTACTGGGTCCTCTACTTTTTGTCATTTACATAAATGATTTGGATGCAAGCATAAGAGGTACAGTTAGTAAGTTTGCAGATGACACCAAAATTGGAGGTGTAGTGGACTGCGAAGATTACAACAGGATCTTGATCAGATGGGATCCAAAACTGCTGCCTGAACTGCTGTGCTCTTCCAGCACCATTAATCCAGAATCTGGCTTCCAGCATCTGCAGTCATTGTTTTTACCTCTTGATCAGATGGGCCAATGGGCTGAGAAGTGGCAGATGGAGTTTAATTCAGATCAATGCGAGGTGCTGCATTTTCGGAAAGCAAATCTTATCAGGATTTATACACTTAATGGTAAGGTCCTAGAGTGTGTTGCTGAACAAAGAGACCTTGGAGTGCAGGTTCACAGTTCCTTGAAAGTGGAGTCACAGGTGGATAGGATAGTGAAGGCGGCGTTTGGTATGCTGTCTTTTATTGGTCAGAGTATTGAGTACAGGAGTTGGGAGGTCATATTGCGGCTGTAAGGACATTGGTTAGGCCACTGTTGGAATATTGCGTGCAATCCTGGTCTTCCTATCAGAAAGATGTTGTGAAACTTGAAAGGGTTCAGAAAAGATTTACAAGGATGTTGCCAGGGTTGGACAACTTGAGCTGTGGGAAGAGGCTTAATAGGCTGGGGCTATTTTCTCTGGAGCTCGGAGGCTGAGGGGTGACCTTCCAGAGGTTTACAAAATTATGAGGAGCATGCATAGGATAAATAATCAAAGTCTTTTGCCTGGGGTTGGGGAGTCCAGAACTAGAGGGCATAGATTTAGGGTGAGAGGGGAAAGATATAAAAGAGACCTGCGGGGCACCGTTTTCACACAGAGGGTGGTACGTGTATGGAATGAGCTGCCAGAGGATGTGGTGGAGGCTGGTACAATTGCAACATTTAAGAGGCATCTGGATGGGTATATGAACAGGAAGGGTTTGGAGGGATATGAGTGGAATGCTGGAAGGTGGGACTAGATTGGGTTGGAATATCTGGTCGGCATCAACGGGTTGGACCAAAGGGTCTGTTTCCATGCTGTACATCTCTATGACTCTCTTCATATTGATTTGACAACCAATAGAAATAATCTGTTAATATTGACCTATTTAAAATTCTTTCATAATTTTTATGACTCTCAATTAGGCATATGGTCATACTCTCCTGTCCTGATGAAAATTAATCTCGATATATCGAGTTTTCTTTCGTTATCGGAAGGATGTTGTGAAATTTGAACGGGTTCAGACAAGATTTACGAGGATGTTGCCAGGGTCGGAGGATTTGAGCTAACAGGGAGAGGTTGAATAGGCTGGAACGGTTTTCCCTGGAGTATTGGAAGCTAGCTTAGGATAAGAGGGGAAAGATATAAAAGAGATGTAAGGGACAATTTTTTCACGCAGAGGGTGGTGCATGTAAGGAATGAGCTGCCAGAGGAAGTAGTGGAGGCTGTTACAATTGCAACATTTAAAAGGCATCTGGATGGGTATATGAACAGGAAGGGTTTGGAGGGATATGGGTGGAATGCTGGCAAGTGGGAATGAATCGGTTGGGATATCTAGTCGGCATGGATGAGTTGGACCAAAGGGTCTGTTTCCATGCTGTAGCTCTCTATGTCTCGCAAACTACTGTTTTTGTGAAAGAGTACACTGAACAGAATGTGGCTGAAGTGTTCAAATTTCAACATTTATTGAAGGAAGACGCACTTACATAGTGCTTTTCATGACCATCTGACACCCCATCAGATTTTTCAGCCAATAAAGTACTTTTTGAATAGTGGTCTATATTACATTGTAGGAAATATAGCAATTAATTTGTATACATCAAGCTCCCGTGAACAGAAATGTGATGATGACCAGATAATAATTTTTGTGACATTGAAGTTAAGTATTGCTTGATCATCTTCAAAATAGTGCCATCGGATCTTTTTCATCCATCTGGGCAAGTTTCAATTCAACAACTCAACCGAAAGATGGCATCTCTGACAGAACTGAACTGCCTCAGTATTGTATTAGTGTCAGCCTTGATTTTTGCTGAAGTCCTGGAATGGGACTTGAACCAATATACTTGTGCCTCAGAAGTGAATGCACTACCAAATTGAGCTGACAATTAAAAAGTGATTTTGAAGCAAAAATAAATGTCGATAGCAAAGCAATTTTAAAGTTTGGTTACTTGAATAATATAATTTAATATATAATTGGTTTCATTATTCAGTGGAAAGTTGAGGAACAGTTAACTGGAAGGTTGTGAGAAATAATCAAAAACATTAAGCAATGTCAAGCAAGTCAATATATGAAAATACATTAAGGAACACACTAGATCAGAAACACATCTCAAAAATTCACATTCCATTTCCTTTCTACTTCCTTTCGTTTGAATAAATGCAGTTAAGAGAAATGTTAATCCAAGAACAGCTTTGCAAAAATAAGATGTAACATTTTGGATCAATGAAAAGGTGAACAGCTGGTTATTTCTTCCAAGTCAAGCACTTTGAATTAGACTTTGAAACAGCTTTTCTTTGGTGTTTAACCATCAATTCCCCCAAGAATTATGCAATTTCTTGGTCAGGGCTAAATACATGCCAAAACTAAATGCAGGAGCACTACATCTTCCCAGCATCAATAACCAAATATTTTAATGGCATTAGGTTGCACAGTTGACATTGATAGAATGAAGTTTAGATTTGATATCAAATCAAATTTGTACTCAAGACCCAACAGCCATCAAGCACTATCACATAATTTGTCTTCAGCTCACTGCTGCAATATTCCTGGGTATTACTCATGGTAGCCAGCAATGTCAGCAGAGGGACAAACACTCCCATTAGCATGCTCCCCACAGAGCGCAAGGCTAGTCAGCTTTGAGAAACTGGAGCTGATTTGTTGATTTTTGGGATGCAAGTTCTAGAGGAACCCAATGTACAACTTCAATCATAGAGTCATAGAGATATGTAGCATAGAAATAGACCCTTCAGTCCAAGTCATTCATGCCGACCAGATATCCTAAATTAATCTAGTCCCATTTGCCAGCGTTCGGCCCATATTCCTCAAAACCCCTCCGATTCATATACCCATTCAAATGCCTTTTAAATGTTGTCATTGTACCAGCCTCCACTGCTTCCTCAATCCATACATACCACACTCTGTATGAAAAAGTTGTCCCTTAGATCCCTTTTAAATCTTTCTCCTCTCATCTTAAGCCTATGCCCTCTAGTTTTGGAATCCCCTATCCCAGTGAAAATACCTTGCTTATTCACCCTATCCATGGCCCTCATGATTTTATAAACCTCAATAAGGTCAGCCCTCAGTCTCCGATGCTCCAGGGCAAATAGTCCCAGCCCATTCAGCCTGTCCCTATAGCTCAAATTCTCCAACCCTGGCAACATCCTTGTAAATCTTTTCTGAACCTTTTTAAGTTTCACAATATCCTTCCTATAGCACGAAGACCAGAACTGCATGTAGTATTCCAAAAGTGGCCTAACCCATGCCCTGTACTCAATGCACTGACCAACAAAGGCAAGCATGTCAAAAGCCACCCACTGAGCTTGCAATTTACATATGGGGGACCCATTCAAAATGATGACATTAAACACGTGTGTGGTAAGCTTCAGAACAGACAAGCAGTTCTCAGCCATCTTCCACCTCAACCACTCAGATGAGGGCAGAAGGTCCAGGACAAATCTACTTCAAGCAAGTGGCACTGGATCCTGATACTTGAAGGAATAACAATGCTGAAGCAAAGGTGCACAGTGTATTCAGGCCAGCAGCTTTCCTAATTGCCAGGCTGGCCAAGAAGAATTTAATCAATTTTCTCAGTCTTCGTTATTCTATAGGTAGCACGATGAGCTGCACACATCAACATTGTCAAACCAGCTTTAGCAAGAGCTCACTTTGCATTAGAAATATGAGCAAGCAAATGAAGAACTGCCAGTTATATACATAAAGATTTACTGACACGTAATTCCCAAATAGCAAAAGTTCTACATATAAACCTTTTAAGCAAGCAAGCTCACATACAGATTTTTTTCTCTGGTATTGTTGGGAAGGTCAGTATTTATTGACCATCCTAATTGTCCTAGATCAAGTGTGTTGAGCTGCCTTCTTGAATCGTGAAGTAGGTACACTCACAAGTGCTGTTGGGAATGGAGCGCTAGCATTTTACCCCAGAGACCAAAAAAGAGATAAGGATAAATACTTGAAGAGGGGAAAAAAAGCAAGGTTATGGGAAAAGGGCAAGGGAATGGAGCTATTTCGGTAGTTCTTTCAAAGAGCTGGCAGAGACATCAATGGCTGAACAATCCACTTTGACATTTATATGATTGCTTGAATTTATGAAATTGTGATGTGAGTGACTTGAAAGCAAATTTGGACATTACTTCCCTCATCCTTCCCAGTGGTGGACTGGTCCTGGGTTTAGAATATACTGCCAAAGATGCTTGGGTGACTTGTTCTAAATGCACACTACAGTCAATAAATCTTTCAAACAACAGTCCACAATTTAATCTCAGGATACCAAACTGACAATTTGACAGTTTGAAATTATAAGGTCAGAAGTCCAACAACACCAGGTTTTGGTCCAATAGGTGTACGTGAAATCACAAGCTTTCGGTGTGCTGCTCCTTCATCAGGTGAAGTCACCCATAACCTAGTGTCATGTGACTTCTGACCTTATCCACCCCAGTCCAACATCAACACCTCCACATCATGAAATTATATAGTAAATGATTATATCACTATTACTGTAAATAAATTTAATAACATACATAAAAATATTATGGGCAGCACACTGAAGTTTCAATTTCCTTTAGCTTATTACTGTCTTTAAATTATCCACAGGCTTCACCAAATGCTGTCATCATTCCTGAAAGAAATATGTGCTCCTTTTGCAATTTCAGAAACATTTTGAAATGTATCATAAATTAATGCATGGGGGTGAGGGTGGTGGTTGAAGAGGCGGGTGAGTGAGGGAAGGGAGCTGTTAGGGAAGGAACTTCAAGACTTTGACCCAGTGACAGTGAAGCAATGGCACTGTTGTTCCAAGTTGGGATGGTGAGTAACTTGGACCAACTTTGCTTCTGACTGATGCCCAGTCTAGCTCAGATTAAATAAAAACTGAAAGAACACTAAATGCTGCAAATCAGAGACAAAAATAGAAATTATTGGAAAAGCTCAGTAGGTCTGGCAGCATCTGTGGAGGAAAATCAGAATTAATGTTTCAGGTCAAGTGAGGCATTTTGGGGAAGGACCACTCAAACTGAAATGTTAACTCTGATTTCTCTCCACAGATGCTGCCAGACCTGCTGAGTTTTTCCAACAATGTCTATTTGTTTCTACCTCAGATAAACCTGGAAGAGGAAGGTGTCTGAAAAACGAAGTTAGCAATCTCACATTGCTCAAAGACAAAGAACTGTGGACGCTCGAAATCAGAAATAGAAACAAAAATTGCTGGAAAAACTCAGCAGCTTTGGCAGTATCTGTGGACAGAAAGCAAAGTTAAAGTTTCAGGTCCAATGACCCTTCTAAAGAACAGAAAGTTCTCTCTATAGATGCTGCCCAATCTGCAGTTTCTCCAGCAATTTTTGTTGTTCTGTCTCACATTGCTACAATGCAGTAAATCCATGAGTAGTTTTCTTCACTAAGATGATGCTGCTGCCAAGACAAAATTATGTTTTGCTTAGCACGTCAATGAGTTCTGTAATGTATGAGTTTCAACGCTGATGTGCTGCCATGTATGTAAATCACACTAAATAAAAATCAAAAGAACTGTGAATGCTGTAAATCAAACTAAAACAGAAGTTGCCTGAAAAATCTCAGCAGATCTGGCAGCATCTGTGAAGAGAAATCAAAGTTAACATTTTGGATCCAGAACTGAGGAAGTCATGTAAGTCATACTCGTGGACTGTATCAAACAAAGGATACCACTGACCATTCGCAGAAGATAGCACATTGATTGTGCTCAACCAGTCTGCGCTTGCAAGTCTCAGAGAAGTATGTCCACCATTAAAATTGATTCTGCTACTGGAACTCATTAATTAAATAATCCAGACTGTGGTAATAGTTATATTGGAAACCAAGGTAAGATCATTAGTAAGGCTTGTAGTGTAATGTATTTGCATATCAGAGCCTACATAAATAAAGACACATGACCCTAGTTTTGTAGACAAAAACAATTTGTGCATACAGTGTAAATTTGAGATAGCCAATTTCTACTACATCTCAATGGCAACATCATGATGAATCAGAATCTACCTGCCTGGTCTGTAAAATAACATAAAAACTGATGGTTAACTGTTCTTATTGCATCTCCATTCCAATGACGGCTCAACCAATCATCACCCTCTTCTCATGCTATATAAAATGGTGTCCCTTTGTTGAAGTCTGTGTCTTACATTCCAGTTCTGATGAGTTCATGGAAAGCTTGGTCTCCTTTTAGCAATATTTAAGTTCTTCATCCCCCCCGGAAGTTGATAGTTCTAAAGAGAAGTCACACTGAAATCATAACAGTAATCTATTTCTCTCTTTACAGATGCTGCCAGACTTGATGAGTTTCTCCAGTATTCTTTGTGTTGTTTCAGATTTCCATCATCCGTAGTATTTTTACTTTTATTAATAGGATGTTGATTGTGGTGAATTCAGCAATGGTAACGTCATTGAATATAAATGGAGTGATGGCTGAAGAAGACTAGTGTTCTGGAACAGGACACAGAGGCACTGCTGGTCATCACCATCGATGACTACGAACTCAATATTGTCCATCAGTTGATATACCTTGGTTCAACTATCACTGACAACCTCTCTTTGGACACAGAGACCGACAAAAGGATCGGGAAAGTAGCCTCAGCTCTTGCTCGCCTCTCGGCTCGAGTATGGACAAATCCCAAGCTGACAGTGAAGACAAAAATGTCAGTCTACAATGCCTGCGTCTTAAGAAAACTGCTGTACGGCAGTGAAACATGGAGTACATACGCCAGACAGGAGATAAGACTGAACACCTTCCACTTGAGTATCCGCTAAATCCTGTGTATATCCTGTCAACACAGTACCCAATTTAGCAGCCCTATCATGCGCTAGCTTTCCCAGCATGTACACACTGCTCAGGCAGCAGAGACTACACCGGCTGAGCCAGGTCCACCAGATAGAAGACAGCCCCATCCCAAAGGATATATTCAATGGAGAGCTCGCACCTGTGAAGAGACCCACTGGGCATCAAGCCAACCTAAGGAAGGTGTTACCGAAGTACCACCAGAACACTACCTGCCCCACTAGGGGCCTGAACATTTTAGACCACTGCTACACAACTGTGAAGGATTCTTACCGCTCTATCCCCCGCCGTCATTTCAGGAACTCCGACCACAGTGCTCTTCTTCTCCTGACTTACAGGCAAAAGCTCAAGCAGGAGACCCCCTCGCGGATACAGGTACAGTGCTGGTTGGAGGAGGCAGAGAATCAAGTCCGGTGCTGTCTGGATTTGGCTGATTGAGCCATATTCAAACAGTCTGCACGTACTTTGGACGAGTACGCCACCACCGTCACAGACTTTATCAACAAGTGTGAGGAGGACTGTATACCGAGGAAGTCAGTCTGGGTGTTCCCCAACAGGAAACCCTTGATGAATCAGGACATATAGAAACTGCTAAAAATCAGGTGTGAGGCCTTCAGATGAGGAGGCCCATTCAAATATAAAGAATCCAAGTATGACCTTCACAGAGCCATTAAGACAGCCAAGGACCAATACCGATCCAAACTAGAGACCCAGACAGACACCCGGCAACTATGGAAAGGACTGAATAACATCACATGTTCTAAAAAGAGACAGTGCAAGATAGCAGACAATGACACATCCTTCCCAGATCATCTCAATGCCTTCTATGCTCACTTTGAACAGAAGTTTGGCATAGAGGCAACACCTATTCCGACAAGCCCTGACAAACCTATCCCAACAGTCGCTGCATCAGAGTTCAGATCAGTTTTCCTTCATGTGAATCTAAGGAAAGCAATGGGACCAGACGGAGTACCAGGCCATGCAATCAGAGCACGCGCAGATCAACTGGCCAAGGTCTTCCCAGACATCTTCAGCCTCTCCCTGCAGCAGATCACTGTCCCTGTCTGTTTCAAGAGGGCCAACATCATCCCTGTACTTAAGGCTCATGCAGCATGTTTCAATGATTACCGCCTGGTGACCCTAACTTCGGTGGTCACGAAGTGCTTTGTAAGGCTGGTCGTGGGATTAATCAACACCAGCCTCGCCACTACTCTTGACCCACTCCAATTTGCCTATCAGAACAACTGATCCACGTCAGATGCCATGTCACTTGCCCTTCACTCCTCCCTAGAACATCCAGATACCAAGAACAGCTGCATAAGAATCCTACTCATTATCTACAGTTCAGCCTTCATCACTATTATCCCCCCAAGACTGACTACGAAACATAGTGATCTCGGACTAAGCCCCACTCTCTGTAACTGGATCCTTGGTTTCCTGACCCACAGTGAAGATTGGGGAAAATATTCCATCCTCACTAACACTCAACACTGGATACCCCCAGGAGTACATACTCAGCCCCCTATGTACTGACTGCATACCCATGACTGCGTCGCCAAATACCAGACTAATGGCATTTAGAAGTTCGCTGATGACACCACCATAATCAGTTGAACTCAGATGGTAACAAAACAGACTACAAACGGGAGGTGGAAGACCTGGAAAAATGGTGCACAGAGAACAACCTAGCTCTCAATGCCAGCAAAACCAAGGAACTCATTGTTGACTTTCGGCGGGATGTTACTCATGCCCCCCCCCCCATACATTAGCAGCACAGAGGTGGAACGAGTGGAGAGGGTCAAGCTCCTCAGAGTGGTCATCCACAACAAGCTTTCTTGGACTCTTCATGTGGATGCACTGGTTACAAAGGCCCAACAACGTCTCTTCTTCCTCAGACAGCTGAGGAAATTTGCATTATAGTTGCACCATCGAGAGCATTCTGTCTAGATGTGTCACTACCTGGTATGGCAAATATACCATTCAAGATTGGAGATGGTTACAGAGAGGGGTGAACTCAGCCCAGACAATCATGAAGGCCAATCTCCCATCTATAGAATCCATCTACCAGGCCCACTGTCAAGGAATAGCCGCCAGTATTCTTAAAGATCCATCCCACTCTAGCAATGTTTTTCTACAACCTCTACCACTGGGGAGAAGGTACAGAAGCCTGAACACACGCACCAGCCAGTTTTCTAACAGTTTCTACCGTACTGTAGTTAGAATACTGAATGGACTCTCAAACTCTTAACATTTGCCTGTACCTATGTTTTTGTTTTTGCCACTGTCTACCTATTATTTACTATCTATGCTACTTAACTATGTGATCTGCCTGCATTGCTAGCAAGACAAAACTTTTCACTGTGCCTCAGCACACGTGACAATAAATTCGATTCAATTCAATTCAATCCCCAGCTGTGTGTACAAGGGGCATGAAGGCGCTCAATATCATTACAGAGCCTTGGGAAAGGCTTGCAACTGACCTCACGAAATGGAGAAGCACCCTGAACCAATAACTGAAAACAGGGGAAAAGAAGCTGAGGAGTACTGCAGCAGCAGACACGCAGGAAGGAGTGCAGCAGCTTTAGCAGATCAACAACCATATTCACATGTGACCTCTGCAACTGGGACCATCACTCTAGTATTGGTGTCTTCAGTTAAACGCGACGTTGCTTCAGTGAAGCAGAAAGCTAGAAAAGCAAGGATGCAACCCATGGTCAGCCATGACTGAAAGGGGCCTCATGAGTAGATCCTGTCTTGTTGGAGATGGTCATTACCTGTTACTTGGTGTGTGGTGTGAATGTTACTTGCTATAGATCAACTCATCCATGAATGTTGTCCAGGTCCTGCTACAACTGGACAGGGACTGCTTCAGTATTGTTTTATGAGTCAGGTGCTCAACATTGTGCAATCAGCAGTAAATATAAAAAGGCAAAGGGTGATCAAAATGAACATAGGTCCCTTACAAATTAATCTGAGGAGATAGTTATGGGAAAGAGGGAAATAGCAATATGAGTGAAATAGATATTTTGCGGCATTCTTCACTTTGGAAATTACTTTGAACATCCCATTAGCACTGAAGAATACAAGTGTGGAATTAAGTAGCGTTACCATCACTAGAGAAGTAATATTAGAAAAAACTAGTGGAACTAAAAGCATATAAGTCCCTGGCCCTTAAGGCTTGCATCCTGGGATTCTTAAATAAGTAGCAACAGATATATAGTGAATTCATTGGTTGTAATTTTCCAAGAAATCCTTGTATTCTGGAGTTGTCACACAGGATTGAAAATTGACAATGTGACACCCCTATCCCAAAGGGGAGAGAAGCAAAAGCAGGCCAATAGGCCAATTAGCCTAACATCTATTGTGGGAAAATTGTTGGAATTACTTAAGGAAGTAATAGCAGAACATTTGGAATACCTTAATCTAATCAAGCAAAGTAACAGGGCTTCATGAAAGGGAAATCATGTCTGTAGAAAAGTCTTACTGAAACTGTACAAGGTGCTGGTGAGACCATATCTGCAGGACTGTGAACAGCTTTGATGCCCTTGTTTAAAGAAAGATATTTCATTGGAGGAAGGTCAGAGAAGGTTCTCGAGGATAAACCCCAGTATGGAAGGAGTGTCAAAAGCAAAGGCTAAATAGCTTGGTATTCTACTTACTGGAGTTTAGAAGAATGAAAGGTGATCTTGAAACACAGAGGATTCTTAAAGGGCTTGACAAAGTAAATGCAGAACAGATGTTTCCCCTCAAGTGAGAGTATAGAACCAGAAGGCATAATCTGAGAAAAATGGGACATCAATTTAAGAGTGAGATGAGAAGGAATTTCTTCTCTTGGAGGGTTGCAAGTCTTTGACACTCTTTACCACAGTGAGAAATGGAAGTTGGGTCTTTGTATATATTTAAGAATAAAATAGATTTTGATTAATACGGGAATCAAGGGTTATGGGAGTGACAAAGTCAGATCGATCACAATCCTGAATGACAGAACAGCCTCAAGGGGTTGAATGGCCCACTGTTATTCTTATTTCTTATGGTTTATATCCCCATTTCTGACATTACGACAGAGAAAAGATCATTGATAGAAAAGTTGAAGATGGTTGGGCCTAGGGCACTATCCTGAGGAAGTCCTGTAGCTATGTCCTGGAACTGAGATGATTGACCTCCAACATCTTAAACCATCTTCCTCTGTACTAGGTATGACTCTAAATAGTGAAAAGCTTGCTCCATATGCCCTCACCTCCACAATTCCCAGCGATTTTAGCTATGCCACAACTCTTAGATACTATTCACAGTTAAATATAGCCTTGATGCCAAGGATATTTGCTCTCATCTCACTTTGGGAGTTTATATTTGAACCAAGGTTGTAATGAGATCAGGAGCTAAGTGACCAAGCTGAGGAATCTGAACTGAGAAATTGAGTGGCAGTAAGCAGGTTATTGCTAAGTTCATATGGCTTGATAGCATGAGTGATGATTGAGAGTAGATCAATGGGGCAATTATTAGCTGGGTTTGATATGTCCTGTTCTTTGTGTGTAGGACATACCTGGGTCATTTTCTATCTGGCTGGGTAGACGAGTGTTGTAGCAGTACTGGAATAGATTGACTAGGGAAAACTGTTCTACAATACTAGCTGCTTCTTTAGTGGACTTTTGCATCTTTACCAATCTATCCCTGCCTTTTCTGAACCTTTGATTGTCTCCTTTCTTCTCTGTCACATTTTGTCTGCTTGGATTTCCAAATTTGCCCTATATCACCTTAATTTGGACTTCACAACATTCCCTGGTCTATAAACTCATTTTAAATTGTTTTTCAACTTTCAATTACCCCTTTTGTAGCTATACTTCATGGTACCCACCCGCTATAGCAGCAGTGCTTGATCAGAGTTCAGAGTACTTTCATTACATCTAGCTTTTGCAGTGTGTAAACTGTACCAATTTCAAAGCTTTCCTTGCCTGACCA
The DNA here is from genome assembly GCF_047496795.1 of Chiloscyllium punctatum. Taxonomy (NCBI): domain Eukaryota; kingdom Metazoa; phylum Chordata; class Chondrichthyes; order Orectolobiformes; family Hemiscylliidae; genus Chiloscyllium; species Chiloscyllium punctatum. The sequence goes on from NC_092778.1 coordinate 10,167,896, forward strand.
GGGATTTCAACTTTACTCATAAGCCTGCCTTGCCCATTTGCTTTCCGGTTGAACTTTGAGGATTGCTGCCACCAGATCATCGCCACTCAATGCAGGTTGCAGCCACCTTGGAGTGACTCTATGGAGTTCCTCTTTCCTGCTGCTACACATTTCTTACCAAGTCTGAAGTGCTTCATACCATCCACTGGAGACTCTGATTTGTTGAATCGTGCCATGAGGTTCCCTTCTGCAGGGTTCTCAATGTTCATCTCTTACAACTAGTGACTGGCTGCATGATCAGTCTTCATATAGTTCTGTCCAAATAATCTTCAGACAACCACCACCATCAGTCTGTAGGAGACAACTAAATGGAAATCACACTGGGTTTTAAAAATTCATTTGTGGGATGTGGGTGTCGCTGGCTCGCCAGCCTTAAGGGCAACTAGAGATGGGCAATAAAGATAGTGGTGAGCTTCTTGAACCGCTGCAGTTCACCTGCTGTAGGTTGACCCATATTGTCCATTAGGGCAGGAACTCCAGTATTTTGACTCAGTAATATGAAGGAATGGTGATATATTTCCAAGGCAGGATGGTGAGTGGCTTGGAGGGGAACTTGCATGTGGTGGTGTCCCCATTTATCTGTTGCCCTTATCCTTCTAGACAGAAGTGGATTGTGAGTTTTAAAGGGGCTGAGGATCTTTAATGAATTTTTGCAGTGCATACTGTAGACAGTACACACTGCTGCACTGAATGCCAGTGGTGGAGGGAGTGAATGCTTGTGAATATCGTGTCGAGAGTGTGGTGCTGGAAAAACACAGCAGGTCAGGCAGTATCCAAGGAGCAGGGGAATTGATGTTTCGGGCATAAGCCCTTCATCAGGAGAGCTGCTTTGTCCTGGATGGTGCCAAGTCTCTTGAATGTTGTTGGACTTGCACTCATCCACAGCACAGAATATTCCATCACACTCCTGACTAGTGCTTTGTAGATGATGGACAGATTTTGGGGAGTCAGGAGGTGAGTTACTCACCACAGGATTCCTAGTCTCTATCCTGCTCTTGTAGCCACTGTATTTATGTTCCAGCATCTGCAGTCATTGTTTTTACCTATTTATGTGATGAGTCCAGTTGAGTTGCTGTTCAATGAAAACCCTCAGGATGTTGATAGTGGAGAATTCAGTGATAGTAATATTATTGAATGGCAAGGGGTGGTGGTTAGATTCTCTTATTGGTGATAGTCATGGCCTGGCATTCATGTGGCATGAATGTTACTTGCCACTTGTCAGCCCAAGCTTGTATATTGTCCAGATCTTGTTCCTTTTGAACATGGACTGCTTCAGTATCTGAGGAGTCGCAAAGGTGCTGAACATTATTCAATAATTAGCAAATGTCCCCACTTCCGGCCCTATGATGGATGGAAGGTTGTTGATGAAGCAGCTGAAGATGGTTGGGCCTAAGACACTAGCCTGTGGAACTTCTGCAGAGATGTCCTGGAGCTGAGATGAGTGACCATGGCCATCTACCTGTGTGCCAAGTATGACTCCAATACCAGAGAGTTTATCCCCTGATATCCACTAATTCCAGTTTTGCTAGCGATTCTTAATGCCACATTCAGTCAAATGTAGCCTTGATGACAAGGACTGATATTCTCACCTCACCTCTGGAATTGAGCTCTTTTGTCCATATTTCAATCAAGTCAGGGAGCTGAGTGGCCCTGGCAGAACCGAAATTGGGGGTCATTGAGTATGTTACTGCTGAGCAGATGCTCCTTGATAGTACTTGTTGAGGACACCTTCCATTACTTTACTGATCAAGAGTACACTGTCGGGACAGTAATTGGCTGGGGTGGATTTGTCCTACTTTTTACATACAGGACGTACCCGGGAAATGTTGGGTAGATGCCAGTGTTATAACTATACTGGTACAGCCTGGCTAGGGGAGCAGTTCTGGAGCACAAGCCTTTCAGTACTATTGTCATAATGTTATTAGGGCTCATAGCCTTTGCAATATCCATTGTCTCTGTTTCTTGATATCACGTGAAGTGAATCAAATTGGCTGAAGATTGATATCTGTAATGCTGGGGACGACTAGAGGAGGCTGAGATGGATCATCTATTTGGCAATTCTGGCTGAAGATTGGTGTGAAAGCTTCAGCCTTAGCTTTTGCACTGGATGTGCTAGGCTCTTCTATCATCGAGGAAAGGGATACTTGCGGAGGCGCCTCTGTCAGTGAGTTGCTTTATGACCACTCATGACTGAATATGGCAGGACTGCAGAGGCCAAATCTGATCCACTGATTGTGGGATTGCTTAGCTCTGTTCATAGCTTGCTACTTATGCTGTTTGGCATGCAGGAAGTGCATCCAGCTCTTGCTCCTCCAAGAACACGTTCGGGAACTGGAGCGGCAGCTGGATGAACTTCGGATCATTCGGGAGGTGGAGGCTGTGATAGATAAGAGTTACAGGCAAGTATATGGGGATGATTTGCCAGAGGTATGCAGTGCGGTGTGGGTCTCGAGCACAGAGTCTGACCCTGTTGCATAGAAGGGAATGAGAGAAAGGAGGAGAGTGTTAGTCATTGAGGACTCAATAATTAGAGGGTCAAATAGAAGGTTTGTTGGGAACAAATGAGACACACGGCTGGTGTGTTGTCTCCCAGGTGCCAGGGTCCGTGGTGTCTCGGATCATGTCTTTGGGATCCTGAAGGGAGAGGGTGACTAGCCCCAAGTCATGGTCCACGTAGGTACCAATGACAAAGGTAGAAAGAGGGAGAGGGATGTAAGGCAGGATTTCAGAGAGCGAGGGTGGAAGCTGAGAGCGAGAATAAACAGAGTTGTTATCTCTGGTTTATTACCCATGCCACATGATAGCGAGGCAAGGAATAGGAAGAGATATCAGCTAAACACGTGGCTGCAGGAATGGTGCAGAAAGGAGAGTTTCAGGTACATGGATAATTGGGGTTCACTCTGGGGAAGGTGAGACCTCTCCAAACAGGACAAGCTTGACTTGAACCAGAGGAGTACTAATATCCTGGGTGGGAAATTTGCTGGTGCTATTTGAGAGGGTTTAAACTAGCTCTGCAGGGGGATGGGAAGCTGAGGTGTAGCTCCAGTGTAAAGGACAATGAGCGTAGGGAGGGCATGGACAGGATTTCACGGTCACAGAAATGTGCTGGCAGATAGCAAGCTGGTTTAAAATGTGTCTACTTCAACATCAGGAGTATCCGGAATAAGGTAGGTGAGCGTACAGCATGGATTTCAATGTTGTAGGTGAGCGTACAGCATGGGACTTCAATGTTGTGGACATTTCTGAGACAGGGATAGAGCAAAGTCAAGAATGGGTCCAGGGTTTAGATCTTTCATTAAGACTAGGGAAGATGATAAAAGAGGGGAAGGCGTGGCCTTGTTAGTCAAGGAATGGATAACGGTGGCTGAAAGAACTTTTGACAAGGACTCATCTACTGAGGTGATATGGGCTGAGGTTAGAAACAGGAGAGGAGAGGACACACCGCGAGGAGGTTTTTATTGACCTCCGCAGAGTTCCAGGGATGTGGAGGAGAGGATCGGCAAAACAATTCTGGGTAGGAGTGAAAGGAACAGGGTGGTCATTATGGGGGACTTTAACTTCCCCAACATTGACTGGAAATGCTATAACTCTAGTATGTCGGATGGATCAGTTTTTGTCCAATGTGCACAGGAGGGTTTTCTGACACAGTTTGTTGAAGGCCCGACAAGAGAGGAGGCCAGAATGGATCTGGTAATTGGTAATGAACCAGGCCAGGTATTTGATTTAGTGGTAGTTCTGCGCTTTGGAAAGTGTGACCATAATTCAGTTACATTTAGTTTAGTGATGGAAAGGGATAGGTACAAGCCACAGGGCAAGAGTTATAGCTGGGGGAAGGGCAATTATAATGCAATGAGGCAAGACTTCGGATGCATAGAAAGGGGTAGCAAATTGCAGGGGATGGGGACATTCAAAATGTGCAGCTGGTTTAAGGAACAGATATTGTGTGTCCTTGATAGGTATGTCCTTGTCAGGCAGAGAAGAAGTGATATAAGTTAAGGGAACCATGGTTTACGAAAGAAATTGCATCTCTTGTTAAGCGGAAGAAAGAGGCTCATGTGATGTTGAGACAAGACAGTTCAGATGAGGTGATAGAGAGTTACAGATTAGCTGGAAAGGATTTAAAGAGAGAGTTAAAAAGAGCAAAGAGAGGACATGAGCAGTCTTTAGCAGGTAGAATAAAGGAGAGGCATGTGAGGAATAAAAGGATGAGTAGGGTAGGAATCGGGCCAAAGACAGAAGTGGGAAGCTGTGTGTGGACCCTGAAGAAATCAGAGAGGTGCTAAATGAATATTTCTCATTTGTTTTCACTCAGGAAAAGGAGAATATTGTAGAGGAGAAGAACAAGATACAGGATATTAGACTAGAAAGGATCGAGGTTAGTAAGGAGGAGGTGTTATCAATTCTATAAGGTGTGAAATTTGATAAGTCTACTGGACCGGATGCGACTCATCCAAGGATTCTCTGGGAAGCTGGGGAGGAGATAGCAGAGCCTTTGGCTTTTATATTTGAGCTGTCATTGTCTACAGATTTAGTACCAGAAGACTGAAGGATTGCAAATGTTGTGCCCTTGTTCAAGTAGGGGAGTAGAGATAACCCAGATAATTATAGACCAGTGAGCCTTACATCTGTTGTAGGAAAAGTTTTGGAAAGGATTATAATAGATAGGATTTATAATCATCCAGCAAGCAACAATTTGATTGCAGATAGTCAACATGGTTTGGTCAAGGGCAGGTCATGTCTCACAAACCTCAGTTTTTTGAGAAGGTGACCAAGCATGTGGATCAGGGTAGGGCAGTTGACATGGTGTACATGGACTTCAGTAAAGCCTTTGATAAGGTTCCATATGGTAGACTGTTGGAGAAAATGCAGAAGCATAGGATTGAGGGTGATTTAGCAGTTTGGATTAGAAATTGGCTTTCTATAAGAAGGCAGCGAGTGGTGATTGATGAAAAATATTCAGCCTGGAGTCCGGTTACGAGTGGTGTGCAACAAGGATTGGTTTTTAGGACCACTGCAGTTTGTCATTTTATAAATGACTTGGACGCAGACATAGGTGGATGGGTAAGTAAGTTTGCAGATGACACGAAAGTCGATGGACTTGTGGACAATATGGAAGAATGTTGCAGGGGGACTTGGATAAATTGCAGAATTGGGCTGAGAGGTGGCAAATGGAGTTCAATAAAGATAAATGTGAGGTGAGTCACTTTGGGAAGAATAACAGGAAGGTAGAATCCTGGGTCAATGGGAAGATTATTGTGGATGTGCAGAGGGATCTTGGAGTCCATGTACATAGATCCCTGGTTGCCACCCAGGTTGATAGTGCTCTTAAGGCGGCATACAATGTGTTAGGTTTTATCGGTCGACGGATTGAGTTCCGGAGCTGTGATGTCATGCTGCAACTACACAAAACGCTAGTGCGGCCGCACTTGGAATATTGCGTACAGTTCTGGACGCCTCATTATAGGAAGGATGTGGAAGCATCGGAAAAGGTGCAGAGGAGATTTACCAGGATGTTGCCTGGTCTGGAGGGAAGGCCTTATGAGGAAGAGCTGAGAGACTTGGGTCTGTTTTCATTGGAGAGAAGGAGGCTAAGAGGGGATTTGAAAGAGACATAAAAGATGATCAGAGGATTAGATAGGGTAGACAGTGAAAGTCTTTTTCCTAGGATGATGACGTCAGCTTGTACGAGGGAGCATAGCTACAAATTGAGGGGTGATAGATTATAGACGATGTCAGAGGCAGGTTCTTTACTCACAGTGGTAAGGACGTAGAATGCCCTGCCTGCCAATGTAGCTAACTCAGCCACATTAGGGGTATTTAAACAATCCTTGGATAAGCACATGGATGATGATAGGATAGTGTAGGGGGATAGGCTTAGATTAGTTCACAGGTCGGCGCAACATTGAGGGGTGAAGGGCCTGTTCTGCACTGTATTGTTCAAGTTCTATGTTCTATCTTCTAAAGGGACCTGTGACCTTGTTGATCAGTCACTGAAGGCTAGTGTGCTGAAGCAGCAAGCTATTAGGAAGGCTAATACAAGGTCAGCCTTTACACCAACAGGATATATGTACAACAGTAAAATGTGTTGCTTCAATTGTATAGTAGCCTTGTTAGACAGTACCTGGGGTACTGTGTGCAGTTGTTCTCCTTACTTCAAGAAATGCATCACCAGCATCAGTGGATTGGCTTATTCCCAGGGTTTTATTCCTGATGAAGGGCTTTTGCCCGAAAAGTCGATTTCGCTGCTCGTTGGATGCTGCCTGAACTGCTGTGCTCTTCCAGCACCACTAATCCAGTATTTGGTTTTCAGCATCTGCAGTCATTGTTTTTACCTTGTTTTTAGGGTGGCAGGACAGACCTAAGAGAGGCTGAGCAAATTGGGCCTGTATCAGAATCATACAACACAGAAACAGACTCTTTGGCCCAACTCGTCCATGGCAACCAGATATCCTAATATGACCTAGTTTCACTTGCAGCATTTGACCCATATCTCTCTAAATCCTTCTTATTCATATGCGCATTCAGATGCCTTTGAAATATTATCATTATACCTGCTTCTACTACTGCCTCTGGCAGCTCAATCCACACAAGCACCACCCTCTGCATGAAAAGGTCATGCCTCAAGTCCCCTTTAAATCCTTCCCCTCTCACCTTAAACCTGTGCCCTCTAAGCTTTGGACTCCCCTACTTTTGGAAAAAGACCTGGGCTATTCACTCTGTCCATGCCCCTCATGATTTTAATAAACCTTTCTCAAGGTCACCCCTCAATCTCCGATGGTCCAGGGAAAGAAGTCCCAGCCTATTCGGCCTCTCCCTGTAACTCAAATCCTCCAACCCCAGAAGCGTCCTTGTAAATTTTTTCTGTACCCTCTCAAGTTTAACAACATCTTTCCTATAAAAAGGTGATCAGAATTGAAAACAGTACTCTAGAAGTGGCCTCACCAATGTCCTGTACAGCCACAACATGACTTCCTAACTCCTATAGTCAATTTTCTGACCAATGAAGGCAAGCATGCCAAAACCTTCCTCACCATCAAGTCTGCCTGCAAGTCCATTTTCAAGGAACCGTGCACCTGTATCCCTCAGTCTCTTCGTTCAACTCTAGGTTCTGGTTTGACGTTTCAAAATGCAACACCTCAAATTTATCTAAACTAAACTCCATCTGCTGCTCTTTGGCCTATTAGCTCATCTGATTAATGTTCGATCACTACACCACCTGGTATCATCTGCAAACTTACTAACCATTCCTCCATTAACATCCAAATTGTCTAGAGTTTTGAAGAATGAGAGGTGATCTAATTGAAATCTACAAACTTCTTCAAAGGGACAGACAGGGTATATGCAGGTAAGATATTGCCCCTGGTTGGAGAGTCTGGAACTACAGGCAGAATTTAAAAATGAAAATTAATGGTGCACCATACCTCCTTACAAGTATGGTGCACCAGAAAACGGAACTTTTTTTAATATGATGTGGCAGCCCTTTTTGAACCATACAAATACGGACTTATCGAATTTATTGGTTAGGGCCTTTGTGTAGTCATGAGGGCTGTTTCTGGCAACCGGGGCGCCTGAGAGGAAGAATTCTAAACAAATATGGGTATGCTAACTGATGCTCCCATTGATGGAAAGCTTTGGTGGGACTGCGCTGAATGTTGTAACTTAACGTAATTTAATGTAATTTGCCTTGGTTCAACTTAGTTTAATTTAGTTTCTTTTTGTTTTGATTTAGTCATTTATTGAATTGTAGTTTGTGTAGAGATTTTTTTTCTCCTAGGTTGTTTGTGATGTGGAGTAGTAGTTTGTTTACGGTTATTGTTATATTGCAAGATTGTTCTATTATTTTGTAATAATTTTATTAATTGTTGTAATTTTGCAAAAAATACAAAATCTCCTTCTCAATAAAAATATTTATATTTTAAAAATGAAGATTATACCATTTAGGACTGCGATGAGGGAAAAATGCTTTACTCAGAGGGCCGTGGAAGCTTAGTCTTTGAGTATGTTGAAAGTAGTGATTGATAGATTTATGATCACCAATTGCATAAAGGGTCAAGATTAGAGTGGTGCTGGAAAAGCACAGCAGATTACGCAGCATCCGTGGAGCAGGAAAATCGATGTTTTGGACAAAAGCCCTTCATCAGGAATCTTGACTCTGATCTCCAGCATCTGCAGTACCTACTTCCACCTAATTGCATAAAGAATGTTGAGTATAGTGTGGGTAAAAGAAAATGAAGTGTTTGTATGATGGTATTCAATTGCAAAGCAGGTTTTATGGGTTGAACAGCCTACTCCTGTGCCCATGTACTCTATACAGTACCTTCAATTACTTTAGCTTTGCACTCTCATCTCCAATTTAAATTTGTGGTAAGCACATTTACTACATCTACTTTATATATTCTCTGAAATTTAAAATAAGAGGAACATTTGAATTAGCATTTAGAGCAAGTGCATACAGTAGCCTTTAATATCTATTTAAATTAATATGGAAAGAAATCACTCCAAGCTTAAAGTATCAACAATCAATATGTTTCACATTTTCATTCAATACAAGAAGCTGCAGAGAAACTGAAAGAAAAGTAGAGATCACATTGGAATTTTATAACAGATTTAACAAAGATCCAATCTCTCCTGATGGTTTATAGACTAAACCAAGATGTAATTATATGGGGCTAGCTTCTCATTTTCAGGATAGGAACAGACAGTAATCCATTCAGTCCTATGTGCCTGCTACATTACTCAGATTTTGGTTCTTTTGTATTCTGAACTCCATCTATCCAACCTTTGTTCAATATCCCTTTTACGCTGATCTAATAACAAATTATTATCTCACTCCTTAAAGCTTCAATTTTACTGGCAACCCAGGTTTATGGGGACAAGGTTCATGATTTCTGTGCCCTTTCTGACATAAAACCCTTTCTGCTTTCCTACCTAAATATTTAACTTAAAGATTATGTGCTTTCATTCTCAATTCCCCCATCAGAGGGGGTGGTTTATCTGTATCAAATGTATTAAATCTATCTAATTCTGTTTAACTTTTCAAAGAACACCCCTCAACATTCAGTTTATGCAACCTGATTTCATATTTGAACCACTTGTTTGTGCATCTTTCAGGTGAATCTGTATTGTAATTCTCCGAGGCCAAAATTATTTATGAGGAGTTAATCCAGGATGGAACATAATAACGAAGTGCAGGATGGAAGAAGAATCTAAGTGGGCCTGATCAAGGCTCTATAAAACTAAAGTATAGCTTTGTTCCTTTTGAAATCTGTGCATTGATATTCTATTTTCCTTCCTTTAAACTTGTTTACTAACAACTAACATACCTGAATTTTCTTTTGAAAATGGCAAAGACAGCCTCTAATTTATTATTGAACTTTGGGCTCCAGTTGAAAGCTTGATTAATGAGGCTATGGAAGTGTTTACAAGGGCAGTACGGGTAATAAATGGGTGATGATTACAAATGCGTTGGCTGTCAACTCTTGTTCTTGGGAATGCACCTACTAGGATGTGGGTTTACATATTCTACTTTAAACCTAGTCAATAGTTTAGAATTAAAGATATACAAGCACAGAGGTGAATAGCATTAATACATTTCAGGGAAAGCTAGATTAATGCATGAAGGAGAAAGAAATGGAAGATTTCATGATCGCATGGGGAAAAGCAACGTGGGAGGAGGTTTGTGTGGAGTATAGAAACTGATATAGACAAATAGAGCCTAATGGTCTGCTTCTGTGCTATAAATTCAATTCACAAAGATAGAGTTCAGGGTCAATAATGTTCAAAAGCAGGGTTTTTTGTTTGTTGGTTCTCATTTTTATTACAGTTAGATGAAACACTGGTAGCAAGCAAGTCTCAACAACCACCTGATGAAGGAGCAGCGCTCTGAAAGCTAGTACTTCCAAATAAATCTGTTGGACTATAACCTGATGTTGTGTGATTTTTAATTTTATTTTGAATGAAACTGTACTAAATGTCTAACTGTTCACTGAAATCAGGTTATATGGGAACTGTCTTAAAATTTAGATTCTTAGCTTTCCTAACAGCAGTTTCCATTCTTAGATATGCACCAAGTCTGGCAATTCCTTAAGCAGAAGAGAGGAAAGACACTTTGTACCTTTTATTGGGACATGCAGAATAGCACGTGAGGTGAGAAGCAGAATGAATACTTACTAAAAAAAACAAGAAAACAATTCAACATTTCACTGTCAAAGGCCACAATCAAAACAGCACAGAGGTGGAACGAGTGGAGAGTGTCAAGCTCCTCGGAGTGGTCATCCACAACAAACTTTCTTGGACTCATGTGGACACACTGGTTACAAAAGCCCAACAACTCTTCTTCCTCAGGCACCTATGAAATTTGCCAACTTTTATAGGTGTGCCATTGAGAGCATTCTGTCCAGATGTATCTTTTTATTCCTGATGAAGGGCTTTTGTCCGAAACATCGATTTTACTGCTCCTCGGATGCTGCCTGAACTGCTGTGCTCTTCCAGCACCACTAATCCAGAATCTGGTTTCCAGCATCTGCAGTCATTGTTTTTACCTGGATGTATCACCACCTGCTATGACAACTGTACCATTCAAGATCGGAGACGGTTACAGAGAGTGGTGAACTCGGCCCAGACAATCACAAAAGCCAACCTCCCATTTACAGAATCCATCTACCAGGCCCATTGTCAAGGAAAGGTCGCCAGCATTCTCAAAGATCCATCCCACCCAGGCAATGTTTTTCTACAACCTCTACCATCGGGGAGAAGGTACAGAAGCCTGGACACACGCACCAGCCTGTTATTTCATAACAGTTTCTACCCTACTGTTGTTAGAATACTGAATGGACTCACATACTCTTAACATTTGCCTATACCTGGGTTTTGTTTTTTGCCACTATTTACCTATTATTTACTTATCTATGCTACTTAACGACGCAATCTGCCTGTATTGCTCACAAGACAAAACTCTTCACTGTGCCTTGGACATGTGACAATAAATTCAAATCAATTCAAACAGATTATACTGCAGCCTAAACCTCAACCATGGTTCAATTTGTCTATCACCCCTACCAGAGGAGAAGGTTGTAGGTTCAAGTCCCACTGCAGCTAACATTTCAATGCAGAACACAGTGCCCTGCAACACCAAAGATGCTGTCTTTCAAATGAAAATAAATGACACTTTAAACCATCAGTACTCACAGGTGGATGTAAAACATCTCAAAATACTATATGATGAACAAGAACATTCTTGTTAATTATTAGCTAATTAGTGACTTATTGAGTCAATAGCCCCAATGCCTTTAATTCAAAAAAGCAAGGTCTTAATGAGGATACAGAATTGGTTGAGTGTGCTGCACACTCTTAGATCCTACTGCACAACTCCTCTTCCTATCCCCTTAGAAATAACCAGGTCTCCACGCCAACTGTCACATTCATTCATCGGTGGTCCCTCGTAGACTAGGATGACACTTTCCCACTCTCAGAGTAAGTCTGTTGGTGGCTGTACAGACTGATGCAGCTTCTGCAGACTCTAACACCTGGGACAGAAGGTGGTCGCAGAAAGAGGTTGATGGGATGTTGGTATGGCAGTGCTCTCCTTATGTTGCTTTCATCAGACGACCAGTCTCGAGGTGCTCGATGCCTTCTCGGATGCTCCTTCTCCACTTTGGATGGTCATGGGTCAGTGATTCCCAGGTGCTTGTGGGAATGCTGCACTTCACCAATGACGCCTTTGTGGGTATCCCTGAAGCACTTCCTATGTCCACCCGGGGCTCGCCTACCATTTCGGAGCTGGGAGTAGAGCACTTACTTGGGGCGACTCATGTCAGTCATATGGACAACATGCCCAGCCCATAACAGCCGATCAAGGGGGGGGGGTCAGTGCCTCGATGCTAAGGATTTTGGCCTGGTTGAAGACACTGGCACACTGCTAAAAGCACAAGTGCAGGCTGTAGCAATTCACCTCACATTCCCCACTCTGTTCACAAGATATGGAGTGGACCTTAGTATCTGATCTCTGCCTTTCTTAACACTTGTGCCTTGTACCCCTCGAACCCAAAGGCAGGACTAAGAATCTAAAACTTTCAGCACCACCTTTCCTCTTTCGTCCTATTTCCTGTAATTGTAAAAGCAAACTAAAAACATTTTAAAAATATTGCAATGAAAAGATTCTGGTCTGTCAGTTTATTTGTGACAAAGGATTTGAATAACTAACATATTATTGTCAGTTCCTAAGTAGCTTGGACATTTTAATCACCTAAATCTCTTTCTGTGACAAGTAATATGATATTGTTTATTTGGTGCTTCCTTTGCATTGCATTCAAATTGTCTTTGTCTGAAAATAAAGGTACTCTCAATTTTTACTCAAAATCATCACAGTCATTGTCCTTGGAATTCCTTTATAGCCAATGTTCTCATTTTTATCATGCTTGGTTCTTTTCAATTCTCACTTCTTTCCTTCTCAACAAATCCATCCACGCTGTCACATTTTACAGCCAGACATGCCTCTGAAAGGGTGAGGTGTCTTGAAGATTTTAATAGGGAAAGGCTTCACTAAAAACACAATGTTATGGAATCAATCATGAGTCACTTGGTAATCACCCTACTTCCCATATCATCAGTCTGCCCTGATTATCAGGAAAAAATAAAAGCCAGTGCTGGGTGTCAAATTCTAGAGTTGCTCTTTGACTTTTGCTTCATCACCCCCGCCAACAAAATGTGTTAATTAAGGAAAGATATTTATAGGCAGCATGCTTACAGGTTTTACCATTACTTGTCACTCCTGACAGTATCCGACATTCAAGTACATCTCATCAGTTCTCAGGGCTGACAGTGTACAGTTAATGTCATGATTTTTTCCATGGACTGCTTTAGTAACAATTTAGTCCCATCTACATCCAAATTTTCACCTAGTTTATAAGACATCAAGAGAGGCTGGTGTATTCTGCTCAAAGACAACTTCACCACCCCCACCCCTTCTTTCAGTTGCTAAGGATACAGCACAACAGAATAAACTAACTGCTGCAGTAGAGGAGGAGTGCTTAACTTAGCACTAGACTTATTTGATTCGCTGCTCACCAATGCATCGGATACTGGCTGGAGCTCAATTGTTGCACAGCAGGTGGCGTTTAGTTTGGTCTACAAATTTTCAGTTACACCCAAATTCTGCATAGAGCTCAAGGGCTAGGTTAATACCCAGCCTGGTGATTTGAAAAGAAAATAAGGGAAACAGTTCTATCAGTTTCTTTGCCGATCTTTCCTTGGAGAGGATATCTATAATCTGGAGACAGAACTAACAGGTACTATTTTGAAAGTTGAATTGTTCTGAAATCAGGACTTGCAGGAGTATCTCATTTTTGCAATGATTTCACTTATTAATGTTTATAGAATGTGTGCTAAGATACAACAGACAACACTGTAACAGTAATATTCTGTACTGTTTATTGTTCCTCCTTTTAGTATTGTAGTTTGGGTAAATATGTACCAGACAACACTGAATAATGTCAAAACATTTTTAATGTATTTTGCTCAGGAACTTGTATATCTTTGTTCTCATTCTACCATTCCCCCCTCAATTTCTTCCCTCATTCCATCCCACTCCCCCAATTTGTGGCATAAGATCTTTCTTTCAGCACCAAATCCTCACATTTTCTAAGTCCCTTGCAAAACTTACACGGACATGAAGAAATTAACTTCATTCATAAAGACGTGTTTCCTTTTTATTAATCAAAGGGACCAGGTTGCAATATAAAACATTTTCATCATTATAATTTATCTTTAGTTTGTAAACTAAAATAATGCATTTGCAAGCAGACAATAAGCCAAAACCTTCACTCAACACCAACACATGTATGACCTAACTCTGCATCTGTTAATTTACAAAGCTGATTCCAACAATACTATAATGAAATGAATTATTCTAACTTCGGGAGTGACTAGACACAATAGGTTAAATCGAGTGCATAAAGCAGCTGCTTTCACTTGGGCTACATTTATTATCATGAGTATTGAAGGGAATTTCGAGATAAAAATATAAAAGCAACATAACACTGGCATTGTTATAATATTCATACTGCTGCTCAGTGACGCACATGAGGTGGAGTGTAGCATTGAGTCCTGCTTCCTAATCTAGACTGGGCAGATACCATGCCAACACTGGAGCATTTCTGCATATGGAAAGTGATGTAAAAGAAAGAAGGGAAATATCAAAAGGGAGAGTGGACACCAACAACCGTCAGTGACAAGCTATAGGAAAAAAATAACAACTCATTTCTATAACATCTTTCACAACCTCAGGACATACCAAATCACTTTGAAGAACGCATATTGCTTTTCAGAGCTGAGGAAGTGTAGTGTGTCAAGGGAACTAAATGGCTAATTTGTCAGCATGTGTTAACAAAATGTCTGAGGGCTTCAGTATTAGTGGAAATATTACGCCACTTAAAAGGTTGCCAGCCCTCCAGGATTGCCTTGGGAGTCTCCAGGAATTAATTAATCATTGTCCAGGACATGACTGCAGAAACCTAGGAGAAAATCATAGTAGCACTTTAAAAAAAGTTTGTGTCTGTTTCGTTTTCTTTGAGCACTACTGTTGATTATTCATGAGAACACAGTAGAATCTTGTCACTAAACATCTGTTTGGTTTTCACTTGGCATGGACAGGTGTTGAGTCATGGGAGGTCAGAACAAGGACACTACAGTTAATTAAGTATATGTAAAGTGTAGTCAATGTTGAAGAAAACACTGCATAATAGGTACGCAATAAATGCTCAACAACAGAAATGTGATAATGATCAGTGAACCAATTTTAGTTGTAGAATATATATTAGATGGGATACTCAAGGTGACTCCCTTGCTCTTCTTAAAATAATCCTACAGGATCTTTTCTAATCATCTGAGAAAGCACATGCAACCTCACAGAGGTTATCATTTCATCTAAAAATGACACTTTGCTCTACACACTGCAGTGTCAGTCTCGGTTTGTGGACACAACTACTTGGAACAGGATGTGAATCCATAACAGTTTGTTATTTGAACGGTCACTGAAAAATTACCAGGTTATGTTTGGTTTAGCAAGCTGTTACTGCAAGGTACCACAATGAAAAGTCTCCTAAACCTCAACCATTTACAATTAAATGAATCAATTAATTGGAGGAACTGAGTGTAATGTATCCAGGTTGATTAATGCAACAAAATTGGTTGGGAAAATAAAGGAATGAGGAGAATGCAAAAAAAAAGATCAAAGGATCACAGAAAAATTAAGTGAACGGATGTGAATGTGGCAGATGGAATATAATGTGAAGGAAAGTGAAGTCGTTGATTTTCAAAGGAAAAAAAAAAGAATTTTTTTAATATGGTGAGTGAGTGGAAAATACCGTTGACAAGGTTCTGGTTACGCTTGTACATGAATCACAAGAGTTGCAAGCAAGTAATTAGAAAAGTAAATACTATGTTCGTTTTTATATCAAACAGATTTAACAATAAGATTGAAAGAGCTTTAATGTGATTGTAGATGGTTTTGGTGAGGTCACATCTGGAGTATTATGTGTGGTTTTCAGTGACTCACCCAAGGAAGGATATACTTACCTTAAAGGGCATGTAACAAAGGTTCATGAAATTGGTTCTTGCAGTGGTCTGACATTTAGGACTGAGTGATAGAGAGATTTCACTCAAATGGGATTGTGAATCTTTGGAATTCTCTAACTTGAGAGAGCCGTAGGTGCCCAGAAATATATTTGAATGCAAGATTGATAGATATTTTAATACAAAGTATTATTAAGGAATATTTGAGTAGTACAGGATAATAAAGCTGAGGTAGGAGATAAACCATGATCATATTAAATGGCTCAAAGAACTGAATGGTATATGCCAAATCATAATTTATGTCTTCTTGTTCAAATAAGAACAATGTGTCACATTAAAACCAATTCTGAATTAGTAATGACACCAAACCTACCAATGCTTCTGGTATGTCTCTGAAACTGACTGTAACCTATAGAATCCACACCCAAGTTGCTATGTCGGTGATTCTATACTTCCAGCACATATTTGAAGTTCTCCCTTTAATCATTTAAATAACAGAGCGAATAAAAAAAGATCTTTCAAACCATTAGTTTTACAGTAAAATCCATTGAAAATGCAATCCTGCTGATTGTGACATAACTGGGCTTTTAATTTTATACTACATTCATAATTGTTACTGAACAGCCTCACTGGCCCTGACCAAAAGACTAATTTTATATTGTGAAACATCAAACTTTTCAACTTTTAGAAGATTTACATGATTATGGTACAAGTTGAAATATCCTGTGCATGTTTCCATTGTTTATTTCACTCTACATAAAATTTTAACTTTAAAGAGAGTGGAAAAATTCACTTAGTTCTACTTCATGGTTTGCTGTTTGCGAGGATATATCATTGTAATTGGCTGTTTGCATTGATTGATGATATCACTTAATACTTGGTGGCAGGTGAAAACTGATATCAAAAAAAGTGAACTCTGTGTCAGACTGATTGCTCAAGCTTTCCTTAAAGGCAAAACCGAGTGTCCTTTACCACAGCCAAATATCTGGATTAATCTAGACTAAATGAAAAGATAATGAATGATCTAGCTAGAATCAAAACAGGTTGCAAACATCCTCCAGAATTATCCTGGAGCCTTTTGGAATTAAAAGTAATTCCCAGGATATTAAGTAGTATGAACAAAACTCCAACATAGAGTCATAGAGATGTACAGCACAGAAACAGACCCTTCGATCTAACTCATCCATGCCAACCAGATATCCCAACCCAATCTAGTCCTACCTGCCAGCACCTGGCCCATATCCCTCCAAACCCCTCCTACTCATATACCCAATCCAGATGCCCTTTAAACATTGCAATTGTACACCACTTCCTCTGGCAGCTCATTCCATACACATATCACCTCTGAGTGAAAACATTTCCCCTTAGGCCTCTTTTATATCTTTCCCCTCTCACTTAAATCTAAAAAGAAAACCTGAGACATTTAAGAAAAAGTTTTATTGTGAACCTTTATTCATTATAGAAATATGGATGATTGAAAAAAAAACAATGGAAACACGCACAAGATATTTCAACTTGTACCATAATCGTGTAAATCTTCTAAAAATTGAAAAGTTTGACGTTTCACAATATAAAATTAGTCTTTTTATCAGGGCCAGTGAGACTGTTCAGTTGACTGGGCCACACACATAGAGGGTGAAAATCATGGAGTAAAACTCCAGAAATAAGTCTAACCAGAGTTGGCAACTGTATCATACATGGCAAAAAGGACTTTGACAACTTTTGGTGAAAAAGGTTGCATTTTTCCTACCATTACAAAGCATATTAACAATAAAATGTAAGTAACGTTCATTATTCTGGAAATCTTTTCAGTACAGTATTAGAACACAAATATTGATCGTAATGTTCATAATAAAGGATAGGTTTAAGACTGAACTACAGACTATATTTAGGTATATTACAAATAAATCCATTGTACCTGATTGCCTCCAAACATCCTGTATACTAAACCAAATTAGAAGGCAGAATTAAAACTCAGAGATAGATGAGGATAACAAAGTATTGAATCAAAATGTCCCAGAAGAATTTGTTCACAGCTCTGAATTGTTTTCCTGTGAAAACCTGATTATGATCCTCCACAGATCATGGCAACATCTTTCAACAAAACAAAAAAAACTACAACAACATTCCAGGATATTTTTCCATTATTTCAGTACTTCAAATTAAGAAGGTTCACACAGCACTACGTTTCTAGGATCCAGCATCTGAATTGTAAATTGGGTATTGATTTTTGCAGAAAACGCATTGCCAATAACCTTGTGTTTACAGGAAGATTATTGGCTAAACAGACTAAACAGATGAAATGCATTTGAGTGCTCAATAAATTTAAGGATTCATTAAAACTACTTATGCACAAACAAATTGGCAGAGGCTACATGACAGGTAATTTGTTTCAGTTCAATGTAACGTGGTTCTAGATTGCGCAGGAAAATTTCTAATGATTTAGTGCAGAGATTTTGATGAATGAATCCCTGTTTGTAATGATATTACAATAACACTTTTTTAAAAATGTGGGGTTTGGATGCTTCACAAATGGAGACAAAAGCTGCAATGATTCAATTTCTATATGAAGCCTATTTCCATCACAACAGGAGGACATTCACACAAAAATGGCATTAGGAACAAAAAAGGGACAGTAGCAACTTGGAAACAGAATTAGCTGGAGTGACAAGAGACAGAGAGTAATGATCAATAGATGATTTTCAGGCTGGAGGAAGGTTTATAGTAGAGCTCCCCAATGATCAGTGTTGGCTCTTTGCTTTTCCAGATATATGTAAATGACTTAAAGCTCACGATACAGGCATAATTTAAAACTCTGTCGTTGATATAAAACTTGGAAGCACTGTAAACTGTGAGGAATATAATGTAAACTTCAAAGGACACAGATAAGTTGGTGGACTGGATGGACACGTGTCCTGTGAAGTGAAATGCATAGAAATGAGAGATGATTAATTTTGGAAAGATGAATATGGAAAGACAATACAAAATAGAGTACAATTCTAAAGTGGGTGTAGGGATCTAAGTGTATAATTGCATAAATAATTAAAGGTGTCAGGACAGGTTGAAAGAGTATTAAATAAGGATTGAGTACTTTTCACAAGGCATACCATATCAGAGCAAGAAAGTACACTGAACTTGTATAAGACACTAATTTGGCTTCAGCTGAAGTATCATGTCAAGTTCTGGATGCCACACTTTACACAAAGGCTGTGAAGGCATTGGAGAGGGTGCAGAAGAGATTTATGGGAATGGTTCCAGGGAAGAGGAACATGAGTTTCAAAGATAGAAACAAACATTTTCATGCAGTGAGTAGTCAGAACGTAGTAGGCATTGCCTGAGTGGGTGGCAGAGCCAGCTTCAATTGAAGAATTCAAAAGAAAATTAGGATGTTATTTGTAAAGGAGTAGTATGTAGACTTATGAAGCGAAGCAGATGAGCATCCCTAAGTGAAATGTTCATTTAGGAGCCACTGCAGACACAAATAGGTCAATAGCCTCCTTCTACACTGCAAATAATTCTGTGGTTCTATGGTATGATTGTGCGTAATAGAGTTCAAGATTACTAAAAAGGTAAAGTCAGGAGCCACTTACTAGGAAATTGCAGAACATGACTAAAAAGCACAAAACTAATGGGCAGAAAATGACCAGCTGGATCATCAAACTGGTCGCATACCACGATGCAGGTATGCAGGAGCATCACAATCCTTCTTTCTTCTCTCTCTCCTAACACCCAATATACCTCGAGAACCCGTCCTGTCTCTGCAATTTCCACAAAATCACAAGCAAAGTGGAGATAAATGCCCAAGGTCAATAAAAAAACATGAATATTACAGTAAATTCAGCTGATCTCTCAGGTAATGAGAAGCAATCCAGGAAATCACCAAGTGCTTACATTTATTGCCCAATTTAATTGCCCTCGAGAAGGTGGTGGCAATCTACATAGAATAGCCAGAAGAAAGGAGAATCAACATCTCGAGCATAAGCTCTTCATCAGGGATCATTCCTTATGAAGGGCTTAGCCCGAAACATCGATTTCCTGCTCCTCGGATGCTGCCTGACCTGCTGTGCTTCTCCAGCACCACACTCTCGATTACCTAGAATAATTGCAGTCTCTGTGATATAGGTTAGGGAGCAAGTTCCAGGATTTTGACCCAGCAACACTGAAGGAACGACTATATAATTCCAAGTTAGGATGCTGTATTGCTCTGAGGAGAACTTGCATGTGGTGGTCTTCTAATGTATTTGCTGCCCTTGCCGCTTGCAGTGATAAAGGTGGTGGGTTTAAAAGGTGCTATCTAAAGACCATTGGTGAGTTGTTACAGACCTTATAGATGGTACACACTGCTGTCTCTTATCTAGAAAATAAATGGAAATTGAACAAGTGTAGAAGGTTGTGGTTACTGAAAGTATGAAATAAAAAGCAGGTAATGCTCCAAAAAACTCAAGAGTCATCTGTGGAGACAGAATCAAAAATAATGTTTCAGCCAGGTGACTCTTTATCAGAACTTCAAGGTTATCAACTTGAAACCCTGCCTGTTTTTCTCTCCACAAGTGTGGGTTGAACGCTAAGTGAATGGGGAACGGGTTTTTCTGGTTTCTCTTTGAGCAAAATATCAATGGAACAATATCCAGTATCTACTATTAAAAGCCAGTGTCCTCTGTATTCAGTTACACTTGTTGTCAATTCTTTTGAGGGGAGTTGCCAGCTAATCAAATATTTAGCTTCTTCCTTTATGCTACTGATCCTTATACTGTCCATTGGCTCAGTAATTTAGTAAAGATATTCTGGCCCTGGAAGGGAGGCAATGCTGAGTCAAAGAACACCAGAAAAGAGGTGATAAATGCCACTCAATTAAGAATTCAGAACTCCAGATTAATGTTCTGGGAGCATAATTTCAAACCCCACTGTAGCACATAGTGGAATTTGAACGTTATAAACACTAGATTAAAAAGATGACCTAATAGAGATCATTTGTCAGTTGTCATTAAAAACGGTTGTAATTAAATGTTTTTGAGAGAAGGAAATTTACCATGTTTACCTGGTCTGGCTTACGTGTGATTTCAGATGCACAGCAATGTGTCTGATTCTTAACTGTCCTCTGGACAATTAGAGATGGGCAATCAATGCTGGCCTAGCAGATGTCACACCCATCCCGTGAAATTTAAACAAATTCAGCTCTAGATGCCTTGTTCCGCTATTCAATGATGCTATGGCTGATTTCACACCACATACCAACCTTTACACATATCTTTTAATACCTTTCATTTTCAACAGCAGATTTAAAATTAATTCTTCATTGAATATTAATTGCTTTTTTCAGAATTTCTAACTTCTGTCTCCTTTGAATCTAAATTAACTCTTCAAAATGTTTGTTGCTAAATTTTAGGTAATGCCTTCATCTTAAACTGTTCAATTAGACGAATTAGTTTCTCTCTATATTTCATTCCAGCTCTGTTCAATATCTGGTAAACTGTGTTCAAATCACCCCTTCATGTTCTAAATTTTAGGGAGTATAACCTTGATTTGTGTAATTTCTTCTCATTTATCTTTAGAGTCCACTTAATGTCCTTAACAACCAACCTCCAACACAGTGGTTTCCTACCAAGTTTCCCATTCTCAAACTGAACGCTACATTCTATCATATTATAGTTACTGCTGTTTATGGGATCTTTTACTTGGAGATCATTTATTAAACCTGCTGCATCACATTACCAGATGCAAAATATCTCAATACCTGGTTGCTAGCACAACATACTGTTCCAAGAAAAAACAAAAGAACTTTGGATGCTGTAAATCAGAACCAAAAACTGAAGTTGCTGGAAAAGCTCAGCAGGCCTGGCAGCATTCTGTGAAAAGAAATTGGAGTTAACGGTCAGGTGCTCTACTTTGCCATCATATCCTTTTGATTTTTAAAGCTATGTATCCCATTCTGAACCCTCTTCCTCTTAATTTGTTCAAAGCCCTTTCTAGAGCCTTAGCTATTCAGTTCATTGGTTATCCATTCAACAGAAATGATCGTTGGATTAAAATTTTAAAAACGTGAATAGATTGCACAAATAGGCTTGTACTTTCTTCAAGGGGAAGGAGTAGGAGAATTAGAGGTGGAGGGAAAATTAGCCAGAGTATAAGCAGGAAAGGCAGAGTTAAAACAGGACAGTCAGATGCATTGTGGGAGAGACAGAGTGGGAAGTGGGGAGAGACAGAGCGGGAAGTGGGGAGAGACAGAGCAAGAAGTGTACTGGAGGGCGGGGGGAGGAGACAGACAGAGCCAGAAGGGGAGACATATCAGGACAAATCCTATTTCTCTGGTGGAGAGCCATGAATAAGTGCTTAAATTAAAGATAAACTGCTCAGGTGATGCTATCAGGAATCATTGCTTGGAAATGTAGTGGGAGTAGTGGTGGAAATCCAGAATACAATGTTTAGAAAAGCTAATGAATTTAGTGTTCAATTGAAAATGTCAAAACTGAGATTGATTAATTTTTGAGAGATGATGATGGGAAACCAAGGTAGGTAATTCACTAAAAATAATCAATCAGTAGTGATCCAACTGGATGGTGCAAGAGGTTTGAGTTGCTGAATGGCTTACCCCTGTTCCAAGAAGACTCAGATCATCTATCAACTGTCACCAGCTGAGACAAAATGGATAGAACCATCAATTCAACTAGACAAAACAACCCTGAAAAACATGGACCACTTTCCAGATCTTGGAAGTCACCTCACCTCCAATGTCAACGTAATGATGTGATCCGGCATCATCTTAAATGCACTGGAACAGCTTTTGGATGTCTCCAAACAAAAGTCTTTCATGATTGTGACATCCGGACAGACACCAAAATGTTAGTGTAAAAAGTACTGGAGATCTCAATGCTTCTGTATGCAACAGAAATTTGGACAACATAACTGACGACATCTAAAGGTATTTGAAAAGTTCCATCAACACTGCCTTCAAACCACCTTGAATATCAAGGAAGATAGAAGAACCAATGTCAGCATGCTGAATGAAGCAAAAGCAACAAGCTTTTCATCAAGAACCAACTAAGATGGAATGGTCATGTTATTCGGATGAAAGGCGAATGTCTGCTAAAACAAGCCTTCTACTACCAGCTTAAAGAAGGCAAACTTAAAAAAGACGGACAACAAAAGAGATTCAAAGACATTTTAAAAGCCAACATGAAGTAATGTAACATCAACATCAACAGTTACGAAACCAATGCCAAGGACAGGGAACTTTGGCACCTGAGAAGGAACAGCAACTTTCGAAGCCAACAGATGTGCAGAACTAGAAGAGAAGAGAAGAAAATGGAAAGTGAGGCAGCAACAACCAAAGCCTGATCTGCCTACTGGAACTACTTCTCCTGAATGTGGAAGAACTTTCAAAAGCAAGATTGGACTCATAAGCCACTGAGAGCCCACAAATAGATCAACGGAACGAAGACCATCATCCTCGACCTCAAGGGATTGCCATGAACAAACAAGACAAGAAGAAATCGAACAGAATATAACAGCAATAACAAAGGAATGCAAAGAAAGGTGACAAAATGCTTTGTCAAATCCCTAGGCTTAATATAAATTTTATAGAAGAACAAGGTAGAGAAATTTAGGGAAGAAATTCCAGAGCTTAGGGAGCTGATGGAACAGCCAGCAATGGTGCCGCGTTGACAATCAGATGTGCAAGAGACCAGAATTAGAGTTACATAAAGAGTTGATCTATTTGTGGGCTCTCAGTGGCTTATGAGTCCAATCTTGCTTTTGAAAGTTCTTCCAAATACAGGGTTGGAGCTGGTAATGGAAATTTCAACACAAGGACGGAATTGTTCCAGGCAGAGGTTGAGTATGAAAGTAGGTCACAAGTACAGGGAAGTATGTGCCATTTAGGCTACAGCCTGCAGCTAGACCCTGAGTTTTCATAAGAATTGAGATAACATTGGAAGACTGATTATCATTGTACTTTTCAGAGATACAAGATAAGGTTCACTGTTAAATGCATGGACACAGAATCCAGGCAGTCTCACAAACAAAACCAGAAATGTAGAGTAATAGGGTAGAGGAATGGCTCTGGGACGGTTACTCTTCGGAGGGTCAGTGTAGACTTGTTGGGCCAAATGGCCTGTTTCCACACTGTAGGGATTCTACGATTCTATGAAAATAGTGGAAATATTTGGCAGAACTGGAATAATCTATGGAGAGAGCAATGCAATTAAGCACCGCAAAATCTTTGTTACCCCATCTTTCCTGGTAAAATAGCTGCTATCAGTACTGGTACACTTTTGTTATGTACAACTTTGACTCGGTATCAAGGGAACTCTCTGTAACTTCCCCAGAGGCCAGAATTGGAGGCGTAGAGCTATCTCAGATGATTATGATGATAGGGAAGTTACAGAGATAAAGAGAAATAAGGCAATGGAGGGATATAAAAGCAAGATGAGAATTTTAAAACCAAGACCCAAATGTGGGTCATTGAGCACAGGATTGGACTTTGTGCAACTTAGGACTCAGACTGCAGAGTTCTGCACTTTGTAATCGGTTTCATCTTCATGGAAAATTGTCATAAATTGTTTAGGTGAGGCCAGCCAAATGACACAATGGTACTGGAATCCGACACATTTGTAAAATTAGAATCCTTCATGAATGGTATAAACATCTTTCTGAAATTCTGCGGGAATCTTGTCACAAAATCATCAACAAAATATTATTTTAAAAGTCCACCATGTCACATATAGAATATAGCATGTACTATAAAATCCCTCACTTTATATTCCTGATTTTGTCTCTGTGTCTGAATGAATATTCAGTCAGCTACACTCCTTACCTAAAATACAATTGGAAACAATTTCCCATAGTTGAATGTTTTAAAATTCCTAAGTACCACATCAGTAACAGTCATTCAGTTAAGGCTGAGGAAGCAGAAGTATTCTTATTGGTCTACTGTAAATGTAATTAGCAGATATTTATACAACTTCATTAATATAACCTAAGCCCTTCACAAATGTGCTATCAGACAAAATCTGATACTCATAGACACAAGGAGATGTTAGGAAAATTGACAAAAAGCTATGTTAAATATGTTAAAAGGAGCATCTTGGAAGGGGGAAAGAGAGAAGGAGGCAATTCCAAACCTTGGGGTAGAGGCAGATGAAGTCTTGGTAACCACTATTAGAGAATTTACTATTGAAATAATACAAGAGGTCAGAGTTGAAAAAATGCAGAAATTTGAGGGCTGTAGTGCTAGAAAAGCATACAAAGATAGGTGGGAGGAAGCCATGGAGGCACAGGGGTGACAATTTTAAACTCAAGGTTTTGTCAGCTGAGAAGCCCTGGTGGAATAGTGAGCAAGGGCAAACAGGACTTAATGAGTTTTTAATATTCCATTCCACAAGTTGGATCTTCAGCTGTGCCCATGAACACTAATTACTTCAGCAGTTGTGTTTATGATCTTTCAGCCACACCCCATAGGTAGCAAGGTACCTTGGTCAACATATCAAAAGTGATTTTTCTTGAGAAAAGCCATCTTTATGATTTAGGGAGATAGAATAGGGGTAGGTCACTGAAAAATCACAGGCACATCATTTCCAATAAAATCACTGTTCCCCTGAAAGAAAACAAAACGAACAAGCAGATCTTCATTGGAGAGTTAATATCAAATTTGTCATCAAATAATTTTCCCTAGGTGTCTTTGTTGGTTACGTAGAACAGTCGATCTTCCGTAATTACACCGGCACCACTCCCCACCTTTTCCTCAGCTACATTGATGACTGCATTGGCGTCACCTCATGCTCCCGCGAGTACGTTGATCAATTCATCAACTTCACCAACAGATTCCACCCCGACCTTAAATTTACCTGGACCATCTCTGACACCTCCCTCCCCTTTCTGGATCTCTCCATCTCCATTAATGACGACCGACTTGACACTGACATTTTTTACAAACCCACCGACTCCCACAGCTACCTGGATTACACCTGTTCCCACCCTACCTCTTGCAAAAATGCCATCCCATATTCCCAATTCCTCCGCCTCGGCCATATCTGCTCCCAGGAGGACCAGTTCCACCACAGAACACACCAGATGGCCTCCTTCTTTAGAGACCGCAATTTCCCTTCCCACGTGGTTAAAGATGCCCTCCAACACAATTTTTCCACATCCCGCTCCTCCGCCCTCAGACCCCACCCCTCCAATCGTAACCAGGACAGAACGCCCCGGTGCTCACTTTCCACCCTGCCAACCTTCACATAAACCAAATCATTCGCCGACATTTCCGCCACCTCCAAAAAGACCCCACCACCAGGGATATATTTCCCTCCCCACCCCTTTCCGCCTTCCACAAAGACCGTTCCCTCCGTGACTACCTGGTCAGGTCCACGCCCCCCCCCCCTACAACCCACCCTTCCATCCTGGCACCTTCCCCTGCCACTGCAGGAATTGCAAAACCTGCGCCCACACCTCCTCCCTCACCTCCATCCAAGGCCCTAAAGGAGCCTTCCACATCCATCAAAGTTTTACCTGCACAATCACCAATATCATTTATTATGTCCGTTGCTCCTGATGCAGTCTCCTCTACATTGGGGAGCCTGGATGCCTCCTAGCAGAGCGCTTTAGGGAACATCTCCAGGACACCCGCACCAATCAACCACACCGCCCATTGGCCCAACATTTCAACTCCCCCTCCCACTCTGCCGAGGACATGGAGGTCCTGGGCCTCCTTCACCACCGCTCCCTCACCACCAGATGCCTGGAGGAAGAACACCTCATCTTCCGCCTCGGAACACTTCAACCCCAGGGCATCAATGTGGACCTCAACGGTTTCCTCATTTCCACCTCACCCCAGTTCCAAACGTCCAGCTCAGCACTGTCCCCATGACCTGTCCTACCTGCCTATCTTCTTTTCCACCTATCCACTCCACCCTCCTCCTGGACCTATCACCTTCATTCCCTCCCCCACTCACCTATTGTATTCTATGCTACTTTCTCCCCACCCCCACCCTCCTCTAGCTTATCTCTCCACCCTTCAGGCTCTCTGCCTTCATTCCTGATGAAGGGCTTTTGCCTGAAACGTCGATTTTACTGCTCCTCAGATGCTTCCTGAACTGCTGTGCTCTTCCACCACCACTAATCCTGAATCTGGTTTCCAGCATTGCAGTCATTGTTTTTACCTAGCCAGAAAAGTAAATAACAAGTGTGTGGAAAAACTCTTAATTGATATATTTATGTATTTGCCATTTCTAACCTGTTGTGCTAAACACATATGAAACTTCCGTTGACTAGTAGCAAGGTATGATTTGAAAGGACACACAACATTTTTAATTCCACCTTCAAATTCGAGGCTGTTGTTCAAGTATGTTAATAATATTTACAATTACCTGGTCTTGTCAAGTAACAAGCTTTCTTAATTTAAATATCATACTATGGTATATTACACTGCCATGACCTATCTGAATGGTGGAGCAGATTTGATCAGCAGAACGCTTACTTCTGCTCCTATATCTTATGGTCTTATAGACCACTTGTCCAATTATTGTCAGCATTTTGTGAAATTAAACAGCTCATAAAACTCTTGAATAATAAAGCTTAATAAAGCCCTTGCCAATTAATTCTAACAATTAAATGCATGCATGCGTAAGTGTGTGCCCAATGGCAGTTTCAGTTGATGGGACACTGGCGTCACTTCAGATCATGTGTTGACTCAGTACTTCTCAATCAGAGTTTGTTTTTATTAATTCAGAGAATATGAGCATTACTGGCTAAGCATTCCGATTTGCCTAGACAGCAAGTAAGAGTCAACAAAGTTGCTGTGGGTCTGGAGTCACACATAGGCCAGACCAGGTAAGGACAGCAGATTGTCTTTCCTAAGTATTAGTGGCATTAAGTTTTTACAATAATTGACAGTGGGTGAGTTAGCTTTTTTTTACATTTCCAGATTTATTTTTACATTGAATCCAAACATCTGCCATGGTGGGATTTGATCCTGTGTCTCCAAAAGTAGGATTCTAGATTACCAGTCCACCGACATTAGCACTATGCCACCATCTCTCAACTGGGCTGTTGTGAGGTAGAGAACGAATGGAGGGGGAAGTTGTGGAGAAATGGAGGGAGGAAGCCAAGAAGCCATGGAAATAAACAAGGAAGTCCCTTTCTCAAATTACGATTACTTTGTAGAATCAAAATTTTAGAAATGCATAGTATATGTGAGTAAGGCACTACTTTGTCCTTTCAGCTCTTGTAACTCAGCTTCAAAATTAACTTAAATTGTTAAGATAAATGTGTTGGTATACTTGCTAGAAAATGAGTTGAGAAAGGGCTCAACCTCATCTCCAGTGGAAGGAGAGCCTACAGTACAGATTTCATTTGACAGCAACATGTCAAATATGATTTACAAACATGTAGTTAGACCCTTATCTAAAAGTACTCCATATTGCTTGGGGACTCAAAGTCTAAAACAAGAACTGTTATGTTTCTCCAGAACTGACATGTTTCAATTTGAGAGAAGCTTTCGAATCACCAGAGAATATAAGTGTTTAAAAAGTAATTGCAATTTGTGTTGGACTGAGGTTATAAATAGAAAAGGAACTATTTGTTAAAAGTAACAATTAGATTTTTTTTAGAGCAATCACATTTTGACTTTATGTACGGTCTGATGGTTTCCATTCGCAAGAGATTCAGTAAGAACAGTAAGAGGTTTGATGAAAATCCTGGATTAGATCTCCAGTGACTATGCACACTGGGAAGATTCAGGTCAGATCCTGGTCTTGAATTCATCCAGGACAATGGTACTACAGTTGGTTAGGATGCTCCAGAAAGAAAGAACTGTTCGATATTGAAGTGTTATGACCTCTGGATGCCCCAAGGCACGATGCAATTAATGAAGTTCTTCTGGAGCTTAAGAAACAGACTTGCATCTAACTTACACACAGAAAGTTCCCACAAACAGCAGTTTGATAATGCTGAGATGATTTATTCTTAGTGACATGAGCTGAGAGATAAACAATGTCTATGACAATTGGAAGAACTCTGTCCTCTTCTTTGTGGTTTCATGGGATTGTTTATGTTCACCTTCTGATGCCTTTAAAAATGTTATTTTGTCTTGAGGATTTTTTTTGAAGAGAGATTGTAAAGGCTGAAAAGTCTAGAATGCCTTTAGACTTTTTTTTAAAAAACAATATAACAAAGGAAGGGGACTGGCTAGTTCTCCCAGTTCAGGGCTTTCTAGTTTTTTTATTTAGCTGTGGTAGTCACAAGATTGTGGAGTGCAGAAGGGGTGCAATCTTCAGTAAATGATTCCTAACTGACTTTCTTTGAAATCTCTCTGGATGTTGTTCCCTCCTGCCTGTAAGAACCTGTGTAATTTATCTTTTTGCCAAGGGCTATGTTTATGGGATATTACTATATTGGAACAGTTAATTAGTCAAGTTGCTGTATCTGGTTGGTTAAGTTTTCCAGTAGTTAAGTTATTCTAAATTCTGCTTTCTTTTGTTCCTGTTTCAACTATAGCATTTAAATAAATTGTTTTTCTTAAAGCTGAGTGGTTTGACCAGTTGCATCATGCCTGAAACACCCACTTCATATCTACCAGTAAAATTTTTTTTAAAAATTATGGTCTAGGCTACCTTCTTAAAATATTGTGAGGGAGTCTGACCTGGTTCATAACAGATTTAGGTCTCTTGACAGGATAATTCTACAAATCCAATTTGGGTTTAGGGTTCTTGGACTCAAAGGCAGCGAGTGTTAGTGCCTTTTGTTTTGGATGCTGAATTTGGCTGGTTTAAACAGTGCTTTATGTAGTGATGGCTCTTTCAGTCACTAAGAGTTTTCTGGGGATAGAAGGAGTGACTTCAGTGGCTTTACAAAAAGCCAGCAAGGCAAAGCTGTTGGAATTAACAGACAAGCTAGAGTTGGGGTTGCTTTTGTGAGAAAAGGAGGTAATTAAAGCAATAGCTCAACATTTAAATTTGCTGGAAATGCCATCGGAACCTTTGGAAATGGCTAGAATTCAATTCCTTGAACATAAAAAGGAACTGAAACAGTTTTAATTATGATTAAAAGCAGAGGAAAGAGAAGAAAGAAAGAATAGCCTTGTCAGAACAAAAAGGAAAGGATAGTCCTAGCAGAACAAAAAGGAGAGGAAGGCTCTAACAGAAAAAAGGGAGAAAGAGAGAGAAGAAAAGCAGAGAGAGAGTTTGAACTTCAGAAGTTGGCAATTAGACAGGAAAGGCGACTTAAAAGGACGGAGGTAAAGGCTTAGTGAGAAGGATGGTGAGGGTGAGCAAAACCATCATAGCCAAAGGCCTGGTGGGGATCTGTTCAAATATAGCCAGGCATTATCTAATTTTGATGAGGTGGATGTAGAGTTCATCATTTCATTTGAGGAAGTGGCTAAACAAATGAAGTGGCTGGTGACCATGTTGGTTTGTTGATCCAGAAAAGTTGGTAAGTACAGCTCATGAAATAGTTGCATCACGATCACAGAAGGTATCTGGGGAGTATGAGGATGTGAAGAAAGTGCATATGAACCTTTGCCAGAAGCCTACAGACTTAGCCCTAGCAATCTCAGGAGTGACCCTGGTCAAACATACAGTGAGTTTGAAAGGATCAAACAAAATGATTTTTGTCGGTCAAAAAGGGCATTAAAAATAGATCTTACAGAGATGATTATTTTGGAGGAGTTCAAAAATTCACCTCCTGATGTTGTGAGAACTCATGTGGAACAGCAGACAGTTTAACTGCAAGATAAGCAGCTGAAATGGCTGATAATTAGGAGTTAGTTCATAACTGGTGGGCGGCACGGTGGCACAGTGGTTAGCACTGCTGCCTCACAGCGCCAGAGACCCGGGTTCAATTCCCTCCTCAGGCGACTGACTGTGTGGAGTTTGCACGTTCTCCCAGTGTCTGCGTGGGTTTCCTCCGGGTGCTCCGGTTTCCTCCCACAGTCCAAAGATGTGCAGGTCAAGTGAATTGGCCATGCTAAAATTGCCCGTCGTGTTAGGTAAGGGGTAGATGTAGGGGTATGGGTGGGTCACGCTTCGGCGGGCGGTGTGGACTTGTTGGGCCGAAGGGCCTGGTTCCATACTGTAAGTAATCTAATCTAATCTAAAATAAAGTTTGGCTTCTGACATTAATTTCAATCCATGAGGGGTAGAAATTGAGAAAAACAGAAATCCTCAGGTGGTAAGGGAAAAGTAGATCTCAGTGAAGATAACACAGATAGATTACTAAAGGGTAAAAATGAAACCCATGGGGTGGGGGAAGAGAAGTAAAAAGGCTCAGGTGTTTTCACTGCAATAAAGCAGGCCACATGAAGTCACATAATTGGTGGCTTAGAAAAAACACTGGAAGACAGATTAGGAAAACAGAATAAGCCAGTGAGTTTTGTTAAAGTGGTAAAGGAAAGCATAGTGGAGGTGAAAAAGCTGGACCAGAATGTACAGCCTGGTCAGAGGTTGGTTAAAAAGGAAGTACCAGATCTTCTTAAACCATTTGTTTGCGAACGTAAGGTTTACTCACATTAGCCAGGAGCAGCAGGTAAAGAAGTTACAGTATGAAGAGATATGGGATCGTGTCAATCTTTGATGCTGAGAGATGAAGGTATATGCAATTCAGAAGGACTACTGCCAGAAAAAGTCATTGTACGTGGAATTCATGGTGAGGCGAGAAGTGCTCCATTACGTCGGGTGAGGTTGGAGTGTCCAATGAAAAATGGAGGAGTACTGGAGAAACTCTCACCTCCAGGAAAACAATTTGTCCTTGGTAACGATATAGCTGGATCCCAAGTAGGATTGCTGCCTACTGTGGTTGAAAACCAGTGGAAAATCAGGCAACTGAAGTATTAAAGGAAGCATATCCTGGGATTTTTCCTGACGCATGATAACAAGGTGACAAAGCCACCAATTGAAACAAGAGGAGAAATCAAAGAATACAGATAAAGAAGCTGAAGCAGAATTAACAGAGACCATGTTTGATCGAATGAGTGAGAAAAAACAAGAACGGGTGGAGGACAAAGTGGACATTTTCAGTTTAAAGAAATTAACTGAGTTACAATAGAAAGATGAAAAACTGAAGCAATATTAACAAAAAGCGAACACAGAAGATATATCTAACTGTATTCCCAAATGTCGTTATCTTAAAATGATGTTTCATTGAGGAAATGGAAACAATCACATATTCAGGTGGATGAGAAATGGGCAGACGTTCATCAGGTTGTATTACCAGTGGGTTATAGAAAGGTGGTGATGCGGGTAGCACATGAATTAACAGTAGGCAGTCATTTAGAAGTAAGAAAAACGCAAACCAAAATACACAAACACTTTTACAGGCCTGAACTGCACAAGGATGTAGCTGACTTTTGCCAGACATGTCATACGAGTCAGGTAATTGGAAAACCTCAGGCAGTATTAAAACCAGCACCTTTATTACTCATAACCAGCACTTGAGGAACCTTTTACAAGGGTCTTAATTGATTGTGTATGATCCCTACATAAAAGAAAAGTGGGAATCAGTATTTGTTAACAATAATGGACGTATCCATGAAATTCCCAGAGGCCATTCCAATATGCACGATCACAGGTAAAAGGTTTGCAGAAGAGTTGCTCAAATTTTTCAGAGATACAATCAGATGAAGGGTCAAATTTTATATCAAAATTATTGAGGCAAGTTATGGATAGCTTGGGAATAAAACAATTAAAATCTACTGCATACCATCCGGAATTGCAGGGAGCATTAGAAAGGTGGCATCAAACTTTAAAAACCATGTTTAGGGATTATAGTCAAGACTATCCAGATGATTGGGATAAAGGAATTCTGTTTGTACTTTTTGCCATTAAGGATGACTAAACGAATTGACCAAACTCAGTCCATTCAGATTAGTTTTAGGCATGAGGTGAGAAGACCACTAAAATTATTTCAGGAGAAGTTGGTGAGTAGAGTTGGCTAGACGGCATTTAAAAGTATCACAGCACATGATGAAACAGGAAGCAGCCAAGAAATGGCTGTCTATCAGCTTTGTCTATCTTGCTGTTTATGCAGTTTAGCATGCAAGTAGTCCTGTTTGGTAGCTTCACCAGGTTGACACCTCATTTACAGATACGCCTGATGCTGCTCCTGGCATGCCTTCCTGCACTCTCAATTGAGCCAGGGTTGATCCCCTGGCTTGATGGTAAGGGGTGAATGGAGGATATGCCAGGCTATGAGTTTGCAGATTGTGCTGGAGTACAGTTCTGCTGCTGTTGATGGCCCACAGTGCCTCATGGATGCCCAATGTTAAGCTACTAGTTCAGTTTTGTCGGTCCCATTTAGCACGGTGATAGTGCCACACAACACAATGGAGGTTATTCTCAATGTGAAGGTGGAACTTTGTCTCCTCAAGGACAGTGTGATGGTCACTTCTACCATGGACAGATGCATCTGCAGCTGGCAGATTCGTAAGGCTGAGGTCAAGTATGTTTTTTTCCTCTTGTTGGTTCCTTCACCCCCTGCCACAGACCCAGTCTAGCAGTCATATCTTTTAGGACCTGACCAGCTCGATCAGTAGTGCTGCTGCAGAGCTAATCTTGGTGGTGGATATTGAAATCCCCCACCCAGAGTACATTTTGTGCCCTTGCCACCTTCAGTGCTTCCTCCAAATGTTGTTCAACATGGAAGAGTAATGATTCATCAGCCGAAGGAGGACGGTACATGGTAACCAGTAAGAGGTTTCTTGCCTATGTTTAATCTGAAGCCATGAGACTTCATGGGGCCTGGAGTCAATGTCAAGGACTCCCAGGGCAACTCCCTCCCTACTGTATACCACTGTTCTGCCACCTCTGCTGGGTCTGTTCTGTGGGTGGGACAGGACATATCCAAGGATGATAATGGTGGTGTCTGGGGTGTTAATTGTAAGGTACGATTCCATAAGAATGACTATGTCAGGCTTTTGCTTGACTAGTCTGTGAGACAGCTCTCCTAATTTCAGCACTAGCCCCAAAATGTTGGGGAGGAAGACTTTGCTGTTTGTGTTTTTGCTGTTGTCGATGCCAGGTAATCTGTCCAGTTTCATTTCTTTGTTGTGACTTTCTAGATATTGATACAACTGAGTGGCTTGCTAGGCCCTTTCAGAGGGCAGTGGAGAGTCAACCACATTGTTGTATGCCAGACCAGGTAAGGATGGCAATTTCTTCGCTAAAAGACATTAATGAATCAGGTGGGTTTTTCTGACATTGACAATAGTTTCATGGTCATCAGTTGATTCTTAATTCCAGATTTTAAAAATTGAAATCAAATTCCATCATCTGCCGTATCGGGATTCAAATCCAGAACATTATTCTGAGCTCCTGGATTAATAGTCGAGCGATAATATCGCTAGGCCATCACCTTCCCCCAAGCGATCCCAAAACCAACAGATCAGATCTAAGCCCTGGAGTATTTTCACATCCTGTCGTGAATGGTGATGGACAATTCAAGAACTCACTAGAGGAGGCAGCTCCACAAATATCCCCATCCTCAATGATGGAGGAGCCCAGCACATCAGTTCAAAAGATAAGGCTGATGCATTCGTAACAATCTTCAGTCAGAAGTGGCAAGTAGATGATCCGTCTCGGACTCCTCTAGTGGTCCTCAGCATCACAGGTACCAGTCTCTAGCCAATTCGATTCACTCCACATAATATCAACAAACAGCTGGAGGCACTCAATATTGCAAAAGCAACGGGCCCTAATAACATTCCGGCAATAGTACTGCAGAAGTGTGCTCCAGAACGTGATGCTCCCCTAGCCAAGCTATTCCAGTACAGTTACAACACTAACATCTACCCAACAATGTGGAAAATTGCCCAATTATGTCCTGTCCACAAAAAACAAGACAAATCCAACCTGGCCAATTAGTCTACTCTCCATCATTAATAAAGTGATAGAAGGGGTCATCAACAATGCTATCAAGCAGCACCTGCTCAGCAACAACCTGCTCAGTGACGCCTAGTTTGGGTTTCGCCTGGATCACTCGGCTCCTGATCTCATTACAGACTTGGTTCAAACATGGACAAAAGAGCTAAATTCCAGAGGTGAGGTGAGTGTGAAAGCCTTTGACATCAAGGCCACATTTGACTGAGTATGGTACAAAGGTGTTGTGGGAAAACTGGAATAAATGGGTATTAGGGGGCAAAGACTCCGCTGGTTAGAGTCACATCTGGCACAAAGGAAAATGGTTGTGGTTATGAAGAGTCAGTCATCTCAGCTCCAGGACATCTCTGCAGGAATCCCTTAGGGTGGTGTTCTAGGCCCAACAATCTTCAGCTGCTTCATCAATGACCTTCCCTCTGTCATAGGGTCAGAAGTGGGGATGTTCATCGATGATTGCACAGTGCTCAGCACCATTCGCGATTCCTCAGACACTGAAGCAGTCCATGCTCAAACGCAACAAGATCTGGACAATATCCAGGCTTGGGCCAATAAGTGGCAAGTAACATTCATGCCACACAAATGCCAGATAATGACCATCTCCAATAAGATATACTCTAACTACCACCCCTTGGCATTCAATAGTATTGCCATCACTGAACCCCCCCCATTGTCAACATCCTTGGGGTTACCATTGACCAGAAACTCAACTGGACTCACCACATAAACACAGTGGCTACAAGAGCGAGGCGAGGGATACTGCAGCGAGTAACTCACCTCCTGACACCCCAAAGTCTATCCACCATTTACAAGGCACAAGTCAGGAGGGTGATGGAATAGTCCCCACATGTCTGAACGGGTGCAGCTCCAACAACACTCAAGGAGCTTGACACCATCCAGGACAAAGCAACCAGCTTGATTGGCACCACATCTACAAACATTCAATCCCTCCACCACTGGTGCTCAGTAGCTGCAGTGTGTACTACTTACAAGATGCAGATATTCAGCAAAGATCTTTAGATAGCACCTTCCAAACCCATGACCACTTTCATCTGGAAGGACAAGGGCAGCAGGTACTTGGGAATCTGCAAGTTCACCTCCAAGCTACTCACCATCTTGACTTGGATCTATAGCGCCATTCCCTCACAGTCGTTGGACCAAAGTCTTGGAATTCCCTCCCTCCCAACATTGTAGATCAATCCACAGCAAGTGGAAAGCAGCAATTCAAAAAGGTAGCTCACTACCACCTTTTCATGGGCAAATAGGGACGGGTTATCAATGCTGGCCAGCCAGAGACGTCCAAGTCCCATAAATGAATTTTGTTTAAATTCCAAAATTCGCAATTTTGCTAATGGAAAGTGTTAGTATTACGTCCAGTGATAGGTGAACCTTTAAAAGCAAGGTTTAGTGGACCGTATCAAATTGAAAGGAGCTTGAATGAGGTGAATTAGTTGATCAGGACTCCAGCTAGAAAGAAATCTCACAAAATGTGCCATGTGAATTTGCTCAAAAGAAAGCAAAAGAAAAATGTGTTACTGGTTAGAATACAGAGCAAAGAACCAAATTCAGAGGATTCTGAATTGGATATTCCTCAAATTAAAATAAGGAAGTTCTCAAACATTGGGATAAATTATTGAGTTACCTTCCAACTTAAAACTGAAATGCCCTGACAGAGTTATTACTATAGCATGGGATGATATGTGGGAATAAGCTGGGAAGTACTAATTTAATTATGCATGATGTAGATACAGAAAATGTTTTTCCAATTAAGCAACATCCTTATAGACTTAACCCCACATTGTTGGCATGTTCAAAAAGAGATTGAACACATTCTTCAAGACAACGTAATTGATTCTAGCTCACCCATAACAATAGTGCCAAAACTGGATGGTACCCAACAATTGCATGTAGACTATCACAAAATCAAAGCAATTACAAAATCTGATTCACATCCAAACCCATTTTTAGAAAACTGTATTGAGAAGGTGGGACGAGCAATTTCTATTTCTCGGATGGATTTACTCAGAATACTGGTATCTTAATCCAAAAGAGCAAAGACAATTTTGGCTTTCGTAACAGCAAATGGACTATAGCAATTTAAAGCCATAGCATTTGATATAAAACATAGATTTCAAAGACTAACCAATTAAGTAAATTCTGGAATACCCAGATGTGGCATACATCGATAACCTGAAGAGTTTTAGCCACACATGGAAGGTTTATTTGCAGCATCTATTGGAATTATTCCATCAACTTCAGAAGGCAGGCTTGGTGATAAACCAATAAGAAGTCAATTCACCAAGTAATGTTCCTGCGTCACGTGATTGGTCATGAACAGATGGCCTCATGAAAAGGAAAAACAAAGGTTTCTGGGGAGTTTCCCATACCATCAACAAAGACAACAGTACTACAATTCCGGGGATTGAGTGGGTTTTATTGGAAGTTCATATCAAATTTTAAAAGTGTGGTTGCTCCACTGACTGAATTATTGAAGAAGTGCATAAAATTTCAGTGGATAGCAGACTGCCAGAAGGTACTCGACAGCCTGAAAGCTGTGTTAATTACTGCCCCAGTATTAGCCACCCCTAATTACACAAAGCCATTCAAGCTTGCTATTCGTGTAAATGATGTGGGTGTCAGTGCTGTGTTCTTACAAGAAGATAATGAGAAGATAGAAAGAGCTATCGAGCATTTCTCCAGGAAGTTGAATATTCATCAACAGGGATATTCCACAATTGAGAAGGAGATGTTGAGCTTAGTGTTGGCATTACAACAATGCATCTGAGACAACTGTATATATGATTGTAACCAATGAAACTTGTAAGAGCCTAAGTTATATGCAGACGTCTCTGGAGTGGAAATTGAACACAGAATCTCTGATTTAGAGCTGCCAGTTGTGTCTTGGCTGATATTGATGGTGAACGGTAGTGAGATTATGAGGAAATGGTCAATATTCCTGCTTCTGCATGTCTCAAGCAAGTGAAGTTGTGATCTGCTAACCCAGTTTATCAAACATATTAAACCAAAACATAAGGTTTAATATGCTTTTCTAGCCAATCATTTTTTTAAAAATTTAGATTCTCTATAGTGTGGAAACAGGCCCTTTGGCCCAACAAGTCCACGCCAACCCTCCGAAGAGTAACCCACCCAGACCCATTTCCTTCTGACTAACACACCTAACCCATGGGCAATTTAGACTAGATTAGATTAGATCAGATTACTTACAGTGTGGAAACAGGCCCTTCGGCCAATTCACCTGATCTGCACATGTATTTTAATTCATACACATAAGTTGGAAAGAAGTTTGAAAACAGTGGATACTGATAGAAGGTTGCAGGTTATTTCCACCATCTGATTTTAAAAACACCATCATTGTTCTGGGCAGTCTTCTTACCTCAGCTAACACCAGAAACAAAATGTCTGGTTGTTGGCATTTGCAGAACCTGTGCATAAAGTAACTTCCGGCATTGTTGCAGTGCTGACATTCGAAAAACAATTAACAGTAAAGAACTGATGTAGTGTTTTCACAAAAGTACAAAGTATGAAGTATGTATGTATAATTCAGTAAAGCAAAGCAGTAATCACCTATAATTAAAGAGAGTACTGCTTCATGAATAAAGCAGATGAAAAATATATTGCAATCTCACACTTTAAGCCAAACTACAAAAAACATCACCATCATAATGTGAGGCTTGACATTTTCACATGATCCATTAACCTTCTTCCCTAATGCAAGCTTACTGATCAGATCTTGGCCATTGCATTTGTCAGAAGATACAGACATTAATATGTCACTACCTATGAAACTAAAATGACTCACTGAATAAAAGGTAAATCTCCTGAATTTGCTTTGTATTTATTGCTGATTATTCTATATTTAAGGCACCCATTCTCCCAAAATTGGAAACGTGTTCCTGGTGAGAAAACCTTTTGGTTCAGGTTGATTTTTGAATCATAATCAGCACAATCTCCTTCCTGCTGCTTATTTGATTTCACACACGTCTTGCCACAAACCTGACTCTGACTGGGTCAGACAGTCGTGGCTAAACGTTTCACTCCAGTGACGTGGACCCTGAATCCAGGCTCAATAGAAAATAGGTCTGGGAAATTAGTAATGGGGAATAAGGAGCTGATAGATGACTTGAACAAATATCTTGCATTATCTTCACTACGTAAGACCCAAGTAACATTCCAGAAATAGTTGTAAATCAAGAATTGAAAAGGAGAGAGGAATTCAAGAAAATAACAATTACCAGGTAAGTAGTACTGAGTAAATTGTTGGAGCTGAGAGTTGGTAAATCCCTGGTTCCTGATGGATTTCACCAAGGGGGTATTATAAGAAGTAGCCAGTGAGATAATGAGATTACTAAAGTTTACTAAACTGCATTGAATTAAGATAATCAAAAGATCAAAGCAAGAACTCAGAAGATTTTTTCTTTGCTTGTGATTGAAATAAAAACTGTGTTGGGAGAAGAATCCTCAAAAGATCTTTTTTAAATGTGGATGAATATTTCAATATGTGAAATCTGAAATGGCAATGGAATAAAGCTCAGGGAACAGCTCCTCACTGTAGCTGTGTCAGCTCTTGAAAATAACTATCCAATGAAATCTGTTATGCTTAGGAAAAGAATTGCGAGGTTGTGTGTCCAAATCCTTTTTGAAAGTCGCTACTGAATCTGCCCCCTACACCCTTTCACACGATGAGTTGTGGAATTACAATCTATAGTAATACTGATTATTCCAAATAGTAATAAACATAAATCGAGATCTGTTGTTTCTTTCTGGTGCAGCAACCTTGAATAGGCTATGGATTTCATAATGATAGGATTCTTGCAAAAAAAAAATTACCATCTGCTATGATTAGGTAACTTAGTTCAAGACTAAATTATGATAGATATTTTGTTTAAGAGCGTCGTGAAAATGTGTTATCAAATCACAGTTAACAATATATTGACAGTTTAAATGAAATGCTGAAAATGTATTGCTGGAAAAGCGCAGCAGGTCAGGCAGCATCCAAGGAACAGGAGAATTGACGCTTCGGGCATAAGCCCTTCTTCAGGAAACAGTTATATTGATTCCTGAAGGGTTTAAGCTCGAAACGTCGACTCTCCTGTTCCTTGGATGCTGCCTGACCTGCTGCGCTTTTCCAGCAACACATTTTCAGCTCTGATCTCCAGCATCTGCAGTCCTCACTTTCTCCTCCCAGTTTAAATGAAATTCCTAACACCCCTTGCTTTGAGGTGGAAAATCATGGGTTCATACTAGACTGAAAAACAGAATCAAGGCTAACCAAAAAATGGTGGTCCAACTAGATTCAAACCATTTCAATTCATTATTCAAACCCACAAATGCAGTTTTCTGAAGAGTCCAGTCACCATTTATATTTTGGCCAAACACCATGAAAACAAATGCACAAAACAAATATCCTTTGCTGTTTGCAGGCTATTGTGCACAAGTTGACTGAAAACACAAAAACATCATGTTCTTTGGAGGAGGCATCAGAAGCCCCTTCAGATGTCTTTTTTTAACAACTGATCTGGTTTACTTCATTGGTTCCTTACTTCACAGAGACTGCACTCCTTTAAAAAAGGCATGGTTGGAAAGCACTTTGAGTACTATGGTTTTCTTACATTGTAAAAATAGAAGTGGTACATTTGTAACGCATCAACATAATATCCTTACTGTAGTAAAATAATCCAAGGTACTTCATGGGAGCCCAAGTAGTTAAACATTTCTGGACATAAGACTGGAGACATTGAGACATGTGACAAAAAGTTTGGTCAAAGGTACTATATAGGTCTTAGATAGTCTTCAAGGAGGAGAGTGTGAAGAAAGGATACAGTAGGCGTTCTAATGGTTTAGGAAATTGAAAGCAGTCACCAATAGTGGAGATGAATGCAAGTGGGAATATATATAAAAGTCAGAATTGCATGGGTTACTAGAGGTGGAGCAATTACAGAGATTTGGAGGGATGTCACACAGTGATTATAAAATCAATACTTTCACAAAATACAATAATGTCTCATAGAATGGAAATGGACATCTAAGCCCCTACAGGTGACTCTTCACCAAGTTGATAAATTAAAGTTTCAGCATCAAAAGTATTAGAAATGTGCAGTACAGCAACAAACTAGGAAAGCCAAACAACATATCATTAAATGGTGGTTAGAAAAATAAAGTTTTCAATAAATGTCTTCAGCTCATTTATGTGTGATTTTTTTTCCCTTGTTACAACTCAAGAATACATTTTGAAAATGAGACTTCTCCAAAATAACTTCTCACAAGAAGCAATTACATGGAATTTGTAGTTTTCAGTTAGACTGACACAAAGGTGAATGATGATTAATTAGACTTTTTTATAAGAAAGGTGCTGAATAACTTTGATTATGTTACTATCAACCTGTGTGTTGCAATCCTGAGGAAATCATTCCTTACTCCAGACCATACACAACAATTGCAACCAAGCAAGAAATCTTCCAACTTCTTAGATTCACTCGTTAAACTCTCCAGTAGATACAGGTCTTGCAAATTCCTGCAACAAATTCTTTATGGCCTTCACTGTGCTTTTACACAGAGATGCAATTACTTCATGTAAACACAATACAATTTTACCAAAAGGCAACCCTCACACTCTGCACTTTTATTTCCTTTTTGAATTTGTGTTAAGATTCCACTGCTTATGAAAGGAAGACATGATTTGTCTTTTTTAAACTACGAATGTCTGCACATCATCAGTTTGCTTTGTCATAATTTTGTGCTATACTGACATAAATAATGCCATACCCTAGTTCAAGATGACAAGCTAATCTCCACACTACTGCAGGAGCTTTCAGAGTATTAATTAGCTTAAAAGAAAACTCCTGATTTTAAGCAGCTATCTTTCAGCTCTTTATTGAAACTCTTTTTCAGTACTGAGCGGTAATTAACAGAAATGTTAGAAACAAACATAATTGTGTTGCAATTATGTTTACAAATATAATTTTAATGTTCAAGTTATTGTTCTTCTAAATAGATTATGCCACAACTTAAGTGCTAAACAGAAACATGTTACCTCCAAACTGATATTTACAGTAAACATTGATCAACTTTCTTTCCTTAATGAACATTTCCAAACTAAGCCCAACTGAGTTATATAATTGTTGTCTTATTGTTGGAGATGCATCTACAAATTTCAATATTAGGTTCTGACCTTGCTTTGAACTTCTCTGCTGTGCACATCACAGTGTCTGAATTTTATTCAAGTACATGAAGTGGTACATTATTGTTCATTCAGTTTGCTAATATAATTGGATAGTATGTTCTTTACAAATGTCAAAATGCATGTTTAGATTAACCTTCACTCAATAGAAAAAAGGTTCTCAATCACATATTACAATATTCCCTTTTGATGAGGAACTGTCTTATTGTGTGTACAAAATATATTGATCCATATTTACTTCTCTCCTTCATATTTCTCTTAACTGTAGGATGCTCACTGGGAGTTTGTAGTCTGATCGGATTTACAGCCAGTTATCGATTGGAAGCCAATCCAAAGTAAAGCCTAAAGGTTTCAGCTCACCAAACAAGTGAGATGCAGTCACCACTGGACCTGCTTAATCAAAACACCAATGCCTGATGTTAGAACTTGACCACCTCACGCAAATGCAAGTATCTGGTCTGAATTTCTTATCTGGCAGCCCGAGTGCTTGGCCTCAACTATTAAGAACAGCGATCTGCAGTCAAAGGGCAGAAAAGCAACCAATGCACAAGCAGACACACACAGCTTTCCAGTACCAAATCTAAACTTTCTCCAACGTGTACTGATAAATGTGTAAACTTTCCTGAATGAAGGCCAGAGAGATGCATGTTGAACTGAAGGTGACGAAAACTACATCTATTGACCAAAACCACAATGCCACTGCAGGATCCAAGTCGTGTTCCACTGGATTCTCCAAACAGCAGATAAAGTATGGCAGATGCATTTTTGACACATTAGGTCGAATTGACTGAATGCATCAATGTAAACAAGTGTAAATACTTAAAGCACCAAAGCATTACTTCTGGATCATTCAAAACATAATTTTTGAAACATTTACTGCGGCCTTTGAAGATGGAATTGCAACTAGTATCACAATTATTACTATTTTCCAATGAAAGTGAACTAAATGAATCCAGTTACTGTAATGAAACCTTACACTGTAGCTATGTAACAGAAAACCAAAGTGACAGCCATTTTTACAGTATCAGCCTCTTTCTATCTTGCTTGTATACAGTTTTTCTATTTCCCATAGGCTTCATTGGGAATGGATTAATCCTGGTTGTAAACTTGAATGATCATAAGAAAATGACCATCCCAGATCTCTATTTTGTAAACCTTGCCATAGCTGACCTGATCCTTGTAGCAGATTCGCTCATTGAGGTATTCAATCTGAATGACAAGTACTATGACATAGCCATTCTATGTACCTTCATGTCTCTGTTCCTGCAAATCAACATGTACAGCAGCATCTTCTTTCTCA
This sequence comes from Chiloscyllium punctatum, assembly GCF_047496795.1. Taxonomy (NCBI): domain Eukaryota; kingdom Metazoa; phylum Chordata; class Chondrichthyes; order Orectolobiformes; family Hemiscylliidae; genus Chiloscyllium; species Chiloscyllium punctatum. The sequence continues at coordinate 10,210,863 of NC_092778.1, forward strand.
CATGGATGAGCATCGACCGGTACCTTGCCCTGGCACAGTCAATGAAATCTGGCACACTCCGAACCTTGCAGCATGCAAAGTGGAGCTGTAGCCTGATCTGGTTGACATCCATCCTGGCTGCAATGTTGCCATTTGCTGTGGTACAAGCACACCACACCGGGGAAGTTCACTTTTGCTTTGCAGATGTTACAGAGATTCAATGGTTGGAAGTAACTCTTGGATTTGTCATCCCATTCTTTATCATTGGACTCTGCTATTCACTGATTGTACGGATTCTCACAAAAGCCCAGAAACACAATCGTCTTTGGCCAAGACGTCAGAAGGCCCTTCGTATGATTGTTGTAGTTGTTCTGGTTTTCTTTATCTGTTGGTTACCTGAAAATGTTTTCATCAGTCTTCAGCTCCTACAAGGCACAAAGGATTCATCAGTTTCCTTCAAGAAATCAATGGGGCATTATTATCCGCTTACACGTCATATTGTCAACCTGGCTGCTTTTTCTAATAGTTGTCTGAATCCCATGATTTATAGCTTTCTTGGGGAAACATTTCGAGACAAGCTTCGCCTATACATGAAAAAGAAAGCAAATGTGTCTACAGTTTATCGGCTTTGCAACAACACTTTGAACTGGAACATTCCTGTAACCGCAGAGGAATCTTTTGCATAGTAGATGAAATCGTTAGAAACAAAAGTATTTATTAGAAGGCCAAAAGTGCATTCAACTTTCTTTAATTATAACTTGCAGTTTGACAGTTGAAAGCAATGTTTCCAGAGCTGTCAACTTCAAAGTGAGTTGGTATAACCACAATAATAGAAATTAATTCCAAGATAATCAAGGAGGCATTGGTTAAACATGTTTGGGATATAGATGGCAGCATCTTCTTTCTGTGTTTGTCACATTCACCAAACTGTTTACTCATATGGAAACTATCAACTAGCACTTGTTCATGTTACTATTTAAGGCTTGTAGTTTAAAACAGAATTATATTTAATAAAGATATTAAAAGTCCACAAAATAATTCCTCTCCTAATTTGGACAGAAAATGAAAAACACAATAATTTTATTAAATTTTGCATGGTTTGTAAAATAATTATACCATAATTTAAATATGTACATTCTACAATTGTAATGATACAAACTAAGTTTGACAGTATATGTTTAGTTTTCAAAAGTCGTATTTGCTGATCAAGCATTACAACTTAACAGAAAAGCCTAAGGGGCAATAAAAATGTCAGTATTTGTGAATGAAAAGTTCATGGTGTTATCAAGGTGAGACATTCCAGCCAACAATCTAAAGTCATACCAACACCAAATATTCAAACTTCAAACTAAATCGAAAACATGGATGAGGAGTTCATGGATGGAAATCACTTAAAGTATTATAACTAATACTAGGGTGAATGGAGTTCAATTTTCAAGTAATCTCCCAGTGAAAGATAATCAAAACTGCTCAAAATAGATTTGGCTTTTGTAATTTATGAAGGAGAAAATAAGACAGATAGAATAAAAGAGAGAGGGTAAACAAAAATACAAGTGGGAGAACGTGGGTAACAGAAGAAAAAGAAAACTTGAGAGGAAAGGCAAAAAGAATTGAGAGAAAGGAAGGAAGTACCTACACAAATATGGTAACTTTTACAACCTCAGTGTTTCCAAAATCATTTAAAGCAAGTATTTTGAGTATGCATTGTTCCAATAAAAGAAATGCAGCCTGTTTGCACCCAGAAGCTCCTACAAACAGCAATATGTGAAATGATTAAATAATTTCTGCTGGAGAAGTAAAAACAGAAAATGAGAGTTCATCAACCTTAAATATTAATTTTGTTTTGCTATCCAAAATAATGCAGCTGAACCTACTGGGTATTTCCAGCTGTTTCTGTTTTTATTTCAGACTTTCTGCATATGATGTCTTTTGCATGCAATTGGATAAAGACAAAATACTGATGAGGAAACTAAGGAAAACTTCCTTTCCCTCCAAGTAGTGCCATGGGAGATTTGATATCCACCTGAAGAAGCAGATGGCAGCTCAGTTCAGCATCTCCATAAAAGACTGTATCTCTTGACACTGCAGAACTCTCTTCGACTGCATGCTCGAGTCTCTGGAGTGGTGTTTGAACCCATGACCTTCTGACCCATTGAGCCACAACTTTCATATTTAACTGCTATGTATAAATTCCTATGAATATGAAAGAACCGCAGCTTGACCAGAGAATTGTTCAATATTACCAGAATGAATAAGAATGTTTAGCAAAATCAATTCGAGATGTTACATTTCAACTTTAAAAACAAACAAATAAATTTGGAATGATATAAAGAACATAAAGTATCATGCATTTTTAAATCCAGAATTCTAGAGGATCACAATTCATATTAAGGTGTGGATCATTTAGGACCCAAATGAGAAAAAATTTCTTCACCTCGAGGGCTGTATATATTGTACTCAGTAATGAGGTATATTCAAGACATGGGTAAATAGTTTTCTGCATACTAAGATGTTTAAGAGAATGGGGAAAACATGGGAAGGTAGGTCTAAGTTAGAAAATTGCTTGTGATCTCACTGGATGGCACAACAGCTGTAAAAGGCCAAATGGTCTCTGCCAATTTCTAGTTTTCATATTCTTAATAGAATCAACCTAACTCATATCGTTATTCCTCATAATTGAAAAGTCTATGGTATATCTACATTCATGACAGAAACACAGAGCAAGCTGTACAACAGCATCATTACAAATTCCAGTGATAAAAGTTTTGCTAGAGTTTTACCAGGATTGAAGAAAAGTACATGCAGCACTGTGTATTTTGGTCTCTTAGTTCAAATGACATCACTGCATTTGAAGCAATTTACAAAAGATTCACTCAAATATGATTCAATGACTCTAAGTGATTCCTGGGATGAAATGAGAGGGTTATAGAATCATAGGCATGTACAACACGGAAACAGACACTTCAGTCCAAATTATCCATACCAACCAAATATCCTAACCTAATCTAGTCCCATTTGTCAGCCCATATCCCTCTAAACCATTCCTATTCATATTCCAATCCCGATGCCTTTTAAATATGTACCTGCCTCCACCATTTCCTCTGGCAGCTCGTTCCATACATGCACCACCCTCTGCATGAAAACGTTGCCCCTTAGGTCCCTATTAAATTTTTCCCCTCTCACCCTAAACCTATGCTCTCAGGTTATGGACTCCCCCAGTTGAGAGAAAAATCCTTGCTATATATATCCTATCCGTGCCCCTCATGAAGTTTGTAAGGTTAAGACAGCCAAGGACCAAATCGATCCAAACTAGAGACTCAGACAGACATCTTCCAACCTGTCCCTGCAGCAGGCCACTGTCCCTGCCTGTTTCAAGAGGGCTAACATCATCCCTGTGCCTAAGAAGGCTCATGCAGCATGTCTCAATGACTACCACCCATGATCCTAACTTCGGTGGTCATGAAGTGCTTTGAAAGGGTGGTCATGACATTAATCAACTCCCACCTCCCCATTACTCTTGACCCACTCTAATTTGCCTATCGAAACAAGAGATCCACGTCAGATGTCTTGTCACTTGCCTTTCATCCTCACTAGAACATCTTGACACCAAGAACAGCTATGTAAGAATCCTACTCATTGACTACAGTTCAGCCTTCAACACTATTATCCCCTCGAGACTGATTACTAAACTTAGTGATCTCAGACTAAGCACCACTCTCTGCAACTGGATCCTCAGTTTCCTGACCCATAGGCCACAATCAGTGAAGATTGGGGACAATATTTCATCCTCACTAACACTCAACCCTGGAGCCCCCCAGGGGTGCGTATTCAGCCCTCTACTGTACTCATTAAATACCCATGACTGCGTCACCAAATACCAGACTAATGCCGTTTACAAGTTCACTGATGACATCACCATTGTCAGTCGAATCTCAGATGGCGATGAAACAGATTACAAATGGGAGATGGAAGACCTAGTAAAATGGCACACTGAGAACAACCTAGCTCTCAATGCCGGCATAACCAAGGAACTCGTTATTGACTTTCGGCAGGATGTTACTCATGCACCCCTACACATTAACAGCACACAGGTGAAATGAGTGGAGAGTGTCAAGCTACTGGGAGTATTCATCCACAACAAGCTTTCTTGGACTCTTCGTGTGGAGGCACTGGTTATAAAGGCCCAACAACATCTCTTCTTCCTCAGGAAGCTGAGGAAATTTGGCATGACGGTGAATACTCTTGCCGACTTTTACAGGTGGGCCATCGAGAGCATTCTGTCTGGATGTATCAAAACCTGGTATGGCAACTGTACCATTCAAGATCAGAGACGGTTACAGAGAGGGAGAACTCAGCCCAGACAATCATAAAGACTAACCTCCCATCTATAGAATCCAACTACCAGGCCCATTGTCAAGGAATGGCCACCAGCATTCTCAAAGTTCCATCCCACACTGCCAATGTTTTTCTGTAATCTCTACCATCGGGGAGAAGGTACAGAAGTCTAAACACACGCATCAGCCAGTTTCGAAACAATTTCTCCCCTACTGTTGTTAGAATACTAAATGAACTCACAAACTCTTAACATTCGCCTGTACCTGTGATTTTGTTTTTGCAGCTGTTTACCTAATATTGATTTACCTATGCTACTTAACTCTGATCTGACTGTAGTACTCGCAAGACAAAGCTTTTCATTGTGCCTCAGTACACGTGACAATAAATTCAACTCAATTGAAGGTCACCTCTCAGCCTCCAACGCTTCAGGAAAAACAGCCCCAGCCTATTCAGCCTCTCCCTGTAGCTCATATCCTCCGACCCTGGCAACATCTTTGTAAGTCTTTTCTGAACCCTTTCAAGTTTCGCCACATCCTTCTGATAGGAAGGGAACCAGAATTATGCGTAATATTCTAAAAGTGGTTGAGTCAATGCCCTGTACAGCCACAACATGACCTCCCAACTCCAATACTCAATGCTCTGACCCATAAAGGAGAGCACACCAAATGCCTTCTTCGATATCCTATCGAACTGCGATTCTACTTTCAATCCAGGGTACGTTTGTTCAGCAACACACCCCAGGACCTTCCCATTATAGAGAAGAAGGTTGAGAGGCGACTTAATTGAAACATATAAGATGACCAGGAGGGTAAGATAGGTTGGACAGTGACAGCATTTTTCCTCAGATGCTGTCCACTACATCTCTAATTTTGGTGTAATCTGCAAACTTACTAACTATACCTCCTATGTTTACATCCAAATCATTAATATAAAAGACAAAAGGTTGTGGACAAAGCCACCGATCCTTGTGGCACACCACTGCTCACAGGCCTCCAGTCTGAAAAGCAACCTTTGACCACCACCTTCTGCCTTTTTCCATTTGAGCCAGTTCTATATCCAAATGGCTAGTTTTCCCTGTATTCTATGACATTAAACCTCGCTAACCAGTCTGCCATGAGGGACCTTGTCGAACGCCTTACTGAAGTCCATATGGATCACATCCACCGCTCTGCCCTCATCAATCCTCTTTGTTACTTCCTCAAAAAAAAACTCAAACAAGTTCATGAGATATGATTTCCCACGCACAGAGCCATGCTGACTATGTCTAATCAGTCCTTGCCTTTCCAAATACATGTAAATCCTGTACTTCAGGATTCCCTCAAACAACTTGCCACTACGAATGGGTCACTGTCTGTAGTTCCCTGGCTTATCCTTACCACCGTTCTTAAATAATGACACCACATTAGCCAACCTCCAGTCTTCCGGCACCTCACCTGTGACTATCAATGATACAAATATCTCAGCAAGGGACCCAGCAATCACTTCCCTAGCTTCCCGCAGCGTTCTCTCATACACCTGATCAGGTCCTAGGGATTTATCGACTTTTATGCATTTCAAGACGTGCAGCACCTCCTCTTCCATAATATGGACATTTTTCAAAATGTCACCATCTATTTCCCCACGTTCTATATCTTCCATGTCCTCCTTCACAGTAAACACTAATGCAAAATACTCGTTTAGTATCTCCCCCATCTCCTGCAGCTCCACACACAGGCCACCTTGCTGATGTTTGAGGCCTTATTCTATCCCTAGTTACCCTTTTTTCCTTAATGTATTTATAAAATCACTTTGGATTCTCCTAGACTGTATTTGCCAAAGCTATCTCATGTAACTAATACTCAGAGGGAAATTGAGAAACAAACTTGTAAGGAGATCTCAGCTATCTGTAAGAATAATAGGGTAGTTATGGTAGGGGATTTTAACTTTCCAAACATCGACTAGGACTGCCATAGTGTTAAAGGTTTAGATGGAGAGGAATTTCATAAATGCGTACAAGACAATTTTATGATTCAGCATGTGGATGTACCTACGGGAGAAGCTGCTAACCTTGACCTACTCTTGGGAAATAAGGCAGGGCAGGTGACTGAGGTGTCAGTGGGGGAGCATTTTGGGGCCAGCGACCATAATTCTATTCGTTTTAAAAAGGTAATGGAAAAGGATAGACCAGATCTAAAAGTTGAAGTTCTAAATTGGAGAGAGGCCAATTTTGACGGTATTAGGCAAGAACCTTTGAAAGCTGATTGGAGGCAGATGTTCGCAGGTAAAGGGACAGCTGGAAAATGGGAAGCCTTCAGATACAAGATAACAAGAATCCAGAGAAAGCATATTCCTGTCAGGGTGAAAGGGAAGGCTGGAAGGTATAGGGAATGATGGATGACTAAAGAAATTGAGGGTTTGGTTAAGAAAAAAAAGGAAGCATATGTCAGGTATAGGCAGGATAGATCGAGTGAATCCTTAGAAGAGTATAAAGAAAGTAGGAGTATACTTAAGAGGGAAATCAGGAGGGCAAAAAAAGGGGATATGAGATAGCGTTGGCAGATAGAATTAAGGAGAATCCAAAGGGTTTTTGCAAATATATTATGGACAAAAGGGTAACTAGGGAGAGAATAGGGCCCCTCAAAGATCAGCAAGGTGGCCTTTGTGTGGAGCCACAGAAAATGGGGGAGATACTAAATGACTATTTTGCATCAGTATTTACTGTGGAAAAGGATATGGAAGATAGAGAAAGTAGCGAAATAGGTGGTGACATCTTGCAAAATGTCCAGATTACAGAGGAGGAAGTGCTGGATGTCTTGAAATGGTTAAAGGTGGATAAATCACGAGGACCTGATCAGGTGTATCTGAGAACTCGGTGAGAAGCTGGAGAAGTGATTGCTGGGCCTCTTGCTGAGGTATTTGTATCATCGATAGTCACAGGTGAGGTGCCGGAAGACTGGAGGTTGGCAAACGTGGTGCCACTGTTTAAGAAGGGCGGTAAAGACAAGCCAGGGAACTATAGACCGGTGAGCCTGACCTCAGTGGTAGGCAAGTTGTTGGAGGGAATCCTGAGGGACAGGATGTACATGTATTTGGAAAGGCAAGGACTGATTAGGGAGAGTCAGCATGGTTTTGTGCATGGGAAATCATGTCTCACAAACGTGATTGAGTATTTTTTGAAGAAGTAACAAAGAAGATTGATAAGAACAGAGCCAAAGATGTGATCTATATGGACTTCAGTAAGGCGTTCAACAAGGTTCCCCGTGGGAGACTGATTAGCAAGGTTAGATCTCATGGAATACGGGTAGAACTAGCCATTTGGATACAGAACTGGCTTAAAAGGTAGAAGACAGAGGGTGGTGGTGGAGGGTTGTTTTTCACACTGGAGGCCTGTGACCAGTGGAGTGCCACAAGGATCATGCTGGGTCCACTACTTTTTGTCCTTTACATAAATGAGTTGGATGCGAGCATAACAGGTACAGTTAGTAAGTTTGCAGATGACACCAAAATTGGAGGTGTAGTGGACAGTGAAAAGGGTTACCTCAGATTACAACAGGATCTGGACCAGATGGGCCAATGGGCTGAGAAGTGGCAGATGGAGTTTAATTCAGATAAATGCGAGGTGTTGCATTTTGGGAAAGCAAATCTTAGCAGGACTTATACGCTTAATGGTAAGGTCCTAAGGAGTGTTGCGGGACAAAGAGACTTTGGAATGCATGTTCATAACTCATTGAAAGTGGAGTCGCAGGTAGATAGGATTGTGAAGGCGGCGTTTGGTATGCTTTCCTTTATTGGTCAGAGTATTAAGTACAGGAGTTGGGAGGTCATGATGCGGCTGTACAGGACATTGGTTAGGCCACTGTTGGAATATTGCGTGCAATTCTGGTCTCCTTCCTATCGGAACGATGTTGTGAAACTTGAAAGGGTTCAGAAAAGATTTACAAGGATGTTGCCAGGTTTGGAGGATTTGAGCTATAGGGAGACGCTGAAGAGGCTGGGGCTGTTTTCTCTGGAGCGTCGGAGGCTGAGAGGTGACCTTATAGAGGTTTACAAAATTATGAGAGGCATGGATAGGATAAATAGACAAAGTCTTTTCCCTGGGATTGGGGAGTCCAGAACTAGAGGGCATAGGTTTAGGGTGAGAGGAGAAAGATATAAAAGAGACCTAAGGGGCAACCTTTTCACGCAGAGCGTGGTATGTGTATGGAATGAGCTGCCAGAGGATGTGATGGAGGCTGGTACAGTTGCAACATTTAAGAGGCATTTGGATGGGTATATGAATAGGAAGAGTTTGGAGGGATATGAGCCAGGTGCTGGCAGTTGGGACTAGATTGGGTTGGGATATCTGGTCAGCATGGACAGGTTGGACCAAAGGGTCTGTTTCCATGCTGTACATCTCTAAGACTCTCTGACTCTATGTTCGTTTTTTGCCCTCCTGATTTCCCTCTTAAGTATACTCCTACTGCCTTTATACTTGAAGGATTCACTCGATCTCTGCTGTCTATACCTGACATATGCTTTCTTTTTCTTAACCAAAATTTTCTTAATTTCTTTAGTCATCCAGCATTCCCTACACCTACCAGCCTTTCCTTTCACCCTAAATGGAATATACCGTCTCTGGACTCTCGTTATCTCAGTTTTGAAGGCTTCCCATTTTCCAGCCATCCCTTTACTTGCGAACATCTGCCCCCAATCAGCTTTCAAAAGTTCTTGCTTCATACCAAAATTAACCTTTCTCCAATTTCGAACTTCAACTTTTAGATCCGGTCTATCCTTTTCCATTACTATTTTAAAAGTGTAAGTGCTCCCCCACTGACACCTCAGTCACCTGTCCTGCCTCATTTTCCAAGGGTAGGTCAAGTTTTGCACCTTCCCTAGTAGGTATGTTCACACACTGAATCATAAATTTTCTTGTACACACTTAAATTCCTCTCCATCTAAACCCTTAACACTATGGCAGTCCAGTCTGTTTGGAAAGTTAAAATCCCCTACCATAACCACCCTATTATTCTTATAGATAACTCAAATCTCCTTCAAATTTGTTTCTCAATTTCTCGCTGACGATAAGGGCATTGATAATACAATCCCAATAAGGTGATCATCCTTCTCTTATTTCTCAGTTCCACCCAATTAACTTCCCAGGATGTATTCCCAAGAGTACCCTCCCTAAGTAAAGCATTAATGCTATCCCTTATCAAAAATGCCAACCCCACACCTCTCTTGCACCTCCCCCCCCCCCCCTCCTTTCTATCCTTCCTGTAGCATTTGTATCCTGGAACATTAGGCTGCCAGTCCTATCCATCCCTGAGCCACATTTCTGTAATTGCTATGATATCAGTCCCACGTTCCTAACCATGCCCTAAGTTCATCTGCCTTCTCTGTTAGACCTCTTTCATTGAAGTAAATGCAGTTTAAATTATAAGTCCTATCACGTTCTCTTTGTTCCTGCCTGCCCAGACTCTTTGACTGGTTCCTTTCCAAAGCTGTGCCAGTCTCGGATTGGCATCTTTCCTCGCTACACTTTTGGGTCCCACCCCCTCAACCTTACTATTTAAATCTTCCCGAGCAGCTCTAGCAAAACTCCTTGCCAGTATATTATTCTCCTCCCAATTCAGGTGTAAGGCATCCTTTTTGCACAGGTAACTTCTACGCCAGAAGAGATTCCAATGATCCAAACATGTAACCCATTCTCCCAAGCACCAGTCCTCAGCCACACATTCATCTGCCCTATCCTCCTATTCCTACCCACACTAGCTTGTAGCACTGGGAGTAATCCAGGTATTACTACCCTTGAAGACGTCCATTTTAAATTCCTGCCTAACTTTCAATATTCTCCCTTCAGAATCTCACCCTTTTCTCTTTCTATCTCATTAGTTCCAATGCATACAATGACGTCCTGCTGGTCTCCTTCTCTTCCCCTTGAGAACATTCTGCACCCTCTCTGAGACATCCTTGATTCTGGCACCAGGGAGGCAACGTACCATTCAAATTTTTTGCTACTGGCCACAGAAACGTCGGTCTGTGCCTTTGATTAGAGAGTGCCCTATCATTTATCAAATGAGAAAAATTGAACAGATTAGGGTTGCATCCATTGAACCTTAAAAGCAAGTGTTGCGATCGTACTGAAATGATTCTGAGGAGACTGAGCAGGTTCCACTTCAATTGTGGAAGCAATGAGAACCTGGGTAAACAGTTTAAAAACATGAGTGGGCCATTAAAGATAGAAGTGAGGAGTCTTCTTTTTCTCTCTCTCAAGAAACTGAGGAAGTCTCCTCCACTCTTTTGTTACTGCTCCCTTAACTCCATACCTTAGTCATGGATATACCATGTGATAACACATTGAATAGTTCATACTGTGGCTTTTACATGTTCAGGATGTCACAAAGCATCTTAAGCAAATGGAACTATTTTGAATTCAATTAATTGTCTAACGGAGGAAATGAGACAGGGAATTAGAAAATAATCTGAGCGATAACAGCCAAGAAATAAATATTGACCAGGACAATGTCTTCTTACAATCTGGCCACTAAACCTTTTCCTCTATCAAAAGGGGAGACAAAGTTTACTTTATTATGACACCAAGATGCCAGATCCAATACTGTCCTCTTAGATTTTGAGTGGAAGTTCCTGAAGTGGGATTTGAACCCACAACTTGCTGTCTCTGAGGCGAGAATGCAACTAGTTGTCAAGGATGGACACAATGGAAATGTAAAGGCTTTTGCCCGAAACGTCGATTTCGCTGCTCGTTGGATGCTGCCTGAACTGCTGTGCTCTTCCAGCACCACTAATCCAGACAATGGAAATGTAGCCTGGCAAGTTAAGAAGCTGCAAATTGGCTTGGATTTCAATGATAAAGGCAAAATCTAGGCTGAAACATGTTCATACAGATATCAGGAAATAAAATATATTCAGAAAGTCAAAGTCACTTTGGCAAGCTATCAAGTACTTTAGCCTTATATTGCTATGCAAAAGTCTGGACTCTGCTCTGTTCTTTCTTTGTCTTGTCTTGTCATGGACCAGACCCCTCTGTTTAAAAAAAAACAAGGACAACATAACCTTTTTAAAGGAGCAGCTTTGTCACACCTCCCTTCCTCAAAAATAAATGAACCATCAGTATCCAAAGATGGATTCATTTTAAAACCCCTTAATCTTAAACTCTACACCATTGTAGATGGACAAATGGCCTCACGAAATGGGCAGTTATTAAGGAGCCTGCATTCCAAAGTCATAGGATCATAGAATCCTACAGTGGGGAAACAGGTCTTTCGGCCCAACAAGTCTACACTGACCCTCTGAAGAGGAACCCGCCCAGACCCATTATTCTACATTTATCCTGATTAACGCACCTAATCTACACACTATGGGCAATTTAGCCTGGCCAATTCACCAAACCTACACATGTTTGGATTGTGGGAGGAAACCAGAGCATCCAGAGGAAACCCACGCAGACACTGGGAGAATGTGCAAACTCCACACAGACAGTCACCCGGGACTGGAATCGAATCCGGGTCCCTGGCGCTGTGAGGCAGCTGTGCAAACCACTAACCCACCATGCCACCCCGATCGAACAAGTCCAATAAACGTTGCAAATGTTCCTTCCATGTGTGACTAAAAAAATCACCAGGTCATCTATGTATACAACACAGTTGGGTAATGTACATATACATTACATTGACAATGAGCATGTAAACATGCATGACTACAATCTGTTTCAGTCTGTTTTACTCCTGTCATCAAATGTTGCCATTTCTCATTCAAGTGTTAACAATACGTCAGCAATGATGTTTTCTCATCCTGCCAAATGCACTATTTTCAAATTGATTGGCTGTAACAACAAGCTCCATATAAACAGTCTGGCATTTTTGTCTTTAAATTTCTCCACAAACTTCAATGGGTATGTGATTGTCTCAGATACTTTACTAGTAACATAAACCTTGAAATGTCCTAACACCAAGCTCAAAGTTTCCTTTTCAACTGTTGAATACGTTTGCTGATGAATGTTCAACTTCCTGCAGAAATACCTGGTAGGTCTTTCTATCTTCTCATCATCTTCTTGCAAGAGCACAGCACCGACACCCACATCACTTGTATCAATAGTCACCTTGAATGGCTTTGCGTAATTAGGTGTGGCTAATATTGGAGCAGTGGTTAACACAGCTTTCAGGCTGTCAATGCCTTCTGACAGTTTAGTATCCACAGAAACTTCTTGCCTTTCTTTAGCAATTCAGAGAATGGAGCAGCCACACTGCTAAAATTTAGTGTGAATTTTCAATAAAACCCATTAATTCCCAGGAACCATCTTTTTGTTGATTGTATGGGAAAACTCCCAAGTTACCTTAGTTTTTGTATTCCATGAGGCCATTTGCTCATGTCCAATAACATGGCACGGAAGCTGACTTGGGCTTTGGAAAATTCACTTTTAGTCAGGTTTCCGAAGTCAATCGAACAAGTCTGATAAATGTTGCAGATGTTCCTTCCATGCATGACTAAAAATCACCAGATCATCAATATATATAAAACAGTTGGATTAATCTGGCAATTACGTTATTGGTTAGTCTCTGAAATATGGCTGGCATATTTCCCATGCCAAATGGCATGTTATAGTCCAGTCAGCATTGTTGGATGCTGCCTGAACTGCTGTGCTCTTCCAGCACCACTAATCCAGTATTATGAAAGCCGGCTTTGCCTTCACTCTTTCTGACAAAGGTACCTGCCACTATCCTTAGAAGTATAAGTTGCTTGTCCCACCTTCTCAACACAGTCTTCCAAACGTGGAATTGGATATGCATCAGTCTTTGTAACTGCACTGGCTTTGCGATAGCCCACACATAGCTATTGGGCACCATCTGGTTTTAGTACCATTCCTATGGGTGAGCTCCAGTTATAGTAACTCACTTTGATTATATCATCTTGGAGCACGTGTTCAATCTCCTTTTGAAGCTGTGCCAACTTTAAAGGGTTATGCCTATAAGGATATTGCTGATTAAAACAACATCTCCTATACCTATATCATGCATATTTAGGTTAGTTCTTCCCAGCTTATCTCCCCATGTGATAATAATAACTTTCAGGCCATTTCAATTTTCATCTGGAAGGTACTCAATAATTTATCCCAATTTTGGACAACTTCCCCATTGTCCAATTTAATTTGAGGAATCTCCAATTCAGAATCGTCTGAACTTGGTTCTTGCCTCTGTATTGTATCCAATAACACATTCTCCTCTGACTTTCCTTCCCTGTCAAAATATCTTTTGAACATATTCACATGACACACTTTGTGAGATTTCTTTCTATCTGGAGTCCCTATCAAATAGTTAATCTCACTCAATTTCCTTTCGACTTGATATGGTCCATTAAACCTTGCTTTAACCTATCACTGGAAGTGATAGTGACACCTTATCTTCGATGCCAAAATTACAAATTTTTGATTTCTTGTCTGCATCCTGATTCTTTGCATGCTGTGATACTTTTAAATGCTGTCTAACCAACTCCCCCCACTCTATTTAATTGTTCCTGAAAATTTGACACATAGTCCAAATATGTGCTCTCCGAATTCTGACCTACCCATTTCTCCTTAATCAATTTCAGTGATCCTCTCACTTCACACCCAAAAACTAATTCAAATGGACTGAATTTGGTAGATTCATTTGGGGCATCTCTGATCACAAAAACTACAAATGGAATTCCCTTATCCCAATCATCTGGATAGTCTTGACTTTTAGCCTTCAACATAGGCTTTAATGTCTGATGCCACCTTTCTAGTGCTCCCTGTGATTTTGGATTACGCAGCAGATTTGAATTGTTTTATTCCTAAGCTGTCCATAACTTCCTTGAATAATTTTGATGTGAAGTCTGACCCTTGATTTGATTGTATCTCTGTGGGTAGTCCATATCGAGTGAAAATTTAAGCAACTCCTCTACAATCCTTTTAACTGTGATAGTGTGTAATGGATGGCCTCTAGAAATCTAGTGGACACATCCATTATTGTTAACAAATACTGATTTCCACTTTTTATTTGAGGTAGGGGACTTATGCATTCAGTTAAGACTCATGTAAAAGTTCATCAATTGCATGAATGGATATTAAAGGGGGTGGGTTTTATTACTGCCAATTTCCAATTACCTGACATGTATGACACAACTGGCAAAATTCAACTACATCCTTGTGCATTTTGTATTTTAGCTTGTGTTTTTCTCACTCCTAAATGACCCCCAAAGGTAGCTCATGTGCCACTCACAACATCTCCTATCTATAACTCACTGGTAATACAACTTGATGAACTTCTGCCTATTTCTCATCTATCTGAATATGTGATGGTCTCCATTTCCTTATTAAGACATGATTTTTAAGATAATAATATTCAAGGATACATTTGGATTCTTTTTCTGTGTATGTCTTCTGATACAATTGCTTTAAGTTTTCATGTTTCTGCTGATATTAATTTATATGAGCTAAAGAAGTGTGCATTGTCATCTATCTGTTACTGTTTGTGTCAACCATCTGGTCAAACAGGGTCTCTGCTAATTCTTATCTGTACTCTTTGACCTCTCCTGTTCCAACTGGTGACTTTGTGACCTCGTTACCACACAGTCAGGAAAGATTCCAAGATATGTGACCTGCAAGAGTTCAGTTGCTTGGGTTTCCACTGGCTTTTCAACCACAGTAGGCAGCACTCCTACCGGTGAATCAGCTATATCATTAGCAAAGACAAATTGTATTCCTGGTGCTGAGACTTTGACCAGTACTCCTACGACAACTTCTCCACTCTTCACTGGACACTCTAACCTCATTTTACATAACTGAGCACTTCTTATTTCACTGTGAATTCCCGATACTAGTTTATTTTATATGTCCTCATCTTTCAACATCACAGATTGAGGGGATGCTGTATCTCTTAGTATTGTAACCTCTTTACCTACTGTTTCTGGCCTATGCAAAAAAACTTTACATTCACAGATGTATAGTTTAAGAAGATCTGGCACTTCCTCCTTAACCAACCTCTGACCAGCTTAGACATTCTGGTGCATTTTTCTAGCCTCCATTGTGCTTTCTGATACCACTCCAACAAAATTCACAGGATCATCCTGTTTTCCTACACCTGGCTTCCCAAGTGCTTTTCCTAACCTAACAACATGATTAATTTGGGATAGTTGTTATGCTGAGATTTCAGGTGGCCTACTTTATTGAAGTGAAAACACCTGAACCTTTTAACTTTTCTTTCCCCTTGAAGGTTTTCCTTTTTACTCTGTGGTAAGTTATCCCTATGATCTTCACCAAGATCTATCTTTATCTTTCCACATGAGGATCTCTCTTTTCCTCAATTTCTATCCCTCACGATTTATGGACCAACTCATAATCATTAGCCATTTCAGTTGCTGATCTTGCGATTTAACTCTCTGCTCTTCCACATGAGTTCTCACTACTTCAGAAAGTGAATTTTTGAACTCCTGCCAAAGTGCGAGTTTTTGAACTCCTGCCAAACACTTTAAATGAATCCTAAAATCAACACCCGGAATAAAAAGACACTAACATTCACCACTCTCTGTCTTCGAGTCTCAACAACCCTAATCTGAAATTGGAACTATAGAACAAATCCTGTAAGGATAGCTGGTCATGTCGTTTCATGGCTAGTTGGTGTTCATGGATGAGGATCGTTAGCTGTCTTCCTGTTTGTCCTGTGCAGTGTTTTGTGCAGTCCTTGCATGGGATTTTGTACACGACATTGGGTTTGCTCATGCTGGGTATTGGGTCCTTCGTCCTGGTGAGTTGTTTTCTGACAGTGGCTGTTGGTTTGTGTGCTGTTATGAGTCCTTGTGGTCTGTCAGTTCAGAAATGTTTTTGATGTATGGTAGTGTAGCTAGTCCTTTGGGTTGTGGCATGTCCTCATTCCGTTGTCTTTCCCTTAGGCATCTGTTGATGAAATTGCGGAGGTATCCATTTTTGGCGAATACATTGTATAGCTGTTCTTCTTCCTCTTTTTGCAGTTCTGGTGTACTGCAGTGTGTTGTGGCCCTTTTGAACAGTGTCTTGAACAAACAGTCTTACCACAAATTCAACCCAAACTCTGGGTCAGATATGTTCATGATACCTTTGTAATCATTAAAAACAGAAAGAAAGAACATACACCGGATCATCATCGCCACACTCACAGGAATCCGATTCACTGGAGAGGAAGAAAAGGCCAACCAACTCCCATTCCTAGAGTGATGATACAGAGAACACCGAACGGAGAATTCACCACAAAGATATACAGGAAAGCCACACACACAGACCAAGTCCTAAATACGAAAGCAACCACCCCAACACACACAAAAGAAGTTGCAGCAAGACACTGTTCAAAAGGGCCACAACACACTGCTGTACACCAGAACTGCAAAAAGAGGAAGAAGAACACCTATACAATGTAATCGCCAAAAACGGATACCTCCGCAATTTCATCAACAGATGCCTAAGGGAAAGGCAACGGAATGAGGACATGCCACAACCCAAAGGACTAGCCACACTACCATACATTAAAAACATTTCTGAACTGACAACCAGACTACTGCAACAACTAGTACTCATAACAGCACACAAACCAACAGCCACTCTCAAATAACAACTCACCAGGACGAAGGACCTGATACGCAGCATGAGCAAAACCAATGTAGTGTACAAAATCCCATGCAAGGACTGCACAAAACACTGCATAGGACAAACAGGAAGACAGCTAACGATCCATGAACACCAACTAGCCATGAAACGACATGACCAGCTATCCTTAGTAGCTCAGATGACAAGCAATATGAGTTCGACTGAGACAACACTACTATTATAGGACAAGCCAAACAGAGAACAGCCAAGGAATTCCTACAGGCATGGCACTCATCCACAGATTCAATCAATAAGCATATCGACCTGGACCCAATATACTGGCCACTGCAGCGGACAGCTGGAACTGACAACCGGAAGCGGCGGATACAAATCACCATAAATGCCGGAGGAAACATCATAGAAGCGCTTCACAGGAGGCTCCCAAGCACTGAGGATGTCACCTAGACAGGGACGAAACGTCTGCAACACAAATTCCCAGCTCGGCGAACACAACCACAACAACGAGCACCCGAGCTATAAATCTTCTCCCAAACTTTGAACAAATTCTGCAAAGAGCCCCAAATTTGTTATGGATCAGGCCAGACCCTTTCAAAACACTCCAAGGAAGTGGCCCAGACCCTAACTTTGCTTGTTGTTTTAAGCAGGTGTAACACAGATATTCTAGCAGGGATGCAGCTGGCCAAACCCTTACTTACAAAATTACTGAATGAAACACACAAAAAAGAAGAATACAGAATAACAAACTGTCTGAAAACCCAACAGATTATCCCAAGTTAATTATGCTATTCCAAATACTTGCAACGATCCCCATAATCACCCCTTGCCACAAAAGGTAAAATCAAACACTGGGTCTTATAGGAGAGATGTCAGAGGGAGATAAGCAAAGACCTGCTTCTTTGGGCCCAGCAGCTTTTACAACACTACTGCTAAAAACCAAACCAGAGCAAAGCTATGCTGGGAGAACTGGCCACTCCCCTTTCATTATAAAGTATTTTTTTAAAACTTAAAAGCATTTTGACTGAGGCAGTATGTTAGGTATAATAAAATTGACCCTAACACCCTTCAACATAGACTTTTTGGAGTCTGTGTCTTTGATGACCTCTCTTAAAAAAACAATAACAACATAACCTTGTTAAAGGAGGAGCTTTGTCACACTCGGTGCCAACAAATCAGAGAAATATACATTGGCATCGACATAATTTGTTAGTAACAAGGATAAATAAAAAATTGAATTTTGGGAAGTTTTACGAACTTAAGTTATTTAAATGCGAATTGTTAAAACATCTGTAAGTTATAGATGAATATGCAAGAATGTAAAGTGTAAAGGGAACATCACCATCTGCAAGTTCCCCTCTAAGCCTCTCACCCTGACTTGACAAAATATATCACTGTTCCTCAGTGTCATTGGTTGAAAATCCTGGAATTCCCTCCTTAACAGCATTGCAGGTCTACCTACAGCACATGATCAGAAGCGATTCAAGATGACACCTTACCACTACCTTCTCAAAAGGCAACTCGGACAGGCAATAAATGCTGGCTCAGTCAGTGGTGTCTACGTCCGAGTAAGTAAAAAGAAAACCTGTACATAGCATAATCACATCACAGTTAAAGTACCATGTACAAATTTAGACATCTCAACATCAGAAGCAATGCTAGACTTGCATTTACATAGTTTGTTTTATTGTCTAAGGATGATCTGAAGCACTTTACATCCATTAAGTACTTGTTTAGTGTAATCATTGTTGTAATTTCAGAAGGACAGTTAAGGTGCAGTGTATATTCGTTAAAATGTTGCTACGGATGATAGATTGCAGCATAGATCAAAAAACTTCAGGGTTTGTGCATCAAAACAGAGCAACGTTTTAGTGAAATGCAAAGCAAAAAGGCTAAAAATGCTCAAAAGTTTAATTGGAACTATAAATATAACATGGAAATACCTGGAGTTCAAAAGGTTGAGAAAAAGAGAACCAAACCTATACAAATGGTGCAGGATACTTCACTAGCTGATATTCTGACTAAGAATTAGTATTCTGCATGACTGGCTTTGCATTTCCATTTTAGAGTTAATAATCTCCATTGCCACAGATACTTCAAATGTTTTATTTATATTTCTTCCTATCCTGAAAAACAATGATCATGACCCCCGTTTCTTTCCTATTTTCCTTATTTTCTTCTGGATCCATTTAAATTCTTCTTCTGTTTTCATTTTTCCAAGTTCTAATCTCAGAATTCTTAGAGCTCAAAAGCACTGCACTCAGTGATGAAAGGTTACATCTGAAAACCTGCCTGTTCTTTCCATTAATGTTGATTTACCAACTGTGCTTCTACAAGTCTGTTGTCTTCATGATCTGTTTCGTTTGAAAATGGTAGGCCTTTTTGATATTACAGCATGTAAGAGATGATCTAATATGTAGTCAAGATAATGGATCATGACAAAACACATGAGCGTACGAATTAGGAGTATGCCATTCTGCCCATTTGGCTTGCTCCATCTTTCAATAAGTTCACAGTTGTTCCAATCTGGGCATCAACTTCACATTTTCACCTGTCCCCAATGACCATTTACTCAAGAAGTACTTTAAAAACTTTCCACCTGTCTTTTCCCCTGTCCTTGGTTTTCTGAGATTAGGGCTTTGGACGACCATTAGATTGGTTCATACTTACGAGCAAAGTAGATTTGCCATTGCAGTCTGCAGGATGGCTAACCGGGAAACACTCCCACACTTAATACCTGCAACTAGATCTATTGGAAGGATTTAGAGGCTGATAATCAATCTGTTTGACGGTGCTACGAATTCACCTCCCATGACCATTATTTAACACGGCCCAATGCTCAGTGGTATGAATGTTTCTAACATGCCGCAGATCTTTTCCTGATGAAGTCAATAGTGACCAGATTGTTTTACTGACCAATGAACCATTAAACAGAGAAAATAACCTTAAGAGAATTATAAGTAAAATTAAGGGGAGAGAGAAGAATATTCTATGCACAGAAGTTATTTAAAATATGGAATTCTCCTTCACAAATGGTTTAAGGAGCCACATCTATCAGAATCATTCAAAGAGAATTAGAGATTTGACTGAAACTGTTAAATTGGGGAATGGGTTTAAATTTAAAACTGTCAGGGAAAGAAAAAAAAACACTTGATGGGCCAATAATCTGTTCTCAGGTAACTTAGATGGAGCTGCAAATCACAGCTGAATTGATTAGGAAAACATTAGAATCTTACATTTGTTCTTTGGCAAAATGCCCAGTTTCTCCAAAAGATTATTACCATGCCACATTTGACATCAAGACAGTAAGAAAACAGGTGGCCAGAATGTCATTTAATGAAGCATTATTTACAGACATACTTAAGAGAACAAATATTATATGCATTTGTTACAAGAAAGCCGGAGCAGGAAAGATCCAAATGAGTACAGTCACAATAGCAAATTTTAAAATGTAAGGGCACTCGGCTTCAGAATGATGCTAACCAATGCACAGGTAATCCAACTCCCTTCTCATTTCACGACTACCTCTGGGCAATTCTTGGCCTCAGGGAACAACAGCAAGACAGGTATAAACTGTATCAACAGAGGCACAAAAAATGTCTCTTCAATCTTTCCCAGTTTAAACATATTTCAGTTTAAAGCTAGGATTAATCTACAGATGAGAAAAAGCCTGAAAGAACCATGAATGCTGGAAAATGTCAAACAAAAACAGAAATTTACTGAAAAATCTCAGCTGGTCAGGCAGCATCTTGGGAGAGAAATCAGTTAACATTTTGGGTCCAGTGACCCCTTCTTCAGAACGGAAATGTTAACTGATTTCTCTTCACAGATACTGCCAGACCTGCTGAGACTTTCTACAAATTTATACACTTTTATGAAAGGCTGTGAAGTCAAGAAAGTTCTCTAAATGATCTTAATAGATTTATCTCTAGGTTTTTGAAGAATCAGGAATTGATGAAAAGCCATTCCTTTCAGAAAACTGGCAATTCCTAATATCATCAGATTTTGTAAATTTTATGATCCTAGTCAAAAGGTCATTGTTGATTTCAGTGGTAAAAAAAAGTAAGTCTTTCAGCTCTTGACAAAAAGTCTTACCAGTTCCTTGGGAAGTTACCATATGCCTCCGATTCTAACTGGGATGCTTCACAAGATCTCTAACACTTCTGGCAAAAGTAATGGGACTCATCTGGTTTCGTCTTCTCCCCAACGAGAAGTTTAACAAAAGCCTGGTTTTCAAGAAAATGAGAGAATAGAACCTCCGAGGCTTAGTCTGAAAGACACCAATATTCTTACAGACTATTGTTGAACTAAATCATAATGTAAGTGTATCACTTTCTAAAAGAGATAAACTTACTGCTTCAGGTTCATCTCCAATGCAAGTGATTTTCACAACTTTTTTTTAAACCAGGCAATAATTCATGAATGAACTGAATTTGCATATAATTAAAATATGCAGAAATAAACTTTAGTTTGGTCACAATATTCATGATTTATAGAATTTTTTCCAAACTTTGAAATCCACAAAAGAGATACAATCCCTCCTCAGCAAGAACTCACTGGGAGACAGATTCACAAGTCGAAGTTTGAGAGAGAAAAGATTTGAGAAGATGTAAAGCAGAATATTATTTTTATTCCTTTAAATCAACAAAACGGGCAGCACAGTGGCACAGTGGTTAGCACTGCTGCCTCACAGCGCCAGAGACGCGGGTTCAATTCCCACCTCAGGCAACTGTCTGTGTGGAGTTTGCACATTCTCCCTGTGTCTGCGTGGGTTTCCTCTGGGTGTTCTGGTTTCCTCCCACAGTCCAAAAATGTGCAGGTTAGGTGAATTGAGCATGCTAAATTGTCCATTGTCTTAGGTGTAGGGGAATGGGTCTGGGTGGTTTGCTCTTTGGAGGGTCAGTGTGGACTTGTTGGGCCGAAAGAGCCTGTTTCCACACTGTAAAGTTGGGCGGCACGATGGCACAGTGGGTTTCCTCCCATAATCCAAAGATGTGCAGGTGACGTGAATTGGCCATACTAAATTGCCCATAGTGTTAGGTGAAGGGGTAAACATAGGGGAATGGGTCTGGGTGGGTTGCGCTTCAGTGTGTTGGTGTGGACTTGTTGGGCTGAAGGTCCTGTTTCCACACTAAGTAATCTAATCATATCCAACATGCCTTAGCTAAAAGCAAGAAAAACAGAAAACAAAATTCCCATTTGATGGGCAGCATGGTGGCACAATTTATTCTTCTTTTTAACAATTAGCTGAATTCTAGCTGTGGAATTCTTAAAAGTGTTTCTATAAACACCAAGGGTTGTTAAAACAGCTTTCAATTTGTTCTGTGTCAGCTTTATCCCATTAATGAAAAACACAGAAAATTTTCAAATATAAAATATTTTAAGAATGGATATGTTGTGCAAAAGCCCACACACAGGAAACACAAAGATAGGTCTGAATAGTTATATTTCCAACTTCATCACATTATCCACAGCTAGGAAATGAACAATGATCTATTTATTTAAAGAATGACTATGCAATTGATACAATAGTTTCAGAAGTTCACTCCAAAGAACCATATGGTAGCCAGAATCTTTAACCATTGACATAGCAAACTTAACTGGAAGGATTAGTGTAACTTTTACAAATGTTACTTGAATGTAATGAACACTCATTAAAAGGTTTGACTAAAACTCATGACATAGAATAAGGTCATGGTAATGTAGGAATAAAACAAATTTCATCAGGTTTAAACAAAAATACCAAGTGCACCTTTAAAATGGTAAAATAGCTTATCTAAGGAAACTCAAATAAATTATAATACATCAGCTTATCTTTTACTCAAAATTTGTGCATTTTAATACATTTACTGTTGACATCTTAAAAGAGACTAATGCAAGAACAGTCATTAAAGAGTGCAATTACATGCAACTAACTTATCAAAAGAAAACATTTTGTACCAATATGCGAATCACAGCAGTTAAAGCTAATTTATGTTGATAAAATCACTTTTCATTCCAAAATTTATGAAATAACATGGCAGATGGTGGTATTCCATTACTAAGTCACCTTTCTCTTTTACACGCATATTATTTGACACTGATCTGACTTCTTCAAAACCAGTTTTGAGTGAACATAATCTCTAACACTCCTGTTTAGATCTGTCAGCCAGGGCTCCTTGATTGCATTAAGTTAATAACCTCAATCAGGGAACTTATATTCGAACAGGCCCACCTGGCTGACCTCATTACAATCACCATACCCTTCCCCTTCTAAGTCTGGATCATTCCTGGGGTGTTTTCACACCAGATCTAGTTCCTCTGACTCAGCCCCGATATGGGCAGCATATACTGGACCATAGCCCAACTCTTGTATCCAGAGCATCTCGGAAGAAATTCATTCTCCTTTTTCAGGCGGTAAAAATCTCGAAGCTATGACATCCACTGTGTCCATCTCATACCCCGAGGTTTCTTCGATGTTAGATGGGAGAGGAAGGATCCACAGATTATGACAGCCTTTCCAGCTGTTCTGAGGGGTGGGGTAAGTTTTGCTCCCGTCCAGTTTGTGAATCTGCTGCTTTTATGTGGTAAACATGCTTGGTCAGGACCGCTTCACCTACCTGAACTGTTACAGGATCTGAACTTGGGTCAATCATGCCTCTACTCCATGCAGGCATTTCGAGGGCTTCAGCACCAAATTTCATCCCCTGAAATAAACTGCCTCTCTCACTTAGAGGAGTCTTATGTCCAGCATTGGCATTCCTGATGAAGAGCTTTTGCCCGAAACGTCAGTTTTCCTTCTCCTTGTATGCTGCCTGACCTGTTCCACTTTTCCAGCACCACTCTAATCTTGCCTCTGATCTCCAGCATCTGCAGTCATCACTTTCGCCATTCCTGCTGCTGTTTCACCCTCCCTACTCAAGTTTGGGAAGGTCAGATTTAACCTGGTATGAAGTCTTCGCCCACTAGCAACTCTGCTGAAGCTATCCCTGCAGTTCCATGTGAAATGGTCCAATAACCAAATTGGAACTGGGACAGTTTGGTATCAAGTGAAGCTGTCGGCAGTTCCTTTAAGCCTGCTTTCAAGCTTTGGACTGCTCTTACTGCCAGACCTCCGGATAATGGATAGCATGGAGGAGTCCTTATATAACGAGTAAAACTGATAGTGCCTCAGGATTAGAGGCGGCTTAGGGTCATAATGTTGCTTAATGATACCTGTCAACTCTTGAAACATTTTAATATTTTAATACAATAGTTTCAGAAGTTCACTCCAAAGTGAACTCAGGAAACATTACACTTCTAATAATCACCTTCCCCTGCCACCGCAGGAATTGCAAATCCTGCGCCATCACCTCCGCCCTCACCTCCATCCAAGGTCCTAAAGGAGCAGTCCACATACATCAAAGTTTTACCTGCACATCCACCAATATCATTTATTGTATTCGTTGCTCCCGATGCGGTCTCCTCTACATTGGGGAGACTGGATTCCACCTAGCAGAGTGCTTTAGGGAACATCTCCAGGACACCCGTACCAATCAACCACACCGCCCTGTAGCCCAACATTTCAACTCCCCCTCCCACTCTGCCAAGGACATGGAGGTCCTGGGTCTCCTTCACCGCCGCTCCCTCAGCACCAGAACCTGGAGGAAGAACGCCTCGGAACACTTCAACACCAGGCCATCAATGTGGACTTCAACAGCTTCCTCATTTCCCCTTTGCCCACCTCACCCCAGTTCCAAACTTCCAGCTTAGCACCGTCCCCATGACCTGTCCGACCTGCCTATCTTCTTTTCCACCTATCCATTCCACCATCCCCTCCCCCAACCTATCACCTTCATCCCCTCCCCCACTCACCTATTGTACTCTTTGCTACTTTCTCCCCACCCCCACCCTCCTCTCACTTATCTCTCCACACCAGGCTCTCTGCCTGTATTCCTGATGAAGGGCTTTTGCCCGAAATGTCGCTTTTACTGCTCCTCGGATGCTGCTTGAACTGCTGTGCTTTTCCACCACCACTCTAATCTTGACGCTGGTTTCCAGCATCTGCAGTCATTGTTTTTACCTACTTCTAATAATCACAAAAGCCATATGTCCACAAGGTATCAGGAGAATTACCTGTTGCTTTTCATCTGCTCCAATGTCATAACCCACTCTTATCACCACTGAAATAATTCCACATAGACTGGTATTCCATCACCAAGTCACTCTTTAGTTACATGTGCATAGTACTTGACACTGGTCCAGCTTCCTCAAAGCCAGCTCTCAGAGTGAACACAACTTGCAACACTCCTGTCTATGTCTGTCAACCAGAATTCCATGATTGGACCAGGTTAACAGCCCAGTCACTAGAGTGTATGCATGTTAGAACACTTAGAAATGAGGGAAGAAAGAAATTCAAATATTAATCAGCTTAGAATGATTGCCTTTTAGCTCATCATGCCATGGCCCGCTTTTTGGAAGTTATCTGATTAGACCTTTCTCTGCTTTTCTTTCCCCATACTCTTCAAGTATTTATCTAGCTTCCTTTTCAAAGTTAAATTGAATCTAAATCCAATATCTTTTCATGTAATGCAATCCAGATTATAGTAAGATTATGCAAAAAAAATTACCTTTTTTTTTTGCTATCTTAAATACATTGATAGGATGAGATAAGTTAAATGCAGCCTCCAGCGAGATGTAAACATCTACTCAGACCCTTTGGGCTGAATTTCCTGAGAATCTGAACTACAAATTCTATGTAAATAGAATGTTAAAATGACTCAAAATAGATAAGATTGGTGGCCTTAGTACAAACTATGACTTTTTAAACTGCCGAGTGAATCCAGTTCTGCGTTTTCTCAAGAAATGTTGTTAAAACAGATATTTTCTGCCAATTTAGCTCATTATACATTAAAACATAGAGGTCTGGCAAAGACACAGATCTGAGATTCTTTTCCTTCTTACTTGTTACAAAGCATGCAAGGCAAACCTGAAAAAGTGTAGCAAAAACGTGCAGTTATTGGTATGTTGATGTATATGGCAGTAGAGCCAAGCAATGTACAGGTATTTCCTTTCGCTTTGTTTGACAATTAACAGCCTTGTTATCCTATAGGGGCTTTATGACATACATGCTAGCAAATAGAGACAAAATCTACAATCACTGCCACTGCACCATCCACAAATCAGTATATGATTCTTGCCCTGATTAGATATGGAGAAAATGAGTTATCACTGTTAATGTTCTAACTAAAGGGATACTTTGCCATCATGACACATGTTTGTAAAAGTCAACAAGGTACAGCTGGCATGCTTAAAAGAATAGTGTCATGTTCTTTAAATTTATTTCCAATATTGTAACTCTCCATTACTCTTTGTGAGATATACTCTAAACACTGAATCTGGCATATGGCACCAGCATGAAAGAACATTTTGGCCAGCCAAAAATTTTTTTTTTTCATTGTAATGCCTTGTTTAAAGCTGGCTTCCAGAAAGGAAAAAAAATGAATACTTATTAAACTGTTAAATTATGATTCTGGTCAGGCTTCAATCCAGCTTCAAGTGGATAAGAGAGACAGAGAGAAAGTGTGAACAAAAATACAAGATGGCCAAACCTTCGGGAGATCTTGCCGTGTGCAAACAAATGACCAGAAAGTCTCTCTTCGGTGCCACTAAAAGAATAATACTGGTCTGAATTGTGTGTGTGTGTGTGTGTGTGTGTGTGTGTGTGTGTGTGTGTGTGTGTGTGTGTGTGTGTGTGTGCGCGCGCGCGCGCGCGCGCGCCCCGGGGGGGGGGAAGAGAGGAGGTGGTAAGAACACTCTGCTCTTGTTCTCATACTCAAATTGTGCATTGCAATCTCAGAATATCTGTCAACGACAGGCAGCATTAACCTCTTGATGGTATTTTCATCTTACACAGCAATGCCATCAAGACAATGCAATGCTGCAGAATCATTTCTATTTTGTGGCTGAGAGAGACTAGGTGCCAGCTATGGCTCAATGAGCAGCATTGGTCTCCATGTCAGAAGGCTGTAAGTTCAAATCTCACTCCTGAGACTCACACCCAAGACCAAAGCTAACATTTCAGTGCAGTACTGACAGAGTGTTACATTGCCAGAGGTGTCACTTTTTGGATGGAACATTAAACTGATGAGACATCCGTTCACTTAGGTGGACTAATTCGTAGAGAACCACAAAAGTTCCACCTGGTGTACTGATAGCTCAATCAATATCACTAGAACAGAACATCCATCAAAAAGTGGTGGGGGCAGGCACAATTATAACTTTTAAAAGGCATCTTGATGGACATACAAATAGGAACTGTTTAGAGGGTGTATAGGTTCTGGCAAATGGGGGGATGTGCCATAAAAGAAATTCTACACCTTCCACAGTCCATTACGGACGGCGTAGTGTACGCCAAGGTCCGCGACTGAAACAGACTGAAGGATCTGTTTCCATGCTGTATGCTCATTATCCCTTTTCTGTGTGATGTGCAAAATGGTTGCCATCTTTGCCTATTTGACAATACCAATTACACTTCAAAAGAACTTTACTGACTGTAAAGTATTTTAAGAGTTCTGGGATCATGTATCAATCCAAGTCTTACATTTTTTTTAACCCTTTACAATATCTCTGTTGTGCCATAACTGGTACATTTTGTTAATGTGACTTATATTTGCATATTCTCTTTGCCACTTCTATTTGCCAATTCCTGAATTTACAATTTTATACTTAGATTCTAACAGTAGGCCATCACTCATTGATGGTTCCTCAATGACTGAAAAATCTGTCCACTACAACAAAACATTTCAAGAGATCCAAGAGATAGACAAGGAAAAGTAGCAGTTCTGTTTCTTGTGCGAACTTCACTGCACACTCCAAAAATGTTGCCTTTTTGTCCTTAGATGTTTGTCAATTTACAGAATCAAGTGTTCATAAAACCAAATGATTATTCAATAATCCAACAAGGAGTACAGAAGATTTTTCAGAGTATCATTTGCTTTTCATTAAATGAAATTATAGTAAATATGAAGGGCTTTGAATGAGGAAGTGAATTTTCATCTCCAACATAAATGGAATACTCTATTTAAATACACTGTGCTGATCCCATTAACTTCTTGGAAATAAAAGCTAGTGGCTAAGGTGAGATTTAATTAGCTTGAATCAGGTTGGTTGACAGCACATTTCCATTTTAGGCACAGGTATGAATCTTCTCGGGATTTCAACAGTAAAGTCAGAAGGAGCAGCTTAACAAAGCTGGTCAGGGCAACTCACACTACCGAGTCAATAACAACATACTTGTGTCCCTGCTGAACACGTTTACAGGATATCACAGCATTCCAATTCTATGTCAGTGTTTGGATGTCATTATTGCAAAAGACTCTTACAGTCAAGAATCAATTTATCTATGAGACGATGCATAAAGACAAGTAAACATTAACATTGCACTGTATTCCTCAACAGGAAAGTTCCACAAATTTGTACCTTTGCGATACAAATGAAAATAACAATTTTTTGCGAGTACCTATAAAGTTTAAAATTAATATTCCCAATGATTTACATACATTTTTAGCTGAAATCACCTTCTTCAGATGCATTCTTTTTGGTATTGACTTTCCCTGACAATAAACACCAAATGCATCTGTTGAGATTTTCTTCTTCTTGACTGCTCCATTTTACTGATGCCATTTCTCCTCTTTAGTATAACAATACTCATCCATTCTAAGCTTCTCCAAATCTAATAAAAAAAACTCTTGCAATCATCTTTTATAAGATGTATAAAAGGTAAGAGTGGACATTGAACTGCTGGGAAATGAGGCTGAAGAGGGTGCTGGTGAGGCCACACCTGGTGTACTATGTGCAGTCTGGTCTCCTGACTTGAGAAAGGATGTACTGTCACTAGAGGTGGTGCAGAGGAGGTTCACTCGGTTGATTCCAGAGTTGAGGGGGTTGGTTTATGAGGAGAGACGGAGTAGATTGGGATTATATTTATTGGAATTTAGAAGAATGAGGGGAGATCTTATAGAAACATATAAGATTATGAAGGGAATAGATAGGATAGAAGTAGAGAGGACGTTTCTACTAGCAGGACAAGGGGGCATTGCCTCAAAATTAGTGGGAGCAGATTTAGGACTGTATTGAGAAGGAACTTCTTCACCCAGAGAGTTGTAAATTTATGGAATTCCCTGCCCAGTGAAGTAGTTGAGGCTTCCTCAGTAAATGTTTTTAAAGCTAAGATAGATAATTTTTTTAACAGCAAAGGAAATAAGGGATACGGTGAGAGCGTGGATAAGTGGAGCTGAGGCCATGAAAACATCGGCTATGATCTTATTGAGTGGAGGAGCAGGCTCAAATGGCCAGATGACCTACTCCTGCACCTAGTTCTTATGTTCTAAGATGTAGTGATGTGGAGAAAAGAAATGGCAAAGAAACTGATTAGGTACTTTATTCAATTTTCACAGTGGAAGTCATACCAGAACTTCAAGACAGTCGGGGGCAGAGGTGAGTGTAGCTTAAGGTCTGAAAAGACTGTATTGTCTCTCCATGTTTCTTCTACCGAATGCATTACCACACATTTCTCTGCACTGAAATTCATCTGCCTGGTGTTTGCCTATTTGGCCATCTTGTCAATCAGATTCCACCACCACAGATATATTTCCCTCCCCACTTTATCTGTGTACCAGAAAGACCATTCCCTCAGTGACTCTTTCGTTAGGTCCACGGCTCCCACCAACCCACTCTCCACTCCTGGCACCTTCCCTTGAGGCCACAAGATTTGTAAAACCGGCGCACACACCTCCCCTCTCACCTCGATCTGAGGCCCCAAAAGATTTTTTTCACACCAGGGAGAGATTTTCCTGAACACCTAAACACCTCATCAACTGTGTCCGTTGCTCTTGATGTGGTCTTCTCTACATCAAGGAGACAGGACGCCAACACACAGAACGTTTAAAGAAACATCAGAGACACATGCACCAACCAACCCCACCGCCCTGTGGCTGACCACTTTAACTCTCTCTCCCACTCTGCCAAGGACGTGCAAGTCCTGGGCCTTCTCCACCGCCAAATCTAAGCCACCTGACAACTAGTAGAATGCCTCTTCCTCCACCTTGGGACCCTTCAACCACATAGTATCAATTTCGAGTTCACCAGTTTCCTTATCTCCCCTTCCCCACCTCATCCCAGATCCAACCCTCCAACTTGACACCACCGTCTTGAACTGTTCGATCAATCAATCTTCCTTCCCACCTATCACTATCATCCCCCCAACTACATCGACCTATCACCTTCCCAGCTACCCCATTCCTGATGAAGGGCTTATGCCTGAAACATCGATTCACCTACTCCTCGGAGGCTGCCTGACCTGCTGTGCTTTTCCAGCGTCACACTTTTCGACTTCCATCTTGTCAATGTCCTTTGCTCAGCATCATCCCCACAATTCTCCCTGGCTTAATATCACTTGCAAATCTAGAGATGTTGTTCTCAAAACCCATCTCCAAATCATTTACCCAAAACAGAAAATGCAAGGCTCCCAACATTGATCTCTGGGGATCACCACATTCAACATGACTTCAATCTGAGAAATACTAAGCAACACTTACCGGTTTCCTTTCTTTTAGCCAATATCTAATCCACATTGCCAAGGACCCACCAATCTCAAACATTTGGATGTTGAGTGCAATCAGTTACTTTTTCTTCGTAGTTAAAAGAATGCCCTGTAGATCAGTCATCTATGCCACTTACAAAAGTATTCCATTCTGCCAAAATGGAACCACATGCTGCAATATATACCAACTCAAAGTATTAAATATTGTGTCAGCTGTGGTTCACACACCTCTGAATCGTGGAACTTTCTTCCTGACAGACCTGTAGTTGCACCTACACCACACTCACCACAGCAGTTCAATAGGCAGCTCATCATCTCCTTCTCAAAGGAAATTTAGGAATGGATAATAAATGCTCTAGCCAGCAACATCCAATGAACAAATTAAAACAAAAATCACCAGTCTGGGTTCAAGTCCCTGTTGATTAACCCTGAGTATGCCAATAGCTACATTTACAACCAAATTATGACCAATCAAGTTTGTAACATGGCTCATTTATGCTTTCTGGAAATATTATACATTCATATGCAAGGGCCCATTTTTGCGAGTACAGAAATATGTTAAAACCTTCGTCTTTTGAATTGCCCAGATGCCCAAAGCTCCCTATTGCTTTCTCTGTGGAAATGCCTTTAACAGCCAGAGTCAACTTACCAAAACAATAAGCATCCTTCATATTGTGATCAGTAACATTTATCATGCTTACATTTGTCTTGATGGTCACAAAACACAGTTCTGTGACAACGAGTCTCTCTCTTTTCAGCAATATTCAAGAGCAGGAGGGTTAACCCCAGCGGCCAATATTTATTGTTCACTCAGTATCACAAAACAAGATGATCTGGTCATTATCACTGCCATTTGTGGAGTTTTGCTGAGCACAAATTAGATGTCACATTTTCAGCGTTATAACAGTGACAACACTTGAAAAAGTACTTCTTTGACTGCAATGTATTTTGAGACATTTGTTGGTCTGGAAAAGCACTGTATTAATACAATACTTTAATTTTAGTCACAGCAATAAAATGCTACAGTCAACATGCAAGATTTCTCAAACATTTTACAAAACCAAACATTTCATGTTTTGTGCTGTTCTTCTGCGCATCCTTGATTTCCTTCATTCCATAAATAGTAGCCATACTTTCAGGTGCCCAGACAGTAGGCTCTGGAATTCCCTCTCTAAACCTTTCCATCTCTCTGTCTCACTCACTTTCCTCAAGACTCGGCTGTGAACCTCTCTTTGTAGCCAAGTTTTTAGGAACTTGTTCTAAAGCCAGAGTGTCATAATTTCTTGATAATGCTCACATTAGGAAACTTAGAACATTTGCTATGTTAAAGGTGCTATATAACTGCAAGTTGTGGTTATTGCAGTAAAGTACAGCATTCCCCTACATGGAAGCGAGTATAAAGTATCAAGAGAGGAAGGAAATTAAAACAGCCTGTCTGTTCTTGGGTACATTTATTGGATTAGTGGTGCTGGAAGAGCACAGCAGTTCAGGCAGCATCCGAGAAGGAGCAAAATCGACGTTTCAGGCAAAAGCCCTTCATCAGGAATAAAGGCAGAGAGCCTGAAGCGTGGACGGATAGCAGACATGGATATCCAATCCCTCTACACCTCCATCCGCCATGACCAGGGCCTCCAAGCCCACCTCTTCCTCCGCTACATTGATGACTGCATTGGCGCCACCTCATGCTCTCGGGAGAAGGTTGAGCAATTCATCAACTTCACCAATACATTCCACCCTGACCTTAAATTTACCTGGACCATCTCTGACACCTCCCTCCCCTTTCTGGATCTCTCCATCTCCATTAATGACGACCGACTTGACACTGACATTTTTTACAAACCCACTGACTCCCACAGCTACCTGGATTACACCTCTTCCCACCCTACCTCTTGCAAAAATGCCATCCCGTATTCCCAATTCCTCCGCCTCCGCCGTATCTGCTCCCAGGAGGACCAGTTCCACCACAGAACACACCAGATGGCCTCCTTCTTTAGAGACCGCAATTTCCCTTCCCACGTGGTTAAAGATGCCCTCCAACGCATCTCGTCCACATCCCACCTCTCCAACCGTAACAAGGACAGAACGCCCCTGGTGCTCACCTTCGACCCTACAACCTTCGCATAAACCAAATCATCCGCCGACATTTCCGCCACCCCAAAAAAGACCCCACCACCAAGGATATATTTCCCTCCCCACCCCTTTCCACCTTCCACAAAGACCATTCCCTCCATGACTACCTGGTCAGGTCCATGCCCCCCTACAACCCACCCTCCCATCCTGGCACCTTCCCCTGCCACCGCAGGAACTGCAAAACCTGCACCCTCACCTCCTCCCTCACCTCCATTCAAGGCCCTAAAGGAGCATTCCACATCCAAAGTTTTACCTGCACATCCACTAATATCATTTATTGCATCCGTTGCTCCCGATGTGGTCTCCCCTACACTGGGGAGACTGGGCACCTCCTAGCAGAGCACTTTAGGGAACATCTCCGGGACACCTGCACCAATCAAACACACCGCCCTGTAGCCCAACATTTCAACTCCCCCTCCCATTCTGCCGAGGACATTGAGGCCCTGGGCCTCCTTCACCGCCGCTCCCTCGCCACCAGACGCCTGGAGGAAGAACGCCTCATCTTCCGCCTTGGAACACTTCAACCCCAGGGCATCAATGTGGACTTCAACGGTTTCCTCATTTCCCCTTCCCCCATCTCAGCCTAGTTCCAAACTTCCAGCTCAGCACTGTCCCCATGACTTGTCCTACCTGCCTATCTTCTTTTCCACCTATCGACTCCACCCTCCTCCCTGACCTATCACCTTCATCCCCTCCCCCACTCACCTATTGTACTCCATGCTACTTTCTCCCCACCCCCACCCTCCTCTAGCTTATCTCTCCACGCTTCAGGCTCTCTGCCTTTATTCCTGATGAAGGGTTTTTGCCCGAAACGTCGATTTTGCTGCTCTTCGGATGCTGCCTGAACTGCTGTGCTCTTCCAACACCACTAATCCAAAATCTGGTTTCCAGCATCTGCAGTCATTGTTTTTACCCTGTTCTTGGGTACAGCCTAGCAACTACTCTTAACAATATATAGGTTAATTAGTGTTATTGCAATGTCATAAATTACTGAAACAATAAAGCAAACAAAAGACTGGTGCCAAAATGCAAAGTGTTAGAACTCTATATCCCCATTCTGCCTTTATTGATAAACACGCGTTATTTACAGTACTTTGTGTGCCCAGAAAACACAGAATTACCTAAATTGGTGAGTTCACTATGATGCTTTAGAAGAGAATCAGCACTGTCACTAACTCCATTCTAATAGAATTAAGAATCTTCTAAAAAGCAGCTTAACAGCAAGCAATGGACCAGGGTACTCTCTAAAAGGTTTAAAACTGTCTAGATGACATATGAGGCCCAAACCAGTGCAGCTAAGAAATAAGACTGTTCCTGTAGCAACCTCTTAATTTAGATACCACTGAGTCTGCTACACAATTGAGGCTGACTGGCTCTTCACACCACTAGTTTAATCAGAGAAACAAAGAGAGCTAGCCACTGCTGAGACTGCAAGAAGAATGAGAGGTCACCTCCATGTTGAAGCACCTTCATCGCAAGTTAAGGAAAATCTTTTCCCTGCTAAGCTCAGACAGACAGGACCTAGTGTTTGGAAGGAAAACATCTCCAGTAATGGAGTCAGAGCAGCTGGGGGCCCCTACTACACCCAAAGAACTTTCATTGGTGCCTCTAGATGTGATGGTCTCGCCTCCACCTGAGAAATAGCTGGACAGCTGCCTCCCTGTAACTCCTCAGTTGGTTGGGGAGTAGTAGGGTGTGGTGATGGTACATGGTTGATGTTCAGTGTTCCACTTCAGTAAATATCAAAAATTCCCAGTGGTTTGGGAAAATGGCCCTCAATTAATTAATTGGCTAAACTGGTTCTCTGCCTCTGGTTGATAGGTGTTGAGCCAATATCATTCCTGCCACTGGAAAAAGCCTGAGTCAGTGTCCTCACACTCTCACAACACAGTTTCAGACATTTTACCATGTGCCTTTTCCTAGCCTATCACATGGATTTCTGGTAAAATGTTGTCCTTGGGTCACATGCATGAAAGTAACACAATAGACAATAGACAATAGACAATAGATGCAGGAGTAGGCCATTCTGCCCTTCGAGCCTGCACCGCCATTCAATATGATCATGGCTGATCATTCCTAATCAGTATCCTGTTCCAGCCTTATCTCCATACCCCTTGACTCCACTATCTTTAAGAGCTCTATCCAATTCTTTCTTAAATGAATCCAGAGACTGGGCCTCCACTGCCCTCTGGGGCAGAGCATTCCACACAGCCACCACACACATTGAACACTGCTATTTCATATGGCATAAATGAACAGTTGGGCCATTTTAATGCTAATCTGGAAGGTGTTAAACATTAATGAAATTGTGACGTAGAATATGCAGCACAGAAACAGGGCCTTTCAGGGTGTGTGGTCCAATTAGACTAAAATAACACTTACAGTCCTCTTTTCTCTTCTCATCCTATTTCAAGAGTATACCTTTCTCTTCTTTTGTTCCCCCCTATGTTCCAAGTTTCACATCCTCACCACTCCCTGGGTAGAAAGGTTTCTTCTGGATTTCATATTTGGTTTCTTTATAATTATTTTATAATATTGGCCTCCACAACAGAAAACATTCTCTCTTACCAATTCTGTCAAACTTTTCATAACTTTAAAGAACTCGAAGGATATTCCTCAACAATCATTTTTCAAGACAGAAAAGAAAGGGGTCCATACTTTTCACTCATTCCTGATAGGTTATGATGTCACAGTTCTTGTATCATCCTAGCAAATCCTTTTCTCAAAACCCTCTGTGTCTTTATATACATTTTGTAGCATGACAACTAGATCTGTACACAGTGCACCAAGTACATTCTAACCAAGGTTCAAAACAGATTAAGCATAGCTTCTCTAATTTTCAATTCCATCAGTCCATTCCAGTATATTCCCTCATTCAATACCCAGCAGAAATAAATCCAGATGCATTGTTTGTTTTGCTTTCGCCTTATTTACCAGCATCATCTTCTATAAAAGTATAATGCCTTATCCTTACCTACAAATGGATTAAGTTATAAACTCCAGACACAGGTGCAATAATACAAATGGCAGTGATGTTGCACTTATCAGAGTTTGATGAAGAAATGGCTTGAAAGACTGAGTTGCTGTTGGGATGAAACTGACCTAATGGCCTGCAAAACACATACTGTATCTAAATAAGCAAGAGGTGAATGCTTCTCTCTTTAATGAGTCAAATCTTCCCTGCTGAGATCTTGACTAACCTTCAATCTCCAAATCCAGCACTGGATATACTTTTGAAAACCCAGACCAGAATTGCAGAAGAGGTGGGAATCGGAAAAGGATGAACAGAACATGAAGTAAAGATTAAAGTAAATAAACTGGTTCTTTTGATGAGAATTCATAGTTTTAGTTACTGTGAAATTCAACAAAAAGAATAAATAAAACTAAACAAATCAACATTCATCAGAATCAATTCCAGCAAAAGATGAAGCCAAAAGGAGACCTTGGAATCTTAGGTGACTCAAGAATCTCAAACAATAGCAATGAAAATAACAGCCAAACGGAAAACTCGAACTCCTGAGGTACACCACTGGCAGTGGCATGGTGCTCTGTGCAGCCAGCTGCAAGTTAAATGTGAGTGTTACTGACCTTTCCAGGTTAGCAATTTGAAGTTCAGCTTATCTCCTGTTCACATACTTGAACAAGAAGTTAGTGTCATCATTATGCATATGAGAACTCAAAGTTAGAATGTGAACAGTAAGTAGTGGACAAGTTGCAGCTGCGTTTACTTGGCTACCTCCCCTCACTGCTGTCCCCAACGATCCTGCTGGCTCTCCCCTTGTCAACCCAACGGCCATCTCCTCATTGCCCCACTTCTTAGGCAAGCCAGCCAATGAGTGAAGTACCAGTTAAGACACCCAGGGCTCATTCTGAGCACCTCTGAGTCAATGATTTTGTAATTAATTTCAGAGACTCTAATAGCCCATTACTCAGTGCCAGTGACACTGGAGGACTTGGGGGCTGTGACTTCATTTTGTAATTATTTCATGATGCAATCTGGTGTCCCTGAAATGTAGCAGTATTTCTAGGAAGAAAGAAGTTACAGCAGTGACACAGTGAGTGACAAGTTTCAAATCATAACACTTTGTAGCAAATGGAAGTAGGTTGCCTTGCTATGGTGAATTCAGGTGAATTTGGTGTAGTTAAATGCTGGTTTATTGTTGGTGACTTGTCCTCTTCTGATGCGCAACAAATTCAAACTGCATACAGTGTCCTAAGGAAATGTCCATTACCAGACACCCAGTCTGTTCTCCACACAGATGGTGTGTGATCTTCTGATCAATTAGAGCATTTATTTTTGCTCCTGACTTCTGACAACTACAGTATCACTGTACAAGCTTGTGTACAAAACAAAAATGGTTAATCCAGCAGCAGAGTCATTTTAAAAACAGGAATTACTGGTGAAATTCTGTGGTAACTGAAAGCAAAGATCGGATCGTAAACAATGACTTGCATTTCCACAGCACCTTTCATGACTACAGATCATCCAGACAAATGGATATGTTTGGACTAACGACTTTGTTGTGTCATGTTGTCTACATGGTCAGTCAGCCAGCTATTTGAAATCACTCCTGTATATAGGTTGCATCCAGAACTTCACGTCAGTAGTTTGTTCGAAAGCAAACAAACAACAGCTTATATGCACATCAATACCGTATGTACTTAACTGTGGGACATGGAAGATTACTGCCTGGGAAAAGAAGATCATGCAAGAATAAATGTTTTTCCAGCTGCAAAACCTCACCCTGGGAAGTCTAATTTTTCTTGCACAAATAATCCATTTTCAAAGAGTTTTTAATACACTTGAGTGATATTGATGTTCCTCTTCAGAAAAAGTAGATCTCTTACCATTCTGTAATAAACAAGACTGGTTGTTAAAGGACCAAGTTTATAGAAAGGCTTCTTTCAGAGTACTTTCAACTATTATATCTGCCACACAGACAACCAGCTTCAAACTAAAGCAAAAGTCTGACAGCAGTTTTGGAGGTCAAGAGATTATTACTTCATCTAGTGGATAAATAGCTAATTTTCGCTGAGTGAAACCTTCCCAAAGGATGCTGCAATGTCAGTTTGAGTAGTCATTAATTTAGGACAAGGGAAAAAAAATAATTTGAAGAGGAAGTTCAAATATTTTCACCAAGTTATTACAAAATGGAATGCAAGATAAGTAACTGTTGAAGCAAAATCTGACTGGTAAGAAATCACAAAAAATACATTTTTTTAAAGAAGTATGTGAAAAGTGACAACTTCAATTTTGAAGTTTCCTTACCTGTCTTGTTCTTTGATAGATTTTGTTTTGAAAGTTAAAGCTAGGTGTTGAGGAATGAAATATGTTTGCTTTTATTGTTAGCATCAAGAACCAAGTGAAATGTGGAAATAGTTCAAGGCAAACACCCACATACTTCATAACATGGGCTATTCAATGGTAAAAGCAATTCTTAATATCTCTATTCTCACCAGGATTTCAACTTTGATTTAAATGGCAGCTTCCCATCTATGGAATCATGTTCACTCAAAACTCAGCTAAAGCCCAAGATTCAAAAGTAATCAACGGGCTTCCCATAGTACTTCTCATCATAGTAAATATAAAACGAAGAAGAAATTCCCAGCTTCAGTGAGCATACTGTTGAACAGAAGTCATCGATAGTCCCAAGTTTAACCTAACATGACCATGCTTACTGAGAGTGTTAGCTTAAAATTAGGGCCAAGCTCATTTCTATTTCGTGCTAAGCTAGTTTTGAACTCCCAAGCTGAAATTCCCAAACCGCCTCTGGGAACTTTCAGTTATCATGCTGTCCCAAAATTCATCACAGAATAAGCATGATGACCACTTTCATCCCACTAGAAAGGTTTTTGTTTCTAAAACGTGTCAACATCTTAAAATTGCACTGTATACAGAAAAACAAAGATAAAGGTTTAAATTCACAAGTAGTTTTCTTAACTTATTTAGCCTTCATAATCACAGCCAATGCTAAGCGGGACAGCATTCAGAACATCCTGATTCCGTGAGAAATGCTAATTTTAAAAATTGAATCCTTGGTAAATGATACATTGTTGCATGAGGAGAAAGAAACTTCTCAAAATGAACCCTGTCAGCTGAGTGTATCTTGCATTACTAAACAGCAAGAGGTTCATTCCAGAGGCTGGGTAAATGCTTAATATATATATTACAAAAACGGAGATTTGTACTTGTGCAGAACCTCTCATGACCTCAAGTTGTCCCAAAGTATTTTGCAACCAAAAACATTCTTTAGAAATACATTACACTATTGAAATGTAGGAAATACAGCTTCCTTTTCATACAGCAAATTTAGATAAACAGAAATTAGATAGCTACTAGCAAACCTGGTTTTAATGATACTAGCTCAGCAATAAATATTAGATCAGATACAAGTGTAGACTCCATGCTCTTTTATAAAATAGTGCCATGGAATCTAAAAAGCAACACTGAAGTGTAAGCCTAAATTGCACGCTCAAATTTCTGGAGTAGGTCTTGAAATTACAGTCTTCTCTCTGAGGTGACAGTGCCACCCACTGAACTATGTATTTTTGCATGAGAGACAGAGACAGACACAATGAGAGAGAAATATAAACACAGTTTAAATGTGGACAGAATTGAAGTTGAAACTGAAGTAATGATGTACATAGACAGTCTAAAAGAGAAATGGTGCAATGGTGCAAGAGGGATTGTGATGAAGTATTGGAGCTGGAAAGAAATTACAAAATGAGAATTTCCTAGGAGAAATCTTTGACAGATAAAAAAAACAAAAAGTAACAAACAGAAAACAAAGATGGTGAAATATAATTTGAAAGGAATGCAGTAGCAAAAAGATGGACAGAATGTTCAAGTAGATTTTACAATAATCCAAACTTGAGGAGTTCTCAAGAAATGGAAACAAAACAATGACATCAGAGGTTTAAAAAAAAGTGTTTTTAAAATTAATGAATACAAGGAAAGTTCCAGGCACACATGGAGTAACAATATAACCTCTAAAAGCCCATGAAGAAACAGTATTAGAAATAATACCAGAAATATGTGATCAAATATATACCAAAAGATGCATTTCAAGTGACTAGAGGCATTCATTATTTGTTAACTTACCCAAGAAACTTAAAACAATTGAATACATCATCTTAGAACAAGCTTAATGGGTCACCTCATTAAAAAGACCTTGTAAATCACAACAGAAAGAAATCATAAAACATTTGAAGCAGAGGCTGAGGAAACAATCTGGATTTAGATCTGGAGAAGAAACAAGAAAAGGAATATTTAGCCAAAGAATGATTTTCAGTTCTGAAGAAGGGTCACTGGACTTGAAGCATTAACTCTGTCTGCACAGATGCTATAAGTCCTGCTGAGTTTCTCCAGTAATTTCTATTTTTGTAACAAT
Source organism: Chiloscyllium punctatum (assembly GCF_047496795.1). Taxonomy (NCBI): domain Eukaryota; kingdom Metazoa; phylum Chordata; class Chondrichthyes; order Orectolobiformes; family Hemiscylliidae; genus Chiloscyllium; species Chiloscyllium punctatum. The sequence goes on from NC_092778.1 coordinate 10,250,824, forward strand.
TTTCAATAAGTAGGTAGAAAAAGAACATTTACTTACACTTCACAGAGTAAGAAAAAACTATCAATTGTGCTTATATCAAAAAAGACATGTTGCTTAAATGTGACACTGACAGTAAAGACATGAAATGTATCAAGAGGTTATAATGGGATAAAATATCAAGCATCAGACTAGTAGAGGGAAAATCAAACAAGTTTCAAATGATAAGAGTTTGACAAGATTGTTTACTGTCATCAAGGTTGTTCAATCTGTATACAGAGCAAATATTCAGGGAACTAGATGTACTTCAGGGGGAAAAGGATGGAGAGACCACAACATAATCTTTTAGTACACTGTCAATAAGTGTTAGTTACAGAATCAGCAAGAGCCCCTACAAAATATTGAGGAGGAAGGAAACTCTTAAAGTTTAGAATTTGAAATCTAAAAAGACAGAAAACAAGAAATTGGTAGCCAGAAGGAATACATTAAAAGAAATGAGATTGAAGGTTCAATAAATGGTGTCACAGTTTGTCTATTTGGGACAAATAAAAACAGACGGCATGATGCAGAAGTTAGAAAGGGGACGGAGAGAGCCAGAACAATTTTGTTCAGAAAATTTAAGCTTATAGCAAGATAAAAGCTTTTAAGAGGCTACATTCTATACATTTATCTGTTAGCCTTAGAAACAAAGGCACTCAGCAAAGATAATTAACTTAATATTAATTATGAGGAATATCAATAAGAAAATAAAGACTTTTGAAATGGGGATGCAAATAGGTATGATAAAAAGCCCATGTAATGACCAAAAGACAAATGAAGAGTCACTTGAAATTGCAAAAGTGAAGAAAATACTAAAAAAAAATGACATTCAGAAAATAAAAATTATCAATAATTTGGTCAATTTATCGGAGCTGAAAAATTACAGGGATCTCTTCCAGAATTACAAAGTGAATGACAGCGGAAAGAGGGGTTGAACTGATAGATTTTTAATGAGTAAGGTAATGAAGGGTTACAAGAAAAAGGCAGGAAAGTGGATTTGAGGATTATCAGATCAGCCATAATCTCAGTGAATGGTGGAGAAGGCTCGAGGAATTGAATGGTCTACTTCTCTTATAGTCTAACCATAATTCAACAATAGATATCACAGGGCAAGATGGAGTTTAATTCAGATAAATGCAAGATGCTGCATTTTGGGAAAGCAAATCTTAGCAGGACTTATACACTTAATGGTAAGGTCCTAGGTAGTGCTGCTGAACAAAGAGACCTTGGAGTGCAGGTTCATAGCTCCTTGAAAGTGGAGTCGCAGATAGATAGGATAGTGAAGAAGGAGTTTGGTATGCTTTCCTTTATTGGTCAGAGTATTGAGTACAAGAGTTGGGAGGTCATGTTGCGGCTTTATAGGATATTGGTTAGGCCACTGTTGGAGTATTGCATGCAATTCTGCTCTCCTTCCTATCATAAAGATGTTGTGAAACTTGAAAGGGTTCAGAAAAGATTTACAAGGATGTTGCCACGGTTGGAGGATTTGAGCTATCGGGAGAGGCTGAACAGGCTGAGGCTGTTTTCCCTGGAGTGTCGGAGGCTGAAGGGTGACCTTATAGAGGTTTACAAAATTATGAGGGGCATGGGTAGGATAAATAGACAAAGTCTTCTTCCTGGGGTCGGGGAGTCCAGAACTAGAGGACATAGGTTGAGGGTGAGAGGGGAAAGATATAAAAGAGTCCTAAGGGGCAACTTTTTCACGCAGAGGGTGGTATGTGTATGGAATGAGCTGCCAGAGGAAGTGGAGGAGGCTGGTACAATTGCAACATTTAAAAGGCATTTGGATGGGTATATGAATAGGAAGGGGCTGGAGGGATATGGGCCGGATGCTGACAAGTGGGACTAGATTGGGTTGGGATATCTGGTCGGCATGGACGGGTTGGACCGAAGGGCCTGTTTCTGTACATCTGTACATGCTGTACATCTCTATGACTCTATGACACAGACTGATGAGCATGACAGACCATAATTGTAGGTGTAGGAGGAATAAAAGTGGATGTAATCTGATGTTTAAACTGGATCATTTTAAAATTTACTAAGATTAGAGAAAAATGTATTTCCTCTTTTGTTAAAAGAAATTAGATCATCACAGAATGCATGATCAATGTGCTGTCAGTCAGCAGTCAAAACAGTACACAACGTATAGTACATGTCACAACATGACAGCAGTCTCAAGGCACAAAAATAACACTCCTGCGTAAACCACAGAAACCTCACACTTATTAAAATAATCAAACTGGGCATAAATTTACACAAATAGAAACAAACTAGTCAATAATTAATGACTGCACAAGTATTTCCTTAGGATTTTAACACAAATTTATATAAGGCAATTCTAGAAATAAAATGACTTGCTTTCAAATTTACTCAAATATTAAATCGGCTAAATTTTGTTGTCTTTGGAGCCTGTCACAAGTAAAGCTAACTGGACTTTGCTATTATAAGATATCAAAAGTTCCAGATATCAAAAGTTCCAAATATCAACAGATCTGACTTGTGTTACAATTAATGTAATACAAGAGGCAATAGGACAAGAAACCGCTAAATTCACAAAAGAATACATCATATATTGCACAGCAATATGGAAGAAAGACAGGTATGTGGAGATGTGACACAAATCAGATATGATCTAATTGGATGGTAGAACAGACTTGAAGGACAGGCAGAGACAGAGGTCAAATGCATATATCTGAGAATTTGGTTCAAAGTGGGGAAACTTATGCAGATGAGAAAAGAGTGCTGTAAGGAAGGTTTGCTGCAACAAGTAAAATGTGCGAAGTTTGGAGTTCTTTGAAGGGTGAATTGAGATTTTCTACTCTTTTTGAGTAAGTTCATAGGTTGGTAAAAAAACTTAACTGGTATTATAAACTGTCTTTAAATGGCCGTAAATTAGGAAAGCATATTACTTTTAGCTGAACTTCTATTTAACTGAGAAAATCCAGGAATAAGTGAAGTCAGGGCTAATATAATGCAGAAATGTAAATAATCCAAAACAGAAGTTAAGGCATGGCAGTACAGATAGGCAAGTGGAATACATGGAGTCAAAAAGTGTGGTGCTGGAAAAGCACAGCCGGTCAGGCAGCATCCAAGCAGCAGGAGACTCGACATTTCGAGCATAAGCTCTTCATCAGGAATGCAGGGGGACGCCCAAGGGGGCTGAGAGAAAAATGGGAGGGGGGTGGGGCTGGGGGGGAAGGCAGCTGGGAACGCGATAGGTAAATGATGGTGATAGGTCAGAACAGAGGTTGGAGCAGATCGATGGGAAAGAAGATGGACAGGTATGACAGATCAAGACGGCGGCGCTAAGTTGAAGGGTTGGATCTGGATAATGTGGAGGGAGCGTAAATGAGGAAACTGGTGAAATCAACATTGATCCTGTGTAGATGGAGGTTCCCAAGGTGGAAGATGACTTGTTCTTCCTCCAGGCATTGGGTGGCGAGAATCTGGGGGTGGAGGAAGCCCAGGACTTGCATGTCCTTGGCAGACGGACAGGGAAGTTGAAGTGTTCGGCCACAGGGCAGTGGGATTGTATAGTGCCTGTGTCCCAGAGATGTTCTCTGAAACATTCCACAAGTTGGCATCCTGTCTCCCCAATGTAGAGGAGACCACATTGGGAGCAACAGACACAGTAGATTATGTGTGAAGATACAGGAAAATCTCTGTTGGATGTGGAAAGTTCATTTGGGGCTTGGATGAAGGTGAGGGGAGAGGTGTGGATGCAGGTTTTACACTTCTTATGGTGGCAAGGGAGTGGAGGGTAGCTTGGTGGGGGCATGGATCTAACAAGGGAGTCGCAGAAGGAATGGTTTCTGCAGAATGCAAATAGGGGTGGGGAGGAAAATGGATCTCTGTTGTGGCATATGTTTATCGGTGGCAGGAATGGCAATGGATTATGCGTTGTAATCCGGAGGTTGGTGGGGTGAAGGTGAAGACCCTTGGGGACAAGGTCTGTCCTTGTTGCGATTGGAGGGATGGGGTTCAAGAGCGGAGGTACGAGGTGGAGGAGATGCGCTGGAGGGCATCGTTGACCACATGGGAGGGGAAATTGCAGTCCTTGAAGGAGAAGGCCATCTGGGAGGTTCTATGGAGGAACTGGTCCTCATGGAGCAGATGCGGTGACAGCAAACGAATTGAGAATAAGGGACAGCGTTTTTACAGGAGACAGGATGGGAGGAGGTGCACTCCAGGTAGCTGGGGGAGTTAGTGGATTTGATGTAGATGTCCATAGTGAGTCGGTCTCCAGACATGGAGATGGAGAGATCCAGGAAGGGGAGGGAGATGTCCAAGAGAGCGTGAGGTCAGGGTGGAAGGTGTTTGTGAAGTTGATGAACTGTTCAACTGTTCAGCCTCTTCGTGGGAACATGAGGTAATGCTGATGCAGTCATTGATGTCGCGGAGGTAAAGGTGGGGAATGGTGCCAGTGCAGCTGTGTAAGATTGACTGTTCCACATACCCGACGAAGAGGCAGGCATAGCTGGGGACCAGGCCTTCTTGCAGCAGTATGCATGTCCAGATCAACAAAAAAAGCAGCACTGTTGGGCTTGGTTCTCAGAAATGAAGTGGGCCAAGTAGAACAGGTGTTATTTGGTAAAGATTTAGGAGACAGTGATCTTTGTATTGTAAAGTTTAGGGTGATGGAAGAGAAAGGTAATGGTCGATCCAGAGTAAGAAAAATTAACTGGCAGAGAGCAGACTTCAGTAGTGCAAGAATGCAGCTGGGCTGCACAGACTGGAACAAAAGATTGGTGGGAAAAGTTATAACTGAGCAAAGGGCTACTTTCAAAGAGGAGATGCTCTGGTTATAGTCAAGGTATACTCCTTCAAAAGGGAAAACTGGTAGAAATAAATCTAGAGTTGAAAGAGATGATAGAAATTAAGAAATGGATATGCTCATATTCAAAACTACAAATGAGAACGACGGAGATTAAAGAAGGTTCGGGGGCAGGTGAAAAGCTTATTAGATTAAATAAAAAGAGGAATTATGAGACAAGATTGGTGGCAACCAAATCTTCTGTAGGCATATCAAATATATAAACAGGATAAAGAAGTAAAAGGAGTAGGGCCAATTTGGGATTTAAAAAAAAGGGAATTAGCACGTGGAGGTAATGGCATGGCTGAGGTATTAAATGAATACTTTGCATTTGCCTGCACCAAGGAGGTAAATGCTAGCCAGGCCTTGGTGACAAAGGAAGAAACTCCACCAAAGGATCTCAAATTTGAGATGGCAGAAGTGTTGGATAGATTGTTGGTACTTTAACTTCATAAGGCACCAGGACTGAATGAAATGCATCCAAGGGTATTAAAGGAAGTGAGACTGGAAATTGCAGTCAGAATCTTTCAGCATACACGAGAGTTAGAGAGAGTGCCAGAAGATTAAAAGTTGCAAACATCCTGCCCTCGCTCAACAAAGGCTGTCAGGGTAAGCCTAGCAAATATACCCCAATCAGCATAATTTCAGTGGTGGGTAGCCGCTGGAGATAATTATTTGGGATAGAATCAGTAGCTACTTAGAGAAAGGTGGATTGATTAGGAAGAGTTAGTACAGATATGAAAAGGTCAAATCATATTTAACTTGCTCGTGGTTTTTGACAAGATAAATGGGCAGCATGGTGTCTTAGTGGTTAGCACTGTTGCCTCACACACCAGGTACGAGGTTCAATTCCACCTTTGGGGGACCCTCTGCATGGACTTTGCACACTATTTTTGGATCTGCATGGGTTTCCTCCAGGTCCTCAGGTTTCCTCCCACAGTCCAAAGATGGGCAAGGTAGGTGGATTGACCAAGGGAAATGCAGGGTTACAGGGACAGGGTAGCAAGCAAGGTCAGAGAGGGAAGCTCTTCGTATGGACATTATGGACTCGGTGGGCCAAAAGGCCTGCTTCCACAGTGTAGGGATTCTATCCAGCCTCATCCACTCTCTCTATTATAGGTTCATAGAACCCAAATGTCTAGGGATTCTATGATCCTATAATAGAAAGAGTTGATTTGGTGTATGAGGACTTCCAGAAGGCATTCAATACTCTGCCACGCAACAAATTTGAGAGATAGGAAGAATAATAGTAAGATGGACACAAAGTTGCCTGTGAGAGAGGAATTAGAGAGCCATGACAATTGACATGTTTCAGGCTGCGGGAAGGTATATTTTAACTTACTCATGTCATATCCCAAACAAAGAATATAATGAATTATTGTCCATGATCCAGTACTGGATCTGCCTTCACAATCATGCCACAAGTTTCTTTCAATCAGCTCCTATCTGTCAAAGTTTTTAAACAATTCTTCAAAATTTTACTGTAAAGTATGAGGTTCTCAGATTGGTGAAACTGTTCCACATTATTGACATTGAAGAACCTTTAGCATTGCTGAGAACAAACCTGACATTCACAGGGGTGAATTTTATATCTTGTTAGTGAGGTCCGTGGTAAAGCATAGGTTCTTCCAGCTAAGTATCAAGTTGCCATGACTTCAACCTTTCCTTACCATTGTAACTTTCCCCAGTCTAACATGCATCCTGCAATGCTGCCTCTGTTGTAAACCCGATTTCTTGCACTGTACCATTCACTTTAATCATGCTACCAGTTATTTTCACTTCTTTTTTTTCCTTGAAGATACTACTTAAAACTTACTGTCACTGTTCCAATAGTTTCTTTCGTACTGAGTATAAAATTTTATCCAATAACACTCATGTGAAACACTTTAGAAGGCCTTACCACTTTTACAATGCTATAAAAATGCAACCTATCCCTGCTGCCTGGAATTATTAAGACAGGTAATCGAGAACATTCAGTAGAATATTGATGCTTTTACATCCATGCTATTTTGGCAATGTAGCTCAATATGCACTTAGCTTTGTTGTTTGCAATGGCATCAGTTGGACATAAAAAGAAAGATTTGCGCTTCCCTTGCACCTTACACAAATTTACAAAATCCCAAAGCACTTTACAGCCACCAGTTAAATACTTTTGAAATTTAGACATTGTTGATTTTAAGAAAAGCAGTAGTAAAGTTGTGCAAGCAGGCTCCCACAATTAAACAGTAATGAGATAAATGACTTTTTTTCAGTTGGTTAGACGATAGATGTTGACCTGAATGACAGTAAGGAGTCCTCTGTTCTTCTCTGAAATCAGGTTGGTTTCTTCTACATCTATCAAAAACGGACTCAGAACGTCCATTAAAGTCTAATAGTAAAAATGGCACTTCCAGCATTGCAGAATTTCCCTCAGAAATGCATTTGCATTTTAGTCAAGACCGGTGTGTTCAAGTCTCAAATGGAAACACAACCTTTTGGTTCAGTGGCAGGCATGCTATTGACCATCACAATTGATTATCTTATCACAGAAACTTACAGTACAGCAAGGAATATTCAGTCAACATGTCTGTACTGACTCTTTGAAAGAGCAGTCATGCTTAGTACTTCATTCCTGACTTTTGTTCATAATCCAAAAACTCAATCCTCAGGTGCCTGTCTAACTTATTTTTAAATTATTTATGGAATCAGGTCCACCATCTTTTCAGAGACATTGGTGTAATTATTATAGGGATTTGAGTGGAGTGAGCTATGGCACACTATATGGTAGAACTGGATGAGAAGTCCAGCAAGGCTGACTTCAATATTGTGAGCATCTCACTCCATTTTTAATGCCTTAATCTAATGGCACTGTAAAATTCTCACTGGTCAGTGGCGAATTGCCAATTAAGGGAAGTTATTGCTTGTTAAATAAGTCATTAACGTCCCAACCTGCCCCAGTAATATTCAACATCCTATTTTACCGACATAGCCAAACAAGTTAGATGTCAAGAAACCTCAACGTGGAAATCAAAGGAGGTACAGGTTGTTTTGCTATAACGCATGTTTTGTTAATGCAAATTCATAACACCATTGATGAATTGGGGACAATTTGTATAGCACGAACATTTAAAACATGTATTGGTTATAATGCGATTTTGGCCCCATTAGTTTAAATGGTGCTGTTATTAAGCAACTTTCTTATAACACAAGATTGCACGAGAACAGAACTATTGCGTTATAGCAGAACTGACTGCACCTACTGAATTCACCTCACCATTTGCTCTGTAGGACCTTCATGTTGGACACTCAACATCTCAGGGCACTGGCCACACTCTTCTCAAATCCACACACACTGGCATGTAATACAAGCTCGCCTTTCAGCATGGCACATCGCCATATCACTTAGAGGACATTTATGTATTTCAACGCTGCACCACCAAATATTCCTGTAATGCTGCAGAAAGGATTATTTATGCCGAAGGACACACAATCAACTCATGTACTTTACCAGGTTGCAGATCTGGCCTCTTCACTCCTATCATATTGCTCAATCACTTTGATGCTCCTGACATTCCTGCCTTGTATTGCCTTGCCTTGCCTTTATGCACTTTGCCCCCTCAGTCAGCGACTCTAAACTCAGACTATATCTATCTTGCCTTTCCATCTGGCACAGACACAAAGGCAGGGAGTTCATCATGGCTGTGAGCAAGCCTCAGTCAAGCTAAAGAGGGTAGCCTTCAGTCAGGGTTCTCCCAGCATAGTAAATCAAGGGGAACCTATCATATCAGTCCAGGGGCTTGGGCAATGCAAGCCAGTCATTCAGGGTGGTCAGAGTCAGGATAGTCTTCACTGACGGGTTGAAGAATGTTGGGCTCTCATCAACTGTCTTCCGTCTTTCTACACTGTTGTGGGCTATTTCTCTCCTGGACTGAGAGAGAGAAATATTAAGCAGATGACACAGCTATTATTTTTGGCATAGGTGGGCAGATGCCCCAAATGAGATTTTAGGCAGTACAAAGGGCATGCAGAGTTGGTAGTGTCAGAGATCAGGGTGAATGTGAGCAAGTGAAAGAAGATATTGCAGACAATAGTGTTATGAACCAAGCCAGACATCTCAAAACATTTCAAGAAGGTCGCCCAGACCCTAACTTTGTTCATTGTTTTAAGCAGGTGTAAAGTGGATATTCCAATAGAGAATCAGCTGGTCAAATCATTTAGATTTAAACAAAACAGAATTTAAAAGATTACTGAATGCAATACAAACAACAGAAAACCGAATAACTTATCCGAATCAAATACTTAACAGATCATCCCAATGTAATGATGGTGTTCCAAATACTTGCTACGATCCCCATAAACACGCCTTGGCACAAAAGGTAAAATCAAATACAGCTTCTTACAGGATAGAAGTCAGAGAAAGTACCAGCCTGGACCTGCTTCTTTGGCTCTAGTAGCCTTTCTTCACGTGACTGCTTTTAAAAAAAACCAAACCAAAGAAAAACTGAGCTGGGAGAACTGGCCACTCCCCTTTCATTGCACAAGTTTTTTTATATAAAAACGTGAAAGCCTCCTTCCTGAGGCAGTACCTGTTAGCTATAAACAAATTGGCCTAAAACCCTTCAACCCCCAGACATTCCGGAGTCTGTGTCGTTTAAGACCTCTCTAAATAAAAGCCAAGTACTGCATAACCTTGTTAAAGGAGCAGTTTCATCACAATACTGAGAGTAATAAATAATGAGCCTTAGATACAGTGGTAGGGACAAAGAGTGCGAGGTACCAGACAGAGAATGGTAGCATTTACGCTGGCAGAGTGCAGATTGTTACAGATTCTCTTTCTACAGTACTGGGCATTCATCAAGTAGTCGAGATTACTTTATCCGGTAGTAACCTCTGGCCAAGCTGCATGGTATGGCTTTGAAGTCTCCACCACTGGTCCTGGAAAAGAGGAAGTTCTGAGTCTGCACCACCCCATCCTCCAGGTCCCTGTTTGCATAGCAGGATACTGATTTCCCCTATCTGGCATGTCTGAGAAAAATGTCAGGAACCATAGAGGAACATCATTTACTTCCACCGCCCTCTCAAGCAGATCATTCCACATTTCTACCACAATCTGGATGAAAAACATTTTACCCAGGTCTCCTCTAAATTACTTTTGCCTCACCTTAAACTTCAAGTCTTAGACATATATACCTTGGGGAAAAGCTTCTCACGATCTACCCTGTCTTTGCCTCTCATAATTTTGCATATCACAATCAGATCCTCCCTCAGTCTCCTCTGCTTGAAGGAAAACAAACCCAGTCTATCTAGCCTCTCCTCATACTTGAAACTTTTCATTTCAGGCAACACTATGGTGAATGCCCTCTGGCATCTTCTCTCGTGCAATCTTGGTGAATCTCCTCTACAGCTTCTCGACTGCAATCATGGCCTTCCAATAGTGTAGCATTCAGTCTGTTTTTAAATGCATCCTGAACTATTTATTTTCACCTTAGTAACCTTGCAACTATGTCCATGTAATAGTGTTCGATCTAAACCATTTACCTCTATTTAGAGTTACAGGGTCATAGAGATGTACAGCTCGGAAGTAGACCCCTCAGTCCAACTTGTCCATGCTAACCAGATATCCTAACCTAATCTAGTCCCATTGGTCAGCTCTTGGCCCATATCCCTCTAAATCTTTCCTATTCATATACCCATCCAGATGCCTTTTAAAAATTGTAATTGTACCAGCCTCCACCTTCCTCTGATAACTCATTTCATACTTGCACCACCCTCTGCAGGAAAAAGCTGACCCTTAGATCCCTTTTGAATGTTTCACCTCTCACCCTAAACCTATGCCCTTTAGTTCTGGACGTGCCCACCTCAGTGAAAAGACTTTGTCTATTTACCCTACCCATGAACCTTCATGATTTTATGAACCTGTATAAGGTCATACCTCAGACTCTGACGCTCCAGGGAAAACAGCCCTAGTCTATTCAGCCTCTCCATGTAGCTCAAATCCTCCAACCCTGGCAACATCCTTGTAAATCTTTTCTGAACCCTTTCAAGTTTCACAACATTCTTCTGATAGGAAGGAGACAGAATTGCCTATTATATTTCAAAAGTGGCCTAACCAATGTCCTGTACATTCGCAACATGGCCTCCCAACTCCTATACTCAATGCTCTGTCCAATAAAGGAAAGCATACTGAATGCCTTCTTCACTATCCTGTCTATCTGCAAGTCCATTTTCAAGGCACTATGACTTGCACTATGACTATGTCTCTTTGTTCAGCAACACTCCCCAGGACCTTAACATCAAGTATATAAGTTCTGTTCTGATTTGCATTTCCAAGATGCATCACCTCACATTTGTCTAAACTAAACTCCATCTGCCACTCTTCAGCCCATTGGCCCATCTGATCAAGATCCCGTTGTACTCGAAGGTAACCTTCTTCACTGTCCACTACAACTCCAATTTTGGTGTCATCTGCAAACCTATAGCTCTTCTGTTCACATCCAAATCATTTACAGAGGGACCTCAATTATCCAAATCATTTACGGGGGAACCTCGATTATCCAAATGAGTTGGGCGGGCACTATTTCGTTCAGATAATCGATTATACAGATAATCGAATTTACCTTAAACAAGGGAAGCCATACTGATTTAACGCTGTGCTCGACTGAAGAATGTGTTTAAATCTATCATTTAATGAGTCTGCCATTTAAATAAACTAGTCCTTGCAGACTGCAAATTACAGGTTAAAATGAGAAGGACTTACCATCACATTAAAACTATATCAAATCCCAGCATTAAACAAGGTCTCAAACAGCTTCTACGATGGCAAGAGCATTCGTCAGTTTCCAGGAACTCAGTCTTGCGATAGAAAGGCAGGAACACTGTGTCACGCATGCATTTACATTCTTGGCCATTTTTTTTCATGAACGGCCTGGTAAACTGACAGGAATACTCTGTAAAACACTTACTTTTGCAAAGGGCTGTGTAACAACCCTTACCTAAAAAATATCCAGGTGCTGATCCTTGAGCTACTTGTGTTCCTTTGTTCTTGCCAGTGTTTTCACATGTTCTTCAGTACAGGTAAATCGATTACACTTACCCCTTTGATGATAATCGAAATTCGGATAATCGAGGTTCCTCTGTATATAAATAACAAAAGGCAGTGGACCCAGCACCGATCCTTGTTGCACACCAGTAATCACAGACCTCTAGTCTGAAAAGCAACCCTCCACCACCATCCTCTGTTTTCTACTTTCAAGCTAGTTCTGTATCCAAATGGCTCGTTCTCCCTGTATTCCATGAGATCTAACCTTGCTAACCAGTCTACTAAGAGGAACCTTGTCGAACGTCCATATAGATCACGTCTACCACTCTGCCCTCATCAAGCCTCTTCGTTGCTTCTTCAAGAAACTCAGTCAAGTTCATGAGACATATTTCCCACATTCAAAGCCATTATGACTCTCCCTAATCAGTCCTTGCCTTTCAAAATGGGGCGGCACGTTGGCTCAGTGGTTAGCACCGCTGCCTCACAGCACCAGGGACCCGGGTTTGATTCCAGCCTCAGGCGACTGTCTGCATGGAGTTTGCACATTCTCCCAGTGTCTACGTGGGTTTCCTCCAGATGCTCCGGTGTCCTCCCGCAGTCCAAAGATGTGCAGGTTAGGTGAATTGGTCATGCTAAATTGCCCATAGAGTTAGGTGCATTAGTCAGAGGGAATGGATCTGGACTGGTTACTCTTCAGAGAGTCGGTGTGGACTAGTTGGGCCAAAGGGCCTGTTTCCATATTGTAGGGAATCATAAATCCTGTCTATCAGGATTACCTCCAATACCTTGTCCACCACCGATGTTAGGCTTACCAGTCTATAGTTACCTGGCTTTTGTGTTGATAACTGATGCAGTTTGTTACAAGTGCTATAATATTTTGTTTGGACCTTATCCACTGATGCGTTATTACTGCATCCTATTCTGTTCATATTAACCCAAATCATTACATTCAATTGTCTCAATGTTTCTATTCAGGTTTTTACACCTTACTCCACCTGACTTTTCTCATTACCCCCTTGGTTAAAAAATAGTGTCTCAGAGCCCTTGCAGTACAGTTGACCAAGGCACTTATCCTAGCTTTTAAGTAGAGAATATCTAGTGGCAAAGGTCACTCGTTCCCCAATACTGTCAATAAAGTCCACCAGTTAAGCTCAACCAATGACTTCTAAAGCTCCAGCATAAACTCTTAACTCTTACATTTTACACCTCCATTTATAAAAGAGAATTACCCCAATGTCTATGATATTTAACATTTGAGTCAACCAAAACTCCAATAAATATCATTCAGCATTTAGTTGAAATTAATTCTGATTTTTTTCAAGCCCCTTTATTTGCTCTTACTCTTGATATCCCCTCAGAACTGAAAATATAAATTCTCTCCTCTCCAGATACCTTTGATTTTTATTGCCCATTCTGTTCCTGCTTTTCAGGTTTTTCAGCTCTTTTGCTTCACTGAGGTGATGAGCAGAATCATTATAAAATGTGACAGATGTTGCTGGGTTAGATCCTGTGGAAAGGACGATAGATGAAGACTCGCCATCTGAGGTAGTTTGGGCTGAGGTTAGGAATAGGAAAGGTGAGGTCACCCTGTTAGGAGTTTTCTACAGGCCTCCTAATAGTCTGAGAGACGTAGAAGAAAGGATTGCGAGGATGATTCAGGAGAAGAGTGAAAGTAATAGGGTGGTTGTTATGGGGGACTTTAACTTTCCAGATATTGACTGGGAAAGCTATAGCTCGAGTTCATTAGATGGGTCGGTGTTTGTCCAATGTGTGCAGGAGGGTTTCCTGACACAATATGTAGGCAGGCCAACAAGAGGTGAGGCCATACTGGATTTGGTTCTGGGGAACGAACCAAGCCAGGTGTTAGAATTGGAGGTAGGTGAGCACTTTGGGGACAGTGACCACAATTCGGTGACTTTTACTCTAGTGATGGAGAGGGATAAGTGTGCACTGCAGGGCAAGAGTTATAGCTGGGGGCAGGAAAATTATGATGCGGTGAGGCACGACTTAGGATGCGTGGCTTGGAAAAGTAGGCTTCAAGGGAAGGGCGCAATTGATATGTGGAGCTTGTTCAAGGAGCAACTATTGAGTGTCCTTGATAAGTATGTACCTGTCAGGCAGGGAGGAAAGGGTCGTGTGAGGGAGCCGTGGTTTAATAAGGAATTGGAACCCCTTGTTAAAGAGAAGAGGGTGGCCTATGTAAAGATGAGGGGTGAAGTTCAATTGGAGCGATTGAGACTTATAAGGTAACCAGGAAGGATCTGAAGAGAGAGCTAAGAGCAGCAAGGAGGGGACATGAAAAGTCCTTAGTTGGCAGGATTAGGGAAAACCCAAAGGCTTTCTATAGGTATGTCAGAAATAAAAGAATGACTAGGGTAGGAATAGGTCCAGTCAAGGATAGTAGTGGGAAGGTGCGTGTGGAGGCTGAAAAGATTGGGGAGAGACTGAGTGAATACTTTTCGTCAGTATTCACTCAGGAACAGGACATTGTGGCCGATGTGAATACTGAGTCACAATTAATTAGAATGGACGGCTTTGAGGTATGTAGGGAAGAGGTGTTGGAAATTCTGGAAAGGGTGAAAATAGATAAGTCCCCTGGGCCTGGTGGCATTTATCCTAGGATTTTCTGGGAAGCAAGGGAGGAGATTGCAGAGCCATTGGCCTTGATTTTTATGTCCTCGTTGTCTACAGGAATAGTGCCAGAAGACTGGAGGATAGTAAATGTGGTTCCCTTGTTCAAGAAGGGGAGTAGGGATAATCCTAGTAACTATAGGCCGGTGAGTCTCACTACTTTTGTGGGCAAAGTCTTAGAGAGAATTGTAAGGGATAGGATTTATGAACATCTGGATAGGAATAATGTGATCAAGGATAGTCAGCATGGTTTTGTGAAGGGCAGGTCGTGCCTCACAAACCTTATTGAATTCTTTGAGAAGGTGACTAAGGAGGTGGACGAGGGTAAAGCGGTAGATGTGGTGTATATGGATTTTAGTAAGGCATTTGATAAGGTTCCCCATGGTAGGCTAATGCAAAAAATACGGAGGTATAGCATTGAGGGTGAGTTGGAGGTTTGGATTAGGAATTGGCTGGCTAGAAGAAGACAGAGGGTAGTAGTTGATGGTAAAGGTTCATCTTGGAGTGCCGTCACTAGCGGTGTTCCGCAAGGATCTGTTTTGGGACCATTGCGGTTTGTCATTTTTATAAATGACCTGGAGGAGGGGCTAGAAGGTTGGGTGAGTAAGTTTGCAGATGATACGAAAGTCAGTGGAGTTGTTGACAGTGAGGAAGGATGTGGCAGGTTACAGCGGGATGTAGATAAGCTGCAGAGCTGGGCAGAAAGGTGGCAAATGGAGTTCAATGTAGGTAAGTGTGAGGTGATTCACTTTGGTAAGAGTAAGAAGATGGGGTACTGGACTAATGGTCGGATACTTGGTAGTGTGGATGAGCAGAGGAATCTTGGTGTCCATGTACACAGATCTCTGAAAGTTGCCACCCAGGTAAATAGTGCTGTGAAGAAGGCATATGGCATACTGGCTTTTATTGGTAGAGGAATTGAGTTCCGGAGTCCTGAGGTCATATTGCAGTTGTATAAGACTCTGGTGCGGCCGCATCTGGAGTATTGTGTGCCGTTTTGGTCGCCGTACTATAGGAAGGATGTGGAGGCATTGGAACGGGTGCAAAGGAGGTTTACCAGGATGGTGCCTGGTATGGTAGGAAGATCGTATGAGGAAAGGCTGAGGCACTTGGGGCTGTTTTCATTGGAGAAAAAAGGTTTCGGGGTGACTTTATAGAGGTGTACAAGATGATTAGGGGTTTAGATAGGGTTGACCATGAGAACCTTTTTCCACGTATGGAGTCAGCTATTACGAGGGGGCATAGCTTTAAATTAAGGGGTGGTAGGTATAGGACAGATGTTAGGGGTAGATTCTTTACTCAGCAAGTCGTGAGTTCATGGAATGCCCTGCCAGTAGCAGTGGTGGACTCTTCCTCTTTATGGGCATTTAAACAGGCATTGGATAGGCATATGGAGGATAATGGGCTAGTGTAGGTTAGGTGGGCTTGGATCGGCACAACATCGAGGGCCAAAGAGCTTGTACTGCGCTGTATTTTTCTATGTTCTAAAAAGTTCTCCATGCCCAAAAACATACAGGGCGACCCCATATCCGCGAAATCGGTTTCCACGGTTTTCGTTACCCATGGTTTCCCATAGGCTGAACATACCACAGGGAACATTCCAGAACCAGGGACCAGGAGGCTGCTGGGAAGGTAAATTTCCCATTGAAATGAATAGGTTTGCTCCTATCCGCAGTTTCGGTTTCCAGCGGTAGGTCAGGGAATGCATCCCCTGCAGGTATGGGGTGGACAACAGTACATTAATATGCTTCCATACATGTCATTCTCCGAGAGGTTTTGTGAATGATCAGCAATCTTCACTCTATACAATATTTTCTATTGTGTTTACAATTTTTTTTCTTAGATAGCAAAGGATTGTTTCTGCTGATATAGAGAAAGCAATAATGTCAATATAATCATGAAGAGCTAGAAGGGGATTAGATAACAGAGAGAGAAAAAAAAGTGCAAGAGGTGAGCAGCAGTGGAATTAGTTTAGTGTCGATGCTAAGGAATATATTGATACAAACCTGGTTGAGAGCATGGTGCTGGAAAGGCACAGCAGATCAGGCAGCATCCGAGGCGCAGGAAAATCAACATTTCGGGCATAAGCCCTTCATTAGGAATGGAGTTTGTGGGCCGGGGGGGAGAGACGAATGGGAGGTGGGGTGAGGTGAGGTGTGGGGGAAGATAGCTCCAAATGCGATAGGTAGATGAAGGTGGGGGAGGAGGTGATAGGTCAAAAAGGAGGGTGGAGCTGATCGATGTGAAAGGCAATGGACAGATCAAGAGGGCTATGCTGAGTTGGAGGCTTGGGACTGGGATAATGTGAGGGGAGGGGAAATGAGGAAACTGGTGAAATTCACATTAATCCCATGTGAAGAAGATGATACATTCTTCCTCCAGGCGTCGGCTGGTAAGGGTGTGACGATGGAGGAGGCCCAGTGCGAGTCCTTGTGGAGTGGGAGGGGAAACTAGTATTCAGCCACAGGATGGTGGGGTTGGTTGATGCAGGTGTGCCAGAGATGTTCTCTGAAATAATCCGCAAGTTGGCGTGCTAAGAACGCGATAGGTAGGCGAAGGTGGGGGGAAGGGGCTGAGAATGCAATAGGTAGACGAAGGTGGGTGAGAAGATGATAGGTCGAAGAGGAGGGACTGAGAATGCAAACCTGGTTGGTCAGACAGTCTGCTCTTGTACTAGAATGCTCAATGATTTGATTAAACATGGAGTGGTTTACTCTGACAGGATTTCAGGTAAGATACACCTTCCCAAAATAGTACAGACTACAACTGTCCAACAACTACCCCCTATTTGAGCAACACAATGCTGTTCAAAATTTCAAATGCTGAAATTGAGCTGTGAGGAATATGGGAAAGGAATAGGCCATTCAGCTCCTTGAATTTATTCTGCCATATAATAAGATCATGGTTGAATTTTTTTTATTCATTCTTGTGAAGTGGGTGTCAATAGCTGAACATTTATTATCGATCCCTAGTTTCCCTAGAGAAATCCCTTTGGTGTGCAAACAGCCACAATGGCAAGGAGCCCCAGCATTTTGAACCAGCAAAACTGAAGGATTGACAATATATTTCCATGTCAGGCCAGTGAGTGGTTTGGAGGGGACTTGCAGATGGTATTGTAGTAGGCATGCATTTGGGAAGGTGCAGTCTTAAAAACCTTGTGAATTTCTCGGGGATAGTACGCACTTTTGCAACTGAGAGTCAGTGGTGGAGGGCATGAATATTTGTGGATTTGGTGCCAATCAAGTTGGTTGCTTTGTCCTGGATGGTATCAAGCTTGAGAGTTATTAGAGCTGCACTCATTCAGGCAAGTGGGAAGTATTCCATCACACTCTTGATTTGTGCCTTGTAGACAGCAGACAGGCTTTGTGGTATCAGGTGGTGAGTTACTTGCTGCAAGATTGCTAGCCTTTGACTTACCCTCGGAGCCACAATATTTAACTAATACAGTTCAGTTTCTGGTAATGGTAACCACCAAGACGTTGGTGGGCGATTCAGTGATGGCAATACCATTGAAAGTCAAGCAGCAATGAGTAAATTCTCCTCTGTTTTAGATGGTCATTGCCTGGCAGACTGTTTTTGCCACTTATCAGCCCAAGCCTGGATATTGTCCAGGTCTTGCTGCATTAATTTTATTATTGATTTTGACTCCATAATCCTCCAACATCCTTAGTTAACATGGATCTGTCAATCTCAGTTTTGAAATTTTCACTTCACCTGCAATATCAGCATTTTAAGCGAAAGAAGTCCAAATTTCCACTACTCTTACGTACAGGACAAGGCTTCCTAACAACAGCCTTAATATTACATGGTCATCTTAAGTCCAGATTTTTTAAGGAAATCAAATTCCATCATCTGACAAAGTGGGATTCGAACCCAGGTGCCTTTCACTGAATTAATAATGTTCTGTTAATACTACTTGGCTATCACCTTTCATTGGGCAAACAACAGACTTGCAAAGACAACACATCTTGATTCCTACACACAATGGTTCTTTGTCTAGAATGATACAAAACAGGGTGGCTTGTGCCCCAACATAAACCTAGAGGAGAAATAAAAGAAAAACATTTTTATTTGATGGTGAAAAACATGTGGAAAATGGGGATGGGGTGAAAAGAGGTGAATGGTCAGGAAAGAGCAGATTCTTACAGATTACAGAGAAATTGACCAATGTACAAAATGGCACACTAATTTCCAGTCTAAAAACCTGATTTTGCAAATTTAAATCAGAATCAACATTTGAATAGTACTTCTTATAACCCTTTAAAATGCAACAAATCTTTAAAAAGATAACTGGCAAAGAACAATACTACTAGACCCTGCACAAAAACCACTGGCGGGGCAAAGTGATCTACCTTTGCCCATACTTGTCTTTATTCAGGAAATCTGAGGCTGCTTCAATGTTTTTCTCTGACACACAGTTACTACTGCTGCCGCCCCTCTCAACTTGGATCAATTAGTTCCAGCCTCTGGGGATAAACTGAGACCACAGGAGAGTGAAACCAAAGTATCTACAGGATTTGCTATAATACTACAGCTTTTCAATAACATGTATGTAACCCTGTTGTGATGTATCACAGATAAGTTCGGGAATTTATATTTTTAATACTGCCCAAAGGTACTTTTGCTGTTGCATCATCTTGTTATCTGGCCATCAGAAAGAGCTGTCTCAGACTGTTTACAGTGGGTTCTACTGCAATATACGGGCTAATTGTTCACCATAGACATGGTCACTGCCAGATTAGGTAATGATGTGATGCAGTCAAGAGCGGGTTTGACCTTTACAGTTGATGCTTTGTTTTTAGAGAAAGCAACTAGAAGAGCCCAAAACCATAAAACAACCTTCTTCCAACCTTCAGAAACTAACTTAGCTTTCTAAATCTTAATGTACAACAATTCTGAAGAGTGGTGCCAACATTTCAGAGTTATCTCTGCTTTAGTTATTGTCTCTGAACTAGGAGAACGGTCAGCTGTCAAGTCGCTAAATCAATAGTAGCCAGTGTTGTTTTTAATTCTTATTTAAACTTGTTTTACATCGCAAGTGTCTGCCCTTCAAAGTTTGTTTATTTTTCACAGCTTTCACTTGAAGGAGACAGCTGGATAATTTGTCAGTTTTATTTTGAGATGAAAATCAATTGTGCTTATCCCTGTCCACACGTAACACCACCAGCAAATTAACAAACCAAAGCATGCATTGTTGGAGGTGGGATGTGACATAGGAGAAGAAAATACTAAGCTGTAAGTAGCTATTTCCATTATGGTCACGTTCAAGCTATGAGTGCTGATGACTTTGGGGAATACATGTTTTCCAAGTTACATATTTTAGAAAACAAGCTCCCAAATGAGGTTTATTAAGACAGCAACCACACTCATCATTTTGTATTTCCCAAATAGAGCTGGTGAAAGACAGTTGCCAAGTAAGTCACTAGAACCGCATAAATAACATATTGCAGATACATATAGCATTGATGTCAAGAACCAACCTTGTCAATCTCACAAGCCTTTTCTAAGATTTTAATAAAGTGCAGCTTGGTTTAGTTAGCAGTACCTCATCAAAGTAAACAGCTCATTCTGTTCTGCCTGCAAGACAGTGTTACTACTCACTGGGGTAGAACGCTGTGAATCAAGCCCACTTATTCCCAGAAACGTACAAAATGTTAACATTTAGTTTAAGGTACACACAGTCGCCCATTTTACCTAACTTTCAGACCATGATTGGTAGAAATCAGATACCAGGTTTCTGTATTAAACAACAATCAATACCCTTTTTTTTTCAAGATTTAATTTACTATTCTTACTTGTGGCTATTGAAGAAAAGCACTCCCGTTAGCAATATATTTAGCAAACCAAGTAAAAAACTTGCATATGTATTATGCCTTCAATAATAGTAAAACATTGCAGTATATTTTATAGGAGTGTTATCAGACAAAGCTGATACCAAGACATATAAATTGATATTTCAACACGTTACCAAATGCTTTATCAAAAAGAGCATCACACAAAATAAGAAATCAAGAGGTAGGGAGATTTAGAAAGGTACCATATACCTAGAGCTCAACAGCTAAAAATACAATCCCAGTCTGTAATCTCACAGTTCAGCTTGTCACCCATTCTACCATTACCACCAAGTCTGGGATCAACTCTAACTCAATGAAGACTACAGGAGGCATGCCACGTGCAAAACACTCATACTTAAAAATGAGACGTTAACTTGTTAAGCTACAACACAGAATTATTAGCATGTCGAACAGCAGAAGCAGCATGCAATAGAATAGAAATCCCATAATCAATGGATCTCCAGTTCTAATTGTGAATGGCGTTTGACAATTAAGGAAGCAACAGAAGAAGGCAAGTCCACAAATGTCCACATCCTGAAGAACATGGGGGTGGGGAGAAATCCCAAAACATCAGCACAAAGTCAAGTCTGTACAATTTGTAACAACCACCACTCACGTACCAATTGGATGATCCATCCAAACTTCCTCCTGACGCTGCTAGCATCACAACCAATCTTCAGCCAATTCGATTCACTCCACATGATAAAGTGTTGGGTCCAGAAAAAATTTCAGCAATAGTACTGAAGACTTGTTCTCCAGAACTAGCTGTGCCCCTAGCCAAATTACTCCAGTAGAGATACAACACTTGTATCTGTACAACAAGAAAAATTGCCTGGGAATATCTTGTCCAAAGAAAAACAAATACAACATGTCCAATTACAGCCATATCAGCATACCCTTGATCATCAGCAAAATGATTTGAGGTGGTTATCAGCAGTGCTGTGAAGCAGCATTTAATCAACAGTAACCTGCTTATTGATATCTACCAGGTTCACCCAGCTTCTCACCTCATTACAGCCATGGTCCAAACATGGACATAATTGTCAAATTCCAGAGGTGAGCTGCAAGTGACTGCCTTTGACATCAAGGCAGCATTTACTGAGGATAGCTTCAAGGAGCCACAGCAAAATAGGAATCAGTGGGAATCAAGGAGAAATCTTTACTGGTCGGAATCAAACATGGCACAAAAACAATTACGGTTGTTGGAGGTCAATCATCTTAGTGCCAGGACATTGTCACAGGAGTTCCTTAGTGAAGTGTCCTCGGCCCAACAATCATCAGCTGCTTCAGTGATCTTCCCTCCATCAGAGGATCAGAAATAAAAATGCTCACTAATGATTGCGCAATGTTCTGTACCATTCACAACCCTCAGATAGTGAAGCAGTCTGTGCCCATATGTAGTAAACCTGGACAGTATCAGGCTTGGACTGAGAAACAGTAACTACCCTTGATACCACACAAGTGCTAGGCAAAGACTGTTACAGGTGAGAATCTAATATCATTATCATTGCTGCGTCCCTACTATCAACATCTTGGAATTGTCATTGACCCTGAACTGGAAGAGCCTTATAAGTACTGTGTCTACAAGATTAGATGAATGCAGGGAATTCTGTGGCAAGTAGTTTACCACTAATCTGAGTTTGCCCACCATCTCTTAGACATAAATTAGGAGGAGGATGGAATATTCAAATCTAAAATAAGTAATATTGATGGAACTTCTTTTCTTTAGGCATTATGGATATACTTATACCATATACTTGCAATGGTTTAAGAAAGCAGCTCATCATCACCTTGTTAAGGAATGAGCAATTAAGGATAGTCAATAAATGCTGGTTTGGCCAAAAACACCAAACCTTGCGAAGAAATAAAAAATGAATAGCACAAGAGACCTGAATTAATCAAAACTACCTCATTTTAAAAGATGGGATATAGTCCACATTTCTGAAAATTCACAATACTTCATGAATATAAAGAAATGTGTGTTCCTAACAAGATAACCATAAAAGCAGAGAGACTTCAAGAATTGTGCAATGAGACCTTCAACTTCCCATGCTTTATTTTTGCTAAGTTATGTACATCGCCGTAAAATATAGTTTCTTTTTCTATTTATTCTTGCACTGTGTGCTTCAGAAAAATTTGCCAGTCAGAAGGTCAAACGTACCAGATGCTGATTTAAACAATCATTGCATATCTTTCCAAACATCAAAGCAAATTGTAGACCTCTGGCCCCCTCCGAGATTTACATTTTCTAAGGGATCTCTTGTGCAGCCTTTTTCCACTTACTTTATTAAAAACAGTCATGTTAGAGGATCATGGCAATACCCTAGAGACGACTTGAAGGAGACTAAATCAATATAACAACATTGCCAATAATGCCACACACATTCTAATCCTTTTCTCAAGGAACTGGTGAGGTGTTATGCAGAAATTGTAAAATAAGTCATCACAAAACAAGCAAATACTTGCACAGTTCCCACCCTCCTCTCACTTTCAATCTTTCATCCAAACTGGTGATCTAAAACTTTTTCTAGTTTACACTATGAGCGTAACAAACTCCTTGAGGGTAATATTTCTGAGCAGGTTTAAGGTTAGGCTCCCTGTTTGGTCTATTACAACAAGCATTAAGCCAACAGCTCTCAGGAGTTCAATGATTTGAACTTTGTGTCTCAGATTGTATCTTACCTATTTGTGCTTCTTCAATCTCTCCAAAAGTGGTGCAGGTTGACAGCATGGTTCTGTTAGGCCTCTCTTGCTACAATGAGTACATTTCTGGTGAAAAGTTAAACAGCTTTTTCTTTGCTGATTTGGCATTTTGAAGATACACCAGCAAAAAGATACTGGAGTATTAGATTGTTTAGGATTATGTATGATGCCATCACCTGCAGTGTATTGTTGAGATAAGAGGTCTTTCTCTTCTAGTCACATGGTACACTGTGATTTAAGTAATCCACATGCTCTACATTCAAGTTGCATATTCAATGGAACTTTTCCTGTATAATGCTTCTTGAACAATTTTCTCGATTCTGTATTGTTATATCTATGTTAGTTATCTTCTGTAAGTTATATCTATGTTGACTGAAGAAGTTCAATGACTGATTTATCTCAGAGACCAATGACAATTCTGTCACAAAGGAACTCTTGTAAACCTCCACAGCTGCATGGTTCAAATAGAGTTGTCGAGTCATATAGCAAGGAAGCAGACCATTTGGTCAAACTTGTCCATGCCAATCAAGTTTCCCACAGATGTCTAATGCTGGAGTGGCTTGAAAACTTAGGAATTCTGCTTTCCACACCTGCAAACACTGTTCTATCAAATGGATTTGAAAGCTCAATTTTTCAGGTGGAAAGATTGGCACAGATGAACTTTGTTCCAGTGTTCAATTGTTGATAGGCACTTGAGCAGTTGATTATATTTTGATTTGGAAGAATATTGTTAGGATTTGCTCTCCCATGTATTTTGTTGCCTTTTCGTATTCTTTGTCCATAAAGTTGCTGTTCAATCTTTGTTGTAGAAAAGATTGTTATTCCAGTACTAAAACTGAAAGCTGTTAATGTCTTTGCTGTTTTCAATGTAAAATTTGGTTGTCTTTTGCCAATATGACATTTTCAAGGATGAAAGAAGATATTCATTTCCAAAATGGTTGAAGGATTTCCAAAAGAT
This sequence comes from Chiloscyllium punctatum, assembly GCF_047496795.1. Classification (NCBI taxonomy): domain Eukaryota; kingdom Metazoa; phylum Chordata; class Chondrichthyes; order Orectolobiformes; family Hemiscylliidae; genus Chiloscyllium; species Chiloscyllium punctatum. The sequence continues at coordinate 10,274,796 of NC_092778.1, forward strand.
CTGTGGGTAGAAACTTTCTCAAAATGGCTTCATTCAATAAGATTCAATTTTTAAAAACTGTATAAAGGTTGGCTAACATGGTATCATTCATATTTTTGTGACAAATTTCAAAATATGATCAGATTCTTGCTCTTTATATTTATAGAATGTTTCATAACTTAATGAACACAATTGCTGAAATTGCTCAGTTGCCAAATAAAACGTAAAATTGTCATTCAAATCATTAAAATAGTAAAGATGTCACTAATGTCACTGTTAGGGTTATGATATTCTAAACTGTAATATGATTTTTATTTCCAATTTTCTTGCCCCCTTAGCTGGTTGTGACTTTTACTGCTCTTGCTTGAGCAGCCTTCTTTTTAAAGGCTGGATTTCCTATTACTGGCTGTTAAAGGCTGTTCAGACATATTATTCTGACAATTTCAACGAACAGAAAATTCCTCCAGAGTGGTTTCCTTCGCAGCAGATGTTCAGCTGTGTGGGATTTCTGGCTGCTAGCTGGTCTTAAATGGATACCGATGCTATAGGTAGTAGTTGATTAGGCTAGGGCTGTTTTCTTTGGAGCGTCAGAGGCTGAGAGGTGACCTTACAGAGGTTTATAAAATCATGAGAAGCATGGATAGGATAAATGGATAAAGTCTCTTTTCTGGAGTGGGGAGTCCAGAACTAGAGGACATAGGTTTAGGGTGAGAGAGTAAAGATATAAACAGACCTAAGGGGCAACATTTTCATGCAGAGGGTGGTGCATGTATGGAATAAGCTGACAGAGGAAGTGGTGGAAACTGATACGATTGCAAGATTTAAAAGGCATCCGAGTATGAATAGGAAGGGTTTAGAGGGATATGGGCCGGGTACTGGCAAGTGGGACTATATTGGGTTGGGATATCTGGTCAGCATGGACAAGTTGGACCAAAGAGTCTGTTTCCGTGCTGGACATCTCTATGACTATGATAATTTATTCAATTCTTCTCTTCCCCAGGTGATCTCTGGTCAGATTCTTTATTTCCACTGCTTCTGGCCAAATCGTGTAATCTGTCATCATGTGGTTTGATGACACTATATGTTTGAGTTCAAGACAGACTGGTTGAAAGGAATGTAAAGTCAAGAACTGTTTGCAGGCTTAGCCTTCACAGTAACATCATTACTTACACATTAATATTAAATACTGTGATACTTGGTGTTCTTGGGCTCCGTCTCATAGTTACATTGGGTTAGCAGTAATTTATCTTCTTTGCACATTCATATCCATGTGGTCATGAGTGTCACTCCAGTCTAGATTATTTTAACTCCACCTACATTGTGCTATTTATGTTCGGTACTGTGTAATTTAGTGACATAATGAAAAGACAGAATCATAGAAAATAGGAGTAGGCCATTTGGCCCTTCAAGCCTACACCTCCATACAATATGGTCATGACCAATCATCCCACTCAATACCCTATTCCTGATTGCTCCATATAAACTTTTAGGTCAAAGATATATATTTAACTTCTTCTTGAAAACATTCACTGTTTTGGCCTCACCTGCTTTCTGTGGTAGAGAAAACCACATGTTCACTGGGTTCTTTCCAAGACCAGCTAACAGGAATAAGACAAAGAACGAGCAGGAGCCTTAAAAGTTGTCTTTATTGAAAGTACTTCTTAATGCATCTTCAAGTTTAAGTTTAACTTACTGTGAATAGATGTGGCTTCTTATACAGCATTGCAGCTGAAGCTTGTTTATACAGTATTCTTATGGTTATTTGCCCCTACTATGAGAAACAGACATTTTCTCTTCAGAATATTTACTTATTCTACCTTTTTTATGCAGTTATTATGACTCACTCAGCCCGAACAGCATTTGCTGTCATGCACCCCTTGTGTCATCCATGTTAATCTGATCTTCCGCGTAAACCCGATCATATTTGCTGATCACTCTAATCATCCTAACAACCTTTTCAGTTGCCACTGCCCACAATTCCCTCCTTTGATTCTGTCAAAGCACACTGCAGAATCTCAAGTTTTAAACATAAGAAACAATACAAAATGACAAAGTAACAGACTTATCACAAACGACTTCATGTTTTGATGTTGAGAGTAGTCCTTTTTAGATGGGAAGTGTAGATCCAAGCTTTCTTGATGTTGACTTTAACAGCAGATTGTGCTGTCAGCAGAACTTGGTATGGACCTTGCCATTTGGTGCCAAAAGGTTCCTTATTCACTTTCTTAATGTAGACAAAGATACCAGGAACTAGGTCATATACTTCATCCGGAGGACTTCCCCAGGCTATCTATGCCTGTTGAGCTCGTAACTGTGGTTAGACCTTGACAATATTAGAGCAATGAGTCACTTAACAGGTGGCAGTCAGCAGTACATAGGTCAATGGTACTGCATAAGGACATAGGCCAAAGGGGCTGAGACTCATAATCCTATTGTGAGTTGCCAGTATACTACTCAAGACCACGAGTAGAGCTTGTGGCCAAGGTAGGCCTACCTGGTGGTACTTTGCGAGCCTCCGTTTAAGAGGTCTATTGGCACACACCACCTGCCCTGAAGACTGGTGACTTGGCGGTGATTTGGACAGTGTAGATCCCACTTAATACCTAGTAGCCTGCTGTGTAGAGATACCCCGTGGCAAATTACCCTGGGTCAGGACCTCAAAGAGTGTTGTGGCTGCCCACCCAGTCTTTTGGATCCCATTTTCCACAAAGGATGACCCATCTGTAAAGAGGTGCAGATCTGGGTTCTATAAAGGCTCTTCCGAAACATGAGCTGCTTTCTAAGCTGCTGTAATATGCCTACCCAGTCATGTTCTCAGTCAGTGTCACCACTCTGCCCCCTGCCTCACACCTTTTGATCCTGTGGGATTGGCAACAATGTGGCTGACTAAACAGGTTCAGCTCACATAAGATGGCAATTAGGAGCTTCCAAAAGGGTGGTCTCGCGGGTGGCTGTAACCTGGGAGACAGAGTTCATAGAGAGCATAGCAAGTGTTGCTAAACAAAGAGACCTTGGAGTGCAGGTTCATAGCTCCTTGAAAGTAGAGTAGCAGGTAGATAGGATAGTGAAGGTGGTGTTGGTATGCTCTCCTTTAATCATCAGAGTACTGAGCACAGAAGTTGAGAGGTCATGTTGTGACTGTACAGGACATTGTTTAAGTGTGTGTGTGTGTGTGTGTGTGTGTGTGTGTGTGTGTGTGTGTGTGTGTGTGTGTGTGTGTGTAATGGGCTGCCTGAGGAAGTGGTGGAGGCTAGTACAATTGCAACATTTAAAAGGCATCTGGATGGGTATATGAATAGAAAGGGCTTGGAGGGATATGGGCCAGCTGCTGGCAGGTGGGACTAGACTGGGGTGGGATATCTGTTCAGCATGGACAAATTGGACCGAAGGGTCTGTTTCCGTGCTGTACATCTCTATGACTCTATATACAGTCTGAGACATTTAACAGTTAATCTTTGATCAAGAACAACAGGCACTGTGACTTTAACCACACGGCAAGTGGTTTCCATCACCCACAAACAGCTCTCCCATCCTAATGCCACATGATCGAGTCAGGTCAAATAGTAACCAATAAGTTGTTGTTTATTACCTTGCTCGAGTTAAAACGGCTTTGATGTAACCATCCTGCTCGTGCACGTGGAGAGCGAAAGATCTACCATTATCAGGGATGGTCAAAGTCGGGATGGAACAAAGGCCATTTTTGAATTTCTGGAAAGCAAAGTGCTGCTCATGGGAAAACAAGAAAATGTCCTTGGAATCTCTTCTGCCCTTTAAAAGATCAGTCAGGGGCTGTGCTATCTGAGAGTAGCTGTCAATCCAATTTCTATTGAAATTGCAAAGGCCTAGAAAAGATCTCAGTTCCTGGATACTGATGGGTTCCTTTGTCGTCTGAATAGCAACTGTCCTATCCTCAGTGATCTCACGTTTCCCCACTGAAATCTTCTGCCCTAGGTATATATCTTCTTCCTGGATGATCTAGGCCTTTTTATGGCTAGCGTTATGGCCCTGAGAGTGCAGGTGGTCAAGTAGAGTACGGAGATCCTCCTTTTGCTGCTCCTCGGTCGGGGAGGCAACCAAGATGTCATCCACATATTGGATAACCACAAAGGCCATGGGAGCAGCACACGCAGATGGTTTTGCAGCATCATATAGAAAACAGTGGGGTTACTGTAAAATCCCTGTGGTAAGCGTGTCCATTTATATTGCTACTGTTGAAATGTAAAGAAGAACTGGGGTTGTACTTTGGGTGCCAATGGAACCCACCAGAATCCATTGGCCATAACAAATCACAGAAAAAACTTATGATCTGGTAAAAGGGTGTTAATGATGGTGGAGGAGTTCACAACCAAGGGTGCTTTCTGTTAAATGCATTGGTTAGCTTTCCCGGTAGTCAACAGTCATGCCTCATGTACTATTGGGTTTTTTAACCAGCCATACCAGACTGGTGGATGAGCTATGGATTTTAACGAGAACGTCTTGTTGTTCTAAATGGTAAAATGCCAGCAATAAAGGCAGAACTAGTAAACCTATTGTTTGGTATATGGTGAGGTAACACGGGTGTATGTTACTGGTGCCATCTTTAGTAGGCCACAATGATTTTTATCTTTTACCCAAATAGGGTGGTCTCGCCATCCCTCTTCGATTTATCTGACTGACATCCATTCACAGAAAAGTTTGTCTGATGGAACACACCCACACAGAGGTGACTATTTCACAGGGGCCCAGCCATATCAGAAGGGTTCTGTTTTCTCAATCTTGAGTTCTTTCCCTCCAGCTCCCATGGCGGTCCTCTTCTTGCCCTCTTGGGGTAGACTATGGCCATCAAACAAACGAAGGAAGACAAATTAACTCAGCAACTGTGTCAAGGAGACAGTCAATTTCATGATCGCCCACACCCATTAAAACATGACAGTCATCTGGTGGATTTTCTAAAGCTGCAGTAAAAAGGGCCAACAGTTTTTTTGTAAGATTAATGAGTTGCTTCAACGGAAACTCCAAGCACCCTTTCAGTTGTCAAGTAGAGTTAGGCATTCCATTAGGGCAAATTTATCCCATCCAGAAGCCTCTTTATATGGTTTGGGGTTCTGTTTCCCACCTGGATCCTTTTCCTTTTGTCTGCAATTTTTACACCAATGTCCTTCCTTTCCACAACTGTGGCATTTTCTAGGACGGCTATCAGTGTTAGTTGGGCCCCCAGCCTGCAAGACTCCTAATATCAATTTATATCCCACTCCAGCTTATTTCCTTCTCTAACCAGGTCTCTGAGGGAGATGCAGTCCTGTTCCCAACTGCAGCAATGTAACTTCAATATTTTCACAAGTTCGGGTTTAAGGCCAGTCACAAAAGTTGATTTTAGCAGTTCTATATCATCTGTCTCGTCATCGTGAGCAAGCCCTGATAGTTCTATCGAAATATCTATAAAATGTTCTGCAAGTTCCCGAATGTCTGTAGTACTTTTTTTGTTGGCAGGCAGTTATTTTGTTCAATCTGCCTTAGGAGGGGTGTAATCGCAGAGCCAGTTGCAGATAGAATGCCACCCATCCTCAAACTTCTGTCCATCTTTCCCTAACTGTGCTGCTACTTGAGTGAGGAGTTTATTTCCCATATTTGATCCCACCATGACAGATAGAATTTGAACTCCATCCATAGGATGCAGAGAGTAAATATTTTTCAACTTGTCCAATTCAGTCCATGTTTTTAGACCCCCGTTCTTAGCGTGCAGCAATTCTTTTGTCCACCTTTCAACCAATTTCGGATTGGGGGGGCTTGTGATCAGCCCATCACGTGCATTCATATTTGGACCCTCCCGGCTCATCATCCTTCTCTTTGACATGAGTCTTTTTCCATTTTTGTTGTCTTAGTCAGACTGATTGCATGGCCACAACGGGTGCCTTATTAGTATCGAAATCACCATCGCTCTCCAAGGAAGATTCCGAGTTGCCTTTCAGAGGGAGTGCACTCAGAGTAAGAACAGGATATAAAAGGTGTAGCGGGATTAGGTGGCATATTCGATGAAGTAGTCTTCATGTTTTCTATCTCCTTTTTAGTGGCAACCATTTCATCTTTGGTTATTTTTAATTCATTACATATCGCTTTTAACTGATCTTTCAAATTGTTCACTTCTCGGTCATGATTGCACTTACCAATGATCTCTACCTCTGTCTTAACTGTCACATAACACAAAGAGACCATCAGGCTAGTTCTTTATCTTTGAGTCAAGTACTTTTTTTCCCAAGTTTCTTTGATATCGTCCAGGGAGGTTCCGTATTTCTTACAAATTTCTGTGAGGGTAATAGGGAGGTTGAATTGTTGTTCAATGTATTCTTTTAGTTTTTGTAAGACTTCCTCCTCTAGAATATCAGGTGATACCTGCCCACCTTTAACTGTAGATGGTAATGGACTATATATTTTGCATCAGGCCTCACATCTCTTAGGTCAGTGCCAAAACTAAGCTCTTTTTGATCCGCAGATATTCTAATTGATTACTGAAAGAGACATCTCTAATTAACAATAGATTTTGAACCAACTATGCTTGCCTTCTTTGGACCATGTCAGATGGGTCCTTTCACCATGCAGACTGTTACTTTCACCAGAGGACTTTCAAATAGAGAAGGTTACCTTGTAGGTGCTAATAGACTGAAACACGAGCGATAGTGGTGGTCAGGTGACTTATTGATGGATTCTTTCTAAGACCAGTAAACAGCAGCGAGACAGAGACTAAGCAGGAGTCTTAGAAGTTGTCTTATTGAAAGCACTTCTTAGTACATCTTCAAGTTTAAGTTTAATTTACTGGGAGTAGACGTGGCTTTTTATACAGCATTGCAACCAAAGCTTGTTTATACAGTATTCGTACGGTTATCTGTCCCTATTATGATAAACAGATGTTATCTTTACAGAGTATTTACTTATTCTATCTCTCTTACATAGCTAACAACACACACACAGGCCTGACAGCAGTTGCTATCAAACGCCCCTGGTGTTATCCATGTCAAATCGATCATCCACGTTAACCCAATCATATTTGCTGTCAGGTGCCACTTTAGTCATTCGCCTTAAATCAACCTATCTTCAGTTGTCGCCCTCACACTCAATCATTGGTGCAAGGAATTTCTCCAGTTTTAAATTGCCAACTCTGTATCCTTAGGCTGTGACTCCTGGTTCTGGTGATTCCCCCAACATTGGAAACATCCTTCCTGCATTTACCCTCTCTTTGTTTGTTACAGTTTTAGTGATTTTCATGCGATTTCCCCACATTCTTCTGAACTCCAGTGAATATAGTCAGAAGCAATCTAGTCTCTCTTCATACATCAGTCCTACCAACACAGGAATAAGTCTGGTAAGCAATTGTTGCATTCTCTCTGTAACTAAAACATCCTTCCTCAGAGAAGGAAATCAAAACTGCACACAATAACCCAGATAAGGTCTCAGTAAAGCCCTGTTTAAGATATCACTGCTTCTGTACTTGAAAATAAAGGGCCAGTATAACATTTGCCATATTTGTCACTTGCTGTTCTTGTTAAGCTTATTTTCAGTGACTGGCTATCCTCTTTTATGAAGACAGAACCAAAGCATGTATTTAATTGATCTGCCATCTCTTTGTTCCCATTACAGCCACAAACAAGATACGTTGTAAGAGTCCTAAATTTGGCTTCAATATCTTTTTCTTCTTATCAAAATTTTTATAATTATTTTGTATTTTCTCTGCAAGCTTGCTTTTCTACTCTTATTTACCCCTTCTTAATGCATCCTTTTGTCACCACAATCAAAACTCCTCCAAATCCTCAGGTCTGCTTCTTTTTTGGCTAAATTTGTATCCTTCATCATCACAAGGTTGTTCCAGGCTTTCACATCACTCTAAAGTATGATTACTATGTGAAACGCTTTCCCACAAAGTGTTTTTGGAGTCAAATTACTATTTTTGCTGCAAGTCTATTGTGCCCATCAATAGAGCGTTGGATAGCTTCTTTAAAATTCTAATCCCGATGAAAACCATTGATTTTGTCTTCTACATCACTGGCAGATAGAAAAAAAGAGTAATATATCTTCCCCATATTGGAAACATAGATTCCCTTTCCTGTGTTCGCTTCTGAACAAAATGCTCAGCTTTTTGCTTCTCTTCTCTTCATTACTTACGACCTCTAGTGTCAGAATCCAAAATGGCATAATTTTTAAATGCTGCCCCTGAATTTCAATTACAATTACTATACTTTAATTGTATTTCATTGCTAAAAAGCATTTTGGGGTGTTCTAAGGTCATAAAAGATATTGCATCTAAATAAATTAATAAGAGCACAAGTGTGTGAAATTTTTATCCTCTTCCCACTAACATTAAAAGTACAGATTTTATCCTTTAAATGTCAGTTTGGTCAACAGACTGCTTTGAGCCACAGAATGCTAAAGTATAGTAGCCATGGGTTAGTCATTATGATGTCGACCGTATAAAGGTACAAGCATGAATACCACCACTGACTAAACCTAAGTGATAAAACAACTCCAAAATTTTCCTCAATAGTAACTTGTGTTTATAATGACATGCTCTTCAGTGTCAAGTGATCCTTAAACTGTCCCAATACTGTATCCTTTTTTATGGCAATTTTACACTTATCAGATACTTTCAGCAAACGATCAATATTCACAACAACATTTCACTTATGTAAAAATACAGACATTTTGTACATTTTTCTTCCATTAAAATCTATCCTTAGGACAGAAATTATAAATTGAAAGGGAAAACAAGGACCAGAAAGTTTTTCTCAGCAGCAAATTTAGATGAAAAACTAGAAGGCTTGCCATAACTAACAGATTACCAGAGCAAGCTCAACAGGCTAGAGGGTTTATTGCTGTCCAAATGAATACTATCAGTATCCATAATAGTCATAATCTGACCTTGCTGCTTTAAAAACACAGAAATAAAATGTATGCATACATACACAACACACTTTTTGAAAAGATGTGTTTTTCCACTGCTACCATGTTTATTTGATATCAAACTGAAGGTAATTTCATTAAACAAAACACAACTAGAAGCCATTCAGACTGTGAAAGCTTGGCTGACTAATGACATTTATAGATATCATACATTTACTATGATTAGTAGATCATACAAACTGACCTTCTTATAAAGTTGAAGGGATATAGAAATTTCCAAATAACATTTTTAGAACTAAATTCAGTGTCCAATGATAAAATATTTGCTTCTGCAGGTTGAAGAGTCATCAAATATTGTTTAACCACTATTTGCTACCTTTTCACTGGTTCCTAGCAACAGATGAAATATAATGACAGGAGATGGTCAAGATAAACATTTTAAGGTGCACTGTACCGGTTCTGACAAGTGCTGGATAAGAGTTGAACTTTTATATTAATTCTCCATTGTGGATAGGTCTGCCCAAATAGCTACTAAAATCACAGAACAATAATCCCAGGAGGCTAATTAGCCTGTCAAAGACCTTTGTACAAATTATTCTGATGACTTTTTTTCCCCCTCATGGTCCTATCAATCTTCAAGGTTCAAGCATCTATCCAATTTCTTTTGTAAAGTAAAATACTAAATCAGTTTCCACCATGATGGAGGAGATACTATGTGAATATTTTGCATCAGTGCTTACTGTGGAAAAGGACATGGAAGATATAGACTACAGGCAAATAGAATCTTGAATAATGTCCATATTAGAGAGGAGGATGTGCTGTAAGTCTTAAAACGCATAAAGGTGGATACATTCCAAAGCCTGATAAGTAGTACCCTAGAACTCTATGGAAAGACACAGAAGTGATTGCTGGGACTCTTGCTGAGATATTTGTATCATCCATAGCCATAGGTAAGGTGCTGGAAGATTGGAGGTTGGCTAGCATAGTGCCACTATTTAACAAAGGTGGTACGGAAAAGCCAGGTAATTATAGAGCAGTGAGCCTGACATCAGTGGTGGAAGTAATCAACTCGGAAAAAGTGAGGACTGCAGATGCTGGAGATCAGAGATAAAAAGTGTGGTGTGGAAAAGCACAGCCAGTCAGGCAGCATCCGAGGAGCAGGAGAGTTGATATTTCAAGCATCAGCTCTTCATCAGGAAATGATTAAATTATGCTCGAACGTCGACTTTCCTGCTCCTCGGATGCTGCCTAACCAGCTGTGCTTTTACAGCACCATACATTTCAACATCAGTGGTGGGCAAGTTGTTAAGGGAAGGACAGGATTTACATGTATTTAGAAGAGCAGGGAGTGATTAGAGATAGTCAACATGGCTTTGTGCATTGGAAATCATGTCTCATGAGCTTGACTGAGTTTTTTGATGAAGTAACAAAGAGGGCTGATGAGGGCAGAGCAGTAGACGTTAGCAAGGTTTGATCTTGTGGAACACAGGGAGAACTAGCAATTTGGATTCAGAACTGGCTCCAAGGTAGAAGACAGACAGTGGTTTTGGAGAGTTGCTTTTCAGACAAGAGGCCTATGATTGATGGTGTGCCACAAGGATTGGAATATTGCATGCAATTCTGGTCTTCCTTCTATTGGAAGGATGTTGTGAAACATGAAAAGGTTCAGAAAAGATTTGCAAGTATGTTGCCAGGGTTGGAGGGTTTGAGCTCTCAGGAGAGGCTGAATAGGCTAGGGCTGTTTTTGCCAGAGCATGGAGGCTGAGGGGTGACTTTTATAGAGGTTTATAAAATCATGAGGGGCATGGATAGAATAAACAGACAAGGTCTTTACCATGGGGTGGTGGAATCCAGAACTAGAGGGCATAGATTTAAGATGAGCAGGGAAAAATTTAAAAGGGACCTAAGGGGCAACGTTTTCACGCAGAGGGTGGTGCATGTATGCCAGAGGAAGTGGTGGAGGCTGGTTCAATTACAACATTTAAAAGGCATCTGGATGAGTTAATGAAAAGGAAGGGCTTACAGGGATATGGGCAAGGTGCTGGAAAATGGGACTAGATTAGGTTAGGATATCTGATCGGCATGGACAGGTTGGACCGAAGGGTTCGATTTCCGTGCTGTAGATCTCTATGACTTTATGTCAGGCTGTAACAGACATGCTGGATAATTTTCTTTCTTCCACCACCCACTCATGTCGCCTCTGGCCCCTTTATCAATTATGGTGGCTCAGCAGTTAGCACTGCTGCCTCACAGCACCAAGGACCCGGGTTAGATTCCCACCTTGGGTGACTGTCTGTGTGGAGTTTGCACATTCTTCCAGCATCTGTGTGGGTTTCCTCTGGGTGCTCCAGTTTCCTCCCACAATCCAAAGGTGTGCAGGTTAGGTGAATTGCCCATGCTAAATTGCCTATAGTGTTCAGGAATGTGAAGGTTAGGTGTATTTGTTAGGGGTAAATTTAGACTGGTAGGGGAATGGGTCTGGGCGAGTTACTCTTTGGAGGGTCGGTGTGGACTTATTAGGCCTAACGGCCTTTATCCACATTGGAGGGATTCTATGATCTATGACCTCATACCTAAGCCATCTGATTGTCAACACTTTAGCCACTGAGAGAGTTTTTCTATGTTTGCTAATTTTGGTACCCATAGGGAGGGCCTCAACCAGGACCTTGGGTTCATGTCACATTACAGGTGACCACCATTGCACTATACACACACACACAGATACTCCTATGCGCATGCACTCTCTCACACACAGGCACTCCTCTACACACATACACACAGATGCACACACAGATGCACACACAGACACCCACACACACCTTTACAGACACACACACTCCCACCCTCACACATGAACCCCCTCACAGATTTAAGACACTCTGCACTCACTACACACACACCTACACACACTCCCACCCTCACACATGAACCCCCTCACAGATTTAAGACACTCTGCACTCACTACACACACACCTACACTTTCTCACACTCTCAACCCTCAACCCAGACAGACAGACAGACAGACACACAGATAGACAAAGACCCACATGCACACATATTTTGTGGGGTGAATTTGTACTTGCATGCAGTTTTTGAGCAAAGTACAATGTAACCCTGCATTCATGTAAAACTCCGTTATCTCACTTTTTAGATTAGAATCAATCTAAACATCATGGCATAGACAGAGAACACAACACATTGTCTAGCTATCACCATTGTTCACAGCTAAACCGAGAATGCAACTTTTTTAAAAAAAAGGTTTTGCGATTTACACATGAAAGAAGTGAAACTATCACTGTACTCTAACAGATGAAAGGCCTAACAGACAATCAATTTTTCTATGTATAATTTCAGTTACATCACACTGAAATTTTTGCTATAAATTCTGTGTTAGGATTGAGCCCTCCACTATCACCTGATGAAGGAGCGTAGCTCCGAAAGCTAGTGTGCTTTCAATTAAACCTGTTGGACTATAACCTGGTGTTGTGTGATTTTTAACTTTGTACACCCCAGTCCAACACCAGCATCTCCAAATCGAAGTTAATTGACAGATTTGTCTGCACTTGACTGATCACTCCTACTGGCCCTAAGGCATTCATCAGGTGGGAAGAACATAGCCAGCCAACTTAGGCACCTACTGGCGAGATAAACTCCTATCATAAAGAGGTACCACTCTGAGCTGATTGGAGAGTTCATAAGGTAACCTTGCACAGCTCACATGTCAGATACAATTGTTTTACAAATGGCTTCTTAGCAAGGAGGGCAAACGTTTGACCATAAAATGACTTCCTGACATATTGTGCAGAATCTCTTCAATGTTAGGCCTAGAATAATTTCTAAGCTAGGAGCAGATTCCTGCATTTTAAGCACTGAATCATTCTGTACCGGTGGCGGAGATGTTACCATAAGGTTGCATTTAAACTGATTCATTAGCCTTCAAATTAAATATGCTTTATTTCAGGGTTGTGATTCAAATTCAAATAAGACATAAGGTCTGATTAATTAAAATTGACAATGGGCCAGTCTGTAAGGTCTGTAGAGTAGTCTGCAAGAACAGCAAGTAAATTAAACTTCGTCAATATTACCTTTTTCAGAGTTTGTATTTAATAACCAGTAATGGCTACTCAACATCATCATAAAGTCTCAAACATGCAATTAAGTTCACAGCAGGTAAGCATGAAGCGTTAATTTTCTACTGGTTTCAGCAGCCTCAGCACTAAAATGGTCTCTCTCTCTCTCTCTCTCTCTCTCTCTCTAGTGTTCTTTTGAACTCTCAAGTCAGGGACTTGTAACAGTAAAGATGTTTTTCCCTCTGTATCTGCCTCATTTGCAAGGGGAAATAAGAATCATTATAATTGACAGGACCTGACCGTCAATTACAAAGCTTTGATAGTACAGAGTTTTGTTTCACGGTCGAATCAAACACTTTCATTGATTTCGCAAGGGAACAACTGTGAATGTTATCACCTGGTGCCCTGTTTACACAGATTGACTACAAAGACATAGAGTCATAGAGTCACAGAGATGTACAGCATGGAAACAGACCCTTCGGTCCAACCCGTCCATACTGACCAGATATCCCAGCCCAATCTAGTCCCACCTGCCAGCACCCGGCCCATATCCCTCCAAACCCTTCCTATTCATATACCCATCCAAATGCCTCTTAAATGTTGCAATTGTACCAGCCTCCACCACATCCTCTGGCAGCTCATTCCATACACGTACCACCCTCTGCGTGAAAAAGTTGCCCTTTAGGTCTCTTTTATATCGTTCCCCTCTCACCCTAAATCTATGCCCTCTAGTTCTGGACTCCCCGACCCCAGGGAAAAGATTTTGTATATTTATCCTATCCATGCCCCTCAATTTTGTAAACCTCAATAAGGTCACCCCTCAGCCTCTTGACGCTCCAGGGAAAACAGCCCCAGCCTGTTCAGCCTCTCCCTGTAGCTCAGATCCTTCAACCCTGGCAACATCCTTGTAAATCTTTTCTGAACCCTTTCAAGTTTCACAACATCTTTCCAATAGGAAGGAGACCAGAACTGCACGCAATATTCCAACAGTGGCCTAACCAACGTCCTGTACAACCGCAACATGACCTCCCAACTCCTGTACTCAATACTCTGACCAATAAAGGAAAGCATTCCAAACGCCTTCTTCATTATCCTATCTACCTGTGACTCCACTTTCAAGGAGCTATGAACCTGCACCCCAAGGTCTCTTTGTTCAGCAACACTCCCTAGGTCCTTACCATTAAGTGTATATGTCCTGCTAAGATTTGCTTTCCCAAAATGCAGCACCTCACATTTATCCAAATTAAACTCCATCTGCCACTTCTCAGCCCATTGGCCCATCTCATCCAGGTCCTGTTGTAATCTGAGGTAACCCTTTTCACTGTACACTACACCTCCAATTTTGGTGTCATCTGCAAACTTAATAACTATACCTCTTATGCTCACATCCAAATTATTTATGTAGATAACAAAAAGTAGAGGGCCAAGCACCGATCCTTGTGGCACTCCACTGGTCACAGGCCTCCAGTCTGAAAAACAACCCTCCACCAACACCCTCTGCCTTTTACCTTTGAGCCAGTTCTGTATCCAAATAGCTAGTTCTCCCTGTATTCCGTGAGATCTAACTTTGCTAATCAGTCTCCCATGGGGAACCTTGTCGAACGCCTTACTGAAGTCCATATAGATCACATCTACTGCTCTGCCCTCATCAATCTTCTTTGTTACTTCTTCAAAAACTCAATCAAGTTTGTGAAACATGATCTCCCACGCACAAATCCATGTTGACTCTCCCGAATCAGTCCTTGCCTTTCCAAGTACATGTACATCCTGTCCCTCAGGATTCCCTCCAACAACTTGCCCACCATAGAGGTCAGGCTCACCGGTCTAAAGTTCCCTGGCTTGTCTTTACCGCCTTTCTTAAACAGTGGCACCACATTTGCCAAGTTAAGGTAAATGTTCTTAATTGTCTTAGAGCATCTTGTTATCACTTAGTGAGCACAGATGTTTTTATCTTCTGCCTACCTTGGGTTCCCCCTTTTTCTAAGCCAACCAACCTGTCTATTTTCTAGTGTGCAGCAAATGTGTTCTATAACTCAACATTACATTTTAGTCTAAATATTTAAAGACAAGTTTTAAGGCTATAGATTTTTTCAGCAATGCCAGTGAATGTCAAGGGGAGACTGTCAGATCTTCTCTTATTGGGAAAGGCCATTGTGTGGCACTTGCAGGATGCGAATATTATTTACCACTTATCAGCCTCAGCCTGGGAGTATCTTCACTTCTTATATTATATTGAAGGGAAGGAGCAACTCAATCTGTCGAGCCGGAGCCTAAGATACTCCTGCAACACTGCACTGTGAACAATATGTTTAACCTCCAAAGACCACTACCATCTTCTTTTGTGATTGATATGAATTTAACCAGTCAAGACTTTTCTCCAAGTCCCACTAGCTTTAATTTTACTGGAGGCCGCACCCAGTCTTGCTGTCAAGAATAGTCATTGTCATTACACCTCTGGGGTTTAGCTCTTTTGTCCATGTTAGAACCAAGGCTGTAATGAGGTCAAAAGCAGAGAGGTCCAAAGTGAGTCATGATTTATAGCAGACTATCGCTGGATTGGAAATACCCTACATCAGGTGGACACTACATGCAAGGAATTTTTCATATTAGTAGAAAGATACCAAGAATGTAGCCATATGAAAATAAGGAGCAGCTAATTCTGGAACATGGGTAATCAGCCAGTTGTTTACTTGTATATGTTTGACCCGATGAGTGAAACTTCATTGGCTCCGGAGCCGATTCTGAAGACTCCCACTGCACCTATCTATATACAGTACTATTGTGAAGCAGGAAGTGTGCAAAGCTAATGATAGTGAAAGAGTTCATGAGGTTGGCTGTGAGATATGACCTAGTGAGTAAAACTATGCCCACTTCTATATTGTCAGGCTTTGCTCGACTGATCTGTAAAGTAATTAATCAAATGTGCCGGAAGTATCCATATGTCAGCAAGGAGAGCTTCACACAGCTGACCTGAAAAACTTTGAGGTTTCACACCTTTCCACACTAATGTGATATGCCATCCTTACCCAGTTTGGCCCCAAGTGCAACCTGCAGAGAGTGGAGTGTGACACTTTGGTCAGTGGGAGTTAGATGAAATAGGGAAGGAAGTTGTTTTTCTGCTGCCTTCTTTGCCTAATGACATTTTCAGATCAGTGGGGGCAAAAGCAGACCAAAGCCCAAGGGCTCAGAGATTATCAAAAGATTAACTAAAAAGCAGCAGGGACAAGTCAAACTCAGAGAATAAGAGTAGACTAAATTTAAGGTAAATTAAGTATCTTTACGATTAAGTTAAAAATCACGCAACACCAGGTTGTAGTCCAACAAGTTTAATTGGAAGCACTAGCTTTCGGAGCACTGCTCCTTCATCAGGTGGTTGTTTGATGAAGGAGCTAGTGCTTCCAATTAAACCTGTTGGACTATAACCTGGTGTTGTGTGATTTTTAACTTTGTACACCCCAGTCCAACACCAGCATCTCCAAATCTTTATGATTAAGCAATTAGAAAGGTTTGCAAGTAAGACCAAGTTAGTGCAAGATTAAGACATAGCAGATGAGGTCAACAGAATGGAATATGTGACCTACTACATATGGGAAGTCACGGACCCTGCTGTCATCCAAGGTGTGTGCAGAAAGTTTTCTTAACTGAAGAAATCTGGGTCCGTGCTTTGGAGCTTAAGCAGTGGTTGAAGACACTGTGGAACACACCCAAAATTGAGTGTTAGGTGGATAGCACGTTCAGAGAGGTGGTTACACTGCAACTCCAGGGACTGGAGGAAAGAAGGGAATTGGTGACTACCAAACAGTCAAAGAGAATCCCCAGGCAAGTAGTACAGGAGTACCCTATGGTCCCGCTCACAAATCGGTTTTCCATTTGGAAACCTGATGAGGGCACTGATTCCTCAAGGGAACACAGACAAAGCCAAGCTTCTGGCACCACAAGCAGCCTGATTGCACAGAAGCAGAGGAAAAAGAAAACAGGAGTAATAGTGATAGGGTATTCATTAGTTTGAGGAACTGATAGATGTTTCTGCAGCTAGAGGCATGACTTCAGGATCGTGTGTTGCCTCCCTGGTCCCAGGATCAGTGATGTCACTGAGTGGCTGCAGGGCATCCTGAAAAGCAGGGTAACAAGACATAAGTCATGGTACACATTGATACCAATGACATTGATCAAATGAGTGATAAGGTCCTACATCAAGAATTGAGGGAGTTAGGCAGTAGACTAAACAGCATGATCTCAAACAGTTGTGATTTCTGGCTTACACTTAGTGCCACATGTTAGCAAGTACAGAAATAAGGGAACAGGGCAGATGAATGTGAGGCTCAAGAGTTAGTGCAGGAGAGAAGGTTTTAAATTCTTGGACCACTCCAACAGTTTCAGGGGAAGCTAGAACCTGGAAGGAAGGGACGGTCTGTACCTGAACCAAAATGGGACCAACATTCTTGCAGGTTGGTTTGCTAGTGCTGTTGGGAGGAATTTATACAGTACTAATTTGGCAGTGGGAAGGAAAACAGTGTTAGCACAGTAGGGATCAGCGTACTTTAGCAAAGAAACCAAGGCACAGGGAGTCCAGCCATGTTAATTTCTAAGGCGTAAGGTGACACTGGATGACCTCTATTTAATGTGAGGAGTATTATAGGTAAAACAGATTAGTTAAAGGCATGAGTTAACACAGGGAATTGCGAAGTTGCTGCAATCACAGAGACGCAGTTGAGGAAAGAGTAAGACAGGCAACTCAAAATTTCAGCAAAAAAATGGGTTTTGAATTGGGAGAAGACAGATTTTATTCAAATAAACAGGAAATTGTTCTTTCAGCACCATCTAGTGATGAACTGAAGAACCGCAACACCCAATCTTCATAATACACCATGTCGAGGTGGTTGGACTGGGGTGGACAATGTTAAAAATCACACAACACTAGGTTATAGTCCAACAGGTTTATTTGGAAGCACTAACTTTAGAGTGCTGCATGGATGGCTGTATTTGTGGTAGAGGGGTGATTGTGCTTATGGTGTCAATCAAGTGGATCCTTAGTCCTGTATGGTGTCAAGTTTCTTGAATGTTATTGGAGCTGTGCTCATCCCGTCAAGTGGAGATTATTCTATCACACTCCTGACTTGTGCCTTGTGGATGGTGGACAGCCTTTGAAGTGTCAGGAGGTCAACTACTAGCTGTGGAATTCCTGGCTTCTGACTGGTTCTTGTAGCCACACATTTATATGGCTAGTCCAGTTCAGTCACCAGCTGTCTCCAGGGTGTTTAAAGGTAGGGACGCTGGAGAGAAATCAGCAATGGTAAAGCCATTGAATGACAAAGGGCAGTAATTAGATTCTCTCTTGCTGGAAACAGTCATTGCCTAGTGTATTTTTGCACGAATGTTTCTTGCCAATTGTCAGACCAAGCTTCAATGTTGTCCAGGTATTACTGCTTTTGGACATGAACCACTTCAGTTTCTGAGGAGTCACACAAAGTGCTGAACATTGTGCAGTCATTAGCATACATCTGACTTTATGATGGACAGAAGGTCATTGATGAAGTAGCTGAAAACGATTGTGCCTAGAACACTAACATTGAGAAACTTCTGCAGAGAACTTCTGAAGCTGAAACAACTGAACACTCCAACAACTACAATCTTGATATGACTCCAACCTGTGAAGACATTCTCCCCTCCACCCAATACCCATCAATTCTAGTTTTGTTGTCACGCTCCTTGATGCCCGCCTCAGTCATATATACAAATATACGATGTCAAAGTTAGCTATTCTTACCTCATGTTACATAATGATATGCATTTTCACAATGTTTTCAATAATATTTTATTTTTCCAAATATAAACTTACTGCCAGTTAATAACTGAAAGAAAGCCTTTATTATATTCACCATGGAGTGATATCAGTATTAAAGAACAATGATTATGGAAACAACAAAAGAGGGCTAAAAAGGTTTCTGTTTTAAATTCCGACATATTAGATTCCCTGTCACGTTAAAAGAACCAAACTTAGAGGGAAAGTTGAGAGACATGATCAGTTTATATTTCTCCATTGGTGGTTTTGCTGCACAAACAGTGTTGCCATCATCAGGATAAATGTGCCATTCTAAATGCCTCTACAGTCGCCTCAGCAGCTAATCCATACTGGAGGACAATAGAGTTTTCACATTTGCTGTCTTTGTGTCAATACCCATGCACCAAGTGCTACAGAACAAACGAAAATCAGGGTTGTGAAATGTACTTTTCCAAAAACTCCAGAGGTCTGCCAAAGGACGTGTTGATTAATTTGCAGTTTGGAAGCATGACAATTATATATGAAGAGAATGTCACTGCAAAAAACAAGAGTGTTCACTGTATCAAAGCTGTCCATCGTGTTTTCCTATAAATGTCATCTAGTCTTCTGTCAAGCTTCTGCTGCCCCGTGCCTTTTACTATTAGAATCGTAGAGATGTACAGCACGAAATAGACCCTTCAGTCCAACTCATCCATGCTGACCAGATTATCCTAACCTAATCTTGTCCTATTTGCCAGCACTTGGCCTATATCCCTCTAAACATTTCCTATTCATATACCCATCCAGATGTCTTTTAAATATTGCAATTGTACCAGTCTCCACCACTTCCTCTGGCAGCTCATTCCATACATATACCACCCTCTGTGTGAAAAACTTGCTCCTTAGAATCCTTTTAAATTTTTCCCCTCTCACGCTAAACCTCTAGTTCTGGACTCCCCCATCCCAGGGAAAAGGCCTTGTCTATCTACCTTATCCATGCACCTTATGATTTTATGAACCTTTATAATGTCTACCTCTCAGCCTACAATGATCCAGGGAAAACAGCCCCAGCCTATTCAGCCTCTCCCTTTAGCTCAAAATCTCCAATGCTCGCAACATTCTTGGAAATCTTTTCTGAACCCTTTCAAGTTTCACAACATCATTCCAATAGAAGGGAGACCAGAACTGCACACAATATTCCAAACGTGTCCTAAGCAATATCCTGCACAGCTGCAACATGACCTCCCAACTCCTATGTTCAATGCTCTGACCAATAAAAGAAAGCAAACCAAATGCCTTGTTCATTATCCTATCTACCTGTGACTCCACTTTTAAGGCACTATGAAGCTGCACTCCAAGGTTTCTTTGTTCAGCAATACTGCTCTGATTTGCTTTTCCAAAATGCAGCACCTCCCATTTATCTAAATTAAACTCCATCAGCCTTCTCAGCCCATTGACCCATCTGATCAAGATCCCATTGTACTGAGGTAACCTTCGCTGTCCACTACACCTCCAGTTTTGGTGTCATCTGCAAACTTACTAACTGTACTTCCAATGTTCACATCCAAATCATTTATATAAATGACAAAACGCAGTGGACCCCGCACCAATCCTTGTGGCACCTCAGTGGCCACAGACCTCCAGTCTGAAAGGGAGCCCTGCACCATCACCCTCTATCTTCAACCTTTGAGGGAGTTCTGTATCCAAATGGCTAGTTCTCTCTGTATTCCATGAGATCTAACCTTGCTAACCAGTATCCCATGAGGAACCTTGTCGAAGCCTTACTGAAGTCCATACAGATCACGTCTACCACTCTGCCCTTATCAATCCTCTTTGTTACTTTTTCAAAAAACTCAATCAAGTTCATGAAACATGACTTCCGACACATAAAACCACGGTGACTCTCCTGAATCAGTCCTTGTCTTTCCAAATACACTTAAATCCTGTCCCTCAGAATTCTGTCCAACAACTTGCCCATCACCAATGTCACACTCACCGGTCTATAGTTCCTTGGCTTGTCCTTACCACCTTTCTTAATAGTGGCACCACGTTAGCCAACCTCCAGTCATCCGACACCACACCTTGTGACTATCAAATGATGCAAATATCTCAGCAAAGGGCCCAGGAATCACTTCCCTAGCTTCCCACAGACTTCTAGGGTATACCTGATCAGGTACTAGGGATTTATCCACCTTTATGCATTTAAGATATCCAGCACAACCTCCTCTGTAATCTGGGCATTTTTCAAGATATCACATTTATTTCCCCACATTCTATATCTTATATGCCCTTCTCCACAGTAAACACTGTGCATAATACTCATTTAGTATCTCCCTCATCTCCTGAGGTTCCACACATAGGCTGCCTTGCTGATTTTGAGGTGCTCTATTCTCTCCCTAGGTACCCTTTCATCCTTAATGCATTTGTAGAATCTCTTTGGATTCTCCTTAATTCTATTTGCCAAAGCTATCTCATGACCCCATTTTGCCCTCCTGATTTCCCTCTTAAATATACTCCTCCTGCCTTTATACTCTTCTAAGGATTCACTCAATCTGTGCTGTCTATATCTGACATGTGCTTCCTTCTTTTTCTTAACAAAACCTCAATTTCTCCAGTCATCCAGCATTCCCTACATCTACCAGCCTTGCTTTTCACCCTATAAGGAACATATTGTGTCTGGACTCTTGTTAGGTCATTTTTGAATCTTCCTTGAAAATCACTTTCTAAAGGACAACCAGGATGGGCAGTAAAATATTGGTCTTACTAGCAAAACATACATCCCATAAACACATAAAATAAATAAAGTACAGAATTTGAGAGACTTTTGTAGGAAAATTGCAGGAATTCTTTCTTAAAAGCTGAAGTTTTTTTTCAAAAATGTGTTCACGGGTACATGTGTTGTTGGAAAAGCCAACATTTCTTTCCATCTTTGACTGCCCTTAAAATGTTGATGCTGCTACACCTTAACAACTCAGTGGCTTATTAAGCCATTTCAGACGGCAGTTAAGAGCTAATCTCATTACTACAGTGCTCAAGTTGCACAGAGATCAGGATAAGGACAGAAGATTTGCTTCCTGGAATGAAAGAATGTCGGGTAACCAGATGTGTTTTACAACAATTTGGTGGTTGTATGACCATCATGGTATGGTTTGGTACTTCCTTTTTATTCTGAATGTTTAGTTAATTATCTTAACATAACATCCCTAGTTTCCATGGTGTGATGTGAATTCAGATCTTCAGATCATTAGTCTGCATTATTAACTCAACGATACAAACATAGTCTACTATTCCCAAAACCCTGTTCAGTGACTGAGACCTCCACATTTAATCACCTCCATGCAAAAATAATTAGTTCAGAGTTACAAGTTTATGGGCCATTATGACTTACCTTGAACAAAAATATCATGAATGAACTGCATACACTCGAGGTTCCTGAATCCAATAACACTTGGATCTGGTTATTGTAAAAAATATGACAGACTGGAGAGCCTTTTGTCTTTACTTAACCAAATCTGAGAATTTTCTCTTGATGTATGAGATGTTAGCTAGACTAAAACTGGAAAATTCAGACCAATTTCTATTAACTTCTGTCACTTAAGAGTGGATATGTGCTTTTGTAAAGCAAACCAACAACCTAATCGAAGAGTGTTACATGTTAAATTCCAACAAATGTCCTCCCCTAGGAAAAAGATTTGGAAGGTCGAAAGGATTTTCAAACTGTAACTCAACTACTTATACATCCTTTGAGGGCAATGGTTATGTTATTTCAACATTGCAGCTGGAAATTTCTGGCATGTGAAATTGAATTATAGAGTCATGTCAGTGCATAAATGGAATCATTATCATCACATTGGGCTAATTTATTTCAAGTGTTGATGTTACAATTTAAGCACTTTACTTGGAAGCTCAATGATTAAAACCTCATTTCCATACTTGGTGAGAATAGGTGGCCAAAGGGACACCAAAATCAAGAACAGACTCTTTGATTTGCAGCGTTGAATTCACTTACACAGCTAAAAAGATACGTACAGCAGCCCTAAAGCTTTCAGATCACTTGGAAACCATTGCTAAAAGTAACTGCAGTTGGAATTGGAGACTATGGCACAATAAGGTTGTAAGTGTAATTAAGTCCTTATATTAGTTCTTGGGAACCACAGGATTTCATGTGAAAGTTGCCCATTACTTGAAACTTGACTAACATTTTATTAAAGATTTACAACATTGTTGATTGCATTGTTATTTTCATTGCTGGCCCAAATTTCTCACTGATTGACTTAGGAATTAAACCCTGAGCTACTCCAACATGTGAACCTATCAGATGGATCTGACAATGCCTGAAGGCATATCCCAACTGTGGAGCGATACATGACTTACCAACAACATAACATCAAACTTCTAATTTATAGGAAGCAAAAGCTTTGTACTGAGGGTGAATTTTTCAATGAGCATGCATAAGAGGTGATATCAACAGAAACACAACATATATTCAGTTTTTCCATCAACCAGGTGGCCAACCTGAATATAAACCTAATTTGATAATAAAATCTATCCGGACCTGTCCATGAAAACCGGGATTCCATTTGTCCACTATGAAGTGTGTAATTTATCATAAATGAGGATAGCCTATTTATTTACACAAGCAAAAAAAACAAGTTGTCAAAAGTTGGGTATCGATGTCCTTCCTAAGGATTGGGGTTACTGATGGAATTTAATATACTATACCAGGTAATTTACCAGTTTTGAGTGTTCTTGTAAGTGTTCTGGTAAGTGTCCTCTGCTTACACAAGAATCATCCAACCCATTAAATTCTTATTTGGTGGCAATGACCTAATCTAAATAGTACTTCTCTAGATATCAGCAACGGTGGTCAATCATGACCATCTGTCTGGAGTATGACGCACTTGCCTGGTTTATGCATTGGATTACTCAACCTACCACACAGCAAAGTGATTTTAAATATTCCATTTCACTAAAGATTCACACCGCTGTAAAATCAAGCCTTACTCCTGGACTTAAGCACATAACTTAGACGGGTAATTCAGTGAGGGAGACCTGTCTCGTCAGAAATGTCTTTTAGCTGATATACCAAAACAATCTGTTCCAGTAATGCTGCCAAAGCAAAATGGCACTATCCAAACTAAGTGGACAGTGGGAACACATGTATATTGTCACTATACTTCCCATAAATATTGTTACTGCATTTCACACTCGTGAATTACATATTCCACAAGCTCAAAGCACAAGTACCTTTTACAGAAAAACTGTACCTTCTACGGATCAAAATTTGATCTTATCCACAAACTGACTTGGACAAAGTGCCATCAGATGAATGATGAATCTCTTCTCTTTTGAGAAAGACACTAAAAACAATGCACAGTGAATCAAGTGCTTTTAGACTCTGAACAGGTTGGAAACATTCTGCCAACAAACTAAAGAGTGCAGGATAAAAAGTATGAATCAAATTTATTAAAGAATAAAAGTTATTTAAGATCTGCAGAATTGGGGGCAAACCAAATTGTAACATATCACAACTTACACCACCTGCTATAAAATAAATCAGTATTTTTCAGTGACAATGGTCAAGTAAAGAACAGATTTAAAAGTCACTTAATAGATCATATGCTCCCTCCAAAAGGCAGGGAATGGAATTTTGCTACAAACTGATATAAGTACAGTATGCAATAGTGACCATTATATAAAATTGATCCTGGCAGTTCTACATTTACAGAATTGTGGCTTGACTTCAGCATTCTTTTCACTCTTCAAGCCGGGAAAAGGCATTCAGAAAGTTTGTGGCTCTTCTAGATCATGGAGAAATTAGCCTCAGAGAAAATCAGGCAGTAATCTTAATATGGTCACCGTTGTGAGAATAAAAAATGTTACTGTTACTGTTATTTGTATCAAGGTATAGTGAAAAGTGTTGTCTATAGTCCTTTAAGGTAGGTTGTACTATACAAGTAGATCAGGGTAACAGAGCAGTGTGCAGGATACGATGTTACAGCTGCCAAGAAGGTGCAAAGCAATCATCATCAACATTAAAGAGGACAAATCAAAGGTCTGGTAACAGCAGGGAAGAAGCTGTTGTCGAATCTGTTCGTATGTGCATACAAACTTTTATATCTTCTGCTGGACGGAATAAAGTGGGAGTATAAACTGAAGTATGCACGAAATAGAGGGTGGAAATACAGCAAAAATATAAAATCCTTCTGATGCGTGACATCTCCCCACCCTCAAAGGCCAACATAAAGATACCAAAAATAATGACCCTGCGACTGAGCAGCAGGGCTTTCACTGACAGAAGGACCCGCGTTCATGGGGACCCCAGAGGCTCGAGACCGCCTCGGCTGGGGCTGGCCTTCCACCACCCACCTGGTCTCTGCTCCTTTTCTTTCTTTTCGCCTTGGCTACATCCGGCTGCATCTCAGAAGTTGGCTCCTCTCCTTGTGAGTCCTGGGTGTCCGACCTACTTCTCTTCCCTTTAGCCATGGCACGGAATGAGCGTTGGTGTTTCCTTTCTCCACTGCCGTCCCCCTCTCACACGGAGATGCACAGCCCGGCCGGCGGTCGAGCGTTTGAACCCAACTGAAATTCTGCAGCTGACAGCTCCGGCGCGAACACACGTGGGCTCTCAGATCAACCGAACGCGACTGCCGCAGCTCGCCCGCCTCCTGCGCGACAGCATTGGCCCAATCTCTTCATCGCGCCTCTCTACTGGCTCTGGGTGCCGTCCGTCAAATGGCCGCAGCAGCAGGAGCAGCATGTTTGGTTGACATTCCAAGCACCTGCGCATGCGCTCCCCCGATGCTCTGGATGGAAATCTCAGTGCAGAGAAATCCCTGTGCTCAGGGTGAATTAAAGTTGCTTTAAATGTTCCTCTCCCCCAGCCCAAGATCCAGGGTATCTGAAAGATGGCTAGAGTGGCTACGTTTTCTGAACCGAATCTAAGGGCAGGTGGAAGCAGAAGTGGCTACTCAGAAAATACAGCAGAGTATGCTTTAACATAAAGTCACGGAGATGTATAGCACGGAAATAGACCCTTCGATCCAACTCATCCATGCCGAACAGATATCCAAAACCAATCTACTGTAATCCCATGTGCCAGCACTTAGTCCATGTCCCTGTAAACCCTTCCTATTCATCTAACCATCCAGATGCCTTTTAAATGTTGAGTGTGTGGTGCTGGAAAATCACAGCAGATCATGAGATAAAATGTTGAGTGTGGTGTTTTTCCAGCACCAAACTCTCCACTCTAATCTCCAGCATCTGCAGTCCTCACTTTTGCCTTTTAAATGTTGTCATTGTACCAGTCTCCTCCATTTCTTCTGGCAGCTCATTCCACACATGCACCACCTCTGTGTGAAGAAGTCTCCCTTTAGGTTCCTTTAAATGTTTC
Organism: Chiloscyllium punctatum; assembly: GCF_047496795.1. Classification (NCBI taxonomy): domain Eukaryota; kingdom Metazoa; phylum Chordata; class Chondrichthyes; order Orectolobiformes; family Hemiscylliidae; genus Chiloscyllium; species Chiloscyllium punctatum. Next base: position 10,300,867 of record NC_092778.1, read on the forward strand.
CCTTCTCACCTTAAACCTATGCCCTCAGGTTCTGGACTCCCCCACCCCAGGGAAAAGTCCTTGTCTATTTACCCTATCCATGCCCCTCATGATTTTATAAACCTTTATAAGGTCACTCCTCAGCCCCCAATGCTCTAGGGAAAACAGCCCCATCCTATTTAGCCTCTCAATATAGCTCAAACCTTCCAACTCTGGCAACATTCTTGTAAATCTTTTCTGGACCCTTTCAAGTTTCAGAACATCTTTTTGATAGGAGTTAAAAATCACACTACACTAGGTTATAGTCCAACAGGTTTATTTGCAAGTACAAGCTTTCGGAGCATTGCTCCCTCATCAGGCAGCTCATGGAGTCAGATGATAGGACACAGATTTATAGCAAAAGATAATGGTGTCATACACTAATGCAATATATTGAATAAACCTAGATTGTTGTTAAGTCTTCGAAAAGATGAAAGACTTAACAGCAAGGTAGATTTGTTCAATATATTGAATCAGTGAATGAAACCATTATGATCTTCTGTTGTGTCCTTTGATCCTACTCCATTAGCGACCTGATGAAAGAGCAGCATTCCAAAAGCTTGTACTTCCAAATAAACCTGTTGGAGTAAAACCTGGTGTTGGGTGATTGTTAAATTTGTCCACCCAGTCCAACACTGGCACCTCCACATCATGGTTTCCGATAGGAGGGAGACCTGAATTGCACGCAATTTTCCAAAAGTGACCTAATCAATGTCCTGTACAGCTGCAACATAACCTTCCAACTCCTATACTCAATGCTCTGACCAATAAAGGAAAGCATACATATTCTACAAACTGCTAATATTGCCAGGAATATTTAATTTCAGAGATGGGCAACTTTCCTAGCCTGTAAATATGTATTTAATATTAAACATTTTTCCTTCCTCACCAGGAATTTTAATCTGTACTCACAGATCCTGTGTGAACCCTGATTTGGGACCACTCTTGCAGTTCATCACGATGTAATGCAATTGTTAACTGTCTTGGAATGACTCACATCAAAGAAGCTCATGAGGTGGAACAGGCTACAATAGAAGAAATTCCGAATTAAGATACTCCTAAAGGAAATAGGTAATACAAGAAGATATTTACATCTATGTGCATTTCACTAATTTTAAGCTTAATACAGTGTCACAACGTGATCAATGTGTGTGATGGATGAAAAAACCCTGTTAACAACTGACAGTAGTACACCATATGGTTTGTAGAATCACACAGTATAAAAGAGGCTTTCAACCTATTAAGTTGGTACTGCCAAAAATATACGACACTCTACTCTAGTCCCATTTTCCCGTACTGGCCCTTGAATCTTTTGACACTTCAAGTACTTATCCAAGTTCTTTTGATATGTTGTGAGGTTTCTTGCCTCAATTACCCTCCCAGACAACTCATTCCAGTTTCCTAAACCTTCTGGATGAAAACATTTTTCCTCATGTCCCCTCTGAACCTCCTACCTTCTACTTTAAAATTATGCCCTTGTATTGACCCCTCAACTAAAGGCAACAGCTATTTTCTATTAATTAAGTTCACATCCCTTCACCTTATACAGTACTATCAGGGCAGCTGCTCCAAACAAAACAACCCAGGCTTCTTTAGCCTAAAATGTTCCATCCCAGGCTATATCTCCGTGAATTTCCATTGCACACCCTCCAGTACAATCACTTCCTTCTTATAGTGTGGTGACTAGAACTGCACACAGTACCCCAGTTGTAGCCTAACCAAAGTTCTGTACAACTCCAGGTTCAACACTTAAGATAAAAGGTGTGCTACAAGCAAGTCTCAACACAAGTGGTGTCAGATGGCAAGAACTCAAATGTACTTCACAGCCAAGAATTGTTATTCTTAAGTATGAATGCGTGTCATCATCTGAATCTTCTTCAAATGGTGGAAGGAGTCAAGCTAGTTAAACTCAAGGAACATCTGGTTCAGGAACAGCCAGGCATGGAACAACTGACAGAAGATTTCATAGTTCTCCTAGACTCAAGGTGGAACCCAAGTAGAAGAGAGGATCCATTGAGATTAGCTATGTTGCATAAGAAATTTGTGCTATATTGTCAGAAAGATGGAAATCTGTAATTATAGGATTGGCAGAAATGTTTTACGCTAAAATAAGACTGAAAGAATCAGCAAAAATTATGAAAAAAGCACAAACAATCAACGATATGGGCAGCACAGTGGCACAGTGGTTAGCACTGCTGCCTCACAGTGCCAGAGACCCGGGTTCAATTCCCGCCTCAGGCGACTGACTGTGGGGAATTTGCACACTCTCCCTGTGTGCGTGGGTTTCTTCTGGGTGCTCCGGTTTCCTCCCACAGTCCAAAAATGTGCAGGTTAGGCAAATTGGCCATGCTAAATCGCCCATAGTGTTAGGTGAAGGGATAAATGTAGGGGAATGGTTCTGGGTGGGTTGCGCTTCGGCGGATCGGTGTGGACTTGTTGGGCTGAAGGGCCTGTTTCCACACTGTAAGTAATCTAATCTAAAAAAACATACAGTAAGCCGTATTCTTTTATTTGAGCTACATCTAATTTCAGATGTTGAGTGATTCAGAAGATGCAAGTTCCTAGGAAGAATCCTCAGTATTAATGAAAAAGATCATGCCAAGCAATAAGTAATTTTCAATTACGCTAGTATGAATAAAGAAGTGAGTATTATTTGTCTCTTCAAACTACATTTGCCAACGGTGAATGAAAGCAACAAGCTGAATAAAACTTCAACACAGATTTACTAGTACGCTGAAAATTAAAATATCTATTCACACAGATTGAAGACATGGTGCCTACAACTCCATGGAAGCCATTACTGAGAAGGGATGATCAACATCCAAAGACTCAGAATATAGTCAAGAAGTAATTGCCTGGTTCAGAAATATAGGAATCTGAAAAAAGTACCTGTTTCAAGAAGACAGTCTCCAGTGAAGGAAATTTATTAAACGTTCTCTGGATATTACAATTAGGCATTTGCTGGTTTCAGTTGGAATGCCAAACTCAGTGAAATAACTCCAAGACATAAAAGATCCTCAGTTTAAAGACATCTTTAGTCTTCCTGCAGTTTTAATCCAGATATCTACCAATTTTACATGTCTGAAGAGAAGGCGTTCTGGAAGAATAGTAAAACCACTAGATCTCCTGAATTAGTGAATGTCTGAATTTCAGACACCTCTTCTGATCTGACACCACAAACTTACTCTCCCTGAATTCTGTCTGCTGGTATATTCTTCTCTCTTTACCACTGTCAGCTATATTGAGCCCAGCTTGGCCATTTCTTCCTTCAAGAGTGTGGTACTGGTAAAGCACAGCAGGTCAGGCAGCATCTAAGAAGAGAAGAATCGACATTTCAGGCATTAGCCGATCATCAGGAATGAGGCTTGTGGGCCGGGGGATGAGAGATAAATGAAGGGGGTGGGTGTGGCTGAGGAGAAGGTAGCTGAGAAAGCAATAGATAGGTGAAGGTGGGGGAGGGTGGAACAGATAGATGGGAAAGATGATGGACAGGTCAAGAGGGTAGTGCCGAGTTGGAGGCTTGGGACTAGGATAAGGTGGAGGGGGGAAATGAGGAAACTGGTGAAATCCACATTAATCCTGTGTGGTTGGAGGTTTCCAAGGTGGAAGTTGAAACATTCTTCCTCCAGTTGTCAGATGGTTAGGATTTGGCGATGGAGGAGGCCCAAGACCTGCATGCTCTTGGTGGGGTGGGAGGAGGAATTGAAGTATTCAGCCATGGGGCAGTGGGGTTGGTTGGTGCAAGTGTCCCAGAGATGTTCTCTGAAACAATCTGCCAAGTTAGCATCTTGTCTCCCAGATGTAGAGGAGACCACATCAGGTGCAATGGAAACAGTACATAACCTTTGTGGAAATACAGGTAGATTTATGTCAAATGTGAAAGTCCCAGGTGGTCTCCTTCTTCCTTTGAAGAAGGAGACCATAGAAAATCCCAGATGGCCTCCTTCTTCAAAGACCGCAAGTTCCGCTCCCATGTGGTCGACAATGCCATTCAGCGCATCTCCTCTACCTCCCACATCTCCAGCCTTGAATCCCACCCCTCCCAATGCAACGAGGACAGGGCGCCCCTGATCCTCATCTTCCACCCCACCAACTTCTGTATACATCGGATCATCCTCCACCACTTCCGCCACCTACAAACAGACCCCACTATTTCCCTCCCCACTTCTATCAGCGTTCCAGAGAGACCATTGCCTCCACGACTGCCTTGTCAGATCCAGAATCCGTCCCCCACCACCACAACCAGCCCTCACCCCATTTCCGGCACCACACTCTCGATCTCCACCACTTTCTCCCATTTCCTCCTTCAATCCTTCTCTATTCTGCCTCACCACATTAACAAGGACAAATGGACTGCCTTATTTCCCTGTATTATAACCTTGCCTGCATTTTGAAAATATTTCATTGCAGGCACAACCCTTTGGTTTTAATAGCAAAAGAACTTGCACTTATATAAATAAAATAGAAAATTCAAACGATACACACATTATTTTGCTTTTCTCTTCACTGCATATCAAGCCTTTTGACATCTTTGACCAGGTTTTTGGTCACCCTTGTGTTTTGGATGAACTTTTTAAATTTATTCATTGGATATGGATGCCCGTGGCTCGACTGGTATTTATTGTCCATCCCTAATTGCTCAGATATCAACTTCTGTTATTTTGTTTTAATTCGTGTATTCTACATACATCTTTATAGTTTTTCCATTTTAGAGATGTTATATGGATGTTATCAGATGTATTTGGGGCAGCACGGTGACTTGATGGTTAGCACTGGTGCCTCACAATGCCAAGGACCCAGGTTTGTTTCTAGCCATGTGTGGCTGTGTGGAGTTTGCATGTTCACCCCATGTCTGCATGATTTGGAGATGCTGGTTGTGAGAAACAAAGCTCACACACCTCAATAATTGCAGTCCGAGACAAAATCTGCATCAGTAGTGTCCTTTATTTTACACTTGCAAGTGGGTGAGATGTCCAGTGCCTATAAGGTAGAGGACATACACACACCAAGTTCAATTCATACATAATATTTATATGATTTGATGTCTTTTATTTTACATTGCTCCTCCCCTGCTTACATCCTCCACTTCCCTAAGACCGGCCCCATTACCCCTGTTTATCTCTTGCCTTATCCGGCCTTGTCAGTGACAAAATGCTTATTCCTGGCCTCACAAGCCTGTTTGACCTCATCCTGCTGTAGGTCATTGTTAGGCATATTCTTTCTTCATCATTATCTACCCCCTCCATCTGTGCCTTTCCCGAGGCCGTTCTGATCCCTATGACCCTTTTAATTGGGGTTTGTTCCTGTGTTTTTGTAAAAGTGGGAAGCAGATGTTTATACCTACTGTTTGTACAGGCGTATCTAGCTTAACTTCATCCCCTCACAACATCTTATCTATTTGCCCGTAATGTCTACCTTCTGACATACAGTTTTAGCTAATACAAAAACAATTATATATTTCCTCCACATCGTTTCCATTCTTGTTGACTCAGCTCGTGGCTAAAACAATTACACACTGGTGTGAGTTCATTTTACTTTGTAAAATGAAATTGCAGAATTGCAGAAGTAACATTAATTTACCTATATCCCACATAGTGTTGGACTGGGATGTACAAAGTTAAAAATCACACAACACCAGGTTATAGTCCAACAGGTTTAATTGGAAGCACACTAGCTTTCGGTGATCCTGATGAAGGAGCGTCGCTCCGAAAGCTAGTGTGCTTCCAATTAAACCTGTTGGACTATAACCTGGTGTTGTGTGATTTTTAACCATGTCTGCATGGTTTTATGCCGAATGCTTCAGTTTCCTTCCACAGGCCAAAGATGTGCAAGTTAGGTGGATTGGCCATGCTAAATAGTCTGTTGTGTCTAGGGATGTACAGACCATGTGGATTAGCCTTGATAATCTTCTGGTGCGGTGGTGGTGTCTCTACTCTTGGACTGAAAGGCCCAGGTTCACATCCCACCTGCTTCTGACATCTCTGAACAGATTGATTCGAAATACAAGTTAAATTAAAAGCGGGTTTACGGGAAAAAAGAGTAGGAGTCGGGATGGAATGTCCTTCGGAGGGTCAGTGCGAACCCGATAAACCGAGTACTCTTTCCGCAATTTGATCAGGACAACTATTCGGTACCTCCAGGAAATTTTATTCCTGTGGGGATCGCGTTTAATTTTGCGGTTACCTAATAGGAAAAAAATATTTTACATTCTAAACTTTATTGCATTTGACAGAAGAACTGATACTACACAAACCACAGAAATGCCTGACTCAGCGCAATTGGAATTGCAACCAGCAGAGCAAGATACATGTGCGCACGCTCTGTGAGGAAAGGGAATTCTATTGGTCACATTTGGGACCTGGTGCATTCTGGGTGTTGTAGTTTCAGTTTCCGTTGACACTGGATTAAATATCAACTGGAGAACTACGACTCCCAGAGTGCAATAAGACAAATCTTTTTAAAAATTAAAAGTGAACTTTAATGCCGTCTACATCATTTGTTTGATACAATTTTAAACAGCTCAAACAAAAGAGATATTGGGTTATAGAAAAGAGTTGTTTGGTGAAAAGAATGTATGACGCTTGCTTCCGGTGAGGTGCTGCAGGTCAGATGGAAACAAAATGGTGGTGTGTGTGGAGGTGGTGGCGTTGCTAAGGGGGCTGCTTTTTCTGTATGCTTTACATGCTCGATTTGGGAAAGTGGAAATATGATCACTGCTCCTGATGTTGTGGCTCTTACCCATGAAGATGAGTACGGGGAGCAGTATAATGATGATTCGATGCCCCCTTTCCAATTTCAATCTGAAAATCCCTGGTCCAAGACGGCCACGGCTAAATTCGAGAAGGATTTCATTCTGATTTCCGAGTTTTCCGAGCAGGTAGGCCCTCAGCCTTTGTTAACCATCCCAGACAATGCCCGCGGTAACTTTGATCTCAACTATTTCTCTCTCAGGATCATGTCTGTGGATTATCAAGCCTCCTTTGTCGGTCACCCCCCTGGTACCAGCTATCCCAAGCTCAATTTTGTCGAGGACTCCAAGGTGGTTCTAGGGGACTCCAAGGAAGGGGCTTTCGCCTACGTCCATCATTTGACCCTGTATGACTTGGAGGCCAGAGGGTTTGTAAGGCCATTCTGTGTGGCTTACATTTCTGCTGATGAAAACAAGATTATGCAGCAGTTCCAGGAGCTTTCAGATGATTTTTCTAAAGCCTCGGAGTGTTTGAAAACTGGAAATAGGAAGGCGTTTGCCAGTGAACTGGAAAAGAAACTTCAGGATTTAGAGTACACACGAAATGTGCTACACAATGAAACAGAAATCCAGAAACGATCTAATGATAAAGGATATTACTCATCTGTAGCAATTGAAAAGGCCAATGAATTAGCCAATGTGGAAAAGTGTATAATCGAACATCAAGATCTCTTAATGCAGATAAGAACTTACTCTCACAAAAAAACACAAGATGCAGACTATTTTTCCTATGAGCCAGAATATGGAATGGAACAATCTGATGTTGGTTTGGAACAACTGTCAAACACTGATGAATTGTGTGAAAAAAATAGCTTTTCTGAAAGAAGATCTTACACACCCAAGTTCACAAGAGCTAAATCGGCAAAATGCTTTGAAAAAAAGTTGAAAACCTTAGAAGAACTTTGTGATAGTTACTTTTTTAATCAAACTCTGGAACAGCTTAAGCAGGTAGAGAAATTCTTCAGAGGTGATGTATGCTATTTGATTACCAGTCAGATTGAAAAAAAGCTGCTTCAACATCAGCGGTTAACCTCCTTTCTGTTTGAAGACCCACTAATCTTCACTGATGTAGAACAAACTGAAAAGCAACAGCGCAGTGATAAACTGCTTCCAGCTTTTAACATTCTCAGTCCCAAGCTTTTAGTACACCCCTGCTTATCAAATGAAGCCACAAGCTTTGAATCATACAAGTCTTGTGTGGAGTCTGTGCCTATTAAATTGGATCAGCAAGTCAATGCAGAGAGTTACCATGGGACAATTGCAGAATCTATACCATGTAAAAATCCTCTAGCATCTTCAGACTATCTTGAATTGGAAGGGAAAGAAAAAGGAAGTATTAGTAGTGGTGAAAGCATTGAAGTGCTCGGTACAGAAAAATCCTGCCCAGCCCCAGTATTTTCTAAGTCTGAGAGCCAAACAAACCTGCAATGCCAGCATCCAGAAACTGGAAGGAGGAAATTTGTAGTCACCAAGCGTACAAACAGTGAGGACAGCATTGAAGTCCTCAGTACTACTGAAGCCCTGATACCTGAAGATTTCAAGGCCACCTACCCGAGTGCAATATATGAAGAACCAGCTTTAGACAATGAAGAAGAGAAACAGCTGAGCACTGATCTTATGCAGCCTGATGCAAACCTGGACCACGGTAATAGCTTCAGCAAGGCAGATTTTGAAAATACTATAACTCTGCCTGTTTTACCTGAGGCTGTAGACTCTACTTGTTGTATTGGGAAAGAGAGCCCCAGTTTTACTAAATCAGTACCTACATTTGTAACAGAAGAATATAGTGGAGTAGTCAATGTTCCACCACAACGCAGTAAAACCATGGATCAAATATTCCACAGTGATTTATCACAGCAAGTTGAGGGAAATGGATTATATTGTGCTGATGATAGAGTATTATCTAACTGTGAAAAGCAGTACAATGATGTACCTGGCATTGGAGAAACAGCTCAAATTCCAGTTGATGAGTATTTGGATAACATGAGTTATATGAGTGCATCATTATATTCTGACAGGACTCCATCTCCAGCCTTATCAAACTGTCCAACAAAGAGACTTTCTGGAAAGCACAAGAAGCAGTCTGGGAAGAATTCGCTGTGGTTTATAAGACAATATTCTTTTGCACAACAGGCAATTTTTTCTTTATTGTCTGGCCGGACTCTTGTAATAGTGGGTGAGCAAGAAGGAAAAGTCAAAAAGCTTGTCAATGCTTTGTCAACATTTGTCCCCCATTGTGGCAGGGATTCAGACTCTATAAAGCAATGGGTAACATTTCCTTTGCAGATCAACCATTTACAGACCTGGAAACTCATAGGACTTCAGAGGTGTGTATTTAAATATAGTTACAATGAAACTATGTTTAAGGTCAAGTTTACTTTGTAATTGATTCAGGTCAAACAAGATCAAAGCAATAAATCAGCTTACCACTGGATGCTTTTCAGAATGAAAGAATTGGTAAATTTAATAAATTTTGGGGAAAATTATATAATCAAACTTGTCAATATCACTGACAACAATGATTCCAAATATGGATCTAAAGGATAAATCTCTCAAATCTCCTTTTGATAACTTTTATTTTTTATTGTTTATTTTTTTTAAATCAAAAAGTAATTCACATTCTAAAATGTTGGTACTATTGATAATGCTTGGAATTATAAATATACTGGATGATTTCTTGCTTAAAACTTTCATCTTATTTGCAAAAGACTAACTTGCTGCTCCACTGCTTGTAAGCACTCTGGTAATGAGCACTATCTCGTCACGTTATAACCTAAAAAATCCATTTGGTAAGATAAATTTCAAACTATTGGCACCTTGTATAATGTCTCAAAATTTTAAAATATTTGCTTATGTCTCTACAAAGATTGATTTGTGACATCAGTACAGATTTACTGTAGATTTCTCTAGACAAGCTTGGAGCTATCTGACAGATCCGCTCCGAGCAGGACGGTAAAAGCCCATTCAAACCACAAATATAAAACGGGCCTTACCACTAACAGACTTTGAGAGAACTTTTTTTAAAGTTTGTCTTCACTTACAATAATGCTTGACTGTTGTAAAATTTCTTGTTTAATTTTGTAGCCCCATCTCTCAACTTTTTACATGAAGTTTATGTGTAGTTGTTGAAATTAACATAAAAGTAGACACTGGATGAATTTGGTAGCCATAGTTAGTTAGCAGCAAACATTTTGCATTTTATATGATGCATCCAGAACCAACTGCAGGATCAAATTCAAAATCACAAAAACTGTAAACCTGTAGGTCCTGATAGTCTGGCAGGTGCAGAGAAACAATAATTATTTCTTATATTAAAAGAAGGTTTGATGATGTATTCCTTACTGAAATCATACAAATTACAGTCTGAGACTACTTGTTTTGATTCTGGTTACCGAAAGAAGCTGAGTTGATGTATTCTTAATGAACTGAATGCTCTTTACATAAATGCCATTGTTTATACTCATTTCCATTCACATTAGACATGAAAATTAATCATGTCTGGGGAGGTTCACCAGTTTGGTGCTATCCTCCTCGGTATGTCTAAATTGCAGGAAGGTATGAAGGGTAGATACCAGATCGATAGTTGAACTACAAAAATCAAGATGAACACCACCAACTGCAAGTTGTAATCTGTAACTGTTGGGCTTCGCACTGGGCAAGTTCTGGTATAATTCCAGTGTAGTGCGAAAATGCATTTTTAATTTAATGGCAATTGCCACTTTTACCTACTGTCTTACGCTGGGTGGAAGCCATTCAGAATGTGAGCATGTTACTTTGTCACATGATGGTACTTTACTTTTCTTTACTCTGGTCTACTTCTGAATGTGGTGTTAAATAATATCTGTAAGAAATGCCATGCAACAGTGCCCCTGAGGGTCTGCAGTCATTCCACCTTAAAGCAACATTGCAGCAACTTGTCTGGCTTAAAAAGGTTCCTTTAAAAATGCAAGGCTGAGTCCAGAGAGGGGAATATGGTGGTGAGATTTGTGATGTTTCCTTGTGTCCGAAACTCTGTAAATTGAACAGAAAATATGCCTGTGTGGTTGAAGGAATCAATAGCTTCTGCTTTCATACTTGAAATGGTAGATATTCTGGAAAAGCCTGATTGCAGTCTATTTTCTGTACGGCTACACTGAGAGCTGGATCAGTGTCAAGGACTCTCCACGTGTAGATAAAGGGTGACTTGGTGACGGAATATTGGCCTCTGTGGAGTTATTTGAGGTATATGTCAGATATAGACAGCTGGGATCAAGTAAATCTCTTGAGGTGCAAAGGAGGTGGAGGAGTACCCTTAAGAGGAAATCAGGAGGTCAGAAAGGGAACATGAGATAGCTTTGGCGGATAAGATTAAGGAGCATCCAAAGAGATTCTATGGTATATTAAGGGCAAAAGTGCAATTAGGGAGAGAATGGGACTCCTTTTAAAGGCCAAAGAGGCCAATTGTGTGTAGAACCACAAGAGATGGGTGAGATCTTAAACAAATATTTCGTACCTGTATTTACTATGGAAAAAGACGTGGAAGCTAGGGAACTCAGAAGTAAAAAGCTGTCTTGAAAAGAAGAGATGGTGTTGGAGGTCTTAAAACGCATAAAGTTAGATAAATCCCCAGGACATAATCGAAGACTTTGGCATGGTAGACTGTTTAGTAAGGTTAAATCACATGGGATCTAGGAGGAGCTTGTCAATTTGATACAAAATTGGCTTGAAGGTATGAGATAGAAAGTAGCGGTAACGTGTTGCTTTTCGGATAGGAGGCCTGTGACAGTGGTGTGCCACAAGGATCAATGTTTGATCCACTGATTTTCATCATTTATATAAAAGATATGGATGGGAATATAGGAGGCACGGTTAGTAAGTTTTCGGATGACATCAAAATAAATGGTGTAGTAGACAGTGAAGAAGATTATTTCAGAGTACAATGGGACCTTGATCAGATGGAGTTTAATTTAGATGTTGAGGTGTTGCATTTTGGTAAGACAAACCAGGGTAGGACTTAGACAGTTAATGTAGGGCCCTTGGGAGTGCTGCCTAACAAAGAGACTGAGGGTTGCAGTGACTTTGCAGGTAGATAGGGTGGTGAAGAAGGCATGTGGCACACTTGCCTGTATTTGTCCGAACATTGAGTGTAGGAGTTGGGACATCCTATTGTGTCTGCACAGGACATTGTTGATAGACAAGCAGGAGGCTAGAAGAACACAGCAAGCCAGGCAGCATCAGGAGGTGGAAAAGTCTGGCTTGCTGTGTTCTTCCAGTCTATTTTGGATTTCAGCATCTGCAGTTTTTTTGTTGTCTCTGTCTCTGGAATGTGGTGAGGCCATGTTTAGAATACTATGTGCAGTTCTGGTTACCCTTCTGTAGGAAGGATGTTGTTATACTTGATGCCATTTAGAAAAGATTTACAAGGATTTTGCTGGGGTTGGGAAGTTTGAGTTATAGGGAGAGGCTGAATAGACTGGGGCCTTTTTCCCTAGAGTGTTGGAAGCTGAGAGGTGACCTTGGAAGTTCATAAAATCATAAGGAGCATAGGGTGAATAGCCAAAGTCTTTTTCAAAAGTGAGGAGTCCAAAACTAGAGGACGTATCTTTACGGTGATTTGAAAGGGTCCTGAGGGGTAATGTTTTCAAGCGAAGGGTGGTATGTATATGGAATGAGCTGCCAGAGAAAGTGATGAAGGTTGGTACAATTGCAACACTTAAAAGGCATCTGGATGTGTATATGAATAGGAAGGGTTTAGAGGGATATGGGCCAAATATTGGCAAATGACACAGTCATACTAGGATGTCTGGCTGGCATGGACAAGTTGGACTGAAGGATCTGTGTCCATCCTAGGAGTCTGTATTAGAAGAGACACCTTTTACTAGTAACTGTATTGGGCAATCCAAGCAAGTTGTTACTGTTTATCAAATGTTCAAACTGCTTGTGGTGTTAAATTATGGTATGACTATTGTCACTGATATGACAAATGTACTGTTTTTTTTAAACCCTGCTGCACTTCCTGAGGACATTTTGTTGAAATCTTTTAATTCAACCATCTTTGCTTCGGTTTTGTTGCTGCAAATAATGGTTGTTATGACTTCTAATGCCAGTTGAATCTATACCGGATGGTCAGTTCCCCCAAACATATGGGAACCAAGTAAATTGCATTATGAGGGGGCAATAAAATCCTTTCCCAGATAGTCATGCCTGCTGTTTTGAAGTTCACTATCTGGAGTTTTGCAATGCATTATTTTTACATTTTGGTAATAACATTAAAGCAAACTGTTATTGATTTGAAATGTTCACTTGCTCAAGGTTATCTTGAAGGATTCTATTATTCAGATTGAACATGAAAAGGCCAAAATGGCAATTTTGAAATTGACATTGTTACTAAGTATGTTTGAAATTGACATTGATATTAGTAATTATGTATATATTCCCATTATGCATGAGCAGCCCTTTTGTGAATGAAGTGGTAATGTTCTATTTCTTTGGCTTTTCTAGAACAGCTTCTCCTCTGGGTACCAGTATTTTGCACTCCTTGAATCGGTACAGTCGCTACATCAGCATACTAGACTGTGACAACAAAACTCTGCGTTGCCCACAATATAAAGGACAGCTAATCACCAGGCTGGCAGACCACAGGACTCAGATAAAGCGGGGCAGCACATATTACATGCATGTCCACAATATGTTGACCCAACTGTGTTCCCAAGCATTTCTCTACGCTTTCTGTCATCATCTGCACCTTCCCATTGATGAAAGAGAAACCGAAGAATTAGTCACATATCGAAGGGTAAACTTTTTAAAGCACCACCTGGGCTTGACGAATGATGATAGCAAGATTGTACAATACTTTGCAGAATTGATAAAGATGCACTACCTACATGAACCTGGAAAGGGCTTAAATCCAGTTCTACGATTTAACTACACCTCCAGTGGTGTGTTTAAGATCTAGTTCTGCCACATTCTCCATTCAATGCCGACATTTTAATTTGTACTTTGATTACAGAAAAGCATGATCTATTTCTGTTGGTTTTTCTTACATTGCTGTACTGTCATCTGCACTGTGAAAATTCATCAGTCTGGCTATGGCAGATAAAGAAAGGTTCACCGTTTTCTATTTGGTGTTTTAGTGATGAGATTATATAGAGCATTTACAGATCTGGTAAGCTGAAGTTTTTTTTCAACCCAGTGTCCCAAGTTGTATTTTTAAAACGTAGCAAGCTTGAGGAAGAAAATCTCAGATGATGTAATACACTGAGGGGAATGGCATGCTGCAGTTTCCTGAGTCCTAGATGAAATAAGAATCCATAGTTTTGAAACTTGCTATCTAAGTCTTTAGATCTATTCATCAACATATTGGGTGAACAGGAAAATTGAATTCCAGGTCAAGGTGTTACTAACTGTAGTTCAGATAAAGCACTACACCAAATGGAGCTCTGAAACTGAATATCACTCTGTCAGTGGCCTCTGTGATGTACTGGCTTGAGATTGACAGAGCTGCTGGGTGAATTTTAGGAGTCAAGGACATGACAAATAGTGGCTAAACTTTCAGAACAATATTCAACCTGTCTATCAGATTGTGTTTTGAAGATTTTGCCGAGGCGGGGGCTTGGAGGAGTATACTGCCAGTTTGCCAATCAGCTGTAACTGAACAACAGTGACTTTGAACTGCCAAATGTGACCTCTAGATTATAGTTGAGGTGTTGGTTGTGTTGAAGCAGTAGCATAATAACAAGATTGCCTGTTGTTTTCCAGTATAAAATGTGAAAAATAACTCTGTTATAGTCCTGGAAATAAAGTTAGCTTTTTTTTAATAGGATGCGGTAGATTCCATGTCTGATACAAGGGTAAAGTGATAAGGTTAAATACCTCATAGTATTATGGCAGTAGATGCTTTTTCATGATGCATGATTTTATGATTGTTCATTCACTGTTGTCAACAAATATGATCAAAATCTCCTAATCTTTGTCTCCAGTAGCTTACACTGTGCCTGGATCTGTATGTAATCTGCATGCTACCAGTATGTGAGCAGATCTCATTCTGGATTTGCAATGCCAGCACCTGGCCAAGTTTCGCCAATGGTAAATGCTTATTTATTAGCAGCCCATTCTTAGGAATGGCAAGGAGATAGAATAGAAATAAACTCATTTACATGTTAATGTAAAGTTAGCCCAGCCACTTGATTCAATCCAGAGTGTTGCAATACCCATTTTTCTCCGTCAGCACTTTGATCAGTTTCAGAGGGAAATGAAATGCTGCACTGGGTTTGCAAAAGATTTGCATTTAAAATGGAAAATAGCTGTTTGTTTAGTTTTGTCAATGGTTTCATTCAACATTTTAATTGGGGGTGAAAAGTGCTCCATTTCAAGATGTGGTCACATTGTATAAATGGAGTTTTTCACTTTGTTCATTTGAATACTGCTAAGTGGATGCCTCTACATACGGTGTTATAATGGCAGCTAGTTAGAGAAAAAGTTCTGGTTTGCTCTTCTATTCCTTCAAGTAGAATGATTGAGGGCTGTGTACAGATATTTTTGCCCTCTTACTCGGGAATGGCATGCAGCAAATATGGTCCTGAAAAGAAAGGAAGGAAAATAATGCTGCATCGTTTTGCATTCCAAAAAATAAAGAATAAACCCTAATCACATTGATAGTATGACTGACTAATACAAATCCCAAGTCTTTGATCTGACTAGGCTGCCACAAACTGAAATGATACAACACCCCCCATTATTCCTTTTTATGTAGATCCAACAACCAAGAAAAGAAAATTTTAGTATCTACTTGGATTTCAAAAGCATTTTTGGATAGTATCCAAATTTTGACTACTCAGCAGTTTCACATTTTCAGATCCTGTTTTGTTTGCTTGTTGCTCAGATAATACAGCACTTTAAGAAAACTTGCATGCAAAGCGTCCCTCAAAAGGGTTTCAGCAGAATGCAAGCTGTTGTGAAATATAATGTCATGAAACTTAGCACCTTAACTTGGTTATCATGGTTAAAACTGAACAGCCTACTCCATTTTCCTTTTCCAGATTCAAACAGAAGAATGCTAGCTTTATTATTAATTATCTTCTGTCTCTGAAGTATTTCAATTGACTGTTTAAATATAAAAGTATCAAACATTAATAGGACAATTATTGCATTGTTTTTATTAATTCTGTTCACAGGAAACATAACTGAAATATTAGGTGCATTTTGGACATGTAGACTATTTTTTTAATCACAGTTAACTATAGACAATCTCCTTTTCACTTTCACAATGCCAGTCTTGCAGTCAAATATTATTGGACACTATATGGATGGTTAGATATGAACAATCCCAACCAAAGAATTTTCATTTATTATCATTTAGAAAACCTTTTGTGTTTTTTGTCTTATTTTTCCCCTATAGCTTCATTTTCTTTCTCTCAAAGGCAGTTCAGGTCATGCTTGACTGTTTACTTAATGATCTTCCTTTTCATCCTTTTTGTAGCCACTCTTCAGTTGTGAAAATAAGTAATAAGTACTGTCAGTCAAGAATTGAGAATATGACAGCTATGTCTGAACCTATTCACACAATATGTATTTGCCAGGATAGTCATTTAAAGGAATCTCAACTGGCAACTTCCCTCCCAATTCCAGTAGTATTCATGTCACTGCTGCCCTGGCTCAGATTGATTAACTTGGCACATTCACAGGATTGAATCAAAGACCTTGTGAACCATCTCAATTGTTAGTGTATTTTAAAGTTTAATTCTGGCATCCCGTAATGCAAGTACAAAATTGAGTTTTGTAAACTGGGTGACATTGAGGAAAAACTATGGCTGAAAGGCAAGGATTACAATCCACTTAAAGACCCCCTGTCCTATTAAACAAATTAGATTTTTTTGATGCATTCAAAGTGTCGAGTTCTTTAGTTTCTGCAGCTTTTATGTATCTTTGTCTTAATGTGGTGGCTGTACAAGTTTAAACCCCAATCCAGAGGTGTCTAATCTAAACTGTAACTTCGTTACTATAGTAGGTGCTGTTTCATGATTGACATGATCATGAAATGATGTCTGCCTTTCCAGCTGGAGAACAGTTTTACTACCCTAGCCAACGTTTTATCTTTCAAATTAACATCAATAAAATAGATGACATTCTCATTGGTGTTTTCAGAACCTTGCTATGCAGAGTCTGTTTCTCTGTAAATGACTACACTTGATAAGATTGAACTGATTGTTGAACATTGACATATCCTGAGCTTGTAAAAGATTCTGTAAATATAAATTCTTCCTCTCTCTGAGCATTGAGTAATGTTACTCGGTATCTGCAACATTTGGGTAACTCTTAATAGTGTGCTGCAGGTGAGCATTCTTTTCTGGAGGTCAATATCCTTAAGCTCTACTTTTACACTCTCTTTCTATTTCCCTCCACACCCAACCCAAAAATACTCCAGCCTCTGAATAATATATTTTACCTATAATGTTTCCTTTATGAAAATGTTCAATAAAGTTGACCTTGCTTACTCACCTCTCCACTGAAACTATTTTCTAAAAGAAAATTGAGGTTTTTATTAATTTATTGATCCATATTTTAATTCCCTTTCTAGTTGTTATATTTAAGGATGCACACTTGTTGGTTGCAGCCCTGTTTTGAGGATTTGCCTGAGTATTCAGACATTGTTGTTCTGACAGGATGTTCATTGAGGAAATATACTTCTGGAGTTCGGAGATGTGCAACTGTTTCAAGCAATTTATGTAGGATTGTCAAGAGTCAGAATCCAGTTTTCCTAATCACGACATAGTTCTGAGATGACATCATAATAGTCCCTTAGTTTACACTCCATGTACTTCGGAATCACCTAGAATAATGTGCTCTAACATTTTCATACTGCAACATTAACTTGCACACAACATTTTTAGAAAAAGAATTTGAAGACGAAGTGGAACCTATGTTTGAGATCTCTCCGTCATCTTGTCCTGGAGGCATTTATTTTTATTGGTTTAGGAGCTATTGGTGCTTTCTGCAACTTCTCACTGTGCTGTATATGAGCAAACTCTTGAGAGTTGAAGCATGATACCTAGGTATTATCTGCCTCTTGTTTAGCATATCTCCCAGTCAGGATCATTAAAATGCAGTTGGAAACAGGATTTCTCACCAGCCCAGGAATGTTAGTTCTGTTACTTTGTCAATTCTCTCAAGTGGTGTGGAAATATGAGATTATTAAAAATTGATATATTATTTAATTAGACATCTTCCTTTGTTTTGAGAATTTATTTTGTGTTCTGGAGCTGTGCATTCTTTTTTTTTGTTGTTCCAATGTCTGGAATCTTCCATTGTTGCTGCCGAATCCTTTCTATACTACAATATATAATTTATTACTTTGTCTTATTTTCTTGTTTCCTAGTTCACCTTTTAAAGAGTGATAGAAATTAACAAATTGCATTTGAGTGAGCAGACCATGCACCACCTGATAAATCATGTAACTGTATAATCTGGCTGAGTACAAACTGAGATTCATTAAATTTATTTGAAGTGCTGCATTTTTGATGCAGGTTAATTCATTTGAATCTAAATTTAAAAGCCCAATGAATGCATTGAACATTTCTATATCCAATTTCTGTCAAATCTGTTGGCTAACTGAGGATTTGCTCTAAATGTCTGGCAACAGCAATAATGCAAAATGTGTAACTGCTCTGAAAGGCTGGCAGATGAGTGAATAGAAAGCATCTATTTGGTGAGCACATTAACATCCTACTGAACAATGCATGTTAACCAGCATGGTGTAACAGAACTGACAGTTAAACTTAGCTCAGCGCTATACAATTTTGCATTGCTGCAGTCTGAAAACAAAGTGTATAATTTTAAAAAGTACATTTAAAGATACCATGGGTTTCTGTCAAAACTTATTTTAGAAAGAAACATTGTGAATACAGTTGTTTGCACTAATGCATTGATTGCCTTCTTAGCCCAACTCAGAACAACTTAATGTAACTACTATACAAAAAGCTCATGCGTGACATAATTAGTCACTTGAGTAGTTAATTTCAACTTTTATTTTAGTACAGGGGGTGATTTGTTGATTGAATTGAATTTTAGGTTTATTTTTCTAATACTTACCACCAGAAATATCCATTTTCCTGGACACAAAGGTCAGTAAGTGGGAGCAGAGACCTTTTGGGTATATACAAATCCATGGTACTGATGCAACTGAGCCAGGAGAAACTTGCCTACTGCATTTTCCTGGGATAATACTTAAGTGAGCAGCATTCCATAACAGAAAACTCACGGTAATGAAAAAGAGCAACTCAGTGTGAGTGCACTGTTTCAGCCTGTGGCAAAGGGATATAGAAAATATCCCATTTCTTTTTAAATAGCCTTTAGAGATCTTTTGTCTTAGCAAGCCTTGGGAATAGTCCATTCAATCTGCAATATTAGACAATGGAAGTAATGTCTAATGCGTAAGTCTGTGAGATGCCCAAATTGTGTCCAAAGGTGAGGTAGTACTGGATTCTTTTCCATTCTTTGAATTTATGTGGTGTAGTCCAACATCAATCGGCATTGAAAGGTAACTTCTCCTGAAACACAAGTTCTCAGCCAGCTTAGATGTATCTGGATGCTATTACTTACAGTAATCATTGCATGCAGAAGCATGATATTTTCATTTGTTGAAAAATGTGAATGTAATTTGAATTTTACCTTGTGTCCAGTAGCTGGTCGAAGATGGCTGAAACCTGTTTACATGTGGGCATAAACACCTCTGTAACTGTATGAAGTAAGTCGTCAATGTGCATGAAGAATCACTAACTAATATGGTTTCCTTTTCCAGGGATAGAATGTAACAGTCTGATTTTATTTTATTTCTGAATTGTTTTCTAATTGGCAATTTGAGGAGACCATCAGTCATGTATTTGAAACTGTAATTATGTTGTATCCTTTAATTCCTTTATATATTTAAAAAGTACTTAGTATTGTAAATAAAAGTTAAAACAGAAAATGCTGAAAATACTCAGCAGGTCAGGGAACATCTGTGAAGAAAGGAACAGTTGTAATTTCAGTTTTGCCTTTCATCTGAACCTACTTATAGATATGAAATATAAAGATTTGATTTTTGCATTGAATTACTATGTGGTTATCACTGCAATGTATATTTCAATTTTTTTAGATTTGTATTCAGCTGCTTGCATTTTTATTTTATTTCTGGCCTCATCTGTCATACATTTAGCTCTGGCTTCGACTCTATAATTTCTTTCTCTCCTTGACTTGTAATGTTGCTCACTCTAAATGAGTTGCATTTTCCCCAGGCCCAAAAGCTCAACAAACCTTGCCAGTTGTCCAACACAGCTGCTAGCCACTGATTATAGACTTCCCTCATCAATTTCTGAATTCCAGCTGTCATGACTTTGCTTTGCTGTCTAATCAAGTGGGAGTTTATAACTAGTGAAAACTCACCTATTTAAAGGGAGAAATAAGTCCCTCAGTATCTGTATTAAACAAATACTTGCCTCATAAAAATCTGACTAAGCCAAAAAGAAACTGTCCAATTAAAAAGGATATATTCGTCAGCTTCTAAATGTGACCACATAGCAGTTCCACACTTTAATGTTTAGATGAGGTGGCCCCGAAGACATGCTGTCCTCCCTTCCATTGCATTGTCTCCCTGAAACATCTAATTTGTAAAGATGTCTCCAAGCCTGTAGGGTTCAAACCCACTTCTAGTTTCGGGAGCATACTTATAATTGCAAAGTAACTGGAATTCCCTGGAGGTATGAAGTACAGTTCAGTTGTAACTTTTTTTGTTTCCAAGACAGAGATGGAACATGTTAGATCCTGAAACTTTACCCTGTTGACAAAACTTTAGTTTGCAAGGCTGTTGTGATTGCAATAATGTTCATTCATCAGAATATGTGACTATAATAAATTCATGCAGTTACTGGAAGCATTTGTTTTTAATAATGTTACAATTTGCACTTTCTCGCTTATTAATTTTGCACAAAATGAGTTGTTTTGAAATGCCAAGTGTTGTCTCTTTTATAATTATTTATGTAACTGTCCTGGTTTCAGTTTGAAAGTTATATGTCCATTTGATTATTGTTGTCTTAAAATGTTGTGCCTTCCACTTGTAATCAATCACTCAAACATTGTGTACCTTAATAAAACATTTTTGCAGCTTGTCTGTATTGAAGTTTTCCATTTGTGTAATTGAATTACCCTCTGGTTCTCCAACCAATGTATTCACTATACACAATTAAGGGAGCAACTGGATATCTATTGGTATAAATTTTAAAAATCTTAGTTACTCCTTCAAAGGAGAGGCCAAACCAGGTGATGGTAGTTGCCAGGTCTTCGTGTGCCAATAAACAGTCCAATGGTCTTAAAGCCAAGATAGCACAGTTTGTGGAGTTCATCAAGACATTTTTGTCAGCCAATATCTATGTGGAGGGGAGCAGGTCAAGAATATCCATGCAAGTTACACATTCTTTTGGTGTGGCCAAGGGAAAAGAACCAGTATGAAGCAGGAGTAGGTTTTGTTGTAATGAATCATAAGTTGATTTGTTTTCCCAAGGGTACTAATGTATTTTGATAGCTGGCCCCTGCTCCAGAGAAGAAACTCTGTAAAGCATAAGCTCTTAATCAATTGAAATACTGTCAATGATAGTGACAAGGTATCTTGAATGTGCTTGTTCAGTGCAATGGCACACAATATATTAAGATGTCACCCAGTAGAGTGCCAAGCAGGATGGTTTATGGAACAAAAAATGTGTGGCCTTGATGACTAAATTGACCAGCATCTTATTTCTTAATCATTGAACAGACAACACCTTGATTTCACGTCTTATGTGAAGAATAGGAAAACACCCATCTCATTGTTGTTTATCAACTAAAAAACCATGGCTGAGGCTAATGCTCCCCAAAGTTACTCCCACTGTGGTCCTACTTAAAGTTTGGAAATTGTCACTACCACTCAGTAAGAACTGTAAGAGCGTGGTGTGGCGGAGAAAAGGGTCTGAGAGTAAAAAGTATGGGAGGATGAGGCACAAAGATCCACAGCAATCTCTCCTATCTTGTAAATCTCAGTTTGCAACCCAACATGGGAAATCTTTTTGAGGTTAAACGTACAACTTTGATATTCCTCTTTTTTTTGCTAGAGTAAAATCCTCAACATAGTCACTATAATCATCCTACTAACATTTCAATATCGTCCATAATCATCTTCCAGTTCTCTTTCAATGGTGATAAAATACTGGAGAAACTCAACAGATCTTGCATGACTGCACAGAGAGATGATTTGGAGATTCTGGTGTTGGACTGGAGTGTACAAAGTTAAAAATCGCACAATAGTGGGTTATAGTCCAAGAGATTTATTTGGAAGAACTACTTTTCAGAGCACTGTGCCCTCAACAGTTGAAGCTTTACGGTGTGATGTAACTGAAATCAGATATTGAAAAAGACCTGGCTTGTTCAGTCTCTCATCTTTCAGAATGACCACGTTGGTTTCAGTTGTTAACAATGGGTGCCATGTCGGCCCAGATAGTGCATTGAAGGTGTAAGGAGAGAGAAACAGTTACCGTTTCGAGTCCGGTGTGACTTTTTTTTTCTCTTCCAAGAAGTGTGTACACACTAACATCAAACTCGATAATGCAGCTTATATGAAAAGTCTCCACTGAACTCCTTCGTTCACAAATACTACCTCAATGTCCATTCGAACCGCGAAATCTTTGTTCAAAAAGAAGACAAACAGCGACCCGTCGTGGTGTCCTTGCCTCTGATTGGATTGTTAATGAAGTCCCGCCACGCGGCGTACGGGCACGCGCGAGGCATTATGGGATTTGTAGTCTCCGTGTCCCCTTAGGCTCAGCACCTGCCGCCAGAAAGAAACTACAAATCCCAGCAGGTCGTGTGTGGCAGCCTGGCAGCGAGGACGAGGGGAGAAGGAGAGAAAAATTCCTTCCCTGGATGCTGGTAAAAATGGCGGCTTGGGGAAGGAGGCGCGGTAACACCGGGATGAGGGAAAGGTCAGTACCCGCGTTCTTGCATTTTTTTCCCTTTCTGATCGGATGGAGGGCGCGAAGGCCTCGACACGGTTTATGACAAGTGTTGCCGTTGGTTTGCAGCCAACTGATGGCGGCTCGTGTGGTTAAATCGAGCGAAGTGAAGCTTCACATTGGCCGGCCTAACATACAAGCCAGGTGGGGGCGGTCTCCAAAACTCACTGGGCCTGAGTTTCAATGTAAAAACCAATGGTTTCCTAATGAATGTATCGGTAAATTCCATCGTCCATGTTGGGGGAGGGGAGGGTGCCGCTGTTTTGACCCCCAGCTCTTCTGGAAGCTTCCAAATTTGAATGTGCCTGTGGAGTTTGCAACCATGAAGGGATTTGTTTTTAGGAGTCACGGGGCTGGTGAAGAAGACTTCAAATTGCCTTTTCCTTGGCGGCCTGAGCCTAGATTGGTCGTGAAGTGATGAGATCCTGCACCGTTTGGTCGTGTGGTTTTAGGCGGAGTTGAGTAACACTTCTGCCCTTGTGGATCTAACCAGTGGAGAGGGAATTAAGTAAATAATTCAGAAACCGACATTTGTAATGTCGCTGACCTCTCTTTATTGCCTGGGGGAAATTGAAGCGAAGGAAAATAGACACATCTGTAAGGTCTGTTTCGGCTTCCGGGGCTGTTGTACAAATAAATCTGAGAGATATGAAGAGGTGTAGATTCACGTCGTGTAACTTCCATATATATCATGAGTGTAAATTTAGTTTCTTTCTAATTACAAGTGGTTATTCTCAATTTGTACTGGTTCTAAACTCCATTTTTATAGAAAAGTATTTGAAAAGTGCAGAGCAGAAAATTATTCTGCAAGCTTTGCTGTAGTTAGCAGTTAGTTTGTAGCAATGAGTGGATGCAACAACTTCATATTTCAAAATCATAATCTTCAGTTGCTGTCAAAGAAATGTCCAATTAATTTCATCCTTTCCCAAAAATGGGCTCAGTAATGTCAGCAGAAAGTGAGAACTGCAGATGCTGGAAATCAGAGTTGAGAGTGTAGTGCTGGAAAAGCACAGCAGGTCAGGCAGCATCTGCGGAGCAGGAGAATTGATGTTTCGGGCATAAGTCCTTCATCAGGAATTCTGTTTGGGTCTTTGACATTTCCTCCACTTAAAAAAAAATACCAACAATCACAATGGCTGTAGTGTTAAAATGTTTTGATGATTTTCACAGTAGATTAACAGACTTCCATGGAATGGAGAATATGCCATATGAAAATCTGTACAACCATAAATTTTCTATTTGTGTTTCTGTTATACTCACTGGTTTGCTCCTTTTGAGTTTGTGAAGCTGGAGATTTGGAAGGAGCTATTTTAGTGCTTTTATCTCATCATGGGATGATTCCTAAATCAAGTTTTGCTGTGGACAACTTGAGATAAAACAAATAAATGGTAATGTTACCATTGAACTTTAGGCCCTCACACCTCTATTGTATGCTGCCCAGTGGCTAATGAAACATGAACAGTGGTGTTAAATCAGCATACCATCTCCTGAGGCTTACATGCTGTAGGTGTAGAATTAACGCCAAACAATCAGTGTCAGTATTCACTGGTTCAGACTTTGCAATAACAAACTCCTGCATGGTGGTGGAATTGCCTCCTGTGGAACCTGTGTCTCTTGTCTGTTTTCCACCCAGCTCCCCCACCCAATAAAAAGGAAGCACCACTTACCCAGTTGTTGTACTCTAATCTCCACTTTCTTTTTGTCTGCGTCTTTGACATTTCCTCCACTTAAATGTTAAACCTTAATGCATTTAGCTGCATTTCTTTGTAATGAAGTTGTCTGTTTTGTTAACTTGTTGTATTTCAACATGTAAGGTCATACATCTGTAACTTGGCATTCACGTGTATCAGTATTTTGGCAAGCAGCATGTTTGCAGAGTTGTTTTAGTGTTGATGTTCAATGGATATGGTTCTGCTTATCTGCACATTACTGTAGTTAAATTTCAACCTTTCACAGTAAAGTGACTAGTGACTTGATATACCCCTCTATCAGTTGAATGCCAAATTGTTGTCCCAGATGACATGTAACTTCCTGGAAAGTACTGAGCATGTAATGATCTTGAAACAGCGGATGTTGAATTCGGACTTAATATTCTGGCCAACAACCTTATCTTTCAATTTACTTGTAAAATAAAATATTCTTTATTTGAAATTTCATTGAAAGGGTTATACAAAGACATTTAAAAAAACATCCTTTTTTGAAAAGCTATCATTATTAGATGATGCATTGCATCTCAGTAGTTTGAACTAATGCTGTAGTTTGAACTGTTAACTTTTGATTTGTAGACCTCCCTTCAATAGATTTGTACAGCAAAAATGTTTGTCTCTTTAATCCGATAAACCCAAACAGTTGCTCGCCCTAGTCTTTATTGAATATTGAAAATAATCAGTGTATCAGTTGTTACTCTAAAAGTTTTCATGTCCATTTTCATCAATATAGTTAATGACATACCCTCTATGCATAAACTTGGAAAGACTTGAGTTTATGCATAAAATTTCCTGATTGAGCTGAATATTCTTTGAAATTGAGGTTGCAAAAATTATTTATTTGACACAGTCTGATCTTTGCAGTAATGTTTCAATTTTTATCCAGCATTTGAAGACTTCTGTTTAAAATATGTTGCAACAAGCAGTGGCTTGACATTTTATTGTTAACCTCTCTACACTACATACAGTTCCTCTTGGTTATCTTGTTTTGTAAGTGCAGGGGTGTCTTTAAGTGTGTCCTACTGATTCTGCCCAGATTTTCTTTTGAGCTTTCATGGAGCTGGTTGTAGGCCCAATGGTGGATTTCATGGTTAATGTAACTATGTCAGCTCATTTTCCAAGAATTATTTTCCAAATGAGGAAGCTTGATGATTGGCAGAGGTTGACTTTAGAAGTCATGATTAAGTGATTTAATTCTTTTTTGTGAGGATGGTGAAGTACTTTCTTGGGGGCCAAAAAAGTAAATATATAGTAAAAATTTGGATGAAAAGCTAAAGAACAAAGGAGAAAGTAAGACCAGAATAATGTAAATCTGTATTGAGTGGGTGAGAAATGAGAGGGATAGCAAATTTTAAGAAAAGGGTTTTGGAAATATGTAGACTTGA
This sequence comes from Chiloscyllium punctatum, assembly GCF_047496795.1. NCBI lineage: Eukaryota > Metazoa > Chordata > Chondrichthyes > Orectolobiformes > Hemiscylliidae > Chiloscyllium > Chiloscyllium punctatum. The sequence continues at coordinate 10,326,716 of NC_092778.1, forward strand.
ACATCTTTGAAGAGCTTGGCAATATTGTGTTGTGGCTGTTGTAATACTACAGGTAATGTTGCCAAATTGAAATTGATGGATTCTATTGATTCTGTAGTGGTGGTGCAATACAACAGTTATATTGTAAACTGTTCAAATTAGAATTTTAAATTGTATTCAACCTGCAGGAAAAATTTTCTTTTTGATCAGCTAGGCTACAAAGATTTCTCACTATTTCAAAAATAAATTCTTGTTTAGAGTTTATCCAGTTTATGGAGAATGTTCACTCCTGCCTTGAAAATGTATCTCACTTAGCTACATTTAAAGTGTTTCACTGTTGCCAAAAGCTTTTTTTTGTGGAGGGCAAAGGGCAGTGACAGAAGCTGATTCTGTTGGAGTTTAACCAATAAAAATGCTTAATACCATATCTATCTTGATAGCACAGAGCATTGGTAAGTTTCTTCTCTTCTGTTTGTCCTATTATAGAATTGGCCTACAGTATTGTCTGGAGTAGAGAGAATGTCAATTCCAAATGACATTACCTAATCTTCCACGTTCTGCACATGGCTAAGTTGGTTCTGTCATGCATTAATGTACTGCAGATCCACCAGATAAGAAAATTAGATACCAAAAGGAGGATTGGATAGGATTATGTCTTTGCTAGACGGTATGTCAGAGCTGCTTGTGAATTACTTCATGTGGAGGTGCTGGTGTTGGACTGGGGTGAACAAAGTCAAAAATCACATGACATTGGGTTATAGTCTAACAGGTTTATTTGAAACCGCAAACTTTTGAAGCCCCTATCCATCCTCGGGCAGCTAGTGAGAGAGAATCCATTGGACACACAATTTATAAGTAAAACATCAAAGGGTTGTGCAATTTATGCAAATGTATTGAACAAATCTCATGGCTCTTAAGTCTTTAATCAGTTAGAATGGGAAGTGCAGGTTTGATGGATTAATATGTAAATCTTCAGAATTTCTTTCAAGTCACTGTGTCATCCCGTTTTCCCCCTCACGGGGAGCAAAACACTCAGACACAGTATAGTTTTTTACTTCCTTCATTTTTATTCCAGGCCCTGGAGGGAGAGAGAATGACCGCCCATGTGCACGGAGATATAAGTTCTTGGTCTTATCTTGAAAAGCAGTTTCTTGTGGAAATATGTAGACCTTTTTACAGGGAGAAGCATCAGATAAGGCAATATACATATTAATTGGGTGACTATTACAATTAGTGAGTGTCAATAGTAAAGATTAAGCTATCTGCTGTTACACAATGAATGTTCTTAACCTTAACTGGCTTCACATAATTAATACTTTTCACGTTGTTAAACTGACCTTACATACTGAATTCTTCCAATATTAAATGGCTCTCCATAATGAATGTTTTTCCAACTTGTTAACCATTACCCTTGCCTCCAGCACTCTATTGTTGTATTTGCAAATGTACATTCTCCCCATAGATTTATATGTGCGTATGTATGTATGTAAAGAGGGTGGAGAGAGAGTGTATGTACTGAGGGGGAATATGTTGGAGTGTGAGGGAGTGTATATATGTGTGTATGAGAGAGGGTCTGTGTGTGTAATGTGGCAGGATTACCTGTAGCGTGACATGAACCCAAGATCCCAGTTGAGGCCGTCCTCATGGGTACCAAACATGGCTATCAGCCTCTGTTCAGCAATTCTGCGTTGTTGCATGTTCCAAAGTCCACCTTCAAGGACAGATCTTCAGGTAATTGTCCTCCAAGGTGAACTTTGGGGCACGCAACAATGCAGATTTGCTGAACAGAGACTGATAGCCATGTTTGGTACCCATGAAGATGGTGTCAACTGGAATCTTGCATTCATGTCACTGTACAGGTGACCCAGTCACATTATGCACTCACAAACACGCACACGCGTGTACTTACATAGATCCTCTGTCATCCACTCACACTCACATGGGCATATACAGAGGTACCTCGATTATCTGAATGATACAGGTGGGGAGTATTTTGTTCAGATAATCAAATGCCAGATAATCGAATGTTGGATAATATAGTTTAGCCAAGCATCGGGACCTTGCAATATTCTGATTATCAAGGTTCCTGTGCACTCCCTCACACTTGCACGCATGCTCTCTTGTATATACACTCCATCACACACACTCAGTCCCTCTCAAGCACGCTCTCATGTGCTCCTCCACCTTCACACGCCCGCACACAAATCTAAAGGATCAATTTGTATTTACATTTACCTTCTATTTTGTTCAAAAACACACACAATCTGTAGCCAGTCAGTGATGCATTTTATAAATTCCTACTTTGAAAATAAAACCAGTCTGACTCCAGTTTGAGATACAAACAGACTTGAAACAAAGCCTCGCACATAAATGCATTGTCCACCCTGAGGGGTTACCTTCATTCTCATAAAACTTCAAGGCTTATCATGGTGGGCAGTGACTTGAAAGAAATACTGGGATTTACCAATTGATCACTCGAAACCTGCACCCCCATTCTAACTAATTAAAGACTTAAGAGCCATCTAGCTTTGTTAAATACATCCACATGAGTTGTACGACCCTTTGATCTTTGACTTATAAATTCTCTGTCTGCCTGAGGAAGGAGTGGGGACTCTGAAAGCTTGCGGTTTCAAATAAACCTGTTGGACTGTAACCTGGTGTGTATTTTGGCTTTGAGTGTTCCTTGGTAAGCAGCATAGCTCATAAAGTGCAGTTACATGGCCACCTTCATTCCTGACTGGTTGAGGGGGGGGGGGTGGATGCGGCTGGGCAGTGGGATTGGGGGGGGGGGGGGTTGTGGATGCGGCTGGGCAGTGGGATTGGGGGTAGGGTTGGAGGCAGGGGCGGATTTGGTTGGGGGGGTGGGCGGGGACAGCTGTGGATGGGTTTGGGGTGGGTGTGATTGGTAGTTAGGGCGGGAGTGGATGGAGTTGGGGGCGGGGTCTCATGAACGGGGAGCAGACTTTTTAAAAACTCCGAGCCCCAATTAATCGATTATCCGAACGAAATAGTGCCCGCCCATCACGTTTGGATAATCGAGGTTCCCCTGTAGTTAGTAAGTTTGCAGATGACACCAAAATTGGAAGTGTCGTGGAACTGCTAAAAAGGTTACCTCAAATTACAACGGGATGTTGATCAGATGGGCCAGTGGGCTGAGGAGTGGCAGATGGAGTTTAATTCTGATAAATGTGAGGTACTGCATTTTGGGAAAACAAATCTTAGCAGGACTTATACACTTAATGGTAAGGTCTTGGTGAGTGTTGCTGAACCAAGAGACCTTGGCGTGCAGGTTCATTGCCTCTTGAAAGTGGAATCTCAGGTAGATAGGATAGTGAAGGAGGTGTTTGGTATGCTTTACTTTCTTGGTCAGAGTATTGAGTACAGGAGATTGGTTAGGCTACTTTTGGAATATTGTCTGCAGTTCTGGTCTCCTTCCTATTGGAACGATTTTGTGAAACTTGAAAGGGTTCAGAAAAGATTTCCAAGGTTGTTGCCAGGGTTGGAGGATCTGAGCTATAGGGAGAGGTTGACCAGGCTAGGGCTGTTTTCCCTGGAGTGTCGAAGGCCGAGTGTTGACCTTTATAGAGGTTTATAAAATCATGAGGAGCAGCGATAGGGTAAATGGACAAAGTCTTTTCCCTGGGATGGGGGAAGTCCCGAACTAGAGGGCATAGGTTTAGGTTGAGAGGGGCAAGATATCAAAGAGACCTAAGGGGCAACATTTTCATGCAGAGGGTGGTGCATATGTGGAATGGGCTGCCAGAGGAAGTGGTGGACGCTAGTACAGTGGCAATATTTAAAGGGCATCTGGATGGGTATATGAATAGGAAGGGTTTGGAGGGGTATGGGCCGGGTACTGGCAGTTGGAACTAGATGGGGTTGGGGTATCTGGTCGGCATGGACGAGTTGGTCCAAAGGGTCTGTTTCCATGTCTCTATGTACGTCTCTATGACTCTATACAGGTGAATATATCCCATGAATTCTACTTGTCTATCAATTGCCGCATGCCTTGAATGCTATGGAAACTTTTATCATTGACAAAATTGAGACTTTTGAACAATATTAAAGTATATGACAAACCTTTAAAATGCAACTTTTAGTTTGGTATTCTTGCTTCAAGTAGCTTTTTTCCTGGACCCTTGGACTGTGTGGTGGTAATTCTTGCCTCTGCTTTAAAAGATCACAAGTTAGAAGTTGATCCTAGGTGACAAGCAATGCGTAATCAAGTGTCCTGTTGTCAGGGCTACCTTCTGAGCAAGGTCATATTTCACGAAATAGAGATGTGAAATTCTTTAAAAGCAATTTAATAGATAGAGTGGGAAAAATATTGGAAATGGAGAACAACAAACATGCTGCTGTGTCCTTAAAAATAGTTCACTTGTTGATTTAGATGTTCTTCACAGCCTTGACTTGGTACACCTTTTAGAGGTTTGAACGTCTTGTTAGTTATATCCTGTATTTGGGGAATCAAAAGAGGTAGACTGGCTAATAGAGTTGAGGTCACAATCAGACTAACCAAGATCTTATCGATTGGCAGAGCAGGGTCAAGAGTCAGATACCCAACTAAGGCGTAAGGCATAGTGGCAGTGGTAAGCAGTTTTAAAGTGAAAGCAAACTGTTATTGTCAGGTTCTGGTGGAGGAAACTTGAAGTCAAGGACTTTTCCAGAAGTCCTAAATTTCACCACGACAGAGCAGCTAAAATTTTAAAAATATTTCTTTTGAAACTCATTGTAACTTTTCTCTTCACTGCTCTGTATAGTTTGCAAATATCTTTGTTTGCTGTGTTAACATGAAAAGATCACCGTATCCTCCTCTACATCTTTGCCTGTGTCTTTCTTTCCTTTAGGCTTTTAGACTTGATGCTTGACATCACTGGTGTTGATTTGCTCTACGTAAGTGAAAATTGTGTAATTAACGACATAATTAGGGATGGGAAACCTTTTTGAAATTCTTAGGTGTGTCTGTAGATATGAAGAGTTTTTTGTTTTATTTTGTTTTTTGTTTTGTTTTATCAGCTTTCGCATCATAGAATCCCTACAGTGTGGAAGGAGGCCATTTGGCCTATCGAGTCTGCAGAGCATCCCACCCAGACCCAGCCCCTCCCACCCTGTCTCTGTGATCCCATATTTACCATGGCTAGCCTGCACACCCATGGACACTATGGGACACTTTAGCATGGTTAATCCACCTAACCTGCACCATCTTTGGACTGTGGGAAGAAACTGAAACATTCAGTGAAAATCTTATGTAGACACAGGGAAAACAAGCAAACTCCATATAGTCTTTCAAGGGTGGATTTGAACCTGGGTACTTGGCACTGAGAAGCAAAATTACTAACCACTGAGAAACTGTGCTGCCTCATTTTATTTTACTTTTTGTATTGTAGACAGCATATTTGTGTAATGTGTCTTTTTTTCTGCAAGTTTAAATATCTTATTGTGTTCAAATATTGAACCTTGTGATGGAGAATCAATAGTAGCAGTTTTCTAATACTGTTTTTAGTGGTTGTCATTATGACTAGAAAATAACCTGCAGTTTGGATAATTTAAGGTTTCAAAATCAAACTTAATCTCTCAAACCTACCTTAAATCTCAAAGTAGTTATGATTCTGTACCAGCAAATCTCTGAGCCACATTTTTTCTGTGTAAAAAGTATTTTCAATTTTGCAGTGATTTAAAAACCTTCAGGGTGCTTCAAAGCAGTTTACTGCAGTGGATTACTTTTTGAAGAAAGTTATTGCTTCAATGTAGGAAACATGGATGTAATTTGGATACTGCGAAGCCCCACAAAAGATGTGTGATCAATGAATAGGTCTTATAAATCATTGCCCTTTTGTTTTTGAGTGCAAATGATTATAACTTTTTTTTTGAAAAGGCGTTGGACCTGAATTTAGGTTGTCAGAGCAGTCATGTCATATTTTACTGTCCTTTTTTAAGTTAAAGCTGGGAGGGAATGAAAAATTGATGTAAAATTGAAATGCAATTTCTTCTCTGATAATCCAGTCACCATAGAGATATAAGGTTGTTGGAAGTCTTGCCTCACCATGTCCCAGTTTGCATATTTCTGATATTTTACCATCTGTCCTCTGCAGGGGGCCACTGAATTCAACTGACTGCTATATTGTCCGTGAAATCTACAATGGGGAGAATGCACAGGAACAATTTGAATATGAGCTGGAGCAAGCCTTGGAGACCCAGTACAAGTATATTATTATCGAGCCAACTCGAATTGGAGATGAGACAGCACGTTGGATCACAGTTGGGAATTGCTTGCATAAAACATCCGTAATTGCAGGATCGGTGTGCCTGTTAGCCCCTTTAGCACTGGCTCCAGAATATGCTCGTTACATAACCCTTCCTATCGGGGCTGTCAGTGTGGCCTGTGCAGCTCTGTATGGTATTTCATGGCAATTTGATCCTTGCTGCAAATACCAAGTGGAATATGACACATGTAAACTCTCCCGGTTACCCCTGAACACACTCACTTCATCTACGCCCGTGGTTCTGATTAGAAAAGATGATATTCACCGGAAAAGACTCCACAACACAATAGCATTGGCAGCCTTGATGTACTGTGTTAAGAAAATTTGTGAGATCTGTGCAGTATGATTGGGACAAATGGTGCTGTTATAATCTACCTAATAGTACTGTTAATATGACAAATGTGGTCAGTGAAGACTGCAGGAACAAGGTCCCAAATAGATTTTTAGAAGTATCTCCCCTTGTACACTGTGGTCTCCAGTCCACATTTTAGTTTTGCCAATCCCCATGACCTTGACTCACTCTAAAAGACCGTAGTGTAGACCTGACATTTGAGAAATTCAATATATGCAGAGCTACTGAGTTGTTTCAGGTGATGAACAGGCAAATGACTCTGTTACCTTCATATTCTGCAAATTTCTACAAAAAAAGGTATTATGTGGCTTTTGGGTTCTCCTATTTTACAGTACAGAAAGAATTCCCACAAGGGTCCTAAGTATATATACAGAGTTGAACACTTATATTTTTAAAATTTAAGTGATAGCTTTGGTAGGTCTTGCCAATTGATATTAATGTAATTCAGAAACATTGCTGCATGTGTATTATAAAATGTGATCTTCACATTTGTTTCCTGTGCTAGGCTGCAGCATTTGAGATGAATTAATTTAACCTGACATTCAGTTATTACTTATGGTGCAACTGTAGCAAGTTAGTTCCAATTGAAATTGTTACATTAAAGACAGAAAATGAAATTCACTTGCAAAACATGAAGTTAGTGTGTTTGGATTTAATGTGCGATGACTCCATCATTTGTTTCTTTTTAACATGTGGGTTACCACAATGTAGTCATGAATGCTGAAGTTTTAAAGACCGGTGAGGGAGCTACAGCACCTAAATGCTCATCAGTCGGATTTAAATTTTGTCAATAGCTCAGGTTTGTCCCCAGTGGTTTATCATGAAGAAAAGTCTGAGCTTTGTTGCTACCACTTCCTCGCTGCTGCTGTAAGAAATAAACAATTGAATTGGAGTTGGAATCTGTGAAAATGTTTTGATGTGGTGAAACAGTTTGAATTCCAAACCAAATCTGAGAAAGTTTTAAAATTAGAATTTGTCTTCTTATGCATTCGAATCTGGTTCTGGTTTCCATGCAACCAAGCTGTTGCTATAATATGAAGACATTTTTTAAAATTTGATAATAAAAGGGACCATTTTCGGATGTAGTCACAATGTCACCAAGGTGCCTCATTTTAATTTTGGTGACATTTCCATCCCAACACATGGGTCAATCCTTTTACTGCATGTTTTTTGAGTATTTTGTTTTCATTCCTCCTAGTAATATTTCATTGGAAGCGACATAAAGTTCTGAAAGGACAATATAGAGAATTGGACAGACCTAAGTTGTGGGTTCTGGTTGTACTTTAGGATTACAATGCAATATAAGAAATAATTGCATTTATTTTCCTTAGCTTGTGTAATTGAACTGGTATTTATACAATGCATTGATGAACTTTGTGTGTACAATGGGATGATGGTATGTGTCTGATTAAACGTGACGCACTTCAGGCAGATAGTGTTGGGCATATTATGCAAATTATATTTTAAAGAAGTAATTTTTTTGAAAACTTTATAGATTTGTGTATCTTGGATCTTCTTAGACAATCCAATAAAGATTAAGAAGAATTGGTACTGGAATTGCTAAATGACATTACAATGACTTAGTTAACTTTACCCAACAGATGGTGACGTTTATGCTTTTGAATGTGAAATTATATGCAACTCTATATCCTGAGCTATTGATACACTTGATGTTGGCTGACACTAAAATTTTTGATAAATACTTCAAAGAATTATCTTACCTTTTTATACTGGAAATTAACAAATGCTGAGCAGTCACTTTACTTATTGCTTGGTGTGTGTTTTCCCAGCAAAGAAGTTAATATTTTCTGAAATGTTTGCCAAGTACAATCTGATATTGATGCCACTGAATCCATTGATATGACAAAATTAAAAGTGTTTTTCTCTATATTTAGACACATCGAGTGACATGAAAGAAGGGCATTCTGCAAAATTATCACTAAAGTTTGGCTATTGTATCTATATTGCTAATGGTCAGCCTCAGCATTTGTGACATTAATTCTCGTCCTATTTCCCCTCTTGCTCTCATTTTTGCTCCTCCCTTTTTTTCATACCATTCTTACTTTGTACCCTCTCTCCAGGAAAGTTGATTGTATGGCATATTTCAATATTGAAAGGATCACATCCCATTCTTTACACACAACCCCAGGTGAGGTGAACAATAGTGCTTTTCCAAGACTGATTTTCATCACCAGTACTAAAAGTAAAATGAAGGCAAGAGGTAACAGAAATTATCTTTATGCCAATCGGTGAATTTACTTCATTTACTTGAATCATTTATGTCATTTACTTGGTAAGTTCTTCTTTGCATATACCCCTTTACACCCTCACCTTTGAGTCATGGCAACTTATTCACCAGGAGCCAGTATTATTTCAATTGCTGCCTTAAATAATATTTGAAATTTCAACATTTTCTAAACAATACACCATTGTCGTCTTTTAGACTTAATATGTTAAGCAATATGCTAAGTGCACATTCAATATTTGTAAGGCAGTGGAAGCAAATTATGCAGCTGCCAATGTAGTAATATATACACCTAACTGTAATATTCCAAGTTTAACAATTGTACTATTAAAATTTGGAACCGCGGGCTAAAGGACAATGTATGTTGAGGTTTTCTGTATCCTGTTGATTTTCCAGTGTTACCATCATTTTTCCCATAAATACTTTAATACACTGGTTCACTTTTTGACAAAATAGTTTTCCAGAATACATTCTGTGAGCAAGACCGTATATTTTTAAAATTGGTTGCTCATTCAAGGGGCCAGTGTCTTTTTCAAAAGACCTTTGACTATGTCTGTTTTGTTACAAAAGGGCACAATGACATGAAATGCATTGAAGTAAAAAAATTACATAATGTCTGTGCCTTGTGGTGAAAATGATATGTGGTTGCTGTGACTGCACCACTCCCCAGCCAAGAAATTGAAGAGATGATTGTGCCCCCTAGACAGTTTCAGTATTCTTTCTCATGTTTTGAAATGTTTCTACTTTGCTATTCTGTTAAAGTCTCTGCATCTGCCAAATTAGATTACATAGGTTTGTTAAAGTATTGCATTTCTTAGTGTTAAATTGTTTGAACTGCATACTATAAATAAACACATTAGTGAGCAAATCAAACCTGCTTCTCCTTAAAGAAGGTAAATTTGTTTTTGTAGAGTTATAGAGATATACAGCACAGAAACAGACCCTTTGGTTCAACTCGTCCATGCTGACCGGATATCCTAAATTAATCTAATCCCGTTTGTCAGCAGTTGGCCCATATCCCTTCTGAACCCTTCCTATTCATATACTCATCCAACCGCCTTTTAAATGCTGTAATTGTACTAGCCACCACCATTTCCTCTGCCAATTCATTCCATACACTCACCACCCTCTGTGTGAAAAGTTTGCCCCTTAGGTCCTTTTAAATGTTTCCCCTTTCACTCTAAAACTATGCCATCTAGTTCTGGACTCCCCCCACCCTAGGGAAAAGACCTTGATTATTTACCCTATCCATGCCCCTCATGATTTTATAAACTTCAGTAAGGTCACCCCTCAACCTCAAATGCTCCAGTGAAAACAGCCTCAGTCTATTCAGCTGTCCCCCTTTAGCTCAAACTCTCCAGTCCTGGCAACATCCTTCTAAATCTTGTCTGAGCCCTTTCAAGTTTCACCTATTTCTGATAGGAGGGAGATCAGAATTGAACGCAATATTCCAACAGTCTTGTCCAGCCGCAACATGACCTCCCAACTCCTATACTCGATGCCCTGACTAATAAAGGAGACCAATAAAGAAATGCCGCCTTCACTATCCTATCTACCTGTGACTCCACTGTCAAGGAGCCAAGAACTTGCACTCAAAGATCTCTTTGTTCATCAACACTCCCCAGGACCTAACCATTAACTGGAGAAGTCTGATTTGGCTTTCCAAAATGCAGCACATTATGTTTATAAAAATTAAACTCCATCTGCAACTCCTTGGCCTATCTCATCAACATCCCATTGTAATCTGAGGTAACCTCCTTCACTGTCCACTACACCTCCAATTTTGGTGTTATTTGTAAACTTACTAACTATACCTCCTATGTTCACATCCAAATAATTTGTATAAATGACAAAAAGTAGGGGACCCAGCACCGATCCTTGTGGCACTCCACTGGTCACAGGCCTCCAGTCTGAAAGGCAGCCCTCCACCACCATCCTCTATCTTCTACTTTTGAGCCAGGTCTGTATCAAAATGGCTAGTTCTCCCTGTATTCCATGTGAACTAACCTTGCTAACCAGTCGACCATGTCGAATGCCTTACTGAAGTCCATATAGATCATGTCCACCACTCTGCCCTTGTCAGTCTTCCTTACCTCTTCAAAAACTCAAATATATGAGACATGATTTCCCACGCACAAAGTCATGTTGACTATTCTTAATCAGTCCTTGCCTTTACAAATAAGTGTAAATCCTGTTCCTCAGGATTCCCTCCAGTAACTTGCCCACCACCAATGTCAGGCTCACTGGTCTGTAGTTCCCTGGTTTTTCCTTACCATCCTTCTTAAATAGTGGCACCACGTTACCCAACCTCTAGTCATCCAGCACCTCACCTGGGACTATCATTGATACAAATATCTCAGCAAGGGGCCCAGCAATCACTTCCCCAGATTCCCACAGAGTTCTAGAGTACATCTGATCAGGTTATGGGGATTTATCCACCTTCATGTGTATTAAGACATCCAGCACCACTGCCTTCTGTAATATGTCACCATCTATTTCCCCACATTCTCTATCTTCCATATTCTCCACAGTAAACACTGATGCAAAATACTCATTTAGTATAGGTGTATAAAGCTGTGGCAGCAGGAAGTAAATGCAATATTTCCATGTTCCATTAAGTTATTCACCAGTTCTTTAAATTAATAGCTTTTTCCTGAACACTAGGCCAACAGAAAAGTCCATTCGTGCAGAGGACTGTTGGATGAACTTCAAGATTTTTGGGGAGGGGAGGGGTATGAAATCAGATAACATGATGAAGATTGGATATCTGCAGTGATTTAGTTGGAATTCCCATACGATCAGGGTGTTTGTTATTCTGCAAGTGAACCAGTCTGTCGGGGATTTGTGAAAGTGAAAACTAAGTATTCTATAGAATTAATGATTGTTATCTTTTGTCTATATAGGATGAATGAATATGCTAGAGTGCTACAAAATCCTTTTGAGAATTTATCAAGTATTCTTGAAGTTTCAAGTTTGTAGATAATTATGGTTAAATGGTTGTGAGATGTGTGCATAGATTGAGCTAGATTAATGGTATACTGCTGCAAAATTCAACTGAGGGTTATCCATTTTTCTTCCCTCATTAAGAATGAAGTGTATCAGATTTTCAACTTTTTTTTCGTCTTTGTTTTGGAATGTGGGCATACGTTGGCTTGCCCTGTGCCACTTTTATCAATATGCCTTATGCTGACAACAATCTCTAAATGCCAAACCAACTGGGCTTGTGGGAAATCTGAGTAACATTGCTAATTTGCACTATTTATACTGAGAGTTTGCTTCCAAGTGTGTTTAAATAGAGAATCAGCTTTTTGATAGAGTTTGACCAGTTTGGTTTGGAATTTACTCTCTGGTTATCAGTTGACAGATGAGTGTTCTGCTAATTTTCAGCAATGTTTCTTTCTTGGGCCAAATAAACTTTTTTCTTGTATCTATTCCCTTGACATAGATAAATTTATAAGGTAAAAACAATGACTGCAGATGCTGAAAATCAAATACTGGATTAGTGGTGCTGGAAGAGCACAGCAGTTCAGGCAGCATCCAACGAGCAGCTCGATGGATGCTGCCTGAACTGCTGTGCTCTTCCAGCACCACTAATCCAGTAATGGATAAATTTATAGCAGTACGTTACTGCAATGTCCTTCAGTGAGATCTTTGTGCAGCTTGCTATTTCACATTGGTGGATGATGGTCAGCTAGCATTTAGCAGTAACTCAGCTGGAAATGCCCACTTTAAGACACACACACACACAGAGTCACTTTTTGCTTGCTGAGCTTTGTAGTGCTTACTTAAAAAGCTTCACATTCTTGAGTGGACTGCTTAAGTGGTATTCAGGAATGGTAAGTAAAGTCAGAACTACCGATTCGCTATTGCCGAAAAGTAATTTTACTTGTCTTGATCTGAGCATTCAAAGAAGTCACTCCGTGGAATGCCTCTTGTATTGCCAGGAACTGATGCACCTTCCTTGTTATATTGCTTTCGTTTAAACCCTGGTATACTTTTTTTAAAAATGGAGCAATTATCCATTTTTCTTTTTTTTTTCAAAACCTGTCCACAAGGTGGAAAGTGGTTGTTGTTAGAATTGCTAATTTGACAAAATGTACTCTGGCTGAAACGAGACAGTAATGCCACTGGATAAGGGAGTAAACTCATCAAACCAGCTTCTTATCGTGTCATCCACATGCATATACTGAATTGCTATTATTCTTTATCAGGAGTGGGAGTATGAATGTACCACGTCTTCTCTCCCACTCGTCCACCACCACCACCCCCAACTGCTACTGCTCTTCTGGTCGAGATGGGTCAGTTTAGCACAGGACTGGTACAAGGATAAAATAGAAACAATTCAGCAAATCACTGGGTTCGCTCATCGTGCCATTGAGGCCTTAATTCATGTAATACATGACAAAGCTCTTTTTGAGATGGAGATGTGTTATTTCATAGAATCCCTACAGTGTGGAAACAGGCCCTATGGTCCAACAAGTCCACACTTGTTGGACTTTAGACTCAGAGTCTAAAAATTCCACCCAGATATCTTTGGAGTGAACTAAAGAAGCACTTTTAAATGCAAAGGGGGGAAAGGAGTATGGAACGCTTTTCCACAAATGGCAATTGATGCTAACTGACAGAGATTTTTTTAAAATCAAATAGGTGCAGGGACAAATCTAGAATTAAATAAACTTTTCAGTCTTTATCTCTATGGCAGAACATGCGAAAGGGTGTAAACAACCTACTACTGACAAAGTCACAGGACTCTCAATGTAAACTCTGCTTTCTTCCCTGAATGCTACCAGCACGTTTTTGTTTAAGATTTCCAGTATCTGTAGTTATTTGTTTTATTATACAACTGTAGCTATATTCAGAATATAGTCATTTAACATGTTGGAAATGTAATTATTTTCTGTTAACATTCACAATACAGATTTAATTTGCATTGTGACTTGAGCACAGTCTTACCAGTCTCTCTCTTTGAGCTATATCAATCGCTTAGTGAATAAGCACACGAGATAATGGGTCAGAATATGCTGGAGTGGAGCAACTCACTGTGTGACCCATAAAGTTGGACTTTACCTCACACTCCTTGGGTTGTAAATATTCTACCTTGTAAGTTCTTGAAGCATGAAATGATGATGGCACCAAGGGTAACAGGGTCAACAATTTACCCAAGAGATTTAGTTCAGAAAGAAATAGTAGAAATAATGAGGGAAATATCATGTCAAACTATGTACAGAAGAGAGGAAAATAATTGAATTAAGGAGAGCAGAGGGAATGTAACAGATTAAGGTTTAATATTTTGTATATTTCTGCCAATGTGTAACATCTGCAGGGTCTTGACTCCACAGTTTAAATTGCTCCCTTTCTAGGTGGGAGAGATTGAGAGACATTATATTAATCACTAATCTCCTTGTTAAAGAGATACACTGTTAGACATTAGCCCTAATTGTCAAGTGCACTGCAGAACGTTAATGTGTAAATTCAGTACTTTTTCTGAAATTAAGCAGGTAAACTGGGGAAAGTCTTTGCAGATTTGCGCAAATCTGCAACTTGTGTAATTCACAGTTTACAAGAGTTACCTCTTCCTCATCACAAGTTGCTAGATGATTCACAATAATAGGATGCACCATTAAACTGTTATTTCAATAGCAAATTCTGGGTCTAGTAATTGTGTGCTGAGCTATATAGACCAGCAGGTTTCATGTTTCTGCAACATTTGGTGCGCTGGAACTGGCATCTGAGTGAGTGGCTTGGAAGTATGAAATGCCTTTAACACGAACTGTGAATGTGTCATAAGAACAGAGTCCAATGATTTTTAATTATGAACCAGCCAGAACCAGAAAACACTTGCAGCAATGTGGTATCTATTGCAACAGTACTTCAAATGCACAATTTTAGTTGTTATTATTATTTTCTGCCTGACGACATTAAACAGACCAAAGTGTCCCACTGGAAAAAGTTACACAAAACTGGCCATGTGTGAAAATAGGCCTAGGAATGTAAATACAAATTTTGTCAAGAATCTGACCCTGTAATTTGTTTATAGTCCTAGAATTTTGCAAGTATAATTGAGAACTGTTCTCCTGAATTCAACATTTACAACTTGTAGGCTTAAATGTTGTTCAAGGTATAAACACCCTCTTTTCCTAATGCCAGTAATAATTTCAGCATCTATCAATGGAGAAAACAGCTTCTTAATGAACAACCTTTTCTATGATGCAGTACTTATTGAGGGTTTAAGTTCTGTAAAAATATTTAAACTGTTCATTTCTCAAGCTTAGACTTGTGCAGTGATTGGCATATTGGAACTAAACTATGTAGAAATTCAGATTATCATCATCAATACAGAATCAATGTATTCTGTTAATTTATCTGACAGTTTTCTAAAATTTTCAAATGAAATGCCAACAATAGCTTTTGAACTAATTGTACCAAATATTATCCCAAACATTTTATTGCATTTAATCAATTACATTTTTATGACTGTCCTTTCCATGCGATTTCTCACTTTTGTTTACTATTGTTTTCAACCTATGACAGTGGCATGCAACAATGTGAAAGAGAGGTCCGAGTAGATAAGCTTCTTTCAGTACTATCTGCCTCATCTGTGCCTTGTCATGCTGACTCATGCTGTGAGAAGCCCAATTTCCATAAGGCTAAAGCTTCAGAGGAGGTTTCCTGGCCCACTCCCTAGTGATTATGCCTATGCCCTGGCATTCAAAAACCAAACTCTGAGCTATAGGAAAACAGTTTGAGTGCCTTGTAGATACTTCAGCAAAGTTGAAATCTAAGAAACTCTGACAAAAAACATGTAGAGTGGAGTCCAAAGGTTGTCTGATGTTTAAATATATCGTTCTAGCACTCCTGTAATATAGTCAATGCCAATATGTATGCTTTGCATTCCTATAGAGGGGCATCATGGGAAGGATTTTGACAAATGAGTACCCTGGCTTTTCCATTAATTTTGGCCAGATTTGCAAATGGGAAAGAACATGCTGATTTCACTGCAGAGACAGTAGTTATGGGTAATAAATCCAACTCACTTGACACGTAGAACATGTGCTACAATAGTGGGAGAGACCATCTCCCATTGGCCAGCCCAAGTAATAATGTCTGACCCATCTACTTCAATAGGTGCTTGGAGATTAGAGGTTCTGTTCAAAAGCAGACTGAAACTGTTCTTCTTGTCAACCAAATGAAAAGATGCCAACTTTTCAATTGGCACACTGGAAAGTCTGGACCAAATACCCATGATTGCCAGATAATATCTAGCTGATTGATGATGTGCAAAAGACAGTTACAATTGACATGGAACTTGAAAGATTTAACATTGAAATAATTTTCCTTCAGGAGACAAGATTTGTTGAGTGTAGATAAAAGATAATACATTCCATATTCATCTAGCAGGTTAAGAACTCAGTGAGAGACAGGAACAAGGTATAGTTTTTTTTAAACAGTGAAACCTAACTACTCTCAATAGGAAACACTCAAATGTTTCTGAATGTGTTTTCTTTCACCTATCTATACAATCAGGGCCAGTTTATCCCACGAGTTATCTATTCTGTAATACTTTGTGTTCCATGAGAGACAAAAGACCTGTCAACAGAATACTAGTCATAAGGTTGGTTGGCTGCAGTGTAACAGTGGACATACAGCAAGGAATTGCCTCATAGGGCTTTTTGAGGTAGCACGGTGGCCCAATGGTTAGCACTGCTACCTCACAGTGCCAGAGACCTGGGTTTGATTCCAGCCTCGAGCGAGTGTGTTGAGTTTGCACATTCTCAGTGTCTGTGTGGGTTTCCTCCGGGTTCTCCTGTTCCCTCTCACAGTCCAAAGATGTACACATCAGGTGAATTGGCCATACTAAATTGCCTGTAGTGTTAGGTGTATTAGTCAGGGGTAAAGATAGAGTAGGAGAATGGGTCTGGGTTACTCTTCAGAGGGTCAGTGTGGACTTGTTGGGCCGAAGGGCCTGTTTCCATACTGTAGAGATTCTAACTCTAATCTAGTGCAGTGAGACATAGGACAGGAGTGTGGTGATCAGATCTGCTCGCTGCATTAGGCATTTTGTTAATTATGGGTGTGGTTGTTGTCAAACACTTGCTGCAGTTTGTTGAAGACTGATCTGGAGCAGTGAATTGGGTGTTTGATCTTCTCGTTTATGGTAGCCTTTTAAGAGGTGATTGCCAAGGAATGGGCAGATGTATTCCAGAATGTGTGTTTCATTACGTGGAAGTGGAATATTGACCTGAGTTTTGTTTTGGCAACCTTAAAGGATATGTTGCTTATTATATGTAGAATTAAAGAGATTTAAAGTCATTGCAATGCTGTTGAACAATTGACAACAGCATTGCAATCATCAGCAACTGTAGATCATATATTGCTGTGTTGGAGGGTGTAGTTTAGTCATGTTGACGTTGGAGTTTTACATCTAGACTGTATTTAACACTCACGCCAGAAGGTGGTTGATCTTTGGGTGAATAACCACACTGGTAGACTAAATAGTATGGGGACTATCATCCAGCCTTACTTAAAACCGGTCCAGATTCTGTGGATTTCTTTTTACAGATCTCCCACTCAAGACAATTACAGACATTACATCATGAAGCAGTTGCAGAATTGTGATATTCTTGGATATTCCAAATCTTGTGAGAAAGGGAATGGCCATTTGCAAAGTAATGTATTTGCCTTTGTCACACTTCAGATCTTTATTGAACACATCCACCTCAAATCCTATTTGTTTTAGAACTGGCAGATCTATGCTAAAGATGATCATGTCAGCCTGGCAACTATAAGAGAAATGGTGTGAACAAAGACACAACCATATATAATTTTCATGGATCACACTAAGGCATTAGAGAATGTGAGCAGAGGCAATCAATTTAAGATGCTGGAGAGAGTTTTCTGCCTCTCAAAGCTGCTTGATATGATCTCTTTTCATGATGAGACAACATTGAAATTCTTTGTGATCCTCAATTGGTTGAAAACAGGCTTATGTTCTGGCACTGAGATCTTTGGCATATTCTTCTCTTTACTGATGTGATAAACCTTCAGGTCATTCATATAGAGGTGTACACTTGCATATCAGAATTGACAGAAAGCTGTTCAGTTTTGTTGACCTGGGATACAAGTTAGTCTGTACAGACAATGGAGCACTAACATAGAACACGACAGCATAGGCCCTTCAGCCCTTGACGTTGTGCTGACCTTTTATCCTACTCGAAGATCAAACTATCTTACATACCCTTTATTTTACTATCATCCATTTGTCTATCCAAGAGTCACTTAAATGTCCCTAGTGTATCTGACTTTATTACCACTGTTAGCAGTGCATTCCACGCACCCACCACTCTCTGCATAAAGAACCAATCTCTGACATCTCCCCTAAACCTTCCTCCAATCACCTTAAAATTATGCCTCCTTTTGATAGCCATTTCTGCCCAGGAAAAAGTCTTTGATTATTCGCTCTATCCATGCCTCTCATCTTGTACACCTCTATCAAGTCGCCGCTCACCCTTTTTCACTCTAATGAGAAAAGCCTTAGCTCCCTCAACCTTCTTCATAAGTCATGCCCTCCAGTCCAGGCAGTATCCTGGTAAATCTCCTCTGCACCCTCTCTAAAGCTTCCACATCCTTCCTATAATGAAGTGACCAGAACTGAACACAATAATCCAAGTGAGGTCTAACTAGGGCTCTGTAGAGCTGCAGCATAACATCGTAGCTCTTAAACTCAACCCGCGTGCTAATGAAAACCAACACACCGTACATCTTCTTAACAATTTTATTAACTTGGGTGGCAACTTTGAAAGATCTGTGGACGTGGCGCCAAGATCGTCTGTTCCTCCACACTACCAAGAATCCTGCCTTTAACCCTGTATTCTGCATTCAAATTCGACCTTCCAAAGTGAATTACTTTTCACTTTTCCAGGTTGAACTCCATCTGCCACTTATCACTACAGCTCTACATCCTGTGAATGTCCTGTTGCAACCTGCAACAGTGGTCCACACTATCCACCACTCCACCAACCTTTCTGTCATCGGCAAAGTTATTAACCCACCCTTCCACTTCCTCATCTAAGTAATTTATAAAAATCACAGTGCAGAGTTCCCAGAGCAGATCCCTGCGGGGCACACTAGTCACTGAGCTCCAGGCTGAATACCACCCTGTGTCTTCTATGGGCCAGCCAATTCTATATCTAGACAGCCAAATCTCCCTGCATTTCATGCCTCCTTACTTTCTACAGCATACTATGGGGAACCCTATCAAACACCGAGCTAAAGTCCATGTATATCACACCACTGCTCTACCTTCAATGTGTTTTGACACATGCTCAAAGAATTCAAAAGGCTAGTGAGGCATGACCTGCCCCTCTAAAAGCCATGCTTTTCCAAATAATCATAAACCCTGTCTCTCAGAATCCCCTCCAATAATTTGCCCACCACAGATGTAAGACTGACTGGTTTGTAATTCCCAGGATTATCCCTATTCCCTTTCTTGAACAAGGGAATAACATTTGCCACCCTCCAAACATCTGGCACTGGGCCAGCAGACAGTGAGGATGCAAAGATCATCACCATAGGCGCAGCAATCTCTTCCCTCACATCCTGTAGTAAACTTGGGCATATCCTGTCTGGTCCAGGGGACTTATCTATCCTTTAGCTTTTCAAAGTTTTCAGCACATTCTCCTCCTTAACATCAGCCTATTAGAGCATATTGGCCTGTTTCACGCTGTCCTCACAAATGATAATGTCCCTCTCAGTAGTGAATACTGAAGCAAAGTATTCATTTGAGGACCTCCTCCAATTCCAGGCACAAGTTACCTCCACTATCCCTGTTTGGCCCCACCCTCACACGGGCCATCCTCTTGTTCCTCACCTAAGCATAGAATGCCTTCGGGATTTCCTTAATCCTACCCACTAAAGCTTTTTCATGCCTCCTTCTAGCTCTAAATCCATTGTTCAGTTCCTTCCTGGCTACCTTGTAACCCTCGAGCCCTGTCTGATCCTTGGTTCCTCAACTGTAAGTAAGCTTCCTTCTTCTTCTTAACTAGATGTTCCACATCCCTAGTCACCCAAGGCTCTTTCAACCTACCATCCCTTCCTTGCCTCAGTGCTGGACAGGTTTGTCCCACTATCAGCAAGTGCTCTCCAAACAACCTCCACACTTCTGTTGTGCATTTTCCTGAGAACATCTGTTCCTAATTTCGGCATCCCAGTTCCTGTCTAATAGCAATGTAATTTCCCCTCCCCTAATTAAATACTTTCCCATACCGTCTGCTCCTATCCCTCTCCATGACTATAGTAAAGATCAGGGAGTAGTAATCACTCTCACCAAAATGCTCTCCCACAGAGAGATTGGACACCAGGCCTGGTTCGTTGCCAAGTCCAAAATGGCCTCCCCTCCAGATGACCTATCTACATATTGAGTCAGGAATCCTTCCTGGACTCACCTGACAAAAACTGCTCCATCCAAACTATTTGAACTAAGGAGGTTCCAATCAATATTAGGGAAGTTAAAGTCACCCATAACAACAATCCTGTTACTTCTGCACCTTTCCAAAATCATCTTCCCAATCTGCTGCTCCATGTCTCTGTTGCTATTTTTTAGATTTTTAGATTACTTACAGTGTGGAAACAGGCCCTTCGGCCCAACAAATCCACATCGACCCTTCGAAGAGCAACCCAACAAGACCCATTCCCCTACATTTACCCCTTCACCTAAGGGAATCTGTTGAAAACTCCCAATAAAGTGACTGCCCCTTTCCTGTTTCTGACTTTCACCCATACTGACTCTGTAGACAAACCCTTCTTGACAACCTCCCTTTTTGCAGTTGTGATAATGTCTCGATAACATTCCAAAATGTGAATAAAAGTTTATAATTTATTTTTATAATTTGGGAATTGGATTGTAGAGGTAAGGGGTTTCTGGTTTTAGTTCTGTGAAGGTGGCTAATATTTTTGTGCAGAGTTCAAATATCATTTCCAAGAATGCACATGATTTAAGCTAAATTTACTAAACAATATACATCAGTTAATTAATGAAATGTTTACCTTTTATGGCAGAGTAGGTTTTACTTGGCAAGAACAGTTTCATACCAGAACAGCAGTCTAATTTGTAGCAGTACAGTACAAGCTTTCAGAGCTGAAAGAAATTGTGAAATTAGATTCCCTACAGTGTGGAAACAAGCCCTTCGGCCCAAAAAGTCCACCCTGACCCACCGAAGAGCAACCCACCTAAGATCCATTTCCCTACATTCACCCCTGACTAATGCACCTAACACTACAGGCAATTTAGCATGGACAATTCACCTAACCTGCACATCTTTGGACCGTGGGAGGAAACCGGAGCACTCGGAGGAAACCCACACAGACACTGAGAGAATGTGCAAACTCCACACAGACATTTGCCCGAGGTGGGAATTGAACCCGGGTCCCTGGCTAACCACTGAGCCACGGTGCCGCTCATAATTATTTTAGTAGTTTTAGTAGACTGAGCATTTCTTAAAGTTGAATTATTAGAAGTTGATGAAATGATCAGTGTCTTGTGAAGAGACAGTAATGGAGAGAATCACATCTGGTAAATGGATAGAAAATTGCCAAAGGAAATGCAATCTCGACAGTGAAGTAAGAAATTAAAGAATTAAAACTGGGTTATAAGTCTGTAAAGGATATTGCTAGAAAAAGGGTTGAATATTTCTTTTGATGTTTATGTTAAGATCTTTTTTAAAATGGTCCAAGATACAGCTGTTTTGTGTAATAAACTTGCGTTCTTTTATTAAAAATATGTTCAGTCACTGAACACCATGGCAACCAACAGGAAATGTAAAACTAAATGACCTGTCAAGCCAGGTTTCACGCTGAGATCTGACTTGTTAGTCGTGTTAGCAGCTGGGATCATAACATTATAAATAATACCTGTGTTGGCAAATAATGTTTTAATGGTTGCAAACAATCTGGTATGATTGTCAGTATCAGGAAGATATTTGTCATAGTCCATATTGTTGGCACACCACCATCTATCAGTTTTGATAATATGCAAGTTGCTGACGGCTTCCCATGACTAAGGTCCACATTCATCAGCACCTTATCACTTGATGCTAAAATCAATACATATCATAAACTCTGCAGCTATGTCATGTCCAAGCTAAGTGAATCTGAAACATCAGAATCCTGACTGAACACCAAACTGTGACCCTGTCAAGCATGTCTCCTAAGTGTATTCCTCAACATTTGTGAGGAAGCAGAAAAACCTCAACAGCTTCCATCTTTGCTATGTTAAATGTATTTTCTTCACACCTACTAATCCCTTCATACATTGCTTAACCAACATTGGCACTGGTTTAGCTATGTTGATCACACAAATGACTGCAATACACCTAAAGGTCTTCTGGACAATGAACTGGTCACTGAGTCACAACTTCCTGGGGCATCCATATCTCTACCACAAAGACATCAGCATGAAGATGGCAGATGTTAGCAGTGACAACTGAGACACCAGTTGATGTCTATCACCACGAGAGGCTGAATGTTTGTAGAAAAAAATAGTAGTACAATAGAAAACAGACCAATAAATACTACATCACCTCAATCTAATAGCTTCCTCTGCAGCAAATGAGACCACTATGCCAGGGTATCTAAGCCATAAACAGGAAATGTTTCACAAAGAGTTGACCACTGGCACAAACCCCATCTTACACATAATAAAGAAATGTAGCTAATTTGCACAAAGCAATGTGATGACGACCAGATGAATTAATGATATTAAGGAATAAAGATTGACCATTCAACATAACATCCTTACTCTTCTTCAAAACAGGGCCAAAGCATCACTCAAATCTAGCCAAGCCAGCAAATGGGTATCAGTTTATCATCTATGAAAGATTGTACCATTGACACTGTAGTACTGCTTCTATGTTGCACTAAAGTCATAGAGATGTGTAGCATGGAAACTGTCCAACTTGTCCATATTGACCAGATATCCTAGATAAATCCAGTCCCATTTCCCAGTATTTAGCCTGTAGCCCTTTAAAGCCTTCCTATTCATATACACATTCAGGTGCCTTTTAAATGTTATAATTGTACCAGCTTCTACCACTTCCTCTGGAAGCTCATTTCATACATACACCACTGTCTGCATGAAAAAGTTGCCCTTTAGGTCCCTTTTAAATCTTTACCTTCTTACTTTAAACCTATGCCATCTAGTTATTGACTCTCCCATCCCAAGGAAAAGACCTTGTCTATTCACCCTATCCATGCCTCTCATGATTTTATAAATCTCTGTAAGGTCACCCCTCAGCCTCCAATGCTCCAGAGAAAACATCCTCAGCCCATCCAGCATCTACCAATAGCTCAAATCCTTCAACCCTGGCAACATGCTTGCAAATCTTTTCTGAATCTCAAGTTTCGCAACATCCTTCCTATAGCAGGTAAACCAGAATTGCACACAGCATTCCAGAAGCGGCCTAACCAATGTCCTGTATAGCTGCAACATAACCTCCCAACTCCTATACTCAACGCATGGACCAAAAAAGTCAAGCATATCAAATGCTGTCTTCACCATCCTGTCTATCTGTGTCTCCACTTTCAAGGAACTATGAACACTATGCACTCCAAAGTCTCTTTGATCAGCAACACTCCCCAGGACCTTACCATTAAGTCCTATTCTGATTTGCCTTTCCAAAATGCAACACCTCACATTTATCTAAATTCTACCATTCCATCTACCAGCTACCTCTCCTCGCCCATGGGCCCATCTGATTAAGATTCTGTTGTACTCTGAGGAATGTCAGGCTCTATTTTTTCGCTCACAACCTTGGAGTGTTTTGGCAAGGAAGAGTGCAGGATTCCATTTGTTTAATGTGACTATTTATGGTGGATTGTCCGCCACTAGTTACACACAGTGCCTTGTGAAAATAATTTTATACCCAGTATAACAAACAACAATTCAGTAAATAATCAGCTGATACAGGATCTTTATGGTTTTGGATTAGAACATAGAACAATATAGCACAGAACAGGCCCTTCGGCCTTTGATGTTGCGCTGACCTGTGAACTAATCTAAGCCTATCACCCTACACTATCCCACCATCATCCATATGCTTATCTAAGGATTGTTTAAATCTTCCTAATGTGACTGAGTTAACTACATTGGCAGGTAGGGCATTCCACACCCTTACCACTCTGAGTAAAGAACCTGCTTCTGACATCTGTCTTAAATCTATCACCCCTCAATTTGTAGTTAGACCCCCTTGTACAAGCTGACGTCATCAACCTAGGAAAAAGACTTTCACTGTCTATCCTATCTAACCCTCTGATCATCTTGTATGTCTCTATCAAATCCCCTCTTAGCCTTCTTCTTTCTAATGAGAACAGACCCAAGTCTCTCAGTCTTTCCTCATAAGACCTTCCCTCCAGACCAGGCAACATCCTGGTAAATTTCCTCTGCACCTTTTCTAATGCTTCCATATCCTTCCTATAATGAGGCATCCAGAACTGTAAACAATATTCCAAGTGCGGCCGCACTAGCGTTTTGTATATTTGCAGCATGACATTACAGCTCCAGCACTCAATCCCTATACCATTAAAACCTAACATACTGTATGCCTTCTTAAAAGTACCATCAACCTGGGTGGCAACTTTCAGGGATCTACGTACATGGACTCCAAGATCCCTCTCCACATCCACACTACCAAGAATCCTTTCATTGACCTAGTATTCTGCCTTCCTGTTATTCTTCCCAAAGTGACTCACCTCACATTTGTCTTTATTGAACTCCATTTGCCACCTCTCAGCCCAATTCTGCAGATTATCCAAGTCCCTCTGCAACCTCCAACATTGTTCCACACTGTCCACCACTTCTCCAATTTTTAGTGTCATAAAAGTGTCATTAGTTCTCAATTTACTATTTGCTCATTCTAGACACTTTAATAACCTATGACATCAACCTGAATAAGAAAGTGGACTGGAACCTAAGCTTAACACTGAATGACAGATGAAATGTGTTTCTCTCCCTTTTTCCCCACTCTTTCTGTATAAATTCCTCACTTTAAACCATCTGATAGCATTAGCAAGAAATGAACTTTCTGTGCCCCTGGAGCTGGAATTATAGTCATACTGTAAAAAAAATTCATGAAGTCTTACACTATGATTTTAATAAGGAGGGGAAATTGAAAATTTCACACCAAATTCCTTTAGCAATTGATTCAAGGTAAAGAGATCACAAGGACTAGGCATACAAGATTAAGAGTGGAACCACTCTACATTTTTCGGTCAGGTTATCTGTTCTTATCCGACCTAACCCCACCTCACTAAAGAAATCAACTGCCAGCACAGCAGGGATCTGCCTAGTTCAATGTTGCATTTCAAAGCTTTTTAGAACCAATTTCATTTGCACAAACATGCATTCAAGCACAGTATCCAAAGTCACTGCTCCTTAAATATCAAACTTTTATCTAATATCTTTATTTGTTTTACATAAACATAATATACTTAAAGTTTGTAAACAAATTTACACATTTAAATACTTCAGATGCTGTAGTTGCAACACAAACTCAGTCTGGCTCTGCTTTCTAGGGCAGACAATGACAACGACAACAGAACAAAGTGGAGTAAGAATCTCTGAAGGATATAATTTCAGTCCACTCCAATTTTGACTAGATTTGGATGTTCATACCTGCTTGCAGTTCAAGTTCAACATCTGTGCAAAGCACTTTCAACTTCACACTGACATTACAACTGAGATGTGAATACAGTCAGTTCTGCTATAATGCGTGTTTCTTCAACACGAATTGCCTTTATCGTGACTGAAGAATTTAGACCATTATTTGGAGATGTGAACTATACTTATCTGTATTGGCTATAATGTGATTCTGGCCCCATTAGTTTAAATGGCGTGGCTATTGCAGGATTTTCTTATAACGAGATTGCATGAGAATGGAACTATCGCGTTATATCAGAACCGACTGTACAATGTTATATATTTGTTCTGCTCTTATTTACTCACAAATGTAGGTTTTGATTTTTTTCTTTAATCTCATGCTCAATATTAATTTATCCTGATTTCAAGAGTTTCAAAAACAAAATGAGTTCAGGAGATATATTTGGAAACAAATGTTCAGCAGTCAGTGTGGCACCGAGTTGGAAAATAATGGCACCAAGAGGCCTTAACAGTAACGTTCATGGAGAAAAAGTGAGTTAGGGCACCCCAGACAAGGTTAATTATCCTTCATCTTGCGCTCTTTCTTAGCTCTGGCTGTCATAATAAGAAAGAAGAGACTCGGAATCAAAGTTCGCAAGTAAACTGCGACTGTCGGCAGAAATCCAGCTAGCAGAACATCCTTCTTCCTCCTGCACACAGTTGTTAGAACAGCTTCAGCAACAACACGAGGTTCATAGCCTTCTGCTGTATTCTTGTCCATCACTGGTTTCAAATGAAGAAAAACAAGTAAATGAAACGATCGGTCACCTCCTCATAACATTTCTTATGCAATCTTAACCAAATGCTTTACTGTCAAATCAAGAATCCAAGCCACTGGTCTGAGGCTCAAAGTGCAGAACATTACAGAGGTCTAACTGTTCTTCCTTATTCTTATGGTGAGAATAGGAAAGACAAGGATATCGATCAAGTTGGAAAAGAACAAACACATTTATAACAAGACAGATGTTTCTTCTTTCCAGTATCTAAACAATGCTCTCAGTTGATCCAAATCTCTTCAGCCTGTCTGCAATTAAAATAAGTTCATTGATTCATGTTGCATCCCAGAGCAGCAATGCCTTTGTAACCTCCCCAGGTTTGCAACCTTCCAAGATCTCTAGTCATCCAACTGTGTATCCTCACTTTTCTTTGATTGACCACTGGTAACCATGCACTCTGGGATTCCTTCCCTAAATAGCTCTGCCTCTCCATCTCCCCTACCACATTTCTTAAAGGCCACCTCTTTGACCTTCATTAGATCAGTGTCAATTGTTTTCCTAAATAATGTTCCTTTGAAATATTTTGTCAATTTAAAAAACATTCTGTCAAAGGTGGCATATCAATGCAATTCGTGGTTGCTTCACAAAGGATTTGTGTATATTTTTATGTATATAGAGAAAGATTTTTAATAGAGAATGAAGCTGCCATCTTCTACAATTTAAATGACTCCTCGATCCCCATTTATCCCCTCAAATTCTTCCAAATAATGACATTACAGACATTGGCAGTAACCTATCTGTAAATGAGATCCTCACACGATATAAAACAATTCAGAGTAATTAAAAGCATACCACCATACTTGGATCCATTCCCAGTCACCGCATTCAGGGAAAGGTTGGTGCGGATATATCCTGGACTAATTATAGTCACCTTAACTCCATACTGCTCTACCTCTGCTCGTAGACAGTCAAAGAAAGCTTGGGTAGCATGCTTAGATGCTGCATCTGGAACAAGAAATTAGAAATTTGTCATTGGAATTTGTACAGAAGAGGAAGGTATCTTAAAATTAAAGGCGACAATTAGAAAGCTTAAAGTCAGTGTAGTTTACTTAATATTTTGCCATAACATAAATATCAAGAGTTGAACAATCTACTAGCACAGGGTTTATATAATTACAGTATCTGACAACACATGCTGTAATTAATTTACAAATTGACCAGTAGCTCTAGGGGAAAGTTAAACACGTGGTGCCGAAAGGCTTCATGAAAGTTGCAGCCTGTCTTTACCCTTCCTGAGTTTCATGAAGATGCTGCATTTTCATATTAATTGTCTTTTAAACATGCTTGATATCTCAAAGTGAAGACAGACTTTGTTTCCAAAGGAATTATGTAGTGGTCACTTCTAATGATACTGTCACAGGCAGATGCACTGCTACAGATAGATTGGTGATGACATAGCTAAGTATATTTTTCCCTGCCATTGGTTTCCTCAATTACCTGCCGCAGACCTAGTCTAGCAATTATGTCCTTTGGGACTTGACTAGCTTGGTTAGTAGTGGTGGGACTAAGCCAATCGTAGTGATGGAAAATTACTATACTCTGGGTGAGGGATTTCAATGTCCTGCCACCCTCAAAAATTCTTCCAAGTGCTGTTCAAGATGAGTACTGATTCATCAGCTAAAGAGAGTCTGGGTGTGTTATGAGGAGGTAATCGGCAGGATTGTCTGCGATTGACTTGATGCCATGAGATATCATGTGGTCTAGAGTCAATGTGGAGGACTTTTGCATCACTGTAGCACCAGTTGTGCTGGGTCTGTCTCATCAGTAGAACAGGATATGCAGAGGGATTGTGCTGTCTGGGACAGAGTCATTCACTTGGACTTACACTTGTAGACAATGTCGGACTATTGCTTAACTAAGCCATGGCACCATTCTCCCAATTTTGGCACAAGCCCCCAGATGTTAGCCAGGAAAACTTTGCAGTGTTGACAGGGCTGAGTTTGCCATTGTCATTTCTGGTACTTTGGTTGATGCCAGGTTGTCAATCTGATTTTATTCCTTTTAATCAGACTACATAGCAGCTGGAAAGAATGGAGTGACTTGCTAGGTCATTTCACAGGGAATTTTAAAGAGTCAATCACATTGCTGGGTCTGGAGTGACCTGTTGGCCAAGATCAGTGTGGATGAGATTCTTAGCAAATGGCTTACGACAAGTGACAATATTTCGATCATGAGACCAATTATTTTTTAAATTCCTGATTTTTGTTAATCAAATTCCATCATTAGTGATGGGATTCAAACCCATTCCCCTCGAGAATTACCCTGGATCACTGGACTATTGATACCATTATGCCATTGTCCTCCTTTAATGTGTTACTTAATCATACTGGTGGATGAAATACAGTACGTATAAACAAAAAGTGATGAATGCTTCACCATACTTACAAGCAGATCGAAACGGAATTGCTATTTTCCCTTGGACACTACTAATCACTGCAACATGTCCACTTCTTCTCTGCACCATGGAAGGCAGGATGGCTGCAAGGTTAAGTGATTGACATATAGTTAAGACATTGCATAGTGGTGCCTTGCACACCAACCAGCAGCTCTTAACAATGAATCTAACACTTCACTGGGGGGATCATTAACCAGACAGAGCAGACCCTCAACAGCAGCTGTTACACAAGCGAGCATGAAGAAACAATGGTGCTCTATGGTCTGTGCTGTGAAGTTCATCCCTTAGCAGCTTCCCAAATATTACAGTGATTTTGTTCTGTGTGCAGATGAGTCTTTAAAACCAGTTGCCCACCAAGCCATACATTATTCTGAATTGAAACTAGCATAGTTGCCGTTCCTTCACTGCCACAGTATAAAAATCCTGTAATTCCCTTCCTAAACATCACTGCGTGTTATTACAACACATTAGATTAGATTACTTACAGTGTGGAAACAGGCTCTTCGGCCCAACAAGTCCACACCGCCCCACCGAAGCGTAACCCACCCATACCCCTACATCTACATCTACCCCTTACCTAACACTACGGGCAATTTAGCATGTCCAATTCACCTGACCTGCACATCTTTGGACTGTGGGAGGAAAACGGAGCACCCGGAGGAAACCCACGCAGACACGGGGAGAACGTGCAAACTCCACACAGAGAGTCGCCTGGACTGCAGCGGTTCAAGTACAGTCAGTTCTGCTATAATGCACATTTTTTCAACGTGAATTGGCTATAACATGATTGAAGAATTTAGACTAATTTGTAGAACACTAACTTTCCGTACCTTTACTGGCCTTAACACAATTCTGTTCCCATTAGTTTAAATGGTGCTCCTGTTATGCAATTTTCTTGTAACATGGGATCGCACAGGAAGGGATCTATTGCATTATATCAGAACAGACTTGTAGGTAGCTCATCACTATCTTCTTAAGGGCAATTAGAATGTATAATAATTAACTGTAAAACAGTGACCTATTAACTGAGCCCATCTAAGAATCTGTACATAGACCATTCTATGGAAATCATCGTTGTTTAATCAAAGAAGAATGTCAAAAAGTATTGACGCTTAGTTTTTTCAGAGCTTAAAGGATTTTGCAGACATGACATTAAAGTGAACAACTTAATTCCATTTTACTAGAAGACCTTTATTCTGTTTCTGGTGGTTGAGCACCATCTAGTGATCATCCAGGGTAAAACTGCAGAATGCCACTGATTCAGATGACCTCAATGGATTTTATTCATTCTGTGGCTTGGCCGTCACACTCAGATTGCCATACACTCCTGTTTTGTTCCCATCAAGAGCTCCACATTTCTAGCAGGAGATTCTAGTAGAAGACAGCAAGGGCACAGGTGCTGCATCTGGGTTGGGACTAATGCCAGGTGGGATTAGGGAAAGGAGGGCCTGTGGGGGAGGTGTTGTTGAGGGTATGTATGTTAGTTTGGAAGTTAGACTAAGTAACTACTAACTGCAGAGAACTCTCCAAATTTTCTGATTTAAAATGGTCTCTTTGGGACAGTTCCCATTGTAGGGGAATTGCCAGTTGAAATCAATTCTCTGGGCAACTCCTTCAGAATTTGCTAAATCAGGGATTCCGCAGGGTCCTGAAGTTAACCTCCCATCTATACTGCAGAAATGGCTATAAGGCCACCAGAAAATCTGGCTCAGTTTGTTATTAATTTATTTCTGCCCCTGTTCTCGAGAAGAGGTTGATCCATGTTCATCTGCAGTTTCCAGCTATCAGGAAGCTGTTGGTCCTTGTTCGATTGCTCACTCAAGTATGAACATGGATACAGAGTCTTGGTAACTAATTGATCACAGACAGAATCCTAGCCCACTGCAATGTCAACTTCATTTGACACATACTAACTCCTGCATTTTGTAACAAGCATCAATGGATAGCAATTGGCAGACTTCACCCCAAATGCACCCCTTTCCACCCTGCACACGTGAGTCATATAGCCAATTATAGCACCCCAAAGCAGTTTAGCAACATTGGTGGAGCTAATCATCGGTCAGGAAACCACAAATAACTCCCTTGTTTGGATGTAGGTTTGCTCGCTGAGCTGCAAGGTTCATTTTTTGACGTTTCGTCACCATACGAGGTAAAATCTTCAGTGAGCCTCTGGATGAAGCACTGGTGGTGTAATCTGCTTTCTATTTATATGTTTGGGTTTCCTTGGGTTGGGGATGTCAGTTCCTGTGGTGACATCATTTCCTGTTGTTTTTCTCAGGGGGAGGTAAATGGGTTCCAAGTCAATGTTTGTTGATAGAGTTCCAGTCCCAGTCGAAATGGTGTCCTTCCTCATCCGTATGTAATGATACTAGTGAGAGTGAGTCATGTCTTTTTGTGGCTAGTTGATGTTCATATATCCTGGTGGCTAGTTTTCTGCCTGTTTGTCCAATGTAATGTTTGTTACAGTTCTTGCAAGGTATTTTGGAAACCACATTAGTTTTACTTGTCTGTATAAAATCTTTCAAGTTCATTAGCTGCTGTTTTAGTGTGTTGGTGGGTTTGTGGGCTACCATGATGCCAAAGGGTCTGAGTAGTCTGGCAGTCATTTCTGAGAAATCCCTGATGTAGGGGAGATTGCCTAGGGTTTCTGGACATTTTCTGTCTGCTTGTTGGGTTTGTTACTGAGAAATCGGCAGACTGTGTTCATTGGGTACTCGCTCTTTTTGAATACACTGTATAGGTGATTTTCCTCTACTCTTTGTAGTTCCTCTGTGCTGTAGTGTGTGGTGGCTCGTTGAAATAATGTTCTAATGCAGTTTCATTTGTGGATGTTGGGATGACTGCTTCTGTCGTTCAATATTTAGTCCGTATGTGTTGTTTTCCTGTAGATGCTGGTTTGAAGTTTCCCATTGGCTGTTCACTCTACTGCGACATCCAGAAATGGCAGTTTTCCTCCTCTTTAGTGAATTTTATGCCAGTAAGAGTATTATTGATGGCATTAAGGATTTCCTCTAATTTGTTGCGTTTAGTGATGACAAAGGTGCCATCCATGTAGCAACCCAAAGTTTAAGTTGGATGGTTGGCAGAGCTGTTTGTTTGAGTCTCTGCATTACTGCCTCTGCTAAGAACCCTGATATTGGAGATCCCATGGGTGTTCCGTTGATTTGTCTGTAGGTTTTTTTGTTGAAGATGAAGTGGGTGGTAAGGCCGAGGTCCAGTAGCTTGACGATGTTGTCCTTGCTGATGAAGTTGGTGGTGTTTGGTGTATGTGTCTTTGGTTCTTCTAATAGTGTAGTCAGTGTTTCCTTGGCCAGGTTGATGTTGGTGGATGTGAACAGAATTGTTACGTCTAAGGAGAGCATTATTTCATCCTTTTCTATCTTGGTGTCTTTGATGGTCTTCAGGAAATCTCGAGTGGAGTGGATGGAGTGGTGTGAGTCTTCTACTAAATGTTTTAGTCTTTGGTGTAGCTCCTTGGCCGATCTGTAAGTTGGTGTCCCAGGTAGTGAAACTATGGGTCTGAGGGGGCTTCTAGTTTGCGAATTTTAGGTAATCCTTAGAAGCGTGGTGTGTTGGATCCGTCTGGTTTCATTTTGTGGAAGTCAGTCTTATTTATTTCTCCAGATTTCTGAAGTTTTTGAACAGGGCTGTGATTCAGTTCTC
Organism: Chiloscyllium punctatum; assembly: GCF_047496795.1. NCBI lineage: Eukaryota > Metazoa > Chordata > Chondrichthyes > Orectolobiformes > Hemiscylliidae > Chiloscyllium > Chiloscyllium punctatum. The sequence continues at coordinate 10,359,076 of NC_092778.1, forward strand.
CAGTTGCGGGGTTGGCTCTATCGCCACTTGTTGGTAAGTGTTGGAATCTGCAAGTAGTGCGTTTGCGTTCTCAATGTAATCTCTTTGATTTAAAATGACTGTCCAGCGTCCTTTGTCTGCAGGTAGGATAACAATTTTTTTTTAGTCTTTCTAGTCTTTCCTTTCTGTGTATGTAGTGGGTTTCCTTCCTTTTTCCTGCTTCATGTTGGTGCGACTGCCTGAATGATGGTTTGCCTGGTTTCTTCCGTGAGTTGGTTGTCTTTCAGTGTTGTTTTTAATGCTGCTAAGAAATCTTTCTGGTCTGCATCCTAGAAGTTGTAATTTAATCCTTTTACGAAGACGGCTTTTTCAGTGTCTGTTAATGGTTGGTCAGATAAGTTTTTTATCCATGCTTCTGTGTAACATTGTTGTAATTTTGTGTATCATGTATTATGCCTTATTGGCATATAATACACTCAAGAGGAGGAAAACAACAAACTACCATTCCTAGATGTCGCAGTGGAGGGAACAGCCAATGGGGAACTTCAAACCAGCGTCTACAGGGAAACCACACATAGGGACTAAATATTGAACTACAGAAGCAATCATCCCAACACCCACAAATGAAGCTGCATTAAGAACATTATTTCAACAAGCCACCTCACACTGCAGCACAGAGGAACTACAAAGAGCAGAGGAAAATCACCTATACAGTGTATTCAAAAAGAACAGGTACCCAATGAACACAATCCACCGATTTTTCAGCAACAAATCCAAACAAGCAGACAACATGTCCAGAAACCCTAGCCACTCTCCCCTACATCAGAGACATCTCGGAAATGATTGCCAGACTACTCAAACCTTTTGGCATCATGATAGCCCACAAATCCACCAAAACACTAAAACACCAGCTAATGAACTCGGAAGACCCTGTTATACAGACAGCAAGTAAAGCTAATGTGATTTACAAAATACCTCGCAAGAACTGTACGAACGCTACATTGGACAAGCAGGCAGAAAACTAGCCACCATGATATGTGTCCATCAACTAGCCAAAAAAGACATGACCCACTCTCACTAATATTCTTACATAAGGATGAGGAAGGACACCACTTTGACTGGGATAACACATTCATCCTAGGACAAGCCAAGCAGAGACACACACGAGAATTCCTCAAACCGTGGCATTCCTACCAAAACTTATCAACAAATACATTGACTTGGATCCAATTTACCACCTCCTGTGAAAAAACAGGAAATTACATCACCATAGGAAATAACATCCCCCAACCCAAGGAAACCCAAACATATAAATAGAAAGTGAGCTACACCACCAGTGTTTTAGCCGGACGCTCACTGAAGATGTTACCTAGTATGTTTATGAAACGTCTGAAAACAAACCTTCCAGCTCAGTGAGCAAACCTATATCCAGAACCTCAACCTGAGCTACAAATCTTCTCAAAACTCACTAACTCCCTTGTTCTTCAAACTAGGACATCCTCAGTGTCCACCTAAGTGGGATACTGAAGCTTTGGTTTAACATCTCATTTGAAGGGCAACACCTCTAACAGTGCCCAATTGGGTGTGCTGGCCTAGATTGTTTACTGAAGTCTGTACAGTGGGATTAGAACCTACATCTGATTCAGTGGTCAGCATGCTACCATTGGGCCACTACTGTTGCTCCAAATGGCCGAGATCAACTTTCAGACTAAACATCATCATCACCTTTAAACAACACATCGGTGAGCCACTAGGAAGCTGTGAGAGTGATTAAATCAGAGGTGTGATTCAGAAGAACATTTAATCACTGTTCCAACAATAACAACACCACAGCTAATGCTTCACATTTACTGAATAGCACAACACGAAGGAGTATATGTTAAACAGTAACCAATAAAATGCTTAGAGACCAAGACCAGAAACTGGTGTTAAGGATTATATAGATCGACCATGATCTCATTGAATGGTACAGGAGACTCGAAGGGGGAAGTGACTGTGTTCTGCTCCTATGTCTAATGGACCCTGTGTGTTCAATTCCACCCCTGAGACTGGAACATAACACCCAGGTTAGCACTCCACGGGAGTGATGAGCAAGTGCTGCATTGTCACATAAATGATACTCACCTTAGGCCACATTTTGTCCTCTCAATTGAATCTAAAAGATGCCAAAGCACTATTTCTATGAAAAGCAGGTGAATTTTCCCCAGTGCCTATGCCAACATGGACGTCTCAATATCAAAAAACTAACTATTTGGTCATTATCACATTAATGGTCGTGGGGTCTTGCTGTATTCAAATTGGCTGCTGTGTTTCTGACAATGGCTACATTTTAAAAGTTCTTCACTGCTTGTAAAGTATGTTGGGTCATTCTGAGTTCATGAAAAGTGTTATGTCAATGCAAGATTTTCTTTTCTTTCCCTCTTCCCACATTGCTGGCATTTGATCTCCCTTCAATGAGGAGAAAGTTGTCATAAAAATCATGAATCAGCTGCACTTCATCCCAGGTCATTTTCACATACCACCTCTTGGCCTTGTTATCGAACAATGCTGACAGAGAACGGGTATGAAATTGTCTCCATCTTTTTATTGTGTAGCCATGGCATCGAGGAGAAGACCCAGAATGGGGAGGCAATGACCTATTAGTATTATCATATGACTATTAATTCAGACAGTCAGGTAATGTTCTGGGACTTAGGTTCAAGTCCCACCATGGCAGATAGTAGGATTCGATTTCAATAAAAATCTTGAATTAAGAGTCTAACATTGATCATGAAACCATTGGAAAAACCCATCTGGTTCACTAATGTTAAGGGAAGGAAACTGTTGTCCTCATCTGGTCTGGCCTACATGTGACTCCAGACCTCGGAAATGTGGATGACTCTTAACTATCTTCTGGGCAGTTTGGGTTAGGCACTAAATGCCCATATCCTGTGAATGAATAAAAAAACTCAATATTAATAATAAAGGGAAACTCTCAGAACTGAAAACTAACAACATGATACCTTTTGTTAAAGCAATTGGTCCAAAGTAGTTGGTGTTCATCACATCTTTATCAACATTTATGGCAGTGTCCAGGATGTTGCCTCGGTAACTGATCCCTCCATTATTTATTAGAATGTCCACTTGACCAAAGTAATTGAGAATCTCATGTGCGCTGCTTCTCACAGCGTCCAAGTCAGCCAGGTCAAAGGTCACAATGTGAGGTGTGTGCGTCTACAAACAAAACCCAGATACACAGTAAGGAAATGAAATCGCACATCCACTTTTGCATTGATTACACTTATCTGGAACCATCAGAAAAAAACTCAAGTTTGTTGTAAATAGGCCGCAATGAGGATGGGACAGAGCACCATGCCCAACACAACTGTCAGTCCTATAACCAGACTTATAACATTGGGAGCTCACCTAAAGGGGGCTAAAATTGAGATGGCCAAGTGAGAGCCAGCTCCAGGGAAAACAACTTTGCATGTGGGACTGCTGTTTGGTTCTGATGCCAGAACCCTGAAGCCCACAGGAATTCCTGCCTTAAGGTTCACCCAGCCAATGGCCCTGTCCACACTGACCTACACTGGTCCCTCTACTCTTGTCTCCATCCCGTTGGTGAGAATTTACCTCCAACAGGGTGTGTTACCTGATGTGGTAATGTTTATGCTATCGTCCATAAAATGAGAAAATGGATTAGATATTGCGGTATTGAAGAACCTGTTCATACCTATTAGGTATAAACATTATTTTCTTCAGGCACAGGTCTAGAATAACATTAAGCTATTAGGTAACAGAGAAGCATGCTTTAAGTGGTATGGGGTGAGATGGAGTATAAAATTCTTGTACTCTCAGATCACAAGCTATGATGGAGTGAAGGTATCGTCAACATGTCTCCCAACAGAATACTAACAATGGGACATGACACAAACCATTAACATTAAAAGTCTTATCCACAAATCACTCCACAGTCTTACCACAGGATATCTGTTAGTTACTCACTGACACAGCTACTCAAACATCATGGGTTGCGCTCTTCACAAGCTAGCATCCAATTTCAATTCACAGATACACAAGTATTCAGCACCACTGCTGCTATCGCAATTTGAGTAAAACCTCTCTTTACCTACTTGATTTAAGATTACTTTATTCCCTCGTCTGGCTAGCCTGGCTCACTTGCTGTATTATTCTGATATATATCCACACCAATCTGGAAAATGAGGTGTTAAGGAAATCAAAAACGTAACAGTATTGTGATGTTGTAGAGCCCTTGGAACTCTCTATCTCAGAGTGTTTGGCTCATTTCATAGCAGGGTACATGGAGTGTACAGCCCAGAAACAGGCTATTCAGCCTTACAGGTCCACACTGTACAGCTTCCTCCTACCCCTCCTTCTTTTATCCTCATTAGCGTATTCTCCATAAATACATCTGTACTATTGTTTTCAACCACTCCATATAGCAGTAAGTTACATTCTAACCATTGATAAAGAAGTTTCGCCTTATTTTAGCCATTTCTTTATTTTTATAATTTCTGTATTTTGAAACACTAACAAACATAAGCAATTACTTGTATTCCAAAGAACAGTCTACCTTGCTCTTGTTGTTCACCATCCCAGTTAGCTCCTTCACAAGTTCCTCCAGCTTCTGCTTGTTCCGTCCGCACAACACCAGCCTAGCACCAGCTGCATGGAAAACCCTGGCGCACTCTTACAGAGAAAGCAACAATCATTGGAATCAGCTTCAACAGCAACAAACACTTACACTTACATAGTGCTTTTAATATAACACAATATCCCAAGGCACTCCACATATTAACAAACCAACTTTGGCATAGATTCACATAAGAAGATATTCAGACAAATCATAACAGGCTCAAAGAGGTAAATTCCAAAGAAAGAGAGGTAGAAAAGTTCAGAGAGAGAATTCTGGAGTTTAGGGCTACCTTATCTGAACCTGTGGCTACCAGAGTGATTAAAATGCTCAAAGACTGATTTTTTTGCATGAAAGCTGAGCGCCGTGGCATCATCACAGTCAAACAGCATGGAGATGATGACCCACTGAAAACAAAAGTGAGGCGCTTTCTAACTAATTCTTCCCATCTTACATTTAGCATTATTATTTAATAAAACCTATTGGGGTCAGGGTGCTGGGAGGTGGTTATCACACTGCACACTCAGATCAGCCTCAGTGTCAAAATCTCATGCATCTGTAAGGATTTATTGTGAAATGACACAGGATGGCACAAACACGAATGGGCCAAAGAGTCTTCTTCTGGAGTGTCTTGATTCTATGAATCTGAAACTTTGGCCAGCCTTCAACCAATTCTTACCATGATGGTGCTGGATTGTCAAACTCACTCAGACGGCTCACGCAGATAACTGGGATGGACAAAAAAAAGTGTCTAATTTGGGGGTTAAGCCTCATTATTGGGAGCACAGTAGCATGATTGTTCAGCAATACCTCATCTGCGGTGCACTTTATCCATAAGGACCAGATTCTGATTATTGGTAGCAAAAGTGAAAATCGTGGTTGGGTTTCTCAGCACTGACATCCTTAATCATGATACGTACACTGACCCACACAATATTCTGATTAGGTCTGAGCTTAAGTGTTCTGTTCTGGGCACCACGCTTCAGGAAAGATGGGATACTTTTGTGGGTGTGCAAAAGAGGCTTACAAAACTAGCACTCAAAACAAAAAGCATCAGTTGTGAGGAAAGATTAAGAAACTTGGATTATCTTCCGCAGAGCAGAGATGCTTAAGTGGAGACTTAATATGGGTGTTCAAGGAGAATTTTATTGGAGTAAAGTATTAGTAAGAATAAACTATTTCCATTGGCAGAAAGGTTGTTAGTAAGGGAGTACAGATTGGCAAAAAGAATCAGGAGGTAAAACCTTAAGAATTTCTTTTGACTCAGTGTGCTGCTGTGATCCACCTACAAGACTGGTGAAAACAGATTCAACAATAACTTCCAGAAGGGAATTATATGGAACTTAATTATAAAGTAATGAGGAAAAGAGGAAGGGAATTTAAAAAAAAAAGAGTTGGACTAACTGGATAACTCTTTCAAACAGATTGACAGGCGCTATGGTTTTTCTTCAGTGCTATACAATACAGTGTCAAACAGCAGCATGTAAGTCATACACCAAGTTTCAAGGGTTTAAAACCATGGATACAACATTTTAAGGCATGGTTGTAGTCACAAATAAACAACTGTACACAACTAGGGAAGAGCTGAGAGGGAGGGAAAGCTATGGAGAAATAAAGACATAAATATGAAATGAACAGACCATTACATTATCTGTGTTATTACCTTACCTTTACCGAGGCCAGAGCTTGCTCCTGTTATCACCACCACAGCATCTTGAACTATTGCTCGATCCTTCATGCTCTGCAGCAGTCTGAATAAAATAATAAGGCCCACACTACCCAGCAGCAATGGCAGGAGGTTTGAAGAGGATATTTCCATGAGAGTCCCTTTGTACAGCATTTTCCTGGGGATTATAAAAATAAAAGCAATTCACTTGCCTCGCCTAATGCGCACTAGTGCCAGAGTTAAAGGAAATATACCCTTCGAGACATATTCTGTTAGGCATGAATCCCCAGGATACTAAAACCAGCAGTGAATTTCACTGACAGAAAAATTCCTTTGCTTTTTGATCTGCACCTTGCAATCTTAAATATCCAGTTGAGGGAGAAGATAGGGTCTTTGCAACATTGCAGCACTAGACTTTTATACAGTAGTTTTCTTTTGGCAAATAAAGCATTAGCTAGTCAGTCTCTAATTCTCCACCAGTGAACAGACCAAGCCAGAGAGGACATGCACAAGGCATGATGACATCAAGCAGCAAACAGCTGTTAATTCTATTTTAAGCAGCTAAAACCAGTCTCATCCAAACTTAGCTTTATCATCAGTTAAAGGAGGGGCGAGAAAACAACTTTGCTTCAGGTTTACAGAAATAAAATGAAACTAATTCAAAGCCCACCTTTGTAATCTCCTAACAATGTATCTTCAACAGAGATAAACCCCCTTATTTGGACAGTCCACAGGCTGTCTCAAGACTAGGTAAGCTGTCCTTTAATGAGTCTCAGCGTAGACATGAGAGCTTCGGCTGCCCTGAATAGGAATGCCTAACTGTAACTAAAATACTTGGAACTCCATCTGACGTTAGGCATACCAGGTTCTTTGTGACTCAATATGACTACCAGTGTCGATGTCATTAAAGAGCTGTGATCCTCAACCCGGACAACGTTTGAATGGCTACTATCAAGCTGTAATCAGAGCCAAAGGGAAAGGAAAGGGTGAGGGGACTAAGACCATGAGGGAAGGGGAAACGTGCGGAGCCAGCCAAATCACATTTCTGCCCCTGACCTATACTTTACTATGTGCATAAGGGCAGGTGGAGGGATGAGGGTTACACCAGGATAAACTTCTTGCCCAACTACATAATAATTCAGACACTCATGATCTGGCTCAAAGCCAAAGGGCCAGGGAGAGGTGGTACTTAGTTGCTGTACTTTGATCAGCACAAGTTAACACCTTTCGGAGGAGGGCAAAAGTTTGTTTTATTTCATGCTGAACATTCTATTGCCCTCAATTCACCATTCCAGACATGTACTTATGGCAGTTTTGTGTTAACTGGACAACTTCTTAGATTACTGTGCTTATTAATTTATGTGAAAACCTCAATATTGCACAGGTTGTCCAACAGATTGTTCATTCACAGCAATGTGATTTGTTTATGTTTTGTCTCAAGATTTCCTGTTCAGACCAGGGAGGAAGAGGCCACAGCCAGCAAAGGGACCAGCAAAAGGAACGGTGGGCCAGGATGCAAAACAGGATCAAAGCTGAGAAAGTGGCAAGCCTGGTTGTGAAAGATCAGTGGGAACATAGAGGAACAGACAGAGGTCATGCCTCCTTCAGCCGCAGCAGCACTGAATCAGCCCATTTGGTACAAAAGTCCCACAATAGTATTTATGCTACACACAAGCCTCCTCCAGCCCTTCTGCAGCTCACTGAGTGGCCATATCCTTCCAAACCTTTTCACTTCTGTCCTTGAAAACAACAAATTCTGGAAGTCACAGCGGGTCAGACAAGCATCCATAGAGAGAGAGAACGCAAGCCAACGTTTCAAGTCTAAATGAGTCTTCAGAGTTGAAGTGTGGAGGCAACATCATTTATGCTATGATTTGGGGAGGGGGGCAGTGGAGTAGTGGGTGTTGGGTGCTGGTGGAAAAAAGATGATGAGAGTTCAGGTTAAGTGATGGGAATGTGAGAATGGCAGAAAAATGGTATGACTCCTACCAGATTTACAAGGACCAACAGTCCCCCACGATGAGGGGAGGGAAGAGAGGTCATGATAACAGAATGTAACAAGCTAAAAGGAAGGGAAAAAATGGTTCACAATTTGAAGGTGTTAAACTCAATATTAAGTCCAGTAGGCTGTAAATGTCCCCTTCTGGACATCCTCGACCATTCCACAACCATCAACATCTCCCTTCTCAAATCACACCTTCCTATGCAAGTGCAGAAGGGGTGATGTGGAGGAGCTGGTGATGGATTGGGGTGGACAAAGTTAGAAATCACACAACATTAGGTTATATTCCAACAGGTTTATTTGGAAGCACAAGCTTTTGGAGCACCTACTCCACAACTACCTGAACAGGGACCAGCATTCTACACCTTCAAATTGTGAACCATTTCTTCCTTTCTCCTCTCCTTCCATTCCAGGGGGACTGTCGGTCCTTGCAAGTCTGGCAGGAGACACACCGTTGTTCTGTCATTAACACGTTCTGATCACTTAATCTGAACTATCAACACTTTTCTCCACCAGCACCCTACACCCACTAGCTACCAACCCCTCATTCCCCCCGCACTATTACATGAATGCTGTCCCCTCCACCCTTCACCTCATGTAGACTCAAAACATTAGCTTGCTCTCTTTCCATTGATGCCGTCTGACCCACTGTGATTCCCAGCATTTGATGTTTTTAGTACAGATGCCAGCATCTGCAGTAATTTGCTCCTTCATTCTGTCCTTACCAAGCTTTCCTCTAAATGGTGTGATGTGATTCATCTCCTTCACATCTGGTTTCACATTCTAACAATTCTTGCATAATGAAGTTTCCCTGATTTTGATTTATAAGCATATTATAATTATGGGCCATGGCTCACCTCGCAACCTTCTGGTTACCAGAGAGAATGTGCCCAACATAGTTAATTGTTCTTTATAAACTACTATTCCATTTGCTCTATCATTCTAGTTGCTTTCTACAGCCACCTTGCTTCTCCAAAGTGCTTTCAGGATTTTTGAATGAGTGGTTCCTTCGTTGATTTTATTTTTCTCTTTTGTTATAAGTGTTGGCTCTTTGCTGGCCTCAGTGGTGTCAACCATTCACCAAAATGCCATTATCACACAGGGCTCTTTGCCTGAACAAAGATAAGCCAGTGTTTATCACCAGGAACGAGGCACTTTCAGTCCCTCAGCTACTTTTGCACAGAACTGTTAAAATCAGACAGCAAGTTGTAAACTTGCAGTGACTGAAATTCGACGAGCTTTTATGATACACCAAGCCATTTAGCCAAGTAGCTCAGCTGTTTGACCATTGTAAGCAACACAGCTACGGCCATGAGCCCATTTGCATGCACATCCACAGAAGAGAGCTTCAAGTTCTGTAACAGCTTTCACACCTCCTGGAAGGTGCAGCCTTTCAGATTTCAGTCTAGAGATTGGTGGTGAATAGAAACCAGAGTTCCAGCTCAGAATTCAGACATGACACCTGGTGGAATTGTCAGGTCCAGTGAGTGTAGGACACACCACAACATCATCCAGATTACGAGAGGCCATAAATCCTCTATGTAGAACCAACTACCCTATCACCTGAAATCTGACTGACAGCTTGCCAATATTTCCAGTACTATTCTCATGGGATTCGAGTGAAGATGCAAAAGACAAGACTCGTACACATTCACACACGTATGTCAATGATGTAATTGGAAGCAAGAATCCTATTCCACTTTCCACGATCATGTGAGGCTTTCTGATCTGCTCTCTGTTGTTCAGTTCATGTTCTTATCAACACATCCAGCAGGTGGGGCTCTATCCTTAACATCTGGTGTGTTACCTCTAACTTGATGTCTTTGAACAGCAACATTTAGCAGATCAAAGATCCAATTATCACTTCCGTCTATGATAGACACCCTGGTTGGTCAGTATGTTAAGAAATCCAGCCACTTAGAAGTACACTAAACCCAAAGCACTTTACTTACATTAATGAGAATGGACAAATTACTGTATTTACACCAGCTGAAACCATTCCATTGTTTAGATTAGATTACTTAGTGTGGAAACAGGCCCTTCAGCCAATAAGTCCACACCGACCCGCCAAAGTGCAATCCACCCAGACCCATTCCCATAGATTTACCCCTGCCCCTAACACTACGGGCAATTTAACATGGCCAATTCACCTAATCTGCACATTTTTGGACTGTGGGAGGAAACCCACGCAGACACGGGGAAAATATGCAAACTCCACACAATCAGTCACCTGAGGCGGGAATTGAACCCGGGTTGCTGGCGCTGTGAGGCAGCAGTGCTAACTACTGTGCCATCGTAACGCCCAAAATATTTCTTCTTGGGCACCACATACACACTGTTACTTATTGTCGAGTCTTGGTTATATTCAGGCAATGAAAGTCAATTTAAAACATAATTTGGGAAGGAATTTTCCCTGAAATCTAACTTCCCTTCCCCCAATGACATGAGTGTATTGGAATGATTTTACAGCCAGGAAATACTTTCATGGTCATTTTGCTTCGGCCTGTGCACAAATGACCAGATGGCAGGACTTGAATATGTGGCATTGGATTGTTAGGACAAAACCGTCAATGAAACTTTGATCCCTGCATGAAGTGGGTCATCAAAACTATAATATATGGAGAACTACACTGCAAAGATCGATTTGGTTGGAGCAAAACAGAATGGCACAATGTCAAGCTGCCTTGCATCTAACCCTGCCTCTCCCAGAACCCTGCCTTCCACCACTGCCGCCTGATGACCAAAACAGGCAGAGCACTAAAACATTCAGAGACTAGTAGAACAGATTATCAGGCAAGTAGAGATTTCAAACCGTTGTCAAGAAGAAAACTGTTGGATGGTTACCTGGGTTCACAGTTTTTAAGATGTCTGACAGAAATAAACAAGTCGATGGGGGCAAGGACAGATATCACTTGCTATGAAGATGATTGAGAATCATTCCTGGTTGGCAACAGGGCTTTTTAAAAAAATTATTCATAAGGTATGGGCCAACGTTTATTGCCCAGCCCTGGTTTCCCTTGAGGTGGTGGTGGTGGTGAGCCGGCTCTAGAAAAACTGTAACTATCCGCTGTAGTTAGACCACAGTGCCATTAGGGAAGGAGTTCCAGGATTGTGACCTAGCAACAGTGAAAATATTTCCAAGTCAGGATGGAGAGCGGCATGGAGAGGAACTCCTAGGCGGTGGGTGTTCCCATGTATCTGATGCTCTTGTTCTTTGAGATGGAAGTGGATATGGGTTTGGAAGGTGCTGTCAAAGAAGCTCTGGAAAATTTCTGCAATGTGTCTTATGGCACACATTGCTGCTGTAGTGCATTTATGGTGGAGGGTGTGAATGTGATACCAATCAAGTGGGCTTCTTTGTCTTGGATGGTCTTACATACTTTTTGAGTTTTGTTGGAAATAATTCAGTTCAGTTTCTGGTCAATGGTAACCTCCAGCATTTTGATAGTCAAGGCAATATCATTGAATATTTGGTATGCTCTTGTTTGAGGTGGTTTATTTCTTGGCAGCGGTGCAAATATCACTTGCTACTTGTCAGCCCTGCATATTATCCAGATCTTGCTGCATTCGATAATGGAAATCTTCAGTATCTGAAGAGTTGTAAATGGTGCTGAAAATTGTACAATCATCAGCAAACATGCCCACTTATGACCTTAAGATGAATTGATCATTGATGAAGCAGCTGAAGGTGACTGGAGCTAAGACATGACCCTGAGGTACTCCTGCAGAGACATCCTGGAGCTGAGATGACTGACCTCCAATAACCACAACCATAAATAAATGCTTGACAATGTAGAACTTAAAAGGAGACTCAAAGTTGAAACTTTTCATCCTGCACTCATTAGAACTAGGATGCAAAAAAACAAATTTGAAAAAGAGACACCATTTTAGGGAGAATGAGAATCAGAAAGCGTCAGAGGGCAATGTTGCTAGGTTTGCAGATGACACAGAAATAGGTGGAGGGAAAGCTAGTGTTGAGCAAGCAGGGAGGCAGCAGAAAGACATGGATGGGCTAGGAGAGAGGCCAAAGAAGTGGCAGACAGAATATAACATGGAAAACGTGGTAGGGTGAATACAGGCAAGGATTATTTTCTAAATGAGGAAAGGCTTTGGAAATCTGAACCACAAGGGGACTTGGGAGCCCTAGTTCAGGATTCTCTTAGGGTTAACATGCAAGTTCAGTTGGCAATTAGAGGAGCAAATGTAATGTCAGCATTCATTTCAAAATGGCAAGGACACAACAGACAAGGTTCTGGTCAGGCTGCATTATGAATATTTTGTGCAGTTTTAGGCCCCCTATCTAAAAGAATGTGCTGGCCTTGGAGAGGATCCAGAGAAGGTTTATAAGAATGATCCCTGGAGTAAAGGGCTTGTCAGATGAAGAGTGGGGGTTCTGGGTCTCAGCAGAGTTTTGGTGGATGAGGGGAGATCTGGTTGAAACTTACAAAATACTGAAGTCTGGATATAGTGGACATGGAGTTGATGTTTCCACCAGCAGGAGAGACTAGGACCCAAGGGCACAGCCTCATAGTAAAGGGACAACCCTTTAGAGCTGAGATGAGGAGGAATTTCTTCAGCCAGAGGCTGGTGAATCCGTAATATTCATTACCACTTAAGGCCATGGAGCCAAGTTATTGAGTGTCTTGAAAGCAGAGATAGATCAGTTCTTAATTAATAAAGGATTATGGGGACAGGGCAGGAGAATGGAGTTAAAAGACACATCAGACATGATTGATTAGCGGAGCAAACTCAGCAGGCTGAATGGCCTAATTCTCCTCCTGTATCCTATGATCTTAAAGGTGCTGGATGGTTGGGCCAGAATTGGTGTGGGAGTACAGCAAGAACAGTTAATCATCAATTTTAATTCTCATATCAGGCAAGTAGATTTGTTCTGAAGAAAGGTCATTGGACCTGAAACATTGACTCTGCTTTCTCTCCACAGATGATGCCAGACCTGTTGAGTTTTCTCAGCATTTCTGTTTTTGCTGCAAGTAAATTCAGAATGGTCTCTTTGACGCGTGCAAGACAAAAAGCTTCAACTATAGTCTCCTTATAGCAATGTTTAACTACAACTATCTTGCCCCGTGACAGGTATGACTAACCAGTGAACAGTTGTTATTTCCCTCCCCTTCTTCACACTGACTCCAGTTTTGATAGGGTTCCTTGATGCAACACATGATCAAATGTGGTCTTGATATGCAAGGGCAGTCACTCTTACCTCACCACTGGATTGCAACTCTTGTCCATGTTTGAATCAAGGCTGTAATAAGGTCAGGAGCTGAGTGGTGCTGAGTGTCCAAACTGAGTGTCAGTGAGCAGGTAATACTTAGCAAGTGGTGCTCAGTAGCATCCACTTCAACTTCCATCACTTCACTGATGATCAAGAGAAAATCAAAAAAGTGCTAATTTCGTGGATTGGATTCATTTTGCTTTTTAAGTATAGGGCATACGTGGGCAAGTTTCCACATTTTCGGGTAGATGCCACTGTTATAACTGCATTACAACAGCTTGAGTGGCAAGCTCTGGAGCATGTCTTCAGAACTACTGCCTCATTATTTACTGCCTGATGGAGATAGATGTTTTTAATTAGCTTGTAAGAATAACAGAACATGAGGAGAAAACAAAAGTCACGTCTTTGTGATCCACGTTAGAACCAAAAAAATCCAGAATTGTCAGCAAAGTCATCTTTGGAAAGTGCCAGGAATGAGGAGCTAAATGAAAGTTAGGGCCTTGTAAGTCATTTTTTATGGATTATCATTGGAGCCTTGAGGAAATTGGCGTAGACATAAGAACATTACTGGGTTGAACAAGCAATGGAATGTCTATTTGAGAAAGGTCATATCATGGAACACTGGGCGGAAGTGGGTACTGCAGACGCTGGAGAATAGAGTCAAGATTAGAATAGGGTTGGAAAAGCACAGCAGGTCAGGCAGCGTCTGAGGAGCAGGGAAATCAACGTTTTGGGCAAAAGCCCTTCATCAAGAATCAGCCTCATTCCTGATGAAGAGCTTTTGCCCGAAACATCAATTTTCCTGCTTCTCGGATGCTGCCTGTGGCTGTGCTTTTTCAGCACTACTCTAATCTTGACTCATGGAACACTGGGACCAGTTTTACAACTGAGCTATTGAAATGGATTCAATATTGCAAATATATAAAATTTCAGTTAGACCACATTTGGAGTTGTTTACAGCTCTGGTTGCCACACTGTATGAAGGATGTGACGGCTTTGGAGAGGGTACAAAAGAAGTTTATCTGTATATTGCCTGGAATGAAGAGCATTAGTGACAAAGGAGAGCTGGACAAACTTGGATTGTTTATGCTGGAGCAGCGGAGGTTGAGGGTGACCTGAAAAAAGTAAATAACATTACCAGAGTCATGGATAGAGTGGATAGTCAGAGTCTTTATCTTAGTGTGCAAATGTCAAATACTATGGGGGCACAGGTTTAAAGTGAGAAGGGAAGAGTTTAAAGGAGATATGAGAGGCAAGTTTTTTTACACTGAGGGTGATAGGTGCCTGGAACAGGGAGGCATATTAAAGGGCGGATGAGGCAATCATGGCTGACGAGAAGTCAGGGACAGCATAAAGGCAAAAGCAAAAAACAATAACATGGCAAAGAGTAGTGGGAAGCCCACAAAGCCCAGAGGATAAAAGAAAATAAGGGGGAAAAAGATTAAAAATGAGGGTAAGCTAACCAGTCATATAAAAGAAGATTGTAAGAGCTTCTTTGGATATATAAAGGGCAAAAGTGAACATTGGGCTGCTGGAAAATGATGGAGAAGTAGTAATGGGGTACAAAGAAATGGCAGGGGAACAGAACAAGTAGTTTATGTCACTCTTCACAAAGGAAGACACGAGTAATATCCCAAAAATTCAAGAAAGCCTGTGGTGGTAGTGGAAGTAGGAGTGTTGGGGGTGTTGGCAGAGGAGAGTATGGTGGCCATCATGAAGGAGAAGGTGCTACAAAAACTGAAAGTTCTGAAGGTGGATGAATAACCTAAACCAGATGGACTACACCCCAGAGTTCTGAAGGAGATAGCTGAAGAGATAGTGCAGGCGTTACTGGTGATCTTCCAAGAATTACTGGAGTCAGGGAGGATTCCACAGGACTGGCATATTGGTCTTATAATCCCCCATTTAAGAAGGGAGTAGGCAAAATATGGGAAACTACAAGCCAATTAGCCTGACTTTGGTTGTTGCTAAGACTTTGGAGTCCATTGTGAAGGATGAGATTTCTGAAAACTTGGAAGTGTTTGGTAAAATAGAGCAAAGTCAGCATGGTTTCTTCAAGGGAGGTCATATCTGACAAATCTTTAGAATTCTTTGGGGAGGTAATGAGCAGATTAGACCAAGGAGAGCTAATGGATGTTATCTACTTGGACTTCCAGAAAGCCGCGCAGCAGGCTGTTCTGTAAGGTAAGGGCCCATGGTGTTCAAGGCAAGGTGTTAGCATGCATAGAAGTTTGGCTGTCTGGCAAAAAGCAGAGAGTGGAGATAAAAGGGTCCTTCTCAGGACAGCAGCTGGTGATTGGTGATGTTCTGCAAGGCTCAGTGTTGGGACTGCAAATATTCACTTAATACTAAATGATCTAGATGAAGGAATTGAGGGCATACTGGCTAGGTTTGCAGAAGATACAAGGATGGGGGAGGGACAAATAGCATTGAGGAGACTGAAGAAGGATGAAGAGTGGACAAAAAAGTGGCAGATGGAGTACAACATGAGAAAGTGTGAGGTCATGCACTTTGGTAGGAAGAATAGAGGCATGGACTATTTCCTAAATTAGGAGAAATTTCAGAAATCTGAAGCGCAAAGGGAGTTGGGAGTCCGATTCCAGTATCATCTTAAGATAAACTTGCAGGTTGACTTGGTATTTAGGAAGACAAACACAGTGTTGGCACTTATTTTAAGAAGACTAGATTAAAAAAGCAGTGATGTACTTCTGAGGTTTTATAAGTCTCTGGTCAGACCACATTTGGAGTATTGTGGAGAATTTTGGGCCTGGAGGATGTACCAAATGTCCCAGGAATGAAAAGCTTAACATGAGGAATCTTTGAGGACCCTGGGTCTATACTCCATGGAATTTAAAAGGGGGGGGGGGAAAGAGATCAATTAAAACTTATATAATACCGAAAGGCTTGGACAGAGTGAACATTGAGAAGATGTTTCCATTGATAGACAAGACTAGGACCCTGGGCACAGCTTCAGAATAAAGGAAAGACCCTTTAGAACAGAGATGAGGAGAAACTTCTTCAGCCAGAGAGTGGTGAATCTATGGAATTCATTGTCACAGAAGGCTATGGAGACCAGGTTATTGAGTAGATTTAGGACAGAAATAGATAGGTTTTTGATTGTCAAGGGGATCACAGGTTTACAGGAGGAAAGTGGGAGAATAGTGTTGAGAAACTTATCAGCCATGAATGAATGGCAGAGCAGACTCGATGGGCCAAATGGCCTAATTTCTGCTCTTATGGTACAGGGTGATACAGACCATGTGCAGGCAGATGGGATTACTTTAGAATGGCATCATGGTCAGCACAGACATGGTGGGCTGAAGGGTCTGTTCCTGTGCTGAACTGTTCTACGTTCTACGGGCTGTGACTAAGGGCATAGCAGAGGTATAAATAGTGAGTAACAAGGACATTAAAATAATAAAGAGGGGGTGGTGTTCAGGTGGACTAAATAGTGCAGGTTAAAGCTCAAAAGAAAACAAAAGGACACTATAGTAATAAGAATTTGCATTAAAAACCAAAGATGTAAAATAATAAAACAAAGAGATAAATAGGAAATATCCAAGTAAAAGAGCAGAATATTAATTGTTTATATAAACACAGTATATGAAAAACAAACTAAATGAACAACAGGAATAAATTCAACTTGAAGAATATTACACTGTCAAGTTGGGAACTTAAACAATATATACCAGGTCATAAGACGTAGTGGTGAACAATTAAAATAACCCCATCATCAATAAAAGGGAAGTCCAACACATCAAGACAAGGCTGGAAATTTTTCAACAATCCATCTTGTTGACCACCTCCTGAAGTGGGCGGCATGGTGGCACAGTGGTTAGCACTGCTGCCTCACAGCGCCAGAGACCTGGGTTCAATTCCCGCCTCAGGCGACTGACTGTGTGGAGTTTGCACATTCTCCCTGTGTCTGCGTGAGTTTCCTCCGGGTGCTCCGGTTTCCTCCCACACTCCAAAGATGTGCAGGTCAGGTGAATTGGCCATGCTAAATTGCCCGTAGTTTTAGGTAAGGGGTAGATGTAGGGGTATGGGTGGGTTGCGCTTCGGCGGGGCGGTGTGGACTTGTTGGGCCGAAGGGCCTGTTTCCACACTGTAAGTAATCTAATCTAATCTAAAAGTCTAAATCATTAGATGTCAGCTTTCAGCCAGCTCAACTAATTCCAGGTTATATCAAAATATAGCTCAAGGAACTGGAAACTGCAAAAGCTGCGGGCTGACAAATTTCTGATAATAGCATAAAAGAAATGTCCTCCAGAACTAGGTGCACCCGAGCCAAGCTGTTCCAGTACAACTGCAATACTGACATCTACCAGACAATTTGGAAAAGTGCCTAGGTATATCTTGTCCACAAAAAAAAAGGTAAATTCCAATCAGTGAATATTGTTGCATCAGTGTACTCTCATTCATCAGCAAAGTGATGAAGTTTGATAATGCAATCAAATAGCACTTGCAAAACAATAACTGGCACACTGATATTCAATTCGAGTTCTGCCAGGATCATTTTGTTTTTGACCTCCATTTAGACTTGGACCAAACATGATTTAAAAAGCTGAATTCAAGATGTGAGGCGAGAAAGACCGCTCTCAAGATCAAGGGTGGTACTTGGCCAAGAGTGGCAATAAAGTGGCCTAACTAATTGGGAATGGAGGGAAATCTCTCCACCAGCTGGAGTCACTCCTAACGCAAAGAAAAATGGTTATTGTTATTGAAAGTCAATCGTCTCAATCTCAGGACATTCCTGCAAGAGCTCCTCAAGGTAGTATCCTCGGCCCAACCATCCCTAACTACTTTATCAATGACGTTCCCTCAATCATGAGGTCAAGGATAAGCAAGTTCACTGACAATTGCAAAATGTTCAGCACCATTTGTGATTTGTCAGTTACTGAAACAGTTCATGTCTGTATACAGCAAGACCCGGACAACATTGAGGATTTGGTTGATCAGAAACATTCATGCCACAAAGCTACCAGGCAAAGACTATCCATTGATGGAGGATCTTATCGTCAACCCTTGACAATCAATGCCATTAATGTCACTAAATCCCTCACTATCAACATCCACGGGGTTACCATTGACCAGAAGCTCAAGTAAACCAGTCATATAAATTAAGTGGGGAGAAAAGCATATCAGATATTGATAATTCTGCAGCAAGTAACTCACCTTCTGATGCCCCAAAGGTTGACTACTACCTACAAGGCATTACTCAGCTGTATGATGGAATACTTCCCACTTGCCTTGACAGATACATGGCCAAAGAAGTTCAACATCATCAAAATCAGCGCATCTCTAACTTGAAACCTTCACACCCCCCTCAAAAATACACTGCTTAAAAACATGTACCATTTAGCAAATGAGCAACAGCAATTCACTCAGGCTATTGGGAATGGGATCCCAACCCAATCATTGGGCAGACTCCATGCGCAGTGGCCACCGGTTCCCAGCAGCAGGAAGGGCGCGGGGGGGGGGGGGGGGGGGTGGTCGGTGAACAGCAAACCGAGTCCGCGGGGCAGTGTGAGGATTTAACCCACTGCACGGGTGCAGCCGCGCCGCTGACCCTCACTCACCTTCTCAGCAGCGACAGCATCCTCCCGCCCAGCAATCAATCACCGTGACTGACAGCCCCCATACAGCCAATCGACGGCCACGCCACCAATGACAGCCAATCGGAAAGAAGGAATGGGCGGAGTTACCGCCCGGATATTTATTATCGAAGCACTCGGTAAAAGGCTTCCGGAGTGATCCTCCGAGCACTTCCGATTGGTTCCGCCTATTTGTTTTGGGATCTTCGATTAAACAGTGGACATTTTTAAAAAATAAAATGCTCACCTTGAAGTTTATGACTTAAAGTGGCTGGAGAATCGGTTCAGGTTTAAATATAAGTTACAGTTGACAGGAAAGGGGAAGGTAAACTATTGCACACTTTGTGCTGGTAACTTAAATTAGGAGTATCCTGCTCTGTCAGTGCAGCTATCCTGGACACTTTCCTATAAAATAACAAATGGATTACACAAAGTATATAGTAGGAGATTAGTGTAGCGCTTTTATTAATGAACGTCATGATCTCCTTCGAACAATAAGTATAAGTGGCAAAAGATACATAATAGCCTTCATGTGCTAATGTCCTGTTGTATTGGAATGAACGTCTATTCATCTCTTCAGCTTTCATAGCTTCTCTTCCCAGTCCTGAACATTTATCTTTGGTGTCAACATCTCAGCTTGAAGTATTTGATCCCCTCTCTGAGACTTTGAATAGAGTTCAAGCATCTGCAACACTTGATTATTCAATATTTTCAGTTTTGTCAATCCCTCAAGTCAGACGTTATCAGCAACACCTAGAAAAAGTAGGAAAACGATTTACCTGTATAAGGGGAGGCAATGGTCTAATGGTATTGTTAGATTATTCATTCAAGTATCCAGATGATGATGTGGTGACGTTGGTTTGAGTGTTGCCACGGTGGTTAGTGCAATTTGAATTCAAGGGAAAATTCCAGAAGGGAGAGTCCAGTGATGACCATGCAGATGTTGTTTGTTGGTGAAATCCATCTGGTTCACTGTTAGCCTTTAGGCAAGAAAATCACCATCCTTGCCTTGTCTGGCCTACATTCGACTTTAGACCCACAGCAGTGGGGTATCGGTATGTTATAAAGAAACCCTCTTTGACATGAAAGTTACTGAGAAGTCTTCAGCATAATGATATTGAGAAGGTAATGTGATTGCCTTGTTGTAAAGTAATTAGTAAAATTCCATTTTCACTATTTTGACATTGTTAACTAGGTAGCAGAAGGTTCTGATCTATGGAATATTTGCATGTCATAAAAATTATTTGTTTGCTGCTTTGTTCAGCCTGTAGTATTATCGAATGATTATATCAAAGATAGCGGCCATTTCATTTATTGTACTTTTTTTCCATCACCAAATCACTTGTGGTATATATTTTATCTATTAACCACCAACAATAATTCACCTGCATTTTCCAACTAATCTGTACTACCTTTATCTACCCTCTGCAAAAGTGTTGCAGTCAATCCCATTTATGTGCTCTTTTCCTGTGGCCCTCCAAATATTTTCTGTTAGCGTAATTTAATTCCTCTTTGTCAACCATAATTTAGTCTGCCTTTTCCACACTGACCCTAGATTCAAGATCCTAAACACACACTGTTTTAAAAGGAAAGCTTTCTTTCTTTCTTTCTTTACACTATTCATGACTTTGCTATTCACCCTGATTTTGGTGACCTTTAGTCCTTGACCTTTCTGTTGAGAGAAACAGATTTCTCCTCTGGCTCTACCCAATTTATCTCATGTTTTCCTGACTTGAAGGAAATCAAACACAGCTTCTCCATTCCATCCATAAGACATAGGAGTGGAAGTAAGGCCATTCGGCCCATCAAGTCCACTTTGCCATTTAATTATGGCTGATGGGCATTTCAACTCCACTTGCCCGCATTCTCCCCGTAGCCCTAAATTCTTGATGTCACAAGGAATTAATCAATCTCTGCCTTGAAGACATTTAGCGTCCCGGCTTCCACTGCACTCCGCAGCAATGAACTCCACAGGCCCGCTACTCTCTGGCTGAAGAAATGTCTCCGCATTTCTGTTCTGAATTGACCTCCTCTAATTTTAAGGCTGTGCCCATGGGTCCTAGTCTCCCCGCCTAACGGAAACAATTTCTTAGCGTCCACCCTTTCCAAGCCATGAGACTTCAACCCTGGAACCATCCTTATGAATTGTTGCATGCGTCTATGTGCTTCTTATCCTTCCAAAAATATGTCCAAGAATTGTACATAACATTTCAGCAAAGCTGCACCAGAATTTTACAATCGTAAACTCCTTGCTCATTTGTTAGAAAGCTTAGACCTGCCTTTTTTAAAAATAATTTTTCATTGAAAAAATAATTTTTAAAAATATTACAACAAATACAAAATAATACAAAGAACAGAAAAAGTTTAAAAACCCGCTCTCACGTACAAATGTATAAATATATATAGAAAAATATATAATAAAAAATCTCAACTAACTATTTAACTAAATAAATAATAATCAACAACAAACTAATAGACAGTAATAACTCAACTCAGCCAAACAAGACACTCAAACATTCGCAGTTCGTCCTTCCTGGACATTGAACTCGTAAAACACTATTGTTATGGTATTATAAAAGCCCTTATTAGTGTGACAGATAAATCTTTGTCCAGGTATTCCAAAAATGGCTGCTATGTCTTATTAAAATTCTCAGTTTTGTAGTGTATCATACTTGTGAGAAAATCCAAGGGGATATGTTTCATAACAATCTTTCGCCAAACTGACAGGCCTGGGGGCGGGTTCTGTTACCCAACCGAGCAAGTTGTTCTTTCTTGTGCAGAAAGTGAGGATGTTGAAAAGTTTTTTATTACGTGCATCTGCAGGGAACACATTGGGCAGGCCAAGAGGAGGAGAGATCGGGTCCTTCTCCACCCTTACACCCAAAATTCTCTCCATTGCACCCGCCACAGCACTCCAGTATGTTTGAAGCCTACCACAGGACCAGAGACAATGGGTTAGAGTGCTCGTACCAACCTTTTACTTGGAACATCTTGAAGATACCCCTGGTTTAAATTTTGATAAACAGTCCATAGCCAAGTGGACCCTGTGGAGAATCTTCAACTGTGAAACATGGGTTCTATTGCAAATTTATATCTTTCTTGCATTTTCCCATGCCTCTGAGGAGGCCTCAACACCTAGCTTTCTCTCCCAACCCTGCAGAGTCGATCAAACTTATCTGAGGAGGCACCCCCCGACCGATGATATAAAGTGTTTACAGAAAGTGTACTGTTGGCACTGAGTACCCTCTTCTCTATGTTGGATTTGTAGGATCAGTCAAAAGTGTAGTCTTTTTGAGTAAAATCCCTAACTTGAAAAAAAAACAAAAAAGAGGTCCCTGTTAGATAGCTCGTATTTCCGTGCTAACTGACCAAAGGACATCATTGATTCTCCCGCAAATAAATTGTCCGTGCAAGACACACCCCTAGCTGCCAAATGTTTGAATCCTGAATCTATCATCCCTGGTTGAAAACCCAGCATAGCCACAGTAGGTGTAAGAGAAGATGTTTTGCCTTCTCTCTGCCGAAATGCCCTCCATCCAGTTGGGTTATGGCAATATTCCCTAACTGTCCTCATTTTGTCTAAAAACAGCAAGCTAATTAGGGGGCACCTTCCCTGGGAGATTTTGATATCTAACCATATTGAAAGAGGGGCCCCACAGGCCTAATCACTCACATAGGATAAAAGCGAGCTTATTTGGTAGCTTTTAATGTTCAGGAGATCCATTCCCCGCAATCTGTAAGGCAATTGCAGTTTAGCTAATTTAATGAGGGGCTGCTTATGGTGCCAACTGAAAGAGCTGAGACAGCCATTCAGTCTCCTGAATGTTTGCTAATTGAAAATCGGGGGAGCATCTGTATAGGGTAGAACAAACGGTTGAGGATGTTCATCTTAATAAACACTATCTGACCCAACCACGAGACCGGAAGCGCCTCCCATCTTTGAAGGTCTTGTTTGATTTTGTCAAATAATTGAACAACATTAGCTTTGAATAGCCGATCCTGAACAGGAGTCATGAATGTGCTCAAATACACAAAGCCCCCCTGTGACCACTTCAATGGGAATTAATATTCGCCCTCAAGACCTAGCACCTTCGTAAAACCACCCATAGGCATAGCCTCTGATTTTGCAAGATGGCGGTGCGGTGGCACAATGGTTAGCACTGCTGCCACACAGCGCCAGAGACCTGGGTTCAATTCCCGCCTGTGTGGAGTTTGCACATTCTCCCAGTGTCTGCGTGGGTTTCTCCGGGTGCTCCAGTTTCCTCCCACAGTCCAAAAAATATGTAGGTTATGTGAATTGGCCATGCTAAATTGCCCGTAGTGTTAGGTGTAGGGGAATGGGTCTGGGTGGGTGGCGGGTCGGTGTGGACTTGTTGGGCTGAAGGGCATGTTTCCACACTGTAAGTAATCTAATCTATTCTAAAAAAGTAATCTAATCTTGTACCCCAAAAAGGCACTGATGCATCGTATCTGGTGAGGCACAGAAACTGCTGGATTTGACAAAAAAAATTAGGCCAATGGTTCAATCACCAACGTAAAAAGCAGTGGCGAAAGGGGACAGCCCTGCCGACTGTCCCTAAAAATGTTAATTTGCTGGATTGCACCCGTTGATGACGACTGCAGCGAGAGGGTCACTGTAGAGAACCTTTACCAATCTCAAAGACTTCACCCAAGCCAAACTGCTCCAGAGTATAGAAAAGGTACGGCCACTCAACTCGGTCAAATGCCTTCTCTGCATCGAGAGAAATCACCAATCCGTGTATTGACTGTGTTGACATGCTTGAATTACATTAAGCAGCCTCCTAACATTATTGGAGGATCTGTGGCTCTTTATGAAGCCTGTCTGGTCCTCTTTAACAGTAGAAGGTAACACAGTCTCCAGCCTAAATGCAAGAGTCTTAGAGAGGATTTTAAAGTCCACATTTAAGAGTGAAATGAGCCTGTACGAAGCACAGTCGTCCGGGACCTTCCCTTTTTTAAGAATAAGCAAAATATTGGCCTCTCTCAGAGATGGTGGGAGACAATCATGGCTGTATGAGTCATTAAACATGGTGAGCATTGGGCCTGACAGAATGTTTATAAATTCCTTATAGAATTCGCTGGGAAGTCCATCAGAACTAGGTGCCTTTCCACTCTGAAGCTGCTTCACAGCCCCCTTCACCTCTTGTTCGGATAAGGGGGCACTGAGAAAAGACTCTTGTTCGGGGGGTCACACCATGGAGCTCCAGATCCTTAATAAAAGACTCCATTTTGGCCCGCCACTGCTCACAACCGTCAGATTGGTATAACTTAGAGTAAAGCCTCTGGAATGCCACATTAATCTTTTTGGAGTCACATGTTAGATTCCCAGACCTTTCCTTAATCATTGTAATGGCTTGAGGGGAGTTTTTTTTCCTAGCAAGATATGCTAAGTATTTGCCTGGCCTGTCACCATGCGCATATAACCTTTGCTTTGCAAAAGTAAGCTCCTTCTTTGCTGACTGAGTGAGCACGGAATTCAATGCAGACCGCAGCACCGTAATCCTCTGTAGCTTGACCAACGAGGGCCTGTCCAAGTCAGCCTTCTCAGCTGACTTCAACCGTGCTTTGAGAAGATGCTGCTCACCCTTCTGCTGCTTCCTACCGGCAGAGTAGGAAATAACTAACCCCCTGGCATAGGCTTTGGCAGTTTCCCCAAAGGACAGATAGGCTACTAATTGAGCCCAAGTTAATGTCTAGAAACACCTGAAATGCCCTAGAGAAGTACTCCACAAACTTATTATCCTTGAGGATAAAGGGATCCATTCGCTAGTGTCTTGAACCCACTATAATGTCCTTAATCTTAACCAACAGGTATACTGGAACATGATGGGAAATGGTAATATTACCAATCGTACAAGATACCACCAAGTCCAGGTTGCCAAGGGGGAACAGAGAAAAAAAAAATCAATCCTGGTGTGACATCTGTATGGATTGGAAAAATACGTAAAATCCCTGCCTGTAGGGTGGAGATGCCTCCAGATGTCCACCAAACCTAACTCCCCACACAGACCCACTAATTGTTTAGTTTGTACAGAGGGTATCGGGATGGCCTTTGGGCAATCTGTCTACGGTGGGATCTATGACACAGTTGAAATCTCCCCCTATAACAATATGCCAGGACTCGAGACTGATCAGTTTAGAAAACGCATCTACCAGAAATTTGAGGGAATGGACTGGAGGACAATAAACATTTAAAACACCATATTCTTCCCTGTTTATCGGGGCTTTGAGAATTACAAACCTCGCGTGTGTCTCTTTAACACACTCTGGTAACTTAAATGGGAGATTCCTCCTAACCAATATAGCCACTCCTCTACTTCTTGTATTAAAAGATGAAAAGTAAACCCGATCAAAGCCATTCTACTGTAGTTTCAAATGCTCCTTATCATCCAAGTGTGTCTCCTGTAACAAAGCAAAATCCACCTCCTTTCTAAGACTCAAAAGTACCTTCTTCCTCCTAATTGGTGAGTAACTCCCCTTGATGTTCTCGGTACACCATTTAATCAAGTCATTAACCTTCTGCAGTAACATTTAAATTCCAGAGAGGAGGAACTTGAACCACAAATTGCTAAGCCTTCGTGTCGCAAGATCTATCGATCATAAAACTGCACAAACTAAAACCACTACATTTAACAAACCTAAAAAGCTATCAAAGATTACATACAACAAAAACCATAAAAACAAACCAACATATAAAGCACCAACTATGCTGAATAGGGGAACTCACCCCTTGCCCAAAGAGGGCAACGACTCACCCCAAATCCCAATTTCCCATCCCATTGCCAAGACTGCAGCCCAGGCATTTAGATACCTGAACCGGGTATAAACTGCCCATAAGTAGGCATCTAGCCTTCCCCCTAGCCAGAGACACACTGCAAACACAAGCAGAAAAGAAAGAAAATACACCATGGAATAGCAATATGAATAAATAATTTTTTTAAAAGACAAAAAAGGGGTAAATACCCAACCTTTGGTATAACTTAATTTAGAAATTGAAAGTACACATCTCAACTGCTGCCAAACATAGTTTAAACCAGATTATTACCAATTTAAAAAAAGGAAAAGAAAGCCCCAAAAGGACTTCCTCTGCTTTTTAAAGAAAAAAAAAAGACATACCCAAACAACACTACTATTTGTACATACTAAATTAATCAGATTAGGTTAATTTGTCTACAAAGTCTCCTGCCTTCTCCCACATGTCAAAGAGATGTACGGATCCATCTAAGGTCATTCAAAGCACCGCCAGATACCTCAGAGTACTGGATCTTGAGCTCCCTCAGTCTTCTCTTGACACCATCATAGGATTTTCTTTTCTAGATTACTGCTGCTGAGAAGTCCTGGAAGAACATGATCCTAGAGTCCTTGTAAATTAGGGCCTTCGGATCCTACCCTGGATTCTGGAAGTTTCCATGATTCTCTCCTTGTTTCTATAATAATGAAACCGCACTAAGAGAAGAAGAGGATGTTGACCCAGACCTGATTCCGTGCCATGACCCGGTGAGCCCTCTCGATCTTCAAGCCTCTCATTTCAGCCTCCCAAGTTAAGGAATTTCAGCAGTCAGTCCTCAATAGATTCCACCAGCCGCTCACCTTCCTTATCCTCTGACAGACCGACAATCCAAATATTTTTTCTCCTGCCCCTGTTCTCAAGATCACTTGGTCACGCAAATTAAGGACCTGCGTCTCACCCCCCCAGGGCTTGGATCCTAAATTTGGAGGAACTGGTATTAGCTTCCACCACTGTAACTCTGTGTTCAATCTTATCTGTCCTCTTTTTCAGGTCTCCCAGCTGCTGTTCATGCTTCAGCATGATAGAGATTGGGGCTAGCTTTTCCTCTATCTGCTACCCCAATATCTCAAGATTTTGCGAGCTCCTTCACCAGGGCCTGGTAAGTAATCGAGTCCAAGGATACTGCAGGCTGAGCCGCAGGCCTGGCCTCGGACACTTCTCCTCCCTTCTTTGGCAGCTCTGGATGGTGAAAACGCAGGTAAGTTGATTTTTCACAGTTTTCTGGGACTCTATGACCTTTCTAGAGTCCTAGGATATCGCAATGATCTGGGTTGGGTGAGTTGGACGTTCATCCCACTTGTGCTGCAGTGTGGAGCTCTGCAACGCGATCCTCCTAGATCGCCGCCATCTTGGATCCCCCTTCACCTGCCTTTTGACCACCTTTTTTTTATTCAACCTTCACTGCCATTTTGAGATGTTTAAACGCATAGTGCCCAAGTCTTTGTTCATGCATCTGCTTTGGATTCCATTCTCTTTGATGTCACTTCTCCAAAAAATATGATTTCACACTTCTCCACATTGAATTTCAATTGCCATGTTGGTTTATAAAACCTTGAGGGGCACAGGTAGGGTGAATAGAGAAGGTCTCTTTCCTTGTATGGAGAAGTTCCAAACTAGATGGCATAGATTTAAGGTGAGATGGGAAAGATTTACAAAGGACCCAAGAAGTAACTTTGTCCCGCAGAGGATGGTGTGTGTACGCAACAAGCTGCCAGAGGAAGTGGTGGAGGTGAGCATAATTACAATGTTTAAAAGGCATCTGGATGGGTATATGAATAGGAAGAGTTGAGAGGGATATGTGCCAAATGCTGGCAAATGGGAGGTCAGATTGGGATGTTTGATCGGTGAGGACAAGTTGGACTGAAGGGTCCATGCTGTCTGACTCTATGACTTATTCTTAAAAATGTGTTGCTGGAAAAGCGCAGCAGGCCAGGCAGCATCAAAGGAACAGGAGAATCAACGTTTTGGGCATAAGCCCTTCTTCAGGAATGAGGAGGGTGTGCCAAGCAGGCTAAGATAAAAGTTAGGGAGGAGGGACTTGGGGAAGGGGCGTTGGGAATACGATAGGTGGAAGGAGGTTAAGGTGAGGGTGATAGGCCGGAGAGGGGGTGGGGGCGGAGAGGTCGGGAAGAAGATTGCAGGTCAAGAAGGCGGTGCTGAGTCTGAGGGTTGGGACTGAGAAAAGGTGGTGGGGAGGAGAAATGAGAAAGCAGGAGAAATCTGCATTCATCCCTTGTGTTTGGAGGGTTCCGAGTTGGAAGATGAGGCGCTCTTCCCACCCCCTCTCCGACCTATCACCCTCACCTTAACCTCCTTCCACCTATCATATTCCCAACATCCCTTCCCCAAGTCCCTCCTCCCTACCTTTTATCTTAGCCTGCTTGGCACACCCTCCTCATTCCTGAAGAAGGGCTTATGCATAAAACGTCAATTCTCCTGTTCCTTTGATGCTGACTGGCTTGCTGCGCTTTTCCAGCAACACATTTTTAAGCTCTGATCTCCAGCTTCTGCAGTCCTCACTTTCCTCTATGACCTATTCTGTCAAGCTCTCTAAGTTTTTTTTTGACTTTTTAATGAGCTCACTTGTTACTCTCTGGTCAATGTTACCATGTTCTACCTTATCTTCTGGGGATTGGTTAGCTTGGTGGCTTGTTTGTGATACAGAATGATGACAACAGTGTGGGTTCAAATAATAGTTGAGTTTACCATGAAGGACTCTCCTTCTCAATCTCTGCCCATGTCTGAGGCATGGTGATCCTCAGGTTAAACACCAACAGTCATGTCTCTCTCTCTTTCTCATGAAAGAGTAGCCCTATGGCACAGGAGGGCTATGGCAATTTTACCTCTTTAAATTACCTTTCCTCATGCAATAGCCATGTTCTCCCAAGAGCCATTCTAGTGAACTTGTCTTGCAAAAATATATCCTACCTCCAGTGAAGAAACCAAAACTAAACCATACTCCATGTGTGATCTAATATTAAGATACTAGGAGAAAGTGAGGACTGCAGATGTTGAAGATCAGAGTCAAGAGTCTGGTGCTGGAAAAGCACAGCACGTCAGGCGGCATCCAAGGACTAGGAAAATCAATGTTTTGGGCATAATCCTTTCATTAGGATTCCTGATGAAGGGCTTATGCCTGAAACATTGATTCTCCTGCTCCTCAGATGCTGCCTGACCTGCTGTGCTTTTCCAGCACCACACTCTTGACTCTAATACTAAGATACCATTGTTTTGACTTGCATTACAGGCAAACGTACCACTTTATTTTCCTAATAACTTGCCGCAGTTGCATGTTAATTATGGTGATGTGTACATGAACACACCCAAATTTCTCAGAATAACAACACATATTAGTCTCAGAATTTTTATAAAATACTCTGATTGTACTCCGTACAAAATACTGTGGTTGCTGGGAATCTAGAATAAAAACAGAAAATTCTGGAGATATCCAACAGGTCTGGCAGTGACTGACTGACTGACTGACGTGAACTTTCTGCCTGAACCATTTCCTCTTGAAGAGCTGCTGAACATTTCCAGCATTTTCCAATTTTATGTTGAGTGGACAAGTAGCAGCTCCACAGCCAGCTTTGGGCTCTCATATTTACCATCATATTGGCACTCTGTGTGTTTACAGAGAATCCATGATTTTATCCATTCTCACTGCAGTAGAGATATTTAAGGAAGTAATATGCGTTGCAGGAGTAGGAGGTGATATATCCAGTTTCTAACTTGTCTGACAGAGGCAAGATCCTTTTGGTCAGGAAGATTTATATTCATCCTTTTCTTTTTCGGACTCCACAGATCATTGAGTTGCAACCAGTAGACAAAAAAAAAATTGAAAAAGAGACTAAAATTGTAATACTTAGAGCTAGAAGTGGTTGAGGACTCTGGATCTGCACTCAATGGCGTTTAGAAGGATGAGGCGGGAATCTTTTGAAACTTACAGGAAACCAAGATGCCTGGTTAGAATGGACATGAAGATGTTTCCACGAGTAAGAGAGACTAGGACCCGGGAGGACAGGCTCAGGGTGAAGGGATGATGTTATAGAATTAAGACAAGGAGAAATTTCTTCAGCCAGAGCGTGGTGACTCTATCGAATTCAGTGCTGCAGAATGCTGTGGAGACTGTCATTGAGTGTATTTGACAGAGATAGATAGGTTCTTGATTAGTAAGGGGCTTAAGGGTTACAGGTGGGATAATGAAGTTGAGAAACATATCAGCAACAATCAAATGGTGGAGCAGACCCGGGCTGAATGGCCTAATTCTGCTTCGAAATCTTATTGTCTAATATAATGGAGTGGGATTTTTTCCCCACAGTTAGACTATTCCCGGAGTATTACATTACTGAGCAAAGCACATTGGAAGAGTTACATTGGTGTTGAAGTGAGTATGGGTTTCAGCAGAAAGTTACCATAACTCCTGGATCATGAAAAATCACAAACTAGGTTTGTATTCTCTTCATGTCCAGTGGGTTCAATTCCTGCACATGGTAAAGAGACGTACAGTATGGAAACAGACCCTTTGGTCCAACCAGTCCATGCCAACCCTAGTCCAAAATTAAACTAACCCTACCCGCCTGTCTATGCTTGGCCCTTATCCCTCCAGGTGTTTCCAATGTATGTACTTATTTAAATGTCTTTTAAACATTGTAACTGTACCCACACCCACCACTTCCTCGGACAGTTTATTCCACATGTTAACCATTTTCTATATAAAAAAAATTGCCTCTCATGTCTTTTAAATCTTTCTCCTCTTACCTTAAAAGCATGCCCCCTAGTTTTGAAATCTCCATCCTAGGGAAAAGACACCTGCCGTTCACTTTATCTATACCCCTTGTGATTTTATAAACCTCTCTAAGGTCACCCCTCAACCTCCTGTGGCTTCAGTGAAAAATGTCCCAGCCGATCCAGTATCTCCACATTCCTGACAATATTCTGGTAAATCTCTTCTGAACCCTCTCCATCTTAATGATATGTTATAATAGGTAATATTATATCATGTTATCTGGCAAGCACTGAGAAAATGTGGTGCTGGTAATTCAAAAATGCTGATTAATTGGATCTCAAGAGTATTGTTTTAACCTCACTGCCTCCTATCCCACAATTTAGCTGCATAGTTAATCCATTGAAAAAGTAACTTCTGTAAAACCAAACAGTCCAATTTATAATTCTACATTCTTATCTAAAGTGCTTCCTGTCCTTAAGATCTAGACTGAGCCAGAATTGATCTTGACCATGGGAACCCAGACTGTAACTTTAGGGTGCAGGACCTGGAGTGTAGGGAGGGTAGGAATATGGTATCAATCTTAAAGGATCGTGCCTGTAAACAGAAGGGTGGCTTGAAGTGTGTATACTTTAATGCCAGAAGTATACGAAATAAGGTAGGTGAACTCGCAGCGTGGGTTGGTACCTGGGACTTCGATGTTGTGGCTATTACGGAGACGTGGCTAGATCAGGGACAGGATTGGCTGTTGCAGGTTCCAGGGTTTAAATGTTTTAGTAGGGTCAGAGGTGGGGGTAAAAGAGGGGGGGGTGTGGCTTTGCTTGTCAAAGATAGTATTACAGCGGTGGAAAGGAAGATGGATGAAGATTTGCCATCTGAGGTAGTTTGGGTTGAGGTTAGGAATAGGAGAGGTGAGGTCACCCTGTTAGGAGTCTTTTACAGGCCTCCTAATAGTCCTAGAATCGTTGAAGAAAGGATTGCGAAGATGATTCAGGAGAAGAGTGACAGTAATAGGGTGATTGTTATGGGAGACTTTAACTTTCCTGATATTGATTGGGAAAGCTATAGCTCAAGTTCGTTAGATGGGTCAGTGTTTGTGCAATGTGTGCAGGAGAGTTTCCTGACACAATATGTAGATAAGCCAACAAGACGTGAGGCCATACTGGATTTGGTTCTGGGTAACGAACCAGGCCAGGTATTAGAACTAGAGGTAGGTGAGCACTTTGGGGACAGTGACCACAATTCGGTGATTTTTACTCTAGTGATGGAGAGGGATAAGTGTGTACTACAGGGCAAGAGTTATAGCTGGGGGCAGGGAAATTATGATGCGTTGAGGCATGACTTAGGATGTGTGGATTGGAAAAGTAGATTCCAAGGCAAGAGCGTAATTGATATGTGGAACTTGTTCAAGGAGCAACTATTGAGTGTCCTTGATAAGTACGTACCTATCAGGCAGGGAGGAAAGGGTCGTGTGAAGGAGCCGTGGTTTAATAAGGAGTTGGAATCCCTTGTTAAATGGAAGAGGGCGGCCTTTGTAAAGATGAGGCGTGAAGGTTCAATAGGGGCGATTGAGAGTTATAAGGTAGCCCGGAAGGACCTGAAGAGAGAGCTAAGAGCAGCAAGGAGGGGACATGAAAGGTCCTTAGTTGGTAGGATTAGGGAAAACCCTAAGGCTTTCTATAGGTATGTTAGGAATAAAAGAATGACTAGGGAAGGAATAGGTCCAATCAAGGATAGTAATGGGAAGTTGCGTGTGGAGGCTGAAGAGATTGGGGAGGCGCTGAATGAATACTTTTCGTCAGTATTCACTCAGGAACAGGACATTGTTGTCGATATGAATACTGAGGCACGAATAAGTAGAATGGATGGCTTTGAGATATGTAGAGAAGAGGTGTTGGAAATTCTGGCAAGGGTGAAAATAGATAAGTCCCCTGGGCCTGATTGCATTTATCCTAGGATTCTCTGGGAAGCAAGGGAGGAGATTGCAGAGCCATTGGCCTTGATTTTTGTGTCCTCTTTGTCTACAGGAGTAGTGCCAGAGGACTGGAGGCTAGCAAACGTGGTTCCCTTGTTCAAGAAGGGGAGTAGGGATAATCCTAGTAACTATAGGCCAGTGAGTCTCACTTCTGTTGTGGGCAAAGTCTTAGAGAGAATTATAAGGGATAGGATTTATGCACATCTGGATAAGAATGATGTGATCAAGGATAGTCAGCATGGTTTTGTGAAGGGCAGGTCGTGCCTCACAAACCTTATTGAATTCTTTGAGAAGGTGACGAAGGAGGTAGATGAGGGGAAAGCGGTAGATGTAGTATATATGGATTTTAGTAAGGCGTTTGATAAGGTCCCCCATGGTAGGCTACTGCAGAAAATACAGAGATATGGCATTGAGGGTGAGTTGGAGGTTTGGATTAGGAATTGGCTCTCTGGAAGAAGACAGAGGGTAGTAGTTGATGGCAAAGATTCATCTTGGAGTGTCGTCACTAGTGGTGTTCCGCAAGGATCTGTTTTGGGACCATTGCTGTTTGTCATTTTTATAAATGACCTGGAGGAAGGGTTAGAAGGTTGGGTGAGCAAGTTTGCGGATGATACGAAAGTCGGAGGAGTTGTAGACAGTGAGGAAGGATATGGCAGGTTACAGCGGGATATAGAGAAGCTGCAGAGCTGGGCAGAAAGGTGGCAAATGGAGTTCAATGTAGCTAAGTGTGAAGTGATTCACTTTGGTAAGAGTAATAAAAAGATGGATTACTGGGCTAATGGTAGACTACTTGGTAGTGTGGAAGAGCAGAGGGATCTTGGTGTCCATGTACACAGATCTCTGAAAGTTGCCACCCAGGTAAATAGTGCAGTGAAGAAGGCATATGGCGTACTGGCTTTTATTGGTAGAGGAATTGAGTTCCGGAGTCCTGAGGTCATGCTGCAGTTGTATAAGACTCTGGTGCGGCCGCTTCTGGAATATTGTGTGCAGTTTTGGTCGCCATACTATAAGAAGGATGTGGAGGCACTGGAACGGGTGCAGAGGAAGTTTACCAGGATGTTGCCTGGTATGGTAGGAAGATCCTATGAGGAAAGGCTGAGGCACTTGGGGTTGTTTTCTTTGGAGAAAAGAAGGTTTAGGGGTGATTTGATAGAGGTGTACAAGATGATTAGGGGGTTAGATAGGGTTGACAGTGAGAACCTTTTTCCGCGTATGGAGTCAGCTATTACAAGGGGGCATAGCTTTAAATTAAGGGGGGGTAGATATAGGACTGATGTTAGGGGTAGGTTCTTCACTCAGCGAGTCGTAAGATCATGGAATGCCCTGCCAGTAGCAGTAGTGGACTCTCCCTCTTTATGGGTATTTAAGCGGGCATTGGATAGGTATATGGAGGATAGTGGGTTAGTGTAGGTTAGGTGGGCTTTGATCGGCGCAACATCGAGGGCCGAAGGGCCTGTACTGCGCTGTATTGTTCTATGTAATAAAGAAGTCACAGGAGTCCAAATCTGGAAATCCCGATCAATGGAGCATTCTCGTTGGTATAATGTCAGATAACAAACTTTACTGTACAAGATTGATTCAGTTGATTTGTTTCAAATTCGGAGAAAACCTCAATGAGTGAGACGGAACTATTTTTCTACGTGTGGGATACTGTCAAACAAGGAGACATCACCTTAAACTGAGAGCCAGCCATTAAGCTGAGAAGTTAGGATGTATTTCTTGAAGCAGAGTGGGTAGAAGTGAGGGCCTCTCTCCCACAAAAAGATGGTAGCTTAATTAATAGCTCTGAAACCTGAGATTGATGGGAATTTGCTAGTTTAAGGGTAGTAAGTCTGAATACAGACCAGCCATAATCAGATAGGATGGCAAAGCAAGCTGATTGGGCTTCATGCACTCCTTCTGTTCCTGTCTTCCTCACACTCCCCGATGCCTCTCTCTGAGGTTAGGTAACTGGTGCTGCTAACAGGATGTAATCAGCAGTAAGATTAAATCAGATTCCCTACAACGTCGAAACAGGCCCTTCGGCCCAACCAGTCCACACTGACCCTCTGAAGAGTAACCCACCCAGACCCATTTCCCGCTGACTAATCCACCTAGCACTATGGGCAATTTAGCATGGCCAATTCACCTGACCTGCACATCTTTGGACTGTGGGAGGAAACCAGAGCACCCGGAGGAAACCCACGCAGACATGGGAGAATGTGCAAACTCCACACAATTGCCCAAGGCTGGAATTGAACCTGAGAACCTGGTGCTGTGAGGCAGCAGTGCTAACCACTGAGCCACTGTGCCGCCCCCTTGGGAATGCTGGCAGGTAATCAATTTATATATTTTTCTGTGGGAATATATTTACCATCCTCCTATCTCAGTACATTTTACAAAACGAAATTGAAACAGTATCCTATTAATTTAATTTATTATCCACAAAACTGGAACAAGCCATTCAACTCAACTGCTCTGTAACTGATCATTCTCCACATGGGCTTCTATCCACCTTACGATACATCCTTTCCTGGCAGCATCATCTTCAGTTCTCTTGGGGCGGCACAGTGGTTAGCACTGCTGCCTCTCAGCACCAGGGATCCAGGTTCAATTCCATCCTCAAGTGACTGTCTGTGTGGAGTTTGCACATTTTCCCAGTGTCTGCACAGGTTTCCTCTGGGTGCTCCAGTTTCCTCTCATAGTCCAAATATGTTTATGTTAGGTGGATTGGCCATTTTAAATTGTCCATAGTGTCCAGGGATGTGCAGGTTAGGTAGATTAGCCATGGGAAATGTAAAGTTACAGGGATGGGGTTGGTTTAGATGGGATGGTCTTCGGAGGATCGGTATGGATTTGTTGGGCTGAATGGCCTACTTTCACACTGTAAAGATGCTATGATCCTTTCTTATCTCTTTAATCAGCTTCCTCTAAAATGAATCTACATCTTAAAGTTCTATTCCCATTCAATGTTAGTGGAAATGCCATTTGTTGAGATTGAACTTTGAAGATTTGGGATTTGATTCAGAATTTGATTTTATTTTGTCCTGTGTTTTAACAGACTCCACAGTATACTTTCTCAATGAAAAATATTATAGATATGGAAACATGGAAAATTGCACAGTACAGCGAGGGAGTGAGGTCTTTCATGCCCTATTGCCCTCATGCTCACTGACAAAAGTCGTCTCCCATCTCTTTACACATGTCAGTCAGTGCCAGACTCTCCAATAATCTCTGGGTTTAAAAAAAAACCTCAATTCCCCCTAATCCTTAAACCAATTACAATACCCTTAGCTGTTTAGCTTTCTGCTGATGGAGTGGAGTCCTATCCGTTAGGTCTATGTACTTGAGTTAAGTCTCCCTCAGCCTCTTCTGTTCCAAAGGAAACAATCCCAGATTATCCAATCTTTCCTTTCAGCAAAATACTTCTCTTCCTGGCAACATCTTTAAAAGTCTGCTGTCTCAATTGTAATCACTTCTTCTCTTTAATGCTCTAACCAAAAATTTGTGTTCAGTACTTGAGCTATAGTGTAACTAGTCCTTAATACAGTTCTGATGTAACCTCCCTATTCTTGTAATCTAGTAAATGCCATAATCTCCAGGTTTGTAGTTATAACCATTGCATAACTCTAAACCTTAATAAATATGGCCTGGGTTATAAGTGTAATTAACTGCAGATCTTTCTGGTCTGTAGGGCTCAGTTCTACACATTTTTTTGATTAAACGCAGAGTTATAGTTGTTCCTAGCAAGACAGCATTGACCATTTCTGACTGCTTTGGGAAGATGCTGATGGTCCTCCTTGCTGATCAGTGATGGTATGAACAGGATTCTTGTCAGCTCTGTGGTGGTTTAAACACCAGGTTGTAAGACCATAAGAGATAGGAACAGGAGTAGGATGTTCAGTCCCTTGAGTCTGCTCGACCAATCAATAGGATCGTGCTGCAATATCCCTTATGTCCGCTTTCCTGCCCTTTCCCTGTCACATTCGATTCTCTCACTCATCAAGCCATCAGGTCTCTATGGCAAGGAGTTCCAAAGATACTCAGACCTCAGAGAAGAAAATCTTTCTTGTCTCAGTTTTATTCTGAGACTATGTTCTTTGGTCCTAGATTCTCCCGTGAGGGGAAACATCTTCTCAGCATTTACCCTGTCAAGCACCGTAAGAATCCTATATTTTGCAACAAAATCATCTGTTATTCGTCTAAACTCCATTGAGCAGAGTCCCAGACTGTTCAGCCTTGCTCATAAGGCAATCATTCTATAACAGGGATATGTTGGAGGGAGGTTAAGACACCCACAGTGGTGTGGGATTAGAGCCAATATAAAGACCAGACCAGGTAGGCAAGGCAATTTTCCTTTCCGAAAGGACATCAGTGAACCAGTTGGCTTTTATGACAGATCAATTTTTGAAAGCTAACATCAGTTTCTTAAATGGTAGGCTTTGAACTTACATTTCCTGGATTGCTAATCTAGTTAACATGCATACTTGGCAACAAATTAACCCACACAGTCATCAGAAAAAAACTAAGTTGCCTTTCACATAAATGTTCTAACAGCTTCTGTCTTTATATGGTCTATGATATCACATCTGAGTCAATTTACAGTGAGCCAAACCTGATGTGCAATGCAAGGACATTGGATGAAATGTTCCAGCATCCATTGGAACCTTGCCTGTGTTCCCCCAAAAGCTTCCGGAATATTCCTGGAGCAACTAAGCACATGCTTGGCCTCAGGGTAATTAAATGGTGAGGTTTAGAAAAGGAGGGGGTCAGAGGGTAAATTTTATTTAATGTGAAATGAAAGAAACAGAAAGAAAGCTGAACACAATTTCTCTGGGGAGCATGCCTGTACAGTGGCCAGCCAATGAGTTTGAGAGATTTATTTTTGGTTTTCTATAAAAGCTGATAGAAAACAGAAACGGACAAGTCTGTCATTAGGGAGTTTGGTGCCATTTACTTTGTTTCTGAGAGAGTCTGGGGCAAGTTTGATCGTTCCCAAGCACAGCTGGATCCCGTCGATTAGTTTTTGCAGGGAACTGTTGTTCTTGAACAGCTGAACAATTTGGCTTTCAGTGCCTTTGACGATTCAAAAGGAGCCAGCAGATTATATTTCAGCCGGATCAATACTTCATGGGGCTCAGGTGGCTTTTGTGGAATTGTGAAAAAAAATTTCAACTTCCAGGAGGCAAATGGGGCAGGGATGGTAACACCCAGGACATCAAAAACCAAAGGGAATTAGGGAAAGGCCATTGTCAGCTCTAAGGTTTGCAATGTATTTTGCTGCTATGATCCTCGCAGTTGAACTTATGGATGAAGAGAAATAGGATTACAGTGAGCACGAGGTGCGATATTATATGGCCAACTAGGATTAATTTGATCTTCACCTTTGGATCTCTCCTGAAGTGAGTGCAAAGATCACAGAATTGTTCCCAATCAGAAGCTGGCCATTCAGCCCATTGTGATAGCATCAGTTGTCTAAATGAGCATTGTGACTTTGTGCCATTCTTCTGCCTTTTCTCCACTTCCTGAACATCATCTTTATTCAAATCATTCTCTTACACCCTCTTCAGTGCCTCAATTGAACATGCCATTACCATACTTCCAGGCAATACATTCTTGACCCTAAGCATATGCTGTGTCAAAATGTTTTTTTTCTCATATCTCATTTAAGTCTTCTGCAAATCATTTTAAATTTGTGCACTCTCATTCTTAATCCTTTTAGGATTGTGACGATGCTACTCCTTTAACAAGGTTGTGTCGTCCTTGGTTCTTTTCCCCAAAAGTGTTTTACGAGACATAGGTTTCAAAATGTCTGGCTTGATCTACTTTTATTGAATAATCTTTTATAAAATCTAGTTTTATTGAAAAAAAACACTTGTACAATGAAAGGGGAGTGGCGAGTTTTCCAAGCTCATCTTTTCTCTGGTTTGGTTTGGGTTTTAGCAGTCTGGCTGTTCACTGAAAGCAGTCAGTCAATTTTTTGAGGCTGCTGGTCAAAGAAACAGTTCCATGGAAGGTGTTCCTTGCTGAATCTCTCTGCCATCTCTCTCTCTCTCTCTCTCTCTCTCTGACATCTCTCCTTTAAGACCCTGTGCTTGATTTTACCTTCATTGCCAAGGAGTTTCTGGGGATTGTAGCAAGCATTTGGAACAGCATCATTAAGTTGGGTTAATTTGTTGGGTTTTCAGATAGGTTAAGTTATCCTGTATTCTGTTCTCTTTTGTTTGTGTTTCATTCAGTTATCTTGCAAATAAATTCTGTATTGTTTAAAACTAAGAGCTTGGGCTAGCTACATCCCTCCTGGAACATCCACTTTACACTCGCTTAAAACAACTAGCAAAGTATGGGTCTGGGCTACTTTCTTGAAATATTTTGAGGGGGACTGGCCTGGTCCATAACAGGATTGAGAACGGTTTCACCCTATGGAGCTTGCGCTTCGATTCAGAACTGTATGCAATACTCCATCTGAGGTCTAACTAGTGTCTTATAAGGTCAAGCATGACCACTTTGCTTTATTAATAAAGCCAGAGATAGTGAATCCCTCCACAAGTCCTACCACCTTTAATAACGTGCACTTATAAACCCAGATCTCTGCTCTTGCACATCTTTTAGAACAG
This sequence comes from Chiloscyllium punctatum, assembly GCF_047496795.1. Lineage (NCBI taxonomy): Eukaryota > Metazoa > Chordata > Chondrichthyes > Orectolobiformes > Hemiscylliidae > Chiloscyllium > Chiloscyllium punctatum. Next base: position 10,398,285 of record NC_092778.1, read on the forward strand.
TATTCTTTATCTTATACTGTCTCTCCATGTTCTTTCTACCAAATGCATCATCCCACACTTCTCTACATTAAACTTACCTGCAGTCTGTCTGCACAGTCCAATATTTTGTTAATGCTTTTTGAAGTTCAACACTATCTTCTCATAGTGGACATTACTTCGTGTCAATTACAAACTTTAAAATTGTCCCCTGTATACTAAAATCAAGATCATATTGAAAACAGGAAAAACAAGGTTTCCGATACCAACCTCTGGGAACAAGTTTTATAATTAAAAAAAACCCATTCACCATTACTCTGTTTTCTGTTACTCAACCAATTTTGCATCCATATTGCTATTGCCTTGTTTATTCCATGGGCCCTAACTTTGCTCACAAATTGAATTGTGTCAAACAGCTTTTGGAAGTGTATGTAAACCAATGTTAACAACATCAGCCCTGTCTGTTCCCCGTCAAAGAATCTCCAAGCTAGTTAAACGTGACTTTCTCTTTGGAAATCCACACACTAGCTTTCCTTAGTGAATCCACATTTGCCAATGTTGTTATTATTAATTTATTACAAATCCAAACTCCATCCATAACAATTCCTGCCTTTGTCCACTCCATTCTCAGGAGCCTGCCTCCATTTTAAAACGTGTATGATTTTCATGCTGTTTCCCAAATCTGAGGAAACCTGGCAGACAAAATGAACTGAGATATAAAAAGATAGATAAGTGCTTTTGCTGAACATCTTGTGGATCTAGAGGAGCAACTGGGTTTCCTGTAAATTCCACACCCTTCCTCCAATATCATCAAACCGACCCCTGCTGACACAGCTGACCAGATTTTCTGACGGGTGGCCAGTAAAACACCCAGTATTGCAGCACACTAATGCCAGATTGACATCTCCACATTGTTTAATAGACTTAAACTTTAAATTTCAGTAATGTATAGGTATATCAGAATTCCCAGCGCAAGTAGAAACCACAATAAAACCAGCCAATTTGATCTTATCAAATCGTGGAGCAGGCTTGAGGGCCAATTGTTCTACTTCTGTTCCTAATTCGTGTTCCAAGCCGACATAAACCTGGTGAAAACAGGTCCCACAGTGTCTTTGTGCTGGTATAATGAACCAAAAATGAGTAATTTCAGGGATTCTCCACTTAAACTAAGAATAAGAGGAGAGTTAAATAGGACATTATTTCATTGAACTCGAAGAGGAAAAATAACGTGTGGTGTGATTTTTGCATTAGATTTTATGGCCTTTCTATAGGAATTGGGTGAAAGGTAGTAATTTATCTAATTATATAGTGAAGTCAGTCATGACTGGATCAGGCATACATGCAGAATCAACACATTAGAAATTTTGGATTAGAAGCTGCATCCAATAGACATTTTCATGGGTTTGTCCTTGAAGTAAAAGCTCCTGATTTGTCACGCAATGTTGAAAACCCTCAGCCAACACAATTTTAAATCAAGCATTTATCCTTCATTCAACACAAAGGAAACCCTGTCTTCAAGTACATGACATGACCACAAAGAAACATTGTGAAGTCTTGCTATAATTCACTAAAACTATAGTTTCAGCAGCTCTGCCCTTGAACCCTCTACTAGAAGGTTCCATTCAACTCCCTGAACTCCGTTCAGCTGCTTGGTGACCTCTGCTCAATGCTGTATTAAACGGAACCACAGAGACCAAGTTGTACCCCAGGGTAGGTATTGTATTTCCATCAGGCCTGAATGTTGCCCCATTACCTAACTTAGGCAAAAAAATATAGCAAGGCAAGTTGCATCTGTGAACAGAGAAATATGTCGATGTTTCATCAGAGCTGGCAGTAGTTAGAGATTTAACAGTTTTTAAGCAACTGCAGGAAGAGGGAAATGGAGGTGAGTGGGAACAAAGGATGTAAGGTTTGTAGCAGGAGTAAATGGAACATTCCATTTTCAACTTTGACTGATTATCAGCAATATGATGGGGAAAGGACACAAAGTTAATTCTCATCGTCTTCCTCACGTGATTGAAGAAAATGTTTGCCAACAGATCATGTTTCTGTTAACAGCTATAACCACTTGAGATCCTCATACGAGACCATACGCACCAAAAATGCATATTTATCCAGAGCTCATAAATGCTGAAAATGAAACCCTTACCTGGCTTCAGGAGGTGGGGAGGGACCAGCTTCTAAAATCTTAAATGACACAGCTCCCCTAAAAATATAAAGTAAAAGAGATTAAATAACAAAAAGAATGTTGGTAATAGCAAAAGGTGATAATGAGAATGGGGGTAAAGAAACAAAAGCTGGGTCTGGAGGAAGTCCAAGTGATTAATAACAAAATCATTACCAGCACATATTGTCCAAATAAATGGAAGCAGTAGATATGACCTGAAACTTTTGAACTCTGCATCAACACCAAAATGCTGTATAAGTACCTGATGGAAAGATGAGATGCTCTTATTGAGCTGTTTAAAATTATTACAGTGGTTGATAGGGGGGATCTTGTCTTATTTCCTCTGGTAAGGAAGTCCAGGACAGAGGACACAAACTTACAATTACAACTAGGCCATCCATGAGTTGTGTCAGAAAGCACTTCTTCACACCAAAACACAACACTCTCCCAAGAAACTGCCAAGGACCAGATGGGAATATTAAAACTAAAATAGATTAATTTTGTTACGCAAGGCTATTCAGGGATATTGAACCAAGATACAGTTTAGCCACTATCTAATTAATTAGCAGTATAGGCTGGAGAGGTGGAATGGCCTTCTTACATTCAATGCCCCACATTTAAATCCTACTTTGACCGATAGACAGGAAGAACCTTGAATCTATTCCTCTCCCTAGGAAGAGATGTAGGTTGTTCAGTCAGTTCCATCTTTCAATCTATTTTTGTCTTATTTGTACAACTCTCTATTAGTTATAGGATGTGATCACAACTTTAGCTTTAACTTTGAAGAAAACCAGATTGAAGAGTCTATTGAATGTCGTTTCTAAGCTGAGAATTTGGTTTATTCTACGGTATCAACCAGCTCACAAATATGGAGGTAGTCAATAAGGATATCAGGTTGATACTTTATTTTCATGATTCAGTGCAGAATTAAACCAAACACAGCAGGACGATCTCATGTCTAATCTATTTCAGTTCTGGGTTAGTACTGATTCTCTGTCACTGGGTTAAGGAATGGGAGAGTCAGCCTAGAGACCTGCAACCTGAATGCTATCTTGTGCAGGCAGATAGGAATGGACTCTTTCAACATCTAGATCCACAGGTACTAGCCACTGCATTTCAAATATAGTAAAAGTCATTGCATTGATGAATACAGATAGATGCCACACTCACAATTAGCTATGTCATCAGAATTGTAGAATGTTAAGGTTACATTTAAAAGGCTAACACATCTAAATGCAGAGAACCCTGGGAAGCTTGACGTAAAATTGTTATTTGCTGAGTTTAAAGCTATGAGTTTAGTGCAAACCATTGACCTGGAATGGAAATGTTTGTGATAATATAGGCTAACGTCTACAAATATGCCCAGGTGTTCTTCTAATGTTACACAGCTGCCGAAACAAAGCCCAAGGCCTGAATTTTACCAAAAATCAAGTAACTGTAAATTTCAGCGAATTTTGTAGAGGGTTTCTCTCCACGAGTCTTAGCGAGTTTTTTCACACTGTTTTTAACAGCTTGCTTCAGTCGCTACTAACCATCATCTTTATGCTACCTTCTGCTCAGCAATGGCAGATATATTTACCACTGCCAAGACCTCCCAGCATTCTTGGCACCAGTACAATTTTTAAAGCCCAGCCGTGCATTAGGGCAAATGCTGCCAGATTAAAATTGCCTTCAGTAGTCCACATAGTTGGAGTGAAATGAAACAGAATTGCTTCTGATGGCACATAGGGGCATGAGTGACAATTCATTGCAAATACCAGCTATTTTACATTACTGACTGACACTTCACAATCTGAAAATTCCAATCAGGAAGAGAGTCAGCATGGTTTTGTCAAATGATAATCACATTTGATCTTTTTATTGGAGTTCTTAGAAATAACATGCGCTGTGGATAAATGGTAGATGTACAAAACTTGGATTTTCCAAATGCATTTGCTAAGTTGCCACGTCAAAGGTCATTGTGTAAAATAAAAGCTCGCAGTATAAAGGGTTACATATTAGCATGGATGGAAGACGGACTGGCTGGAAGAAAATAGAGTATATATTAATGGGCCTTTGTCTAATCAGCAAGGTGAGAGAATGGAGTGCCACAGAGGTATGCTGTACAATTTACAGCAATGACATGGATGAGAGAGCAAAGGTATGGTAGCTCAATTTGTAGACCACACCAAGATAGATGGGCAAGTATGTTGCGTAGCTGGCATAAGGAAGTTGCAGTTGTATATATTTATAGGTTGAATGAGTAGACAATATCTGGCATAAGGCATGTCATGCATGCACAATGGGAAATTATTCACCTTGGCAGGAAGGATGAAAAAGCAGAGTATTATTTATTAAAAAACTGCAGAATTGAGAGATGCGGAGGGATTGTGATGTTTTAGTGCACAAGCCACAAAGTTAGAATGCAGGTACAACATGTAATCAAGGTGGCTAATGGATGTTATCCTTTATAGACAAAATCTTTTCCCTGGCATTGGGGAGTCCAGAACTAGAGGGCTAGGTTTAGGGTGAGAGGGGAAAGATATAAAAAACACCTAAGGGGCAACCTTTTCACGCATAGGGTGGTATGTGTATGGAATGAGCTGCCAGAGGATGTGGTGGAGGCTGGTACAATTGCAACATTTAAGAGGCATTTGGCTGGGTATATGAATAGGAAGGGTTCGGAGGGATATGGGCCGGGTGTTGGCAGGTGGGATTAGATTGGGTTGTGCTATCTGGTCGGCGTGGACAAGTTGGACCTAAGGGTCTGTTTCCAAGCTGTACATCTCTATGACTCTATCTATGACTCTATCTATGATAATTGAATGTAAAACTAAGGATTTTATTTTAAGTTTTAAGGGCATTATTGAAAGAATATTTTGAGTACTGTGTACAATCGTATTCTTCTGTATAAGGAATGATGTAAATGCATTGGAGACTGTTCATAGGAGATGGTTGATACTAAATTGATACTTGGATTGAGCAGGTTGGCTTATGAGGATAAGTTGCACAAGTTTCCTTGTTTTCACTAGAGTTTAGAAAAGTGAGGAGTGACTTGATTCAAGTGTATAAGGTGGATGTCAAAATGATGGTTCCTCTTGTGGGTCAGACCAGAACAAGAGAGCACAGATTTAAAATAGAGAACTGTCCTTTCAGGATAGAGATGATAATATGTTTAATTCCCCTCTGACAGTTGAGCATGTTCAGTTGTCTCTGCTCCAGAAGGTGGAAGAGGTGGGGGATCATTGAATATTTTTAAGAAAGGGATGGTTAGATTCTCACTGGGCAGGGGAATCAACAGTTATTAGAATGAGATTGTAAAGTGGAATTTGAAACAAAAGCAGCTGGTTTTGTTGAATGGTGGAGCACGTTCAAGGAACCAAATGATCCTCTACTGCTCCATTTCATTTGTTCATATGTTTATCTTAGATAATTTAGTTTAGCATAGGCCAAAAATCAAAGCAGAGTCTGGCTTGGTATAGTACTGTATGTGTATTACCAGTCATGTCATTAAATATTTGAAATATTAAAAATCTTAGTCCTTACATAACTCACATACCAACCTTTTCCATAAAAACATACTAAACTATTGTACCCCATTATAATATAAACCACCTCAGTAAACTGTCACCAAAGATGGTGCTGTTGCATTCAGTCTTGCATCCCTGGCTCCTTATCCTTTACTTCATTAAATGACATTCTGTGCTGTATCATAGAAATATGGAAAATAGGAACAGGAGTGAGTAATTTGGTCCTTTGAGCCTGCTCCACCATTCAATATGATAACAGCTGATCATCCAACTCCATATCCTGTTCCTGCTTTCTCCTCATACTCTTTCATTCCTTTAGTCCTAAGAACTATACTGATTGCCTCAAAAACATGCAATGATTTGGTCTCAACCATTTTGTAACAGAGAACTCCACAAACTTAGCACTATCCAGATGAATAAATCTCCTCATCTCAGTCCGAAGTAACACAACTCATATCCTTTGATTCTCCATTCACCTTCCTGCTATAGGAAGGATGTTGTGAAACTTGAAAGGATTCAGAAAAGATACTACTTTTCATCATTTATATAAATAATATGGATGCGAGCTTAAGAGGTAGAGTTAGCAAGTTTACAGATGACACCAAAATTGGAGGTACAGTGGACAGTGAAGAAGGTTACCTCGGATTACAACAGGATCTTGACCAGATGAGCCAATGGGCTAAGAAGTGGCAGATGGAGTTTAATTTAGATTAATGAGAGGTGCTGCATTTTGGGAAAGCAAATCTGAGCAGGACTTGTACACTTAATGGTAAAGTCCTAGGAAGTGTTGCTGGACAAGGAGGCCTTGGAGTGCAGGTTCATAGCTCCTAGAAAGTGGAGTTGCAGGTAGATAGAATAGTGAAGGCAGCATTTGGTATGCTTTCCTTTATTGTTCGGAGCATTGAGTATATGAACTGGGAGGTTATGTTGCGGCTGTACAGGACATTGGTTAGGTCACTTTTGGAATATTGCGTGCAATTCTGGTCTCCTTCCTATTGGAAGGATATTGTGAAACTCGAAAGGGTTCAGAAAAGACTTACAAGGATGTTGCCAGGGTTGGAAGATTTGAGTTATAGGGAGAGGTTGAAGAGCTTGGGGCTGTTTTCCCTGGAGTGTCGAAGGCTGAGGGGTAACCTTATAGAAATTTATAAAATCATGAGGGGCATGGATAGGGTAAATAGACAAGGTCTTTTCCCTGGGTTGAGGGAGTCCACAACTAGAGGGCATAGGTTTAGGGTGAGAGGGGAAAGATATAAAAGAGACCTAAGGGGCAATGTTTCCACATAGGAGGGTGGTACGTGTGTGGAATGGGCTGCCAGAGAAAGTGACGGAGACTAGTACAACTGCAACATTTAAAAGGCATCTGTATGCGTGTTTGAATAGGAAGGGTTTAGAGGCACATAGGCCAAGTGCTGGCAAAAGGGGCTAGATTGATTTAGGATATCTGGTCAGCATGGACGAGGTGGACCGAAGGGTCTGTGTCCGTGCTGTACATCTCTACGACTCTAATGTTGCACTAATGCTACTTCTCTGCTTCACATATTACTGAAAATTACAGGCCTCACCTAACCTACCCTCATTTACGCAGATCACCAAGCAATCATTGCAAATCATTTTCTATCACAAAAAGAGTTAATTAGAAAGGCATCACTCACAACTTATTGAACATGCTAGCTAGTTAAATTGTGATTACTTTAATTATTTAATCCACCATACTTGCTGATTAAAAAGTCCTGTTGACTTCAGGTAAAGTCTTCCAGAAGCTCTTTGCAGCTCATGAAAGTGCAATTTCATCAAGCCATTTACTGTCTGCAAATCTCACTTTAAAAAACGCTCTTAAAATAATTTGAATTGACTTGATGGTCATGGAATCCTGGGCCACTTGTAATTTCTGCAGCCTGGAGTAGACTTGCTTTTGTACTCATGTGAAGTGCAAAAGTTTAGAGTCCTTCCTCTCTTTGAAAGGGCCATTCCTCAACTTCTGGAAGCATTTCAGCCCCTCCACTACTCCCCCCCCCTCCCCCCCCTCCCCTCTCCCCCACTCCCCTCCCCCGATCTCCTGGGACAGAAGGAGACGGGCGAATCAGAGGAGCCCCTTGTCAGACTGGCCTAACCCAAATTCACAAAAGGTTTGCTCAGCCTGATTGTCTGTCTCACTTTCGTGATTAAATCCATGCCTGAATGTGTCTGGTGAGGAAGTAATCAGTGATGACCTAGTAAACTTGAGACCTCTGTGACTAGCTGGGACCATAAGGACTGAAGTGCTTTATCAAAATCAAATTGTTTTCCAGCTCAAACAAAATTTCCTTTGAATTTACAGTTTGTTTACTTTGCTTTGTCAAGTGGGTCAGTGGTACCTCTTTCAAATGGGAAATAAATTGGTGATGGTTCTTTTAAAAAACAAGGTATAGAGTCTCTTCCATAAGCACAGTATGTCCCAAATTGCTGGACAGAAAATATGTAGGCACTGACTGCAATGTAGGAAACCTGGCAGCCAATTTGCATAGAACAAGTCCCTACAACGCAATATGATGATAATCTGGTAATCTAGTAATCAGTTTTTTAAGCAATGTCGATTGAAAGATTGGCCAGGACTTTGCAGATTACTCCCCTGCTCCTCTGAACTAGCAACAGGAGTAGGCCTTTCAGCCCTTCGAACCAGTTCTGCCATTCAATAAGATCGTGACAGATCTGTGACCTAATTCCTTAAATGAGTCTTAGCCCCATATTCCTTGATACCTTAGTAAAAATGTATCTGTTTCTGAATGTATCTAAAATTAACAACTGATCTAGCATCAACTGCAATTCATGGGAGAGAGTTCCAAACCTTTATTACCCTTTGTATGGAGAAGGGCTTCTTAATGTCTCTCCTGAATGTTCTGACCCTAATACCTCTTCAAAATAGGGGCATTAAATCTTTTAAATATATCGAAGGAGGTACATGAGCCCTTTGATTAACATCTCCTTCAAAAGATGGCGTTTCTAATAATGTGGCACTGAAGTGACCTTTTTTATGGGGGCTTTACGACCACATATCGGAGTGAGTTTTGAATCTGCAATCTTCTAGTTCAAAGATGAATGTCCTATTAAACAAACAGTGGCTGACGTGATAATCAATGATTCCACTCTGAGAGGCTGTGCAGCCACGGCTTAGAGGGAGTGTTGTGTATAACATACTATGGATCACTTCACATGGCAGGCAAATTGCATCAACATCAAATATATGCATTGGAGACAGCATGTGAGCATAAGTACTGAATGTATGACTTTCAAATGGGGACTGAATTACAGATTGCCCAACCTCTAGCTGCTAAACTCTCACCCTTTCAGTGTAGAACTGTTTATTCTTGACTTTTCATATTTAATACCATGAAAGGTTGATCAGTATATATAGTAAAAGTTACGCTGGAGACACTTCACTAGTTTACTTTGCTGCCCTATAATTTAAGATGGAACCCCACCCCACAGAAAAGTAATAATGTGCAGTTATTTTTCATCACAGTGAATTATTACTTGCCTTGGCACTAAAAATAATATTCCATCCCCTGTGATCATGGGTTCAAGTCCTTTGGGAGGGAAACAAAAATTGGGAAAACAGAAACAGATTAAAGCAAGACACAGCTGGTGTGCAGCTCCTTCCCAGCAAAACTGGTGTACATTACTGGAGAGTGAACAAGACCTGATCCCAATTTGGTTACAGGAGACTCTGTTAAGAAAAGATAAAGTTCAGCCATTCTTTTTGATGCTTCCCTCCCCAGTGCTTTCATGCAGACAAACGTGGCTTCTTTCTTCCTCCTTACTTTTGAAAGGAATTTTGACACAATTGGTCCTGGAAATTATAATTTTTAAGATGTGATCAGCCTGATAATGAGCAATGGTCAGTTCTCTGATTATGAGGACTTCACCAGTCATTTCCAATCCCAATGTTATATGGTAACATGCCCACTCTCCAGCAAGTGTCATTGGATAGCTAACAGCATCTACACCTCTGGCTAGTTTCGTCCCTCCCTAGCCCCTGAAGTTACACTGGATTGCCAACAATATTTGAACACATTCCAGAGTTTACTAACTGTCACTGTGTTTTCTGATTCTCACAGCTCACTCACCATCCACAGCAAGTGGAAAGTGGACACTGCTTTCATAACTTAATTGAATGATTCATCATTAGACAGCCTTTCATTTTCACTCCAATTCTTATATATGAGGTCAGTAAACGTTTTTTAAAAATAGGACTTTCTTCAAAAACACAATGGTCTTAGCCATGGCGACTCAACGTAATTATCTGGAAATTAATCATCAATCCCAGGAAACTCCACGTCAATCCAAAAGGGTTGACAAACCTTTCTGAATTTGCGGGGGTGAAAAAAAAATTGAAGTAATCCTGAGAGAGTGGTTAGAAAACAAAATTCTCTGCAAAATGTACAATCTCACCTTCCCTGAATGATATGGACTATGGCGAGATGAGTGATTAAAAACAGGTGTGGTGTTTGACAAGGCCCATCTTGATGTCAAGATCATCTTGCCACATCTTACTCATATTTCTTAGGCGTTGTGGCAAGATTCTTGCTAACCAGCAGCAAGTTCCCAATTGATGATCATTATTGTTTGTTTAAGAAGTTGTTGAGATTTGGAAATTTGAAAAACAAAGTAAGACTAATTAAATCAATCGAATGCATTTTTCAAGGATGGTGGACAGTTCCACCCTACCAACTAAAATGCTAGTCAGAAACCAACCGAGATAAAAGTACACCACACAGCAATAAGACATTGTGGGTTGTGTTGATAAGGGGAAAGTGGGACTGGTAGTCATGAACACAGCTCAATCCATCACACATACCAGCCTCCCATCCATACTTCCTGCTGCATTTGGAAAGCAACCAACATAACCAAAGACCCCTCCCACCCAGTTATACTCTCTTCCACTCTCTTCCATGAGGCAGAAGATATAAAATTTTCATACACAAATTCATGAACAGCTTCTTCCCCACTCTTATCAGACTTTTGATTGAACCTCTTTAATGTTAATGTTGATCTCTCTCTGCACCTTCTTGGCAACTGTAACATTGCACTCTCTTACCCTGATGCAATTGTATAATACACTCTGCCTGCAATGCATGTAAGACAATACTTTTCACTGTACCTCTGTCCACATGACAATAATAAAATCGAATCAATTCTTACCAAACTCACCATATAAGCTAGTCGTTTCTTGGCAGGTTCAACTCAACATTTGCTCCAGGAGATCCATTTAGGCCACGGACAAACTGCAGAGCAGGACACGATTCACCAGCAGCTGCCACATGCACTCTCCCACTGCTGTCATTGGCACTCCACCGTCAGGGAGGCATCACCACCATTCTGGCATCGTCCAATGCACTGGCACTGTGTCCTATGAGACTGGTCTAGGAGGAATACCATCAACCAGCAGTACATTGATAATCAGGTACAGGTCTGTGCAAAGAGAGTAATCCATTACACAGTTTTTAAACCAGGCTGTTCCCTTGCTTACTCTGCATGGATTCATCTGGTGGCTATCTGCATGCCTTGTCTTGTTCTGTGCCTTACATTAGCATTGACACAGTAAGACATTGTCACTTGCCAATTATATTGAAATAGCTGACGGTAAGTCTGTCGTATATGCTAACTCAGAGGCTCTGGTCAGACCACATTTGGAAGTGTGAGAGCAGTTTTGGGCCCTCTATTTAAGGAAGGACAGAGAAGGTTTACAAGAATGACATGGGCAATGAAGGGCTTTTCATATCAGAAGTGTTTGATGACTCTAGGTCTGTACTCGATGGAGTTTAGAACGATGATGGGGGAGCTGAAACTTACAAGATACTAACAAACCTGGTTAGAGTGAGCACGGAGATGATGTTGACACTAGAACAGGTTAAGACTCAAGGGCACAGTCTTACAGTAAAAGGACAACCCTTTAGAACTGAGATGAAGAGGAATTTCTTCAGCCAGAGTTTGGTTAATCTGTAGAACTCATTGCCACAGAGGGCTGTAGAGGCCAAGTCATTGAGTATTTAAGACAGAGAAAGATATGTTCTTATTTGCTAAGGGGATCAAGGATTACAGGGAGAAGGCAGGAGAATGGAGTTGAGAAACACACCAGCCATGATCGAATGGTGGACTAGACTTGACAAGCCGAATTGCCTGATTCTGTTCCTATGTCTTATGCTGCTAGATCTGTTGAGTTACTCCAGCAATTTTCACTTTTGTTTGCTTCAGATCTCCGGCATCTGTGGTACTTTATTTTATTGTGTTATTGGAGGCTTGATGGAGTATAAATACTGGTGTACAGATATAGACCTGACTGGTGTACAGATATAGACCAGTTTCTGTGTTGCAAATTCTATGCAAGTTTTTGCAGAATACAAATTCATAATGCTCGCCATCAGAAATCAGGTCTCAGTCTGACTATCAATTACTTGACTTTAGAATACTTTTATTATCCATGTTCATAACATACAGCATATTAAACATCATTACTGAAAGGAGGGGTTCAGATCGAGAAACAAATCTTTTTGTTTGTCTGGCAATTCAGATTATAGCTTGAGGATTGCCTCTTAGAAAATAAAGGATAGGCTTGTAATTATATGTTGCCTTATTACATCTCTCAAACACCACCAGGTACTTTTCATAAAACAAATCAATTTGAAGTTCAGTCACTGCCATTATACAGGTAGAATCATAATACTACTTTTAAAGCTTTCACTTTAGATCATGATGTCCAAAGTCACAATTAACCAAAGGGGCTTAGATTTAATTTGTTGGATTTTTAACCTGTTGTCTTGTTCTTCATGTTTCTTGTAACATTCCTTCCATGTACATCAGGAGACACTTAATTATGCACCCTTGATCTCTCTGCCCTCTCCCTCCTTCAGTGTTCCAATGGAATTCAGTGCAAACTTGAGCAACAGAGTACCTTATCATTCAATTAGGCAATTCATAATTCTGGCCTTAACATTAAGTTTAGCAACTTTAGATTCAGCATCTGCTTTCATTTTCAGTTGGAAATTCTGCTAGTATATATTCCTCCTTTTGGACTTTTAAAGGATTTAATTAGTTGTTCATTACCAGCAACTTTCGCCTGACATCATCAATCCCTTTTATCCTTTAATCACTCCTGTCTTCTACACCAAAGATCTTGTCTTGTTCTTCACCGCTCCCCTTCCTACCTGGTTCCATATTTGGATGAAATCTGTTAAACTTCTAAATTTTTCTAGTTCTGATGATATGAAACAAGGTCAGTTTTTCCTCTCTCCTGTGATAAAGATTTATAGAATCACAGAATCCTTACAGTAAGGATGTAGGCCATTCAGCTGAGAGTCCACATCAACCCTCTAAAAAAGCATCCCACCCAGACCCAATCCCCTACCCTATCCCTGTAACCTGACATTTCCCATGGCTAACCCACCTAGTCTGCACATCGCTAGACACTATGGTCAATTTAGCATAGGCAATCCACCCAACCTGCACATCTTTGGACTGTGGGAGGAAACCAGAGCATCTGGAGGAAACCCACACAGACACGGAAGAACATACAAACCCCACAAAGTCGGTTGCCCAAGGGTGGAATTGAACCTGTGTCCCAGGTGTTGGAATACACTGAGCCGCCATGCCAAGGTGTCATATTTGGGAATTTGGATTTTAAGATCAAGGTAAATGGATTTTACTTTTCAGTTCTGTGAAGATGACTCAATTTTTTAAACCATAAGTCAGAAAGTCATTTTGTGCAGTGATTTAAAGGGATTCAAGAAAGCATAGAGTGTGGCACAGTGGCTAGCACTGCTGCCTCATAGCACCAGGGACCCAGATGGGCAACTATCTGTGTGGAGCTTGCACAGTGACTGATTGTTTCTGAAGGTCACTGGACCTGAAACAATAACTCTGCTTTCTCTTCACAGAGACTGCCAGACTTACTGTGTTTTCCCAGCATTTTCTGTGTTTGTTTCTGATTTCCAACATCCATAGTTCTTTGATTTATTTGAATCTTTATTTTTGATGTTTATATTTAGCATTTGTCTAATTTGTCTTATATGTAGTTTTGTTTCATCCTATACTTTTGTGTGGTAAACTTGCATTCTTTCATTCAAAGAACATTGTCAGTCTTATGGGAAAATGTTCAGTGACTGGCCACTACAGCAATCAAACCGAAAAACTACATCTCACAACCTATCAAACTGCACACAGTGATCTGACTTGTCATGTACTGCAATCAGCAGTGATCATAACATTCCATAGATGCAGCTTGACCTGCTTAGTGTTTCCAACATTTTTCTGTCAGACTTCCAGCATTTCTGTTTTGGGATGTAACTTCTGCTATTCTCTACTTTGGAGTTATGTTGACAGCTGAAAATGAGTTTTATCAGATTTAGTTATGGGTCTTAGCTCATTAATTTCAAACAAGACACTGAAATATGTCAATCTGATTTGATTGGAGAGATGAAAGGGAGGAACTTGAACACCACGAGGTAACAACAGTCATTCCACACTATTAGGATTTTTGAAAATTTGTTGTTTGGAATTAAATGATTGTGTTAGGGGTCTACAGATGTTTTATATATTATCACACAAAGTATAAATATTTTGCTATTCCAGTGATTAATTGAGGACTTTGCTGTTAGAATGACAATATAATAAAGCTAACATTTCAATGTTGAAGTGGAAGACTAGGAGAGATATGCAACAACTAACACAGCCAAGTATATTCCATTAATGTATGCAGTGCATATACACAAATACTTTAATACATAATACATGCACTGCAGCCATAATGTATATGGACATATTAAATATGCATTTGCACACATAAGTGCACATGGCATGCACATTAAAAATGTTTTAAATTTGGTTTCCTTTCTACGAGCTTCAAAGATGGGAAACCAAAAGATGTTCCAAACTGCTCAATTTCAGTATGGACTCCAAATTAGCCCTTTGCATCTTCAAACAGGTTTATAAATACTCAGGGTATAACTTCAATGGAAATAAAACATGAGAGATGTAAAACTGGCTTACAACCCACTATTGCACAGAATCAACATCAACTCTCAGTCTATGTAACCACAACCCACTCAAAAGTAAGACCACAAAGTTATTCAGCTTTGTCAAGTCAAACTAATGGTGACGAGGTAACAGTGGTGAAACTGCTCTCTCTTCATTGCAGCTGAGTAGGATTCCAATCAACAGAAATAGATTAGGACAATCCCAATCTACTACTTCACAGCACATGGCTCTAATTTGATCATACCTCAACTGCTTAACTTAAACGGGCCACATAGCCTAGTATGGCAAGAGGAAATTCCCACCCAGTTGAACAGGATCACTTTACTAAGCCTGGGCATAAGTACACTGATGGCACAAGGTACCTAAAATAATGTATAGTAGCTGAAAAAAGAAATGAGGATAAATAAAGATTTCTTTTGACTCCTCCTCCCTGCACATCCTTTCCATGACAGCTATCACCAGTAATAGACTTTCAGCCACAGAATCAATCAGCAAAAACCCTACTCAGGATGTATACTGGGATTTCCTGGTCTGTATGTTCAGGGAACTGCCTGAGCAGTGCATGCACTAGATTACTGAGATAGCTCAATTGCTTCATTTTCATTTTCATTTCACTGTGTGCAGAGGGGTTGGGGAAGGGTTTGAAATGGAAGGTGGAAGGCAGAATGGTGAGCAATACTGGAAATGACTCTCAAAATCATAAAATGACTGAGTATATTCCATTAATGTATGCAATGCATATACACAAATACTTTAATATATAACACATGCATTGCAACCATAATGTATATGGACTGAGGTTTGATGGTCTACCAGTCTTTCAACCTGTCTGTCATTTTGTGTAGCAGTGAATGTTGACTTTAAGACAGAGAAGAACAGCCTGTATTTTCATAAGGCCTTTCATGATCAGGGGCATCCCAAATACGCTTTTATAGCCAATGAAAAAGTTTTGAAATGTAGTCATTGTTATAATATGGTAACCAGTTTGTATGAAGCATGATTCCAAAAACAGCAATGTGGTATGAATCAGATAATCCATTTTTATTGATGTTGGTTGAGGAATCAATTTTGGAGAACACCAATGTAACTTCAAACAGATGAGAACGAAATAATCATGCATGTGCAGTCTCACTGTATTAACCTTTACCTACCTCACTGTTCCACTATGTATAAAGTTAGGATATTCCACAAATGTTCAGTTTTATGCAGCGTTTTTCTTTAATAACCCAAATCTTCACTACCAGTTATTTGTGTTGTTTTCATAGAATCAAACTGCAGAATCAAAAGGCGAATCAATTCTGGAGGGGAAGGCGATGGCAGAGTGGTATTATCGCTCGATTATTAATCCAGAAACCCAGGATAATGTTCTGGGGACCTGGGTTCAAATCCCACCATGGCAGACGGTGGAATTTGAATTCAATGAAAAAAATCCAGAATTAAGAGTCAACCGATGACCATGAAACTATTATCAATTGTCAGAATAACCCATCTGGTTCACTAATGTCCTTGAGGGAAGGAAATCTACCATCCTTACCTGGTCTGGCCTACATGTGACTTCAGAGCCACAGCATTCTCAACTGTCTTTTGAGATGGCCCAGCAAGCCACTCAGTCACAACAAAGAAATGAAACTGGACGGACCACCTGGCATTGGCCTTGGAACCAGTAAAGATAACAGCCCTGTCAACCAGGCAAAGTCCTCCTTACCAACATCCGAGGGCTAGTACGGAAATTGGGAGAGCTGTCTCACAGACTAGTCAAGCAAAAGCCTGACATAGTCATTCTTACAGAATCATACCTTACATTACCATCCCTGGATATGTCCTGTCCCAACTGCAGGACAGACTCAACAGAGATGGCAGCAGTGGTATACAGTCAGGAGGGAGTTGCCCTAGGAGTCCGTGACATTGACTCAGGACCCCATGAAGTCTCATGGCTTCAGGTTAAACATGGGCAAGTAAACCTCTTACTGGTTACCACATACCGTTCTCCTTTGGCTGATGAATCAGTACTCCTCCATGTTGAGCAACACTTGGAGGAAGCACTGAAGGTGGTAAGGACGCAAAATGCACTGTGGGGGATTTCCATGTCCACCACCAAGAGTGGCCCAGCAGGACTACTGATTGAGCTGGTCAAGTCCTAAAGAATATAACTGATGGACTGGATCTATGGCAGGTGGTGAAGGAACCAACAAGAGGAAAAAATGTACTTGACCTCATCCTTACTAATCTGCCAGCTGCAGATGAATCTGCCCATGACAGAATAGGTAAAAGTGACCACCGCACTGTCTTTTGTCTCCAAAAGTCCCGCCTTTACATTGAGAATAACCTCCATTGTGTTGTTTGGCATTATCACCGTGCTAAATGGACAGACTTAGAACTGATCTAGCAACTCAAGACTGGGCATCCAACTGTACTCCAGCACAATCTGCAACTTCATGGCCTGGCATATCCCCCACGCAACCATTATCGTCAAGCCAGGGGATCAACCCTGGTTCAATGGAGAATGCAGGAGGCCATGCCAGGAGCAGCATCAGGCTTACCTAAAAATGAGGTGTCAACCTGGTGAAGCTACCAAACAGGACTACTTGCATGCCTAATAGCATAAACAGCAAGTGATAGACAGAGCTAAGTGATCCCATAACCAATGGATCAGATCTAAGCTCTGCAGTCTATCCATATCCAGTCATGAATGGTGGTGGACAATTAAACAACTCACTGGAGGAGGAGACTCCACAAATAACCCCATCCTCAATGATAGGAGCCCAGCACATCAGTGCAAAAGATAAGGCTGATGCATTCATAACAATCTTCAGTCAGCAGTGCCAAGTGGATGATCCATCTCTGGCTCCTGCAGTGGTCCCCAACATCACAGATATCGGTCTCCAGCCAATTTGATTCACTCCACAGGATATCAAGAAACGGCTGGAGGACTGGATACTGCAAAGGCAATGGACCCTGATAACATTCCGGCAATAGTACGGAAGATGCGTGCTCCAGAATTTGCTGCTCCCCTAGCCAAGCTCTTCCAGTATGATTACTACACTGGCATCTACACCACAATGCGAAAAATTGCCCAGGTATGTCCTGTACACAAAAGCAGGACAAAGCTAACCCAGCCAATTAATTAGTCTACTCTTCATCATCAGTTAAGTCATGGATGGGGTCATCAACAGTGCTATCAAGCAGGACCTGTCCACCCAACAACCTGCTCAGTGACGTCCAGTTTGGGTTTCACAAGGGTCACTCAGCTCCTGATCTCATTACAGCTTTGGTTCAAACATGGACAAAAGAGCTGAACTCCAGAGGCGAGGAGAGAGTGACACCCCTTGACTTCAAGGCTGCATTTGACTGAGTATGGCATCAAGAAGCCCTGGCAAAACTGGAATCAATGGGTATCGGGGGCAAACCCTCCACTGGTTAAGAGTCATACCTAACACAAAGGAAGATGGTTGTGATTTTGGACGGTCAGTCATCTTTGCTCCAGGACATCTCTGCAGGAATTGCTTAGATCAGTGTCCTAGGCCTAACAATCTCCAGTTGCTTCATCAATGACTTTCCCTCTGTCATAAGGTCAGAAGTGGGGATGTTCACCAATAATTGCACAGTGTTCAGCACCATTCGCAACTCCTCAGATAATGAAGCAGTCCACGTTCAAACGCAACAATATCTGGACCATATCCAGGTTTGGGCCAACAAGTGGCAAGTAACATTCGCGCCACACAAATCCAGACAATGACCATCATCAATAAGAGACACTCTAACTACCACCCCTTGACATTCAAAAGTATTAACACTACTGAATCCCCCTCTGTCAAGATCCTTGG
Organism: Chiloscyllium punctatum; assembly: GCF_047496795.1. Lineage (NCBI taxonomy): Eukaryota > Metazoa > Chordata > Chondrichthyes > Orectolobiformes > Hemiscylliidae > Chiloscyllium > Chiloscyllium punctatum. Next base: position 10,416,773 of record NC_092778.1, read on the forward strand.
GGTTACCATTGACCAGAAACTCAACTGGACTCACCACATAAACTCTGTGGCTACAAGAGCAGGTCAGAAACTAGGGATACTGCAGCAAATAACTTATCTCCTGACACCCAAAAGTCTATTCGCCATCTACAAGGCACAAGTCAGGAGGGTGTTGGAATACTCCCCACTTGCCTGAATGGGTGCAGTTCCAACAACACTCAAGAAGCTTGACACCATCCAGGACAGAGCAACCCACTTGATTGGCACCACTTCTTCAAACATTCAATCCCTCCACCCCGGGTGCTCAGCAGCAGCAGTGTGTATTATCTATGAGATATACCGCAGGAACTCACCAAAGATCCTTAAACAGCACCTTCCAAGCCCACGACCACTTTCATCCAGAAGGACAAGGGCGGCAGGTATTTGGCAACACCACCACCTGCAAGTTCCCCTCCAAGCCACTCACCACCCTGGCTTGGAAATATACCACTGTTCCTTCACAGTAGTTGGGTCAAAATCCTAGAATTCCCTCCCTACCAGCATTGTGGGTCAACCCATAGGAAGCAGACAGCAGCGATTCAAAAGGCAGCTCACCACCACTTTCTCAAGAACAAATAGGGATGGGCTATCAATGCTGGCCAGCCAGCGACACCCAAGTCCCACAAATGTATACCAAAAAACCAATTGTGTGGGGACTTTAGAGGAAAGAAAGAGTAGAAATTGTTAGCCCAGCAAGTGAATTCCTATCACTTTATTGGGAATGTGATAGAAAAACTTGAAAACAGCCTGAGATATCTAAATGTGCAAGGATAAGTTTCCAATTGAAGTTCACACAGTGTCTTTCAAGAGCAGAGTCTCTATCCACTCTTGAAAAGGTGAATAACAAGGAGTAAGGACTTAATAAATTGAGGATGTTTTTATCTTCAGGCTATGAGGCAGTAGCATATCTTTGAAATCTAGTGCACCCTGTTTTTCTCAATATCTCCTACTTTGGGCTCCAAGAATTAGCATGGTAATCAGAAGATTTAAGAAAATTCAAGTTTGTTTTGTCAATTTCATTGTTTGGGTGGGGTATAAAAAGCTATCTGCATATTTTGGGGGGGCAGGGTGGGGAAAATATACTTCATCCTTGCCTTAGCATCAAGGCCAAATGTTACAGCATCCTGGGACAGACAACAGCACAACATAATTACAAAAAAAAGGAATAGGTGCTTTATGCTTGTATCTAAATAAGATGACATCTGTATTCCAGTAGTATATGTAGCAGAGGAACAGAGTGACACAATGCCAATTTAATAGCTGGGATCACTTCCTAAAGGAATTTCTGAACTATGATTAAACCAAGTATTGTCATATTTCTAAATCCTCCGGGTTTTCTTTTTCACTTTTGCTTCTGTTTAATATTTTAAAAATACATTTAATTCAACATTTTCACCTTGACTCATGTGGTCTGTCAAAGATGTTTACCATTAATCACAACACTGAAGAAACATAGTATGCAATCCATACCATTGAGATCTCCTACGGTTTTTAAAAAAGGGTTTACTGTTTGCCTGGAGACTGCTGTTGAGAAAGCCAAGTTTCAGTTCACTGAAAGTGCAAGTTTGCCTTTGGAAGCTGACTATTGCTAGAATGAAGTCTATGTGGAAAGGGACTAAAACATCATTCCTCCATGTGTTTTATGTTTCTTATCTCTGCAATTTCCTGCGGCCCAGCAAACTAAAATCTTTTTGTGTTCCTCCAATAAGAATATCTCACACATCCAGACTACCATTCAGAAACATGGCTTCAGTGCCTTGGCCTAAAGCTCTGGAACTTAACTATGTTAAAGCACGTTTAACCAATCTATCAGAGTTCTTTGCAGAAATAACATGTACTGTGACTAAATGGAGTCTGATAGACGTACTATACTAAGATTTTCAGTAGACATTTGATAAGGTTACTGTGAAAATTAGAGGGGGTGAAATATTGTCATGGGCAAGAAATTGGCTAGCTAACAAGAAACAGAGAGTAGTCATAATTGGGTTTCATTTTTGTATTCCAATATTCCTTTCATTCTTTTCTTTATTCTTTCAATCTTAAAATGATTTTTTTTAAGGTTTATCAGAAAAGATGCTTCATTCCTCTTGATTTAGACTGTTGTCTTATCCTGCTTTCTAATGGTATTGGGGTGATAAGAGTCTTAGTCAGTTCTTATCGGTAACCAATATTTCTTCACGCCCAGGTTTTTAAAAAAAATTAATTCATTCACGGGATGAGGGCACCACTAGCCAAGCCAGCCTTTACTGCCCATCCCTAATTACCTATAAGTAGTTAAGCATCAACCATATTGCTGTGGGTCTGGAGTCACATGTAAGCCAGACCAGGTAAGGATGGCAGATTCCTTCCCAAAAGATATTAGTGAAACAGATGGGTTTTTCCAACAATTGACAATGGATTCACAGTCATAATTAGACTCTTACAAATTAAACCATCTGCCATGGCAGGATTCAAAACCGGGTCCACAGAACATTACCTGGGTCTTTGGATTAGCAATCTAGTGGTAATACCAGTAGGCCATTGCCTTTCATTCCAGGCCTTCTTTTTAGTAATTAAGATATTATTTATATCTTTTTGTTGTCCGTGCTGAGCACTAATTTAATTAATTGTGTGAGTGTGTCATCTCAGTGTTCTTTTTGAGGTATATCCTTTTCCCACTAGCTGCAACATAGTTTTACATGGTTAATTTCTCTTTATCGTTTAATGTTTTCTATATCTGTGTTTCCAAGGTATTTAGTTATACTTATTTCTCAATCAAACCTATGTTATAATCAGCTATTATTAGTGAAGAAGACACAATGAGGCTGTAAAAGGATATAGATCGGTTACTGAGAGGGCAAATGTGTGGCAAATGAAGTATAACAGGAGAAAATATGATGTTATCCATTTTGCCAAGTAGAATTTTTTTTTAAAAGGCATATTATCTAAATAGCAGAGCTCTGGGATGCAGCGGGATCAGGGTGTCCAAATGCATGAGTCATAAAAGGCTTTTTAGCAGGTACAGCAACAAATCAGGAAGGCCAAAGTTATACACTGCAAAGGAAATTAAATACAAAAGCAAGGAGTTGTGCTTCAGTTATACAGGGCATTAGACCACATTTGGAGTGTTTATATATTAAAGGTCTCAGTTAGCAAAGAATATAAATATGTTATAGACAGTTCACAGAATGTTTACTAAACTAACACCTAAAATAGACAGGCTGTCTTATGAAGAAAGGAGAAAGTGAGGACTGCAGATGCTGGAGATCAGAGCTGAATATGTGTTGCTGGAAAAGCGCAGCAGGTCAGGCAGCATCCAAGGAACAGGAGAATCGACGTTTCGGGCATCAGCCCTTCTTCAGGAATCCTGAAGTAGGGCTGATGCCCGAAACATCGATTCTCCTGTTCCTTGGATGCTGCCTGACCTGCTGCGCTTTTCCAGCAACACATTTTCAGCTCAGTGTCTTATGAAGAAAGGCTGGATAGGCTAGGATTGTATCCATTGGAGTTTAGAAGAGTAAGGTGCAACTTGATTGAAACTTACAAAAGATTTGACAGGGTGGATTCAGAAAAGGTTGTTTCCTCTGTGGGAGAATCTAAACACTACGTTGCTGTTTAAAAATTAGAGATTGCCTATTTGTGATGAGAAGAATATTTTTCTCACAAAGGGTTACAAGTCTTTGGAACTCTTCCTCAAAGATTGTGGAGGTAGAATTTTTGAATAGTTTTAAGACAGAGGTAAATAGATTCTTCATAAGCAAAGAAAGGAATGAAAAGAATGAAAATAATCCTCAGGAGCTGGTAATATAGAGTTGAGGTTAAAATCAGATCAGCCATCATCTAATTGAATAGTGGAACAATCTCAAAAGCTCAAGTGGTCTACTCCTGCTCTGAATGCGTACGAGAGTATGCAATTCTCTCCACTATCCTCTTTTCAGTATACTTGAACTTCCGCAATAGAATAGTGCCCTCTTACTTTCAAGATGTTCCTTGAAGCCCACCTCTGCAACCAAGTTTTTGGTCACCTGTCCTCACCTCACTTTGCCTCATAGCTCTCATTTAAAGCAATTTTGTAATTTTTTTCACATTAAAGATATCATTTAATCAATCCTCTCAACAATCACAGAACTACTATTTTGCCTGCTGTTATACTGTACAAAGGATTTTGTGGAATACTAGAGTTACTAGAGTAATTAAACCACTTTCTACAATGCACAAAATAATATCATCATAGAATATACAAAATAACAGATCCTGGTGGGAACTAAATGCTGCAATTCAATTATACTCATAAATCATTTCAGCTTCATTTTTCAAGTTCCAGATCAGAATTAAAGCTTTAATCTCCTTTTAAGTTCAACACTTTTATAAAAAAATGTAAATTAGCTTAACTTTGGCAAACACCCTGGGCACAATGTGCATTACAATTAACTGTTGATATATCATTGTTACATTTCTGATAAGGATCTTATATTAATTTGATTTTAATTTTCATATGTAAGGGGAAAAAGGAAAAGCTTGACCATTTCCTTTCACTTTACATTTTTAAGAAAATGGATTTTATTCAGGATAACAGGACACCAATTAAATTCAACAACTTAATTTCTTCCTAGTGCCATCCACTTTGTGGCAACTGACACAAGTGGTCTCTTTTGTCAGTGTTGGTCAGTATGTTGGAAAAGCAGCAGCTTACATTGAGAATAAGGATTGCATGATCTTAGGCATCTCCAGGCTTTTTAATCAATGTAGTACTCTGAAACTTAGGTGAGGTAGCATAGGCAATTTCGATAAAGTTAGGAAAATATGATAAGAATGAAATTATTAGAATCTTAACAGGAAAAAAATTTCCCAATGTTCCTCTTAAGCTTTAAATTGGAACTTCAAAATCTTGCCAATCAGCAACTCTTATTTCTTTGCAATGTATCTCACTATTAGCTAAATTTGTCTTCCAATTTTACTCTTTCCAGGAAAAATTAGATAGCAATTTGCAATGTTAAAGTCAGAGATGTTACCTGGCAGCTGCAGCTGCTTGCTTATGCTGGCCTTCATCCAACTCTGTCTTTACTGCAACCTCCCTGCGTGCCCCGTGGACACCGTGCTCCTCCATCCTTAGTACACAGAAATTGACACCAGCAAACCACAAGCCTCATGACTTCATTCTGACTGCTCTCGGTCCAATTCTCACACCACTTGTAGGACTTTGAAACTCAAGGATAGCTATAACTTGCATACTTCTGCCAGGTTATCTTTCCTGCAGAGATGTACATGTATCTCATGCATCAACAAAAGATACTTTTTATGGCTCTGCTCTTAACTCACTCACTTTGTGTTTACTTTTGAGGTAGCCAGTTTCTGTGGCTTGCATTGATTTTAGCACAGGCAGACAGTTTAGCACAGTTGGGACACTAATGTGAATATGTGGACATGTTGCTCTATGGTACCATGTTATATCAATGTCATATTTTTAGCATCTGCAATCAGCTTATGTGGCAAACAGACCGCATGTGCTTCAAGTGATCTACGGTCTGTGATCAGGGGTTACCTCCACAATCAGTCAAGGGACTGTCAAGTTCCTCCTCAGGGCTTGTCCACGGTCAGCCTGGCACTTTATCTGATCAGAGCCAGGGGAGATGTGTTTTTACATATTGAGACTGAGCCACAGTCAGGCTTACAGGCTAAGTACAAGAAATGTGGGGTAACAGAAGCCTCAATAAGTATGCTGTTGCAACATCAGCCTCAAGGCTGACATGTGCTCAGTTGGGACTTTCCTGCTCGGTGAATGTGTCATGGTCAGTTGTGGAGGCTTGGGAATAATTTTCAGGGGATTTATCGAAGACAGAACGAGACATCCTAGGGTAAGTGGGAAGACTGAACATCTGGGGCACCCTGGATGAAGTTTGTCAGGTCATGTATGTGGCTCCTCCTCCCTATATGGCACCACCCTATTTCCCAAGAGGCAGAGGCACTTAGTGTAAGGTCAAGGTCCCTCACCTCACATTTCCATTGGTGATAGGTACCCACGGTTACAGCAATGGAGTTGCAGGTCCACGTGCATATCTGGCAGACACTGGACCTGGCTCTCCATGATAGATATCAATCTCTCCGTTAAAACAGCAAGACACATACATGCAGGAGACAGTGTGGTATTAATAACGTTCATGGATTCCTCCATCCTTTAATCTATTTTACTAAGTACCTCTGACATACGTCCCTGCTGTCCCTGTGACTGTTTGATTAAGTCATTAATGGTGGAGACCCTGGAATTGTGTTCTGTCTAGGGCTCTCTGTCCCCACACATGCAGCCATGCTGTTCTCTGCCAGATCAAGTATTCTCTCAATCTACAATGTGAACAACCTAATATCCACCTTTCCCCAGATGGTCTTGGTGCAGATATGGGGCAGCACGGCAGCTCAGTGGTTAGTACTGCTGCCTCACAGCAGCAGGGTCCCAGGTTTGATTCCAGCCTCGGGCGACTGTCTGTGTGGAGTTTGCACATTCTCCCAGTGTGTGCGTGGGTTTTCTCTGAGATCCGGTTTCCTCCCACAGTCCAAAAATGTGTAGGATTAAAGTGGTGCTGGAAAAGCACAGCAGTTCAGGCAGAATGCAAGGAGCAGGAAAATAGACGTTTTGGGCAAAAGCCCTTCATCAGGATGTGCAGGTCAGGTGAATTGGCTATGCTAAATTACCCATAGTGTTAGGTGCATTAGTCAAAGGGAAATGGGTCTGGATGGGTTACTCTTCAGAGGGTCGGTGTGGACTGGTTGGGCCAAAGGGCCTGTTTTCACACTGTAGGAATCTAATCTAATCTAATCATTCTTTTCCTGCAATGAGACAAAGGGACAGAGTATGTTAGAAGTGGATACGAGAGCAGTTAGTGGTAATGTTTCTGCAGGGTAGGTGGTGATGTTTCTCCAGTGAGTGAGCCTAGAGGACTGGAAAGGTTGGTAGTCTGGGAGGAAGAGATGGCTGTTGATTGCATTAATGAAAGCTTAGTCCTTGAGACTTGAAAGATGGATAAAGTGGCATGTTTAGTGTGACTAGTGGCCCTGCAAGTGTGAGAAGCAAAGAGAAAGTGATGGAACAAACTTATGTAGAGCTCAGAAAATCATTAACCTTCTTTCTACACTTCTGTGCATTCCTTTTCACCATGCACACAGCATTAACCCAGACTTCCATCTCACTCAAAGTTGATTGGGTCTGATGACATGGCCTCTGTGGGATAAAGCATGACCCTCCCATCCCCTGATGCTTTTCAGTGATAACTGCTCAATGTGAAGGGTAGTTCCTGGTTTATAGCATCTGACATGATATGCAGCTGGGCTTTAAATATGACACTAGCAACATGAACTGTGTAAGGATTTGGCATTAGTGAAAGTTTCCATCTCTCCTGCTGTGTTCAACAAGATTAGCAAGGTGAGATCTCACGGAATACAGGGAGAACTAACTATTTGGATACAGAACTGGCTCAAAGGTAGAAGACAGAGGGTGGTGGTGGGAGGGTTGTTTTTCAGACTGGAGGTTTGTAACCAATGGAGTGCCACAAGGATCGGCACTGGGTCCTCTACTTTTTGTCATTTACATAAATGATTTGGATGAGAGTATAAGAAGTACAGTTAGTAAGTTTGCAGATGACACCAAAATTGGAGGTGTACTGGACAGTGAAGAGGGTTACTTCAGATTACAACAGGATCTTGACCAGATGGGCCATTGGGCTGAGAAGTGGCAGATGGAGTTTAATTCAGATAAATGCGAGGTGCTGCATCTTGGGAAAGCAAATCTTAGCAGGACTTATACACTTAATGGGGCAACTTTTTCACACAGAGGGTGGTACGTGTATGGAATGAGCTGCCAGAGGATGTGGTGGAGGCTGGTACAATTGCAACATTTAAGTGGGATTTGGATGGGTATATGAATAGGAAGGGTTTGGAGAGATATGGGCCAGATGCTGGCAGGTGGGATATCTAGTCGGCATGGATGGGTTGGACCAAAGGGCCTCTTTCCATGCTGTACATCTCTATGACTAAGTGCATAGCATGCGGATGCATAATGAATGAAGTGAACAGAGGAAGACCAGGGGGGAGAAGTCACAGATATGGCTGAATAGCACCGTGAACGTGACTTGACAAGATACTAACTAAAAATGGGAAAATTCTGCCCATAGTAACTGCTATAAACACAGCAGCCAAATTCACTGACATAAAAGTACTCCAGACAGTACTGTGACCAGATAATCTGTTCAAGTAATACCGATTGAAGGATTATTATTAGCCAAGGTACAAGGGAGATTGCTTCCAGTCTTCTTCAAATTACTGTCAAGGGATCTATTAAGTCTACCTAAAGGAAGTCTTCACACTGGAGGGCTTTCTTTCAACCTTGCAGTTCAGTTTATTCAATGAGACTATCGGGCCTTAAAGCACTAGTTAAAGCAAAGACTACAAGTCCTGGCAACATGCAGCTGTAACAGCGAAGGTTTGTGCTCCAGAAATACCTCTATTCTAGCCAAACTATTTAGTACAACTGTAACCTGGCATACATTTACTTGACAAATTCATGCCAGAAGGTCCAGTCTACAAAAGCAGAACAAATCCAAACTCGCCCATCAGTCTTAGTAGAGTAATGGGAAGGGTTCAAAAACAGTATGGCATTTATTCACCATAAATTGCTCACATTGCTGTGTTGTGCACAGTAGGAAAGGCTTTGGGAAGTCAGGAGCAATGTTCCCTCGAAGGTATGTAGCCAAACAAATGGTCCTTGCATAACAAACCAAACAAAACCATTTTCGACAGATGTGTCTCTGGAAGTACATTAAGAAAGTGGCCAGATTCATTTTCCAGAGTAACAAAAACTCTCCCACTACACAACGTTCCTGTGTCTCGTTTGGTTTAGAGAGGCTGGAATTTCTCAGTATAGTGTTTGAAAGGAAAAAAAAAGGTTGCTACTCTTTTGGACCATAGCTCCAGCTGCATGATAGTAAAAGCCTCCAGAAAATAGTAAACATCCAGTTATGCCATATTTCTGCTATTTCAAGAAACTCATACTGTCCAGGACCAGAGAGTTTCAATCTATTCCTTACAAGATAATGATAGTGAGGGAACAAAATCTTGGATAAGGGACTTTTACCTCCAGGATGTTCTACTCCTTTGGCTAAGTTCGGATCGAGCATATCAATGGAGGATGCAACATTCATTGATGCTAGGTGAACCAGCCACCAGAAAGAAAGAGGGGTGTTGGTTCCATCAGTGTGTTCTAGGCCAGTGATATAGTCTCTTTGTTCAGCAGCACTCCCTAGGACTTTGAGTCATCATTAAGTGTATTAACTGATTTTCTTTTCCAAAATGCAGTACCTTAGATTTATCTAAATTAAACTCCATCTGCCTCTGCTCAGCCCATTGGCCTATTTGATCACGATCCTATTGTAATCTTTGGTAATTTTCACTGTCCACTACACCTCCAATTTTGGTGTGATCTGCAAACATACCTTCTATGTTCACATCCAAATCATTTATACAAATTAGTCATGAGAAATGGAAGTCCAAAAGTTGCTGGGATAGGAGAAACCAAACAGATCAATGAAAAAGTGTTAAAAATATTTTCATTGGCAATTATTTTAAGTCCCATGACTGCAACATGGAGACTATCTAAAATTGTGTCCATTCTCAGAGGATTCCAACATTAGATAAGTAAAGATATACTTGTATTATTGAAGCCTGCTTAAAACAGGCATTTTTTTTCTGTCATCTTCTCTCAAAAGCGCTGCACCCTGTGCATGGTACCCCTTGGATATTTTAAGTGGTCAATATTTGAGAGACTCAACAAAGAGCAGAAGATTATTCAACCATAGGAGATCAAAGACAATTTTCTCCTAACAAAGATCCATAATTGTGGATTTCCAGCAGTGGATCATCAAATGATGATTGGTGGCAAAAGTTCTTTATCTTTCACCACAGCTGCCTTGGCTCAGATGAACCAACAGAATCAATGGAGCACAGAGAATGGGAAAAACAGGAATGAAGGAAAAAAAAAACACATTTGGTTACTATAGCCAAGCTTTAACTTCACCCAGTGTGATTAAGGAACAATTATGTGTACAATTTGAATGAGGTTGAATAGGGATCACTTCTTGAGTTGGTGGTGAAATATACAAGTGATTCAGAACACAGTTAATTTTCAACAGGATGCCAGTCTCTGTTAGGGATGAATGCAAGTTCAAGCAGCATGGCGCATAAAATATTCAAGTCATGATCTCGGCCCAGTCATCTACTCTTGGTACAGTGAAAATGAAGCAGATTTAATGTATCAACATTACACTGCTGATAACTGCAGCAGTAATCAATTTAACCATAATAATAATGATGCAAGTCCAGAGAGATTCACTCACCAAAAATGAAGTTATACCAATATATCCAAAACCCATATTGATGGCTTGTTGAGGTAAATTCTGTCAATTACATTTGACATCTATTCAAAGTACCAAGACTCAGGCCACCAATGTTGCTGGATAGAAAGAAAAACTTGACTGCTTGGCCAATCTCTTATCGAGCTCAAAAATAAAATTACAAGAATTGTTCTAAAGCAAAGTTGAAGTGATCAACATATCATAGAGTGATGAATCCAAACAGCACGGAAACAGGCCATTCGGCTTAAGTCCGCACTGACCCTTCAAAAGGCATCCCACGCACACCCCGCCCCCGCCATAACACCACATTTCCCATTGCTAACTCACCTCAACCACACGTCCCTGGACACTATAAGCAATTTAGCATGGCCAATCCATCTAACCTACATGTTTGGGCTGAGGGAGGAAACCAGAGAACCCAAAAGGAAACCCATGCAGACTCAGAGATAAGGTACAAACTCCACACAATCAAACTTGGGTCTCTTGTGCTGTGAAGAAGCAGCGCTAACCATTGGGTCACTGTGCTGCCCAAGATACTTTCAAAGCAGGTTTATGGCATGTTCCACAGGAAGCTTTGAAGCAACCCAAGTTCATCAGACTAAAGAAATTTCAGACTATGTCCCTGCACTCTATGCAAGGATTAAAATTGGACTTGGACAGCCAATCAAAAAGATTACACAAGACTGGCTTTAAAATAGAAAGATAAATGGTTATATTCTTGAATACACTTTGTAATCAACGAAACTGAGATTCTTTCCCCGCGAGCTCCATTTTTCAGTCTCCAGGATTTTGGATAAACATTTGTGACTCATTATCGAATGTCAGAGTTCAGTTCAAGGTCTGTTAGTCAGCCCTAAGGCTCTGCAGTGGGAGATGCAAAGTCACTAGTGAACTCATATGATGTGACTTGTGACTTACCATGAAATGACCCCACATTGGGTTAAGTACCGTAGCTTCTGAAACAGAAGTAACACAAAATTTGATGTTTACTGGGAAGAAGAAAACCCAAGTCCTCGTTCCCCCAAATATTATGAAATGTAACATGTGCAAAATTCGTAGGTCATTCCAATTAACTATGTCACTATGCCCAAACTTAATGGAAGGTCACCTTACATAATAAGTTTTAAATTGGTTGATTTATCGATTCCTGAAGAATAGTTAATAAGATGAAACCACTTTGATAACAGGGCAGGAATCTGTAATGTCTTGACATCACATTCATTTACAGTTTGTCATGCCCTTTCCATTGCTCTTCCAAGTTTACTAACTCCTAGGTGAGACAGCAGTCTTGTTCACACTAAGCTTGCCTCTTTCTGTGCTTCATAAAACCCGCCTTGCTCCCAAGAACTTCCATAGTTTTGGAGACTCTATAAAGTCTCTCCAGATACTTGAAGGGCTTTCTGATCCCAGTTTCAGGACTGTTGTTTTAACTGCAATAATTATGGAGCAGTACCGCCTGGTCTCTCGGGGAAAGAGGTAAAAACAATGACTGTAGATGCTGGAAACCAGATTCTGGATTAGTGGTGCTGGAAGAGCACAGCAGTTCAGGCAGCATCCAAGTAGCTTCGAAATCGACGTTTCGGGAAAAAGCCCTTGGGAAAGAGTTAATTGTTTAAAACATATCAGACCAGCATAAGCAATTACAGAGTACAAAGCACAGAAATAGGTCATTCAGCCCCTGGTTTAAAGATGACTTTTGCAGTTGAAATTAATCACCTTCCACCAACATTTAACCCCATCACCAGTGCTTATCCAGTTTTGCCTTAATAACTGGGTGATTGGAGATATTCCCCTTGGTCTGGTGATTTTGCAAGGATGGGGGCTAGTTCTATAACTCATTCAAATGTGTTTGGTCTCTGGACAGAAAAGGTGGAAGCTTCTTACTCTCCACGAGCGACATCCTTCACCATTACTAACTTAATCGGAATTGGTCACCTGACTTGATTATATCAAAAATACAAATAAATTAGGACTAGGCCAATCGGCCCCTTACAGCCATCTCCACCATTTAATAGGATTCTGGCTGATCAGCTCCACTTGTCTGCCCAATACCCTTAATTCCTGTTCGTTAGAATCTTCGCCTTAAAAATATTCAATAACCTGTCCCTCAAGGAGGCTCCAGGGAAGAAATGTCCATAGATACAAGACCCTCAGAAAAATATTATTGTTATCTTAGTATTAAATTGGAAATGCTTTATTTTTAAATTGTATCTTCTAGATCTGGTCTCTCCCCACAAGGGTGAAGAGATGATCATTTCATCACCATTTCAGCATTCACCCTGTCAACTTTCCTCAGGATTTTCTATCTTTCAATAATATTACCTCTCATTCTTCTATACACCAATGGAGACAGACCCAACTTGTCTAACCTTGCCTCATAAGAACCTCCCCAATCCCAGGTATCAGTGAGGTGAACCTTCTCTGATCTGCTTCTCATGCATTGATATAGTTTCTCAAATAAGGTTAAAATTGTACCTCAGATATAGTCTCACCAATACAACTGTAGCAAACCATCTCTAATATATTCTATTCTCCTTACAATAAACGCAAAAATATTCTTGACATTATGTTCTTCATTTCAATTTCATCAGCATTGCATTCTGGTTGCTTAAAGATAAAACAGCAGATAGCACTGTATTTTAAAAAAAAGTTGAAGCATTTCTCAGTTATAATAATACGTATTGGTTTTAAGCTCCTGAACACCAAGCTAAGACAAGAAAACATTTTCACATTAACCAAAATATTAAGTTTTCAACAGACCCTTCAGTCCAACCAGTCCATGCCAACCAATCCCAAACTGGTCCCACCTGCCTGTCGCTGGCCCATATCCCTCCAAACCTTTCCCATTCACGTACTTATCCATGTGTCTTTTAAATGTTGTAACTGTGCCCACATCCATATCGGAGAAACACCAATGCTGCTTTTTTAAAAATCAGGTAAGTGAATAGATAATGAACCACATTTGTGTTCATTTGCTGTGCACAAGATTGCGGTCACAGAGCGGCTCTGAAGTGACACTTCCCAAACTTTTTCCGAATGTGATTCCAGAGTAGGAAGTTTGGAAGCATGAGAGCCAGGCCTTGGTGGTGGACACTTCCAGATACTGAAGCTGGGGGAGGTAGTAGGAGGTGAAGTTTTAGTTGCAGGAATACTGTGTAGGCTTCAGATGCTAAGGGGGCAGGGGATCTTTAGTTCTTGTCTAGGGGACTCTCAGGAGATAAGTATTGGAGGAGTTGATGTAAAAAAGTGGATTAATTACAAAATAAAAATAAACCTTGTCACAGGTTCTTTATTGCAGCAATAGGCCTCAGAGCAACCCATAAGACCATACCCACCAATGGAAAAAAAACATTTAAACGGCCCTCAGTTTGGGAAGCTTTGCACTTAAGGCATGGTGCTTTTGAACAATGGGTGGGGTAAGATAGAACAACGTGAACAGGAAGAATGATTTCAATGAAGTCTTAGAAACACCACTTGCCATTTGCCTCCCTACAGCTCAGGAATTAGCATGCTCTGGGAAGCTAAGTAGAACAGAAATAATAGATACATCAATTCAACATATCTGGTCACATAACTTGTTTGATTCATACAGAATGTGCTACAGTTCCCACACACATTCATTTTTTCTGCATTCAAAATAGCATACGATCAACTTAGCACCCTCATTCCTGATGAAGGGCTTTTGCCTGAAACGTTGATTTTCCTGCTCCTCTGATGCTGCCTGACCTGCTGTGTTTTTCAGCACCACTCTAATCTTGCCTCTAATCCCCAGCATCTGCAGTACCCACTTCTGACCAATAGCAAGAATCAACTTTTAAAAACAACAAAGACTGCATTTTTCGATTTTTTTTATTATCAGATTGTACAAGAGTTTACACACTTTCTCAGAATGTCAGAATACAAAACAATACAAATGCTTTCCAGGTTATATGATACTTACACTGCAGATTCTATATGGCTATGCAATTATGATGTATCTACACGTTGAGGTATGGGTAAAACACAGTAGAGGATTTGGTTGGAGAGGATAGGGTTTGGTGAGATGGGACTGAAGCATGTAGCAAAGCCTGGTTTCTGGATTAAACTAATAATGCATTCCATGTGTCAAGAGCTGGCAAAAAAAAATGTATCCCACTATTCAGCATCTCCTAAGTACAGAATTATACAAACAGAAGACATTAAATACAGACTACTACAATCCAGATAAAGTACACGTTGATATTTATAAAAACATATATACATAAAACATGACAGAAAGCAATTTAAGCTAAAATACAGTTTATACAGTTTACAAAGGCATCGAGTGTTTACATGGTTTGTCTTCATTTGTATCTAAATTCAAACCCAGTGAATGAAGTTTAGCATCTTTAGTATCAATATCTGTTAACAATGAGATACTAAGAGTGTTTTTACTGCATTGATTCTGTAGAACAATGTTCCTCAAAATATTAAAAAATAAAATTAACATTTATTCTCTAAGATGGCTGGCAGCAACAGCTAATCCTATGAGCATTTAATGCCCTTGGCATTTTCTCAATTTGGTAATTTTCTAGCAATCACTGAAGCTTTCTGTAAAATCAGCCATGATTAGAAAAAATATACAAAATTCATACCAAATCTTGTTCCTTTTCTTCAGTTAACTTGATTTTTAAATTTAAAAGCGCTTTCCTCCATACAAAGTGACTGGCATGGGGTTATCTTCAATGCATCAACTGGTCAACTTTTATATTCAGCAAGACAAACATTGTCCAATAATTTTCATGGAAAAAAAATCATTTTAAAAGGAAAAGGGAGGAGGATCCTTAATTAACAAACGCTTTAACTCATTTACTTTCACTGACATTTTCTGCATTGCAGCTTTTGCTGGCTCCCAAAGGAAATGCAAAATTATAGGAATAGAAGTTTTATCTTACAGATGAGACAATACAAAAACTTCACCTAAAATAGCAGAGAGATTAGGATTCGTGTTTTACGCAGCTCAATATCTGTGATCGTTATATCATACCTACAAGTTATATCATGCCTGCAAAGTGTAATAAATCACTATTAATTTATCAGTGCAAGATTCGTTTACATTCCTCAGCATTAAAATTGCCTTCAACAGCTAATGGGAATGCTAAACTGTTAATTTGACCCAATTTGTAGCAACTCATTTCAGTAGGTTGGTTCAAACCCGATTGCATATCACCAAAATTGACACTTGGAATGCTACATTGCCTGAGGTACCATCTTTCAGAGACCAATCTGCCTATTCAGCAGGAACTGATAGACCCACAGCACCACTTGGAAAACAGTGGTGAATTTTTCACTTGTCCTGCCAATACTCCTTTTTCAAAACAACAATCAGAACACAGATGAATTCCCATTGCTATTTGTGGAACCCAATGTTTTGCAAAGTGACTGGTGTCATTTTTGCCAACTTGACAATAGTGACCACATTTAAACTGCATGAATAGCAGCATCCTGAGGAAAGAAAAAGTGTCAAACAAATGCAAGCTTTCTCTTTTTTCTGGCAAAAAAAAACTTAATATGCAAATCAGGAATTTATTCTAAATTATTTCTGCATTTGGATAGAGACTTGCACAAAGTTATTAACAAAAAGGCCAAAGTTATGATCCAAATGCAATCTTGGAACCATGGAATGATATTTCCATGTTTCTACAAATGCCTCTTTTGCCCAGAATCCCACACATGCTGCATTGCAGATTGTTCTCAGATCCTTTTACGCCACAGCACAGGGCAGGAGGTGTAACAAAGTAATTCACAAGCAGCCTTTTAGTAAATATTAAAATTCTGAATAAAATGAAAATGGCACTTTTTTCATGTCTGTGCACATTATAATACAAAAATGTGACATTGTTTTGTTATTAACATTTGCTCATGTTTACTGAGAGATAACTGTTAAAATTGGCTGTGCATTAGTCTGGACATCTGTGGCACAAATTTACCAATGACCCTGGTCTCGTTGTACAAATCTGCATTTACAGGGTTAAATTAGCAGATAGTATGATAATTTAGTAGGAGTACAAACATCTATGGAATGTATCACATGATCAGTATTACCCGGAATGCTAACAATTCATTTAAGCTTCCAGATGAATGACCAAAAGGTGACAGTTTTGAAAGCTGGCATTTTCCACGATTTCACTATTTCCACAAATGAACAAATTGCTGAAACCCAAGCTGTTGCATTCCACAGATGAATTACCACTTGCTCTGCATGTACAGTTTCTTGACAATATCGGAAAACATACTTAAACAACAATACCCAAATAAATACGTATTTTAATAATGTCCAGTTCTGTTAAGAGATACCTCTCAGTCAGACAAATGTGGTTTTAAACCCCAATCCAGACACAAACACTGGAGGATTGTACTATTGGAGATGCTGTCTTTCAGATTAGATATAGTTAAACCATGGCCCCATCTTGACCCCAATGATACTATTCTGCTCTTCCCCACACACATCCCCCCACCCCCCTGGAAATTAAAAAGGAACACCTGGTCATTACTAGGTTTCTAGGGACATGAGGTGTGCAAACTGGATACCACATTTCATACATTATAACAGTGGCTATACTTTGAAAGTACTCAAATTTGATTTTAAAGTGCTTTGGGATGACCAGAGGTGGCAGAAAGCACTACATAAATAATCTAAAAGCACTCTATAAAAGATGTTTTACTCTAACCAATCAATCATTCACTGTAATTTTTCCAAGTTTGTTATATTAGCAACAGAGAAATTAGAATTCCATTCTATTATCCAACATTCCACTGGAGTGAAGGGTGGAATTGTTGGAACTGGTGAATTTTCTGTGAAGTTGAATTAGAAGATCGGTGTGAAACAAAATGATGATTCAGCCATGCCTCTCAGCCTATTTAAATCCAGTAACTTAAAATCCTCTCTCAGTATGCTCCATCAATGGAAGAGATCAATTTGGCAACCTTGGTCTTCACAACTTCAACGTCCAAGTCTCATGATCAACTACAACTTTTCTCTGAACATTCTCCAATTCAAAATGCCCACTGCAAAATGAGTTACTTTATCAATGAAACTGCAAAAATGAAATGTTTGATTTCTGCAAAAAAACCACTCAAGATTCAGGTCAGTTCTTGATTAGTGATGTTAACATTCCGATTAACGGGATACTTTCAATGAATGATTAAAAGATCCATGCTGTACAACTCTGACAGATTTGTAAAACATTATCGGAGTTTCAATGTAATTCCTGAGGGAGCAAACGTAGTGGTTAAAAACCCATCTCTGGCTGTATTTGGACACCAAATACTAGTGGCATTTTTATTTTAAATCTCAGTTCAGTTAACTGAATTAATGAGACAATATAATTCATAACAAATATTATTCCAGAATAACTTCAAACTTTTTCCCTAAACTTAGACCAACAAGAGATGACAGAATGTGAGGTTAATTGAAAGAGAAGTGTTGGATCATACTGGACATGAAACATTGCAATGTGTCTGCAAATGATAAGTTGATTTTCCAAAGTGGAATGTATTCAAATTTTATCAATAGCATGGAAAACAGAAAATGTAACCCAGCAAAATGAAGAAGAGTGGAATGAATGCACGCACAATGAAGCAAGAAGGTTTCAACTACATTCAGCCATTTGTGCTAGTAAAACTATCTATAATTGGAATCTGCTGCCTGGCAGTTCTTAAGTATTATGCAGAAATAGTTTATGCAACTTCATGAATTTTACTTTATGCTCTGAAACTATGAAGTAGATGTTTCTTGATAATTCACTAACTTCAGTCACAGAATCCTGTAAAGTGTCTTTTATGCAGATTCTACAAGGTTTCCATTGATTTAATGGCAGGAGATCAGAAGAATCCCATAGAAATTATATAATTTGGCTCAACACTAACCATTATCAACTGAAGTTAAGTGGACTTGAAAGGTCCTTCTCTCATTTATTTTATCTTTACTCTTTCTCCACCTAAAGCACTTAACTTTGCAAAACAAAAAACAGAAAGCTGGGAGAATAAACTATTATAACACAAAACAGTCTGCATCAGATAAGTCAGAGCAGACCAAGAATGAAACATTAGTGTTACGTCAACAATGAAAGGAGTTCACAACATACCAGAGAAGGCAACAGAAAAAGCTGGTATATGGCAAAAGTATTCAGCATTAGATACTGGCCAAATATTTGTTAGCCCATAGATCTTTCCTAAAACAGAAAATACCATCTAAATGAGTGTCTCTAAGCCCCAAATTTCCTTCTCATAAAACTAACAATAATGAGTCCAATGAAGACACAACCAAATAAAGCCCCACTGTAAGCATATTCCTCAGCTAATAAATCTGGATGTGCCAAACAACTTGTACTATACTGTATAAAAATTGGAGACTATTACAGATTGTTCAACCCTTCACTATTTTAATTGTCCAGAATTTGGCAGGAAGAGGAGGGGGGAGGTAGAAAGAATGAATGGAAAATAACAAAATAAATTCCTATAGATCTTAGAGTAAAACATACTTGGAGAATGATCCTTCTAAGTGCTAAAAAGATGGTTAAGTGCACTTTGCACAAAACACAATTAGACAAACTCTGAACACAAATGTACAAACATCTGATTCTGTTTAAATTCATTCCTGCTTGTTTGAAACTGCATTACACTTCCCTGGTTCTTAAATATTGAAACAGTACAGAAGAAAAACATTTGAGCAAGCTCTTTTTTAAGTAGTTATTAGTGAAGAATATCTGATGCCATACACTGAATAATCTGACTTAAGTTATATTTCATGAACATAATTCACATATGGGAAACACTAACAGATTAAAAGACAAGTTGTCAGCAGAGGACCCTCTTGTCAGATTTGACACTAATCTGGGCTGGAGTTTGATTTCGATTAGATTTCCCAAGGAATTTCAATTTTATAATGTTAACTCGAGAAGAAATGTGGGTGGGGGGAGGAGGCAGAAGGAGGAAGAGAGGAATTAATACATTTTCCAGGTAAACATCACAAAAAAAAACTGTTCAAAAGCAAAAACTGCATATATTTTTCTTGTTAATTTTAAATTATTTACTACCTGTGAAATTACTTTTATCGTTACGGTTAAGAGTATAGACACTTATATATGTGCAGCTGACGAAGAGTGCACAAACAAATTGCACTTAAGTCATATTTTGTGGGTTTACATGTTTGTCATTTTCAGATGAATACCACAGCTGAAACAGACTGGAAATTTTTTGAAAATGATTGGGGAAATTTGCTTTAAGAAAATAGCAATATTTCTTATGATACAGAGTACCTAGAATGCCAGGGTTAAGCCATTCCTTTCAAGTAGCTTTAACATATATATCTTTGTCATGAATTACCATTTAAAATAAAAATGTTTTTCATGGTTACTCCAAATAAATTTAGTCTTGGTTGAAAATAGGCTGCTCAGGTTAGACAACTATTTAAACTCATCATTTCTACTCTCCTTGTGTCAATGAAGTTTAAACCACACGTATTAAAATACAACATTATTAACTATGAGACAAAGTGTTGCTGCCACTTTATTGTTGAAGACCTTTCTTATTGTACAGTTTATACCATTTGTTAAATTCTAAATGCTAATTTATTTAAATGTGGTATTCCACAATCAAGTGTTGCTAAAGTGGTCAGCAAATTCAAAATTTAGGTGATAGAAAAATGTGAAAATGAAATCACATCGAACAACTTAAAGATTAACAAGACACATTCAATAGTGCCAAAGCAAATTTAAACAAAAAAAGTGCTTAAAATTACAGGCAAATCAAAACTCTTTTTTTCATTACCAGTTTGAACCTGCTGCATTTATCCATTTAGTATGCTACATAAGATATTCAATTAAACTCGATAAAGTACCTGGAGGCTTAGGAACAAAAAATGCCATTTTGTGTAATTAAGAAAAGATTAGCTGGAAGTTCAGATTCCCCAGACAATGGTAACATGTTAAGAGTTTTCTAGGTCACATCTGATCAATATGGGTCAAAAATCCACTATTACACTACACACTAGTTGGTGCTATGAAAAATTCAGCTCGCATCTGTGTCAGATACTTCTGTTTTCAAGACTCCTCATGTATGCTTGTTGGTAGCAGCCACTCACTTCAAAAGAGCATTTCCATAACTGTAACCCAGTTCCAAAAATCTCCTATTCTACAAAAGAGTGCACAGTTGATTTTGATTATGAATTAGTTTTGAATCATTATCTGATATTATATTTCTAAAATAAAGTTCATATGCTACAAGCCAATGGTTAGTGTGACTGTGACCTGTTTTCAGGTTTAAAACTGAGTTTTGATCAGCATTCCAGCCAATAGACATGTCCAACTCTTTGTCAAACTTAAACAACCCAACTCACACCTGTAATACATTCTATGGATGCTCTACATACAAGTCAGATACCACTGTGAAGGGACTTCATGAAAACCATAGCTTGAAGTAACAAGCACATTCACAATAAAGCAGAACTCCAGGTTGTACCCATTAAATCTTGCATGTCATAATTAACTGTAAAAATGTTTACAAAAGCCAACTGTGAAGTCAGCTGCTTTACCATTGTAGTCCCGAATATTCAGCAAATTAACAGTATGTTAATTGTGTTATAATTGTGTCACTTGATAGCTGTTTGCAACATTCTTCCCAAAAAAGTATATAGCAACAGAGGATCAGCATTTCTGGGCATGCTATCCACTTCTCACTGCTCAGAGATTTTGGACTTCAGATCCAGTTTGCATTAGGCAGTAGTAAATACCTGAATGCTGATGAGGGCTAAAGTCCATAGAGTAGCTTGGATAATAAATTTCCCTGAAATTTTAATCGATGCAGAGTTTCATGCAAGCACCTCTTGAATTGCATGCAATTTTCGTTCAAGGAACTTAATCAATTGAAGTAAATTGTTCAGTTACCAAATTTTATCAAACAACACAATCAGATAAGAGCCCTTAGTGCAACAAATGTCTAAAAAGATTATTCACAATGCTTCTAAGGTTGGAGCACTTGTATTGAAGTGAAAAAGGACACTTATAAGCACTTCCAATAAATGCTGTCAAGCATCAAGCTTTCATGTAGTCAGAGATGCCTATTAAATCCACAATTGTCAGCCACTGAGTTCTTGGACATGGTGCTGATGGCAGAGGAAATACCAAAGAGCAAAGTTCAATGATGATCTCTTCACTGCAACATTACATCTTTCAAATTCTCTTGCAGAATAGTGTCTTTCACTGCATGGAATACAAATCGAATGTTTTCCGTGTCTATGGCTGTTGTAAAGTGATGGAACAGTGGTTTGGTGCGATCTCGTCGCTTGTTGTTAAAGCACTGAACCAAGTATTTTTGTACATCCTCTAGATTATGAGGGTCCCACTCAAAATTTGGGAAATATTTCTTAATACTGACCGTTTTCACCTTCCCCACAAGCAAGTCCATTTTGTTCAGAAACAAAATAATGGAGACAGAAGAAAATAATTTGTTGTTTACAATGGTCTCGAAGATGTTCATTGATTCTACCAAACGGTTTGTCCGCCGGTCTTCCATCAAGACTTGGTCATATTCACTTGAGGAAACCATGAATAGAATGGAGGTAATGCCATCGAAGCATTGAAACCATTTCTGCCTCTGTGACCGTTGACCACCCACATCTACCATTTTGAAAGGAATTCCTTTTATGACAAAATCATGCTCCACAATTCCTTTGGTGGCTTTTCTAGCAAGTAGGACATCATGCCTGCTGGGAAGGTAACTCTGAAAGAAAGAAACTCATTAGAGCATTTTGCATAACCAGGTACAGTGGCAGCTTCAAACTTTTTCTGTGCTGTCCATCCTGCCAGCAATAAAAACGCCTCAGTAAGTTCAAACTGGACTAGCAGAACTACGGCTTAACGATGTTAATTTCACATTATGTGATCACATCAGGTTCAGACTTCACTAAGGACTAGGTACCAGCCAGAGATGAAAGTGAACTTGCTGCTGCTTTTGGAAAGAGGGAAGAAGTGAAAGTTGGGAAATTGCTTGACAGATGTATTTGTTTTCTGAAGGACACACTCCCCACAAATCATCCCCAACAGTTCTAAATCTGCTGCAGTCAAAATTCATATTGCATTCTCAAAGATGGGTAAAAACAATAATAAATGTAAGTTCAGTAGTGTGAATAGTCGATTAAATAAATTGAAGATAATGACTGACTTTACAGCTCAAATAATTAAACTATTTGAAAAAGCTGTGAACTTTTAGAAAACAAATCTATAACCAGACAGAGTAGAGATTTCCAAACCACTCAAGTCTGAGAATTCCCTAGATTGTCCTTTTGATATGCTGCAAACATGAGAACTTGGACTATATTTCTGAATAATTCCAATCAACTATGGACAAATACTCCACATAATAAAATCGTAAACTATAATTGTCAATAGAAATGCAGTAGAACTGAAGATCTTTGGTGACTGTGGCAAGAAAAGCAGTTGTATTTCTCTATTGATAATTTCTCCATATTCAGTAGTTGTAGGAACACTGCAACAAATGAAAATATTGGGGTATAAAACAAGGCTAAGGAAAAAAAAAATCTGGTAGATCTGAAAATTCAAAACACTTCCAACTTCGGTGGTGGTGTTGGTGATCATGGTCAGACAATCAATCAGAGTTCCTTCAATCAGACAGTAATGTAGTAAACAATGGATTGGAAAAGTTCAAAAGGCATTGGTGAAGACAGAACAGAAATGCCACTCATCTTTAGTATCATAAATATCTTCATGCAGAATGACATTAGGAGGCTAATTGGTCCACTGTGTCTGGGCCAACGCATAGGTGCTGCAAACTGCTTTGTGAATGAGAAACTGACCAAATAATTCCAATAAATTTGGAGATTTTTATTTAAAACAAAAGATAGCCTCCTCTCTCTTACTCTTCAACTCCTTCCTTGACACCAGGATGGCACCTTGACCAAAACTAATCAAAAATTGTTTGTATTATCTAAAGGCAGAGGCTGGATGATACAATCTCCTTAAAGAAATGCAGTTTAGTTTTTTCATGATTTTCCATTATTGGCAAAATGATTTGACATTTATAAGCTACAGGTAGAAGCCGCTTATAGTTTAAAAAGTCATTTGCCATCAATAGGCATTTTCAGGAGCACTAGCTTCTTGCCACATGCAAAATAATGAGCAGGAATGGCACAAATGAGGCTTTGCAAGTCTTCTGCATTTCAATTTGTCACTTAAAATAATCAAGAGTCTGAAATAGCCACAGGGAGGGTTTCTTGACAGAACCTTCAGTCAATTTAACCCAAATAGCATATGGTAAACCCTACTTTGTCAACTTCATCATGGTATATTTTTGGAAGTGATGAGCATTTCACCACGGCAAGTGTAACACAGGTCATAATACGTATGGGTTTGTGATCGCCAAATCTGGCTACCACACAAGGGCTTTAACTTATACTTTCACATATATCTAATAAAATATTTTAGGTTACATCATAACTCATAGATAAATTAGAAACAAATGCCAATGCATTTAGCTGCCAATACAGACATTTCATTTATTTCAACATCCGTCAGTAATCAGGTAATCCAATTCAATCAGCATGAAATGAATCCTGTCTGCAATGTTTGATACTGGCATCACTGTATCAGTCTGCCAAATCCTCCCAGTACACATTCGCACTCTTTCAAAATTATTTCAGTGGAATCCAACCTTTGCCCAAAATTCTAGAGCTACACTTGCAGGAGATAATTTCCTAGAGAAAGGCAGACAAAGAACTGCCAATTTAGCATTATTCTTCCAACTACCCTTTTTCCAAAAATTTGTTTTGCTGTTTCGGGAAGTAATTTGTATCATTTGACTTGATTACATCATACTTATAGACAAGAACATCAACTATGGCTTTGGTTACTGAGATAATTTTTGAGCATCTGAATAAGAATTCACGGAGTGTTCGCAGACTTTGCTCAGAAGAAAGTGATTTGACAGTTTATTTTTCAAAAGAACATCATTGCACTTCAACCCGGGTTCATTGTTTATTGACCTTATGAGGCACTTTAGAAATGTGGTAAATTGCCACATTCAAGTAATGCAGAACAGGCAAGTGATAGGCAGCAGAGAGGGGAATGCAATTAGCTGAAATAAAAACAAAACTCATTCAGCTAACCTACCAAATGGGAGAAATTCCAAACATGGTTGCAACTTGATTTTTCCCCACATTGTCTTCCACATAATGCAGAAGTAACTTGAGCATATAACCAGTGTGATCTCAACTTCCAAATTAGCAAGTGTGAATTCCCTATGCTTGGAGTGTTAAAGTAAACAGGAATTAGACTCACCAATTGTCCAATCTGGTCAAGATTATCCAGAAAATATTTCACAGATTCACCCTGTTGGCAGAAAAAACCAGAAAGAAAAAAAATCAGTTCTAATATCCTAATATAACTGGAATTCATTCAGGTTAGGGGAAAAAGATTAATTGTATTTCTCTTAACAGCAAAGTTAATTCATACCAGACATCAATTATCAGTAAGTATGCTGCAATTGATTCTCAATGATGAACTAATGAATAGAATAGCAACAGTGAAAAATCTTAATTTTATTTTTTTTTAAAGAATTTTTTTTAGAGCACTTGATTCACTCTCCATGATATAGATGATCAGAGACAACACTAGCTCTGCCTCCAGTTAAGCTGGTCCAGTACAGTTACAATACTGCCATTTACCAACAATATGGAAAACTGCTGAGGCATATCCTCTCCACAAAAAGGACACATCCAACTCAGCCAACTACTGTCCTACCTATCAACTCTCGATCATCAGCACAATGAAGGAAGGGATTACTGATAGCTATCCAGCAGCATTTACAATAACTTGCACACTGATACTCTGTGGATTCCATCATAACAACTCAGTTCTTGACCTCATTACAGCCTTGATCCAAATAATGTCAAATAGAGCTGAAAACAAGAGATGA
This sequence comes from Chiloscyllium punctatum, assembly GCF_047496795.1. Lineage (NCBI taxonomy): Eukaryota > Metazoa > Chordata > Chondrichthyes > Orectolobiformes > Hemiscylliidae > Chiloscyllium > Chiloscyllium punctatum. The sequence goes on from NC_092778.1 coordinate 10,442,116, forward strand.
GGGGAGAGTGATGGCCCTTGACACCAAGCTAGTATTTGATTGAGAATGAGATCAAGGAACTTTAGCAAGAATAATGAGAATTTAAGAGAAGGGTTCACAGTTCGAAATCATATCAAACATAAAAGGGGTGTTTGGCATTGGTAGAGGGCAATTATCTCAATCCTAGGGCTGTACTGCAGGAGTCCCTCAGGATTGTGTCCGAGCTTCAATCATCCTAGGCTGCTTCAATACGGATATTCCCTTCATCACAAGATCAGAAGTGAGAATATTTGCTGAAAATCACTATGTTCAGCAACATTCACGATGACTCAGATACTGAAACATCCCATACCCACATATAGCAAGGTCTGGTCAATATTCAGACTTTTGGTTCATAAAGTGACAAGTAACACACGCACACCTGTCAAGGAATGACCATCTGTTGCAATCATACCTCTGGACATTGAATGCATCACTGACATATCCACTGTCAACTACCTTGGGGTTACCATTGAAGAAACAAAACAGGACCAGCCATATAAATACTGGCGTCGTATGAATACGTCAAAGGTTGTGAATTCTGTACGGTGTAACTCACCTCCTTCCTCCCCAGAACATGTCCAACATCTACAAGGAATAAGTTAGGAGTGTGATAGAATGTTCCCCTGTTGCCTGGATGAGTATCGCTCCCAGCATTCAAAAAGCTCAACACCTCGAGGACAATGTTATCTGCTTGAATGACACCAATCCACCACTGACATACAATAGTAGTAGTGTACACCATCTACAAAATACACTGCAGCAAATCACAAAAGCTCCTTCAACAGCACCCTCCAAACCCAGGAGTTCTGCCTTCTTGACGGAAAAGGAGAACAGGTTTATGGCAACTCCATCATGTACAAGTTCCCCTCTAAGACATACTGATTGCCATTCCTTCACTGTTATCTTGTAACTCCCTTCTTAAAAGCACTATGAATGACCAAACGTCATATGCATTGTAGTGGTTCAGGTCAGCAGGTAACCAACAGCTTCTGCAAGATAATATGCTTGGGCAGGAGTTATGGCCTAGTCATTGACACCCACAACTGAATGAATGAAATGAATATATTTTCAAAAATCTCAGATTTTACTTAGCAACTAGACTATAAATTCCATCTGTTCAAGTCTGAATTTTATTTTAAAATGGAAATTATCTAAAGAACAATAATCAATCAAGGAGCAAAAAAAAAATTGCCACGTTAGTTTTTGTTCTTCAAAATCAAGTCTTTCCTTTTAACTCACAGAACATCATTACATCCCAAATCCAGCCAACCTCTCAATTTTCAACTGTGGGACCATCCAAGTTATCACGAAACACCCATTATTGTGCATGATTTGTTTAACTATATAACCTTTTAATCACACACTAATTTAAAGAATGAAAACAAATTAAGCAAAATGCAATTAGTTTTAAATAGTTTTTATAAACTGATATCAAACCACAGTTTTGAAAGGGATTGATAGGACTGGCTAGAGTATCTGCTCCTCAGACTCTAATTCTAAGCTTCCTACCATCCTGCCTTCACAACTCCATTAAACAAAGATTTGTTTCAAGAGTGCAACACAGCATTGTGTTCAACAAGAGGTCCTTACTGAAGTGAACAGAAAATGTATGCACTTCATGTGTTGAGGTCCCGTAAGTACAGGAAGGACATCTGTACAGTATTGCATTACAATGCAAACAGAATCCAATCTCTGGATGCAGCAGGAAGGAGAGAATCCATAACTGGATAAAAACAAACAGCAAGTGTAGTAGACACAAACCATGAATGGAGAACCAGATATTCAGATTGTGACTCTTTCAACATTCTTTCTTCCAATCCTAATTCTAACGTTTTCAGATTCTCACCAGCAGTTGTGCTTTCAATTGTTCAGTCACGTTTGGACCACGAAGGAGGTAAATGTCAGAAACACGTTTAGAAAAGGAGGAATTCCAGAATCCTAACATTAGAAAACTGCCAGAGTGTAAATTTCGCATCCCTGCACACAATTGTCGCAGCCTTGCAGAAGCATAGAATGGATTGTGGTTTCATGATCACAAAATAGGACCGTGTGAAAATCAACAAAAATTCCAACCAGAATATTGAAGATTCACAGTTAATAATCCTCAACATTCCAATTCTTTGCAGCTTCCCGCCTCATCTTTTTCTCCACTACTTTAATGTTTTCTGCTTCCTGCTCTCACTCCGAACTGAAATATCAAGTTTGCTTCCAATGTTTATCCTTCTTTTGTCTTCATATGCTTTGTCAGATTCTTCCATTCCTTGCCTTTTCTATCTTTAGTTCTAAGAATAGATCGTTAATCAAATCTGATTAACTCACTTATCCCATTCCTACATAATCAGACCTGTTCCTACACTATTTCCTTCAAGGATTGTTCCAGTTATCCAATATTTCTATGCAATCCATTTGAACTATAGCACTTCCTATAAAAGTGCTTCTGATAAGTTTCACTTTTTCCTCAACCGAAGATTCCCTTCTATCATGACAAAATCAATTCCTTTTCTCCATATTTCTATTCTACTCCTCCTTACAAGAAATAGATTTCCCCTTTCTTTGCCTTCATCAGATCTTGGATGATCTTTCAACACTCAATGAAACTTATCAGAAGCACTTTCTAATGTTCTCACTAAATACATCTTTCCCACCCTTTAAGCCATTCTAAATGTGATTGTTCTCTCCACAATACTGTAGTCTGTTCTTGATTCACGTGAACGATGCAGTCTCATGTCTTTTCATCTTCTCCCTCCAGCTATTCAAGGTGCCAAACATTTCTTCACAGTTAAGCAGCAATTTATTCGTACTTCATTCTGTTTACTATATTGCATTCACTACTCCTAATACAGTTGTCTCTAATGTTGGGAGATAAAACAGGTTGGATGACTGCAGGACACCTTCATTTAACCTGTAAGCATGATCTCGAAATTTCAATGGTATACCCTTTTATCTTTTCACCTCACAGCCTCCAATAGCACTAAACTCAAGAAACAACATCTCATCTTTTGATTAGACATTTTACAACATTTGAAACTAGAATTAAACATTTCAGATAATAATCACTGCTTCCATTTTCTCAAACAACAGATTGCAGTAACATAAACAAAGTTGTTGAAAATACAAAATGTTTCCAAACGTTCTGAATATCTGTAGAGACAAACAAGAGTTAAATTGAGTTGAATATGACTCTTCTCCAGAAATTCAGTTCTGAAGTCATATTTGATTTGAAGTGTTAACTCTTTCTCTCTTCACAGATGCTGCTCGAATAGCTGAATGTTTCCAGCACTTAGTTTACATTTCAGATCTGCAGCAGCCACAATATTTAGTTTTTAGTTTACATCATGGTAACAGTCGTATTGTTGATATTTCAGTTCCACTTTCCTTAGTTGCAGCCTCCTTTTGGCTTGTACCATTACTACATCACTTAAAGACTCTTGTTTTCACATGGCTGGGACATTGATTGAGTGGCAGGTACAACGCATGGAGAATGAGTAGGTACTCATATTGACAGGATGTGACCAATGATCTCCCACAAGGATTCGTGTTAGGACCTCCATGATTCATATTATTTATTAATGGCTCAGGTAATGGCATAGAAAGTCATATATCCAAATGTGCAGGCCACACAAAGTTAGGCAGGATAGTACAGTTTGGATGATAGTCTATCAATATCCTTTTTTAATTTTATACTGTGCAAATAGACAGATGGGAGTTCAATGGAACCAAGTAAGAGGTTATCCATTTTGGACAAAAAAAAGGATAGATTAAAGTACTTTTAGATGATACCAAGTTAAATATTGTGGATGGCCAAAAAGACTTGGGAGCTCAGGCACAACCGATCTTTAAAATATCACATAGAGCTGCGGAAAATAATCAGGACCACTCATGAAATGAATGCCATTATATCTAGAGTACAGTCACAGAAGTATAGAGATATACAGCATGGAAACAGGCCCTTCGGGCCAACTTGTCCATGCCGACCAGATACGCTAAATTAATCTTGTCCCATTTGCCAGCATTTGGCTCATATCCCTCTAAATCCTCCCTATTCATATACCCATTCAGATGCTTCTTAAATGTTGCAATTGTAACAGCCTCCACCACTTCCTCTGGCAGCTCATTCCATACATATACCCTACTCTGCATGAAAAAGTTGTCCCTTAGGACCCTTTTAAATCATTCTCCTCTCACTCTAAACCTATGCCCTCTAACTCTGGACTCCCCCAACCAATAAAAATACCTTGTCTATTTAAACTATCCATACCCCTCATGATTGTATAAACCTCAAAAAAGGTCACCCCTCAGCTTCCAACACTCCAGGAAAACAGCCCCAGTCTGTTCAGCTTCTCCCCATAGCTCAAACCCTCCAACCCATGCAACATCCTTGTATATCTCTTCTGAACCCTTTCAAATCTCATAACAGTATTTTACTTTAGATGAAAATACCAAACCTCATTAAATATTACTGCATCTCATAGCAGGGAGACCAGAACTACATACAGTATTTCAACAGTGGCCTAATCAATGTCTTGTACAGTTGCAACATTACCTCCCAACTCAATGCACTGACCAACAAAGGCAAGCATACCAAATGCCTTCTTCACCATCCTATCTACCTGTTGGAATAAAAGGATGTAGAAATTATGCTGCAATTGTATAAAACCCTGTTTAGAGGCCACTTGGTGTACTATGAGCAGATCTGGGCCCCACACCTTAGGGAGGATATATTGGCCTTGGAGGGAGTATAAAGTAGGTTTACAACAGTAATGCCTGGTCTTCAGAGATTAAGTTATAAAGAGAGATTATACAAATTAGGTCTGTTTTCTTGCCAATTCAGAAGATGAAGGGGTTATTTGATCAAAGTTGTCAAGATGTTAACAAAAAAAAGACATGGTAGATAAAAATAAACAATGTCCACTAGTTGTGGGTTCTCGAACTTAGAGGGCACAGTCTGAGGATTAGGGCCAGACCATTTAGGATGATCTCAATGAATGATGCCAATTCTTACACTTTACAGTTGAGTTGAGTTTGAAAAGATGGTCTTAAGAGCTTGCAGACTTTTTGCCTCTGCGCAAAAAAAAAGTTAGGCTGAAAACCTTACGCAGGTAATATTGTACATCTCAGAGCAATGCCAATACCAGAACAGTATTTCCAGATGTGATATAGGTGATTTTAGGATATTGGAAAAACAACTGGGACAATTAACCAAAAAGCGGGAATGAGAATTTAGTACAGCAATGTCATGAGCAGTGGCATAGGAACAGCACCTTAACTACCAGGCTGTTCTTAGCTTCTCCATCTGGGCAACATCACTACAGAGTTTACCCAAATCCATGAAACAAGTATAATCTCTTTACAGAACAAAGGATGACTGCCCAGCTCTGCCACACGAATGGAGGATTGCCATCAAAATCTGCTCAAGACATCCTTCATGGCTTCCCCACAGAACAGACTCAGAAAGGGATGATCACTTTATTACTTTTCATGCCTTGGGTCAGGAGGAATCCTGTTTCAATGCTTGGTCTTGCTCGATTATAAAATATTTTGTGTTCTGCATAATTACAGAGTCTGGAAAGAAAACACAAATTCTAGCTTTGTTAGAGTCACTTCACAGCAAATACCCTTGGCCTGTACACTCACTGCAGTCCCTGCTATGTCTCAAACAAGTATGGGAGAGCTGGCCTGAAACTTCTTCAAACAAAAAGTCTCAATAATCAACCAATTTAAAACAGATCTCAATTTAGACATCAATCTGTCAACCCCTCATCTGAAGAAACCAGAAATAAAATAACTATAATAGGCTCTAATAAGTTATTTTCAATTCAAGGTTAAATTATAAAAATTTCTTGTGAATTCATCTGCTTTTCGATGATAATAGGTTGGTGGACAAGTAGAACACAAATAGCATGTTTGTGTCATTTGGATGGTTCTCCGATTTTCCTTTTCTCCATTGTAATGATTTTGCTCCATTTAAACTGGTCCATAGTACTAATTCACCTGGTCTCACTTTGAAAGTGTGCAATATAGACACCAATTTCAATATATCTTCCAGTACTGTGAACAGTGTTGACTTGGCCTATGCTCATCTCTAGCATGGATGCTCAGAGATCTCTTTGAAAGAACAATGTAGGGGCTTTATTTGAATATTTGATTGTTTTCTATTGTAGAAAATGTTGAAGATATGCAAGCAACTGCGTTGAACCTTTTAAGGAGTTTGTGTATATTTTCATGTCAAAGGCACTACCTAAACACTTTTAAATCACAGTGGTGTTGAATTTAAGCCCACTGAAAAGAGACACTCAATGATGAAGCAAGACACGCTTTGCTTCAATCTGAAAAGTACCAGCATAAATTAAGATGTCGCCTGGAATAAATTAAAACTTTGGGCTATGTAGCAGATAATTTGTAGGTGATATACCAAGTTACTTCCTTCATAATCTATTGGCTTCTGACAGCTGAGCTACTGTGAAAGAGACTGTGATGAAGTGGGACAAGTAGTAGAGTCTTCGTTTATGGTGTCGCATGGGATCAGTGGAACTAAGTTCAATAAGCCATAGTCTATAAAGTAATATAGTGATAATAGCTAAATGATCACCTCATAAACGTGAAATTTTCAACAATGATTGAACTTCTTTAATCAGTAACTTAATTATCCCTTATTTTACAGACTTTCAAACATACTTGAGAAAAACATACTGCCATTAGATCAAGAATAGTTCATTCAGTAGTGTTTTCGTACTGTTTTGAACTGAACGACTCAAACAGTTTTACACTTCTAGTTAAATTCAAATACTAACTCAGCCAGACAATGATAATAAAAAAAAGTTTTCAATATTTCCAATAAACTAGAGGCCAGAGATTCTTGTTATGAAGTTCAAAACAGGTCCACGTATCCTTACCAATAAATTAGAAGCTTTTTTTCACAATGTTGTCAAAACCTAGAATGGTCTGCTTGAAATAGTGGCGGCAGTCAAATCAATATTTGGTTTTAAGCAAGTGGATAAACATAAATAATAAAAGGGACTGAGGAGACAGGGAGCTAGCATATGGGCAACATTTCAGTTAGCCTCCCAAATGCAATGGCTGTATTCAATTCAATATTCAGACCCAATAACTTCAGATTCAATGTCACTGCCTATAAGGCAGTTTCACTAATATCACATGCTGATGAAGTGCGAGTTGACTCTCCATATCATTGGCCATTAAAAATATTCGACCATAAATATTCTTCATCAGAGCCTGACTTTTAAAGCAACATTAAAATTAATATCCAGTTCTGAAGAATCATCTAGACTCAAAATGTTAGCTTGCTCTCACCACAGATGTTGCCTGACCTACTGTGATTTCCGGCATTTCTTATTTTCATTAAAATTCATCTTCTCCCCCAATTTCCCCATCTACAACTTCTCCCCATATGCAATTTCACTGTGTTTTTCACTAGACTAACCAATAGCCAACATTTGGCATCTGTGCCAGCTCCAGAATTAATCCCTTTTCATCTTTTGATTGACAAACTACTGAGGTTACAAGGGCCAAGCATGAAAGCGAAGTGAAGGGCACAATCAGATCAGCCATAACCTTGTTAAATAGATAAGCTGGCCCGAGGGAGTGAATAACCTCCTTCGGCTCCTTTTTCTTACATTCTTGTTACTATCCCAATGATGTGCTGAAATTGAGACTACTGTAGTTCATTCTCTCTTAGGTCCTCAAAATTGTGGAACTCACTACCTTGTAATAATTCTTCTAACTGAGTAGATTTCCAATTCATTTATTACTTACTTTGTAATTGCAGACTTGCTGGTATACAGTGCTCAGAGATTTGAAATAAAATACACTAACTCTACAGCCGGAAATCAACTGGTTGGAACACCAGTGTCTGAAACCTTTCGAATGAAATCACCTGCTCCCTCAACATTATCAGCATCAATTTAATACGGTTCTTTGGAAGTGGAACACTGAAAATACATATCGTATTTGAATGGGGTAAAGAACAATTTGTATTTGTTAAAACAGAGAGTGGTAGATGCCTGTTGGCATTGAGAATGTGGTGCTGGAAAAGCACAGGTCAGGTAACATCCGAGGAGTAGGAGAATTGAAGTTTCAGGCATAAGCCCTTCGACATGGAATGAAGGTGTCTCTGGCTAGGCCAGCATTTACTGCCTATCCCTAATTGCCCAGAGGGCACAATGTTGTGGGTCTGGAATCACATACTTACTAGACAAAGTAAGGACATCAGTTTCCTTCCCTCATGAATATTAGTGAACCAAATGCGTTTTTCTGACAATCAAAAGGGATTCATGGCCATAATTAAATTCTTAATTCCAGATTTTCAGTCAATCAAAATTTCACTATCAACTATGGCAGGATTCAAACCCAGCTTGCCAGAACATTACCTGGGCTTCTGGATGAACAGTCGAACAATAATACCACCACACCCTCCTATTTTAATTATAAAGAAATGATGATTGAGCTGGGAATTGTGTTTGCAAAAGGACAGTTGAAGATCATGGCCTATGTTTAAGGCAATAGCTTATGGCTCAGTGCAAAGACATATTCTAAAGAGGAAAGAGGATTCTAGGAAAGGGGATAAGCCAACCATGGTTAAACAGGGAAGTCAACGATAGAATTAATTTGAAGGAAATAACATACAAGCTGATAAAGTTAATGGTAAGCCAGAGAATTGGGCAAGTTTTAAAAATCAACCAAAGACGACCAAAACAAAATGGAGAAATACACTCAAGAGTAAATGTGCAAGTAATAGCAACATAGACAGCAAGAGTTTCTTCAAATATATAAAAAGGAAAAGATAAGCCAAAGTGAACATAGACCCCTTAGAGAAGGAAGCTGGGAAAATATTAACAGAGAACCAAGAAATGGCAGAAGTGAATAAATACGTCGCATCAGTCTTCAAAGTAGAAAAATAAAAAGCATTCCAAAGTTATTAAATATTCAAGAGTCAAAAGGATGAGGGGAAATAAATTATAGCATAGAAATGCAGAAAATAGGAGTAGGTCATTAGGCCCTTTGCACCTGCTCTGCCATTCATCATGGTAATGGGTGATCAACCAACTCAAAAGCCTGTTCCTGGTTTCCCCCTAATTTCTTTTGATCCCTTTAGCCTCAAGTGCTACATCCAACTCCTTCCTGAAATCATACAATGTTTTATCCTTGACTCTGTGGTAGTAAATTCCACACATTCACCCCTCTAGGTGAAGAAATATTTCCTAATCTATTCTTAAATGGTTTATCCTGTATCCTTAGACTGTGACCCCTGTTATGTACTTTCCCCTCCATCAGGAAATCTTTCCTGCATATACCCTGTTTAGAACCTGTTAGAATTTTATAGGTTTCTATGAGATACCCCTCATTTTTCTGAACTGCAGTGAATATAATCCTCGCCAATTCAACTTGTCCACATGTCAGTCCCATCGTCCCAGCATTTAGTCTGGTAGACCTTTCCTGTACTTCCTCTACAGCAACAGCACCCTTCCTCAGATAAGGAAGCCAAAATACACATAATATTCGAGGTGTAGTACACCAAGGCTATGATTCTTCAATTTATAGCAATTCAGATAATAATCTTCCTTCCTGTTTTGCTACTAATGTAGATAACCACAGAGATCTCCACATTATACGACATCTGCCATGCATTTGCCGACTTAACTTGTCCAAAACATCTCTGCATCCTCCTCACAGTTCACCCTCTCATCCAGCTTTAGGTCATCTGCAAACTTTGAGATATTATATCTAATTCCTTCACCTAAATAATATATAGTGAATAGCTGGTGTACTAGCACAGACCCCTGTGACACTCCATCAGTCATTACCTGCCAGTCAGAAAAAGATCTCTTTATTCTTAGTCCTTGTTTCCTCTCTGCCAGCCAGTTTTCTATCCAACACAATAGACTACACCAATCCCATGTGCTTTAATTTTACACAATAATGTCTTACGTAGGTCTTTGTTAAAAGCCTCAAAGTGCAAATAAACCATATCCACTGACTCCCCCTCATCAATTCTGAGTTACATCCTCAAGGGATTCCAGTATATGCGACATGATATTTGCTTTTGCAAATCCATGCTATCTTGCTACTGTTTTCCAAGTACTTTGGTACTAATTATTTTATAATAGGCTCTATTTTTACCACTATCAACATAAGGCTGACTGGTCTATAATTTACAATTTTCTCTCTACCTCCTTTTTCTTTTTTAAAAGAGAGGGGTTTTATTAGCTACCTTCCAATCTGTAGGAATTGTTCCAAAAATCTATAGAATCTTGGAAAATGACCATGAATACATCCAGTATTTCTAGTGCCACTTCCTGAACTATTCTGGAATGTAAGTCATTAGGCCCTAGGGATGTATCGACAGGAAGTGGGTTACTTACGCAAAAATAATCTATAGTGGGCATAATAGGATACAGGAAAGAAAGAGGACATGGAATCAAGGCTTTATGTGGAGGTGATTCTTGCAATAGATTTCACAGAGTTAGCAAGGAGAAGGAACAGAGGAGATGGAGCTCAACAAGGGGATCTAATTTTGTTGGGAAATATGGGAAGGAGGAAGCAAAGGACGGTACTTTACACAAACAAGTGGAGAAGAATCCTGAGATTTTCTGTTTTTCTCCAGGGTGATCCTGAATTATCCAAATGTTTTGACAATGACGTAAACAAGGTCTAATAGAGCTAATGTAATCGAGTCAGATTCAGTGACACACCATTAAGCCAGTCATATCTGGGAATCAATGAGAATGTATTTCATAACATTCAGTTAAATCTTTAGAAAGGAATGTAGCCTTGTAAACGTCGAAAAGAGGGCTCATGTCATGTGGGGATAGATTACATCTTCACCAAGTGGGTGGTAATTTGGTGGAGTCAATCAACTATGATATACCTACATTCTGTCAAACTTTCCAAAGTTAGCAACTCTAGAAGACCATATTAGGTCATTTTTGCTCCTTCACAAAATGAAGGAGCGTGATTTAAAAAGATAAAGGTTCTCAAATAAAATGTTTCCATTCATATTAAGCTAAAAAGCAAACTGGAATGAGTTATGTGCATCCACATTTGTTGTAGATTTTAAAAAATACATAAGAGGTCCATGTAGCTTGTAACCATTAATAAAGGGTTTATAGTTGTGGTGAGAATAAAAGTTTTGTCAACAGCTTTAGAACAGAGTGCACTGGCTAGGATTAACAGTCACAAGACGACATGCCTAAAAGGAAACTATTTACAGTAGTTGCTATTTTGAGTACTTTATTTACCACTGTTAACCTGTGTTAAATTTTATAGTAACAAGTTAGTTGTAAGTTCAAAGTAAGATTTTACAAATTTAAAGAAACATAGTACTAAACAAGGTTATCTAAGAGTACAAAGGGATCGTGATCAGATCGGGTGATGGGCCGAGGACTGGCAGATGGAGTTGAATTTAGATATATTTGAGATGCTACATCTTGGAAAGGCAATTCAGGGCAGGATTTATACACTCAATGGTAAGGTCCTGGGGAATGTTGCTGAACAAAGATACCTTGGACTGCAGGTTCATTGTTCCATCAAAGTGGAGTCGCAGGTAGATAGGATAGTGAAGATGGTGTTCACTTTCCTTTACTGGTGAGGCCACTTTTGGAATACTGTGTTCAATTCTGGCCTCCTTGCTGGAGGAAGGATATTGTGAAACTTGAAAGGGTTCAGAAAAGATTTACAAGGTTGTTGCAAGGATTGGAGAGTTTGCATTACAGGGAGAGGCTGAATAGTCTGGGCTATTTTCCCTAGAGTGGCAGAGGCTAAGAGGTGACCTTATAGAGGTCCATAAAATCATGAGGGGCATGGATAGGGTCAAGATCATTTTCCCAAGGTTTTGGGGTCCAAAACTAAAGGACATAGGTTTAATGTGAGAAGGGAAGATTTAAAAGGGACCTAAGGGGCAACTAAGGTGGCATGTGTATGGAGTGAGCTGCCAGAGGAAGTGATGGAGGCTGGTACAATTACAACATTGAAATGCATCTGGATGGGTATACGAATAGGAATGGATTGGAAGGATATGGACCAAATGCTGGCAAATGGGACTAGATTAACTTAGGATAGCTGGTTAGCATGGACGAGTTGGACGAGTTTCCATACTGTACAATTCAATGACTCTGTAAAAGATGCTTGAAGAAAAAGAAGCACGCCTTACCCCATCCATTAGCATTACTATCTGAATAAAAAGAATATTTATTTCTACCAATGATGTCCAGTTAGGACATCATTACATATGTGATCTGCCTGATTTATAGGGAACAGGGTTATGACAGTATTATATTGGCATATATGCGCACAGTCTAATTTCATTTTGCAGTCAACCATGTTTGATGTTAAGCACAGACTCAATTATAGCAAACTCAGTGTACATTTTTCCCTCACCTGTAATATTTTACTTTCATCCTATTTAATAACTCACCATCTACTGCCCCAGTGCTAGAAGGAGTACACAGCACTGTTACTTCACGATCAAGAGATAAAACACACATACTACAGTTACAGCAGTGTGACAATACATTGGTAACTATAACTTCTCAATAGTTAAAAACTTTTTCTAATTAGAAAAAGGATTATGAAGAGACATAATTCAGCCAGACAAATAAAATGCAATACTGTTCAACCAATAACTTTGAATCCCCTCTGTTGTATCTTGTGACAAGTTGCATTTTCAGACACAACAAAACTAGTGATTTTTGAGAAGATATGTAATTCAGGTTGAGGTGCATGTTGTAAGTTTGCTCGCTGAACTGGTAGGTTTGTTCTCAGATATTTCATCACCATGCAAGGTAATATCATCGGTGTGCCTCCGGTGAAGCACTGGTGTTCTGTCCCGTTTTCTATTTACTTGTCTGAGTCTGTTAAGGTGGGCAATATTATTTCTGGTTCTTTTTCTCAGAGTTTGGTAAATGGGGTCCAAATCGATGCATTTATTGACAGAGTTCTAGTTTGAATGCCAGGACTCTAGGAATTCCCTTGCTTCTATTTGTTTATCCCATCCTAGGATGAATGAGTTGTCCCAGCCAAAGTGGTGTCCTTCTTTGTCTGTGTGTAAGGATACTAGTGATAGCTGGTCATGTCATTTGGTGGCTAGTCAGTGTATTCTGGTGGCTAGTTTCCTGCCTGTCTGTCTGATGTAGTGTTTCTTGCAGTCCTTGCAGACATTTGTTTTTCTTGTTAGTGGTACAGGGTCCTTTAGATTAATCAGTAGCTGTTTCGGCGTGTTGGTAGGTTTGTAGGCTACTATAATGCCATGGAGTCTGAGTAGTCTGGTAGTCATTCCAAGATGTCTTAGCTGTACGGTAATGTGGCTTAGAGTCTCTGGGTATGTTGTGTCTTCTTGTTTGGGTTTGTTGTTTAAGAATTGGCAGACTGTGTTTATTGGGTCACCGTTGTTCTTGAATAGCAGCAGAAGAAAAATACCTATACCTAAACCAGAATGCCATCAATAAACATATCGATTTGGATCCCATTTACCAACCTCTAAGAAAAAGAACTGGAAATAGTGATGAAACGTCTGATAACAAACCTACCAGCTCAGCAACCAGACTTACAAGCTGAACAACAAAACTAGTTCTGAGCTTATACGATATGCAAAAGTCACATGCAATGACAGTTTGAATATAGAACTGTGCAACAGTACAGGATTATTCAGCTGACAAAAAAAAGGGGACAACATGGAATCGCAAATCTTCAACAGAAAAACATAATCCTACCTCAAAAACATCACAACAGCTTTCTTATGCTTTACTCAAATGGAAATTAGGTGTGATCCATTGAGTATACACAACCATGTCTGAACAAAATAAACAGTAAATTATGATGTTAAAACCAGGAATTTCTGAAATTTTTATTGGTCAAGACCAGCACTGCCTGTTTTAACTGTGTGGGTGGCGGTGGTGGGGAGGGGGGTGCGGGTGTAGGTGTACATCTAAACAATGATAATTAGATATAATTGCTCACAATATTTAGTAGGATATTAAATACTTCAGGAACAATACTTAAAATTTAACAGTAGTAGCTAGTTAGCAACCTTCTGAACAAAATTCCTTTAATTTCTTCACTTCCCTTCAAATTATTTCCATATTAAATTTGGATTCCATCTTACCAATTGAAGAGGTGAAATGATCAAGCCAAACAAATAGTAATGTCTTCTCCATAAGAACTTACAATGCAAATAGATGAAGGGTATACACAAAGCATGCTGAAGAAAGTAAATAGGAAACAGAGTTTCCATAAATGTAATTAAAGTTTAAGCAGCACTCTGCTTTTTAAAAAAATAGCAAACATACATTCCAAGAAATAATTTTCAGAAACATTTAACAAAACCAAATGAATAATTTTAACACAAACACAACTCTCTTCCCTTTTGCATATTATAAAGTGTTAGCACCAGAAGTTTGAGCTTATCAGGGCACAATTAGCCAATACAGTTTAAGTATTGACTCACTTAGTGGTTAATGTAACACTCCTGACTAAGGAGGGAGGCAGAAGATAGGAAACTATAGGCCAGTTAGCCTGACCTCGGTTTTTGATAAATTTTGAGTGTTCATCAATAGGGCTGAAATTGTAGAGTACTTTGAAGTGCATGGTAAAATAGGGCTGAGTCAGAATGGCTTCATCATAGGGAGGTCATGCCTCATAAATCTGTTAGAATTACTTGAGGAGATAATGAGCAAGTTGGACAAGGGAGAACGAGGGAACATGGTCTACCTGGATTTCAAGAAGGTCTTTGATAAGGTGATACACAGGAGGCTGATAAATAAGAGGCAATGGCATTGGGGACAAGGTATGGCATGAATACACAATTGGCTGACTGGCAGAAGGCAGAATAGGGATAAAGGGGACCGTTTTCAGAATGACAGCCAGTGGCTACTGAAGTTCCACACGGGTAATGTTGGGACTACAATTATTTTTGTTATGCATGAATGATCTGGACAAAGGAATTGAGAGCATTGTTGCGAAGTTTGCAGATGACACAATGACAGCTGGAAGGACAGGTTGTATTCAAGAATTGGAAAGCTTCAGAAGGACTTGGACAGTCTAAGAGAGAGAGGATTCCTGAAGAAGGGCTTTTGCCCGAAAGGTTGATTTTCCTGCTCCTCTGATGCTGCCTGACCTACTGTGCTTTTCCAGCACCACTCTAATCTAAACCCCAGTCTAACAGAGTGGGCAAAGAACTGGCAGATGGAATACAAATGTGGAAAAGTGTGAGGTTTTGCACTTGATAGGAAGAATAGAGGCATCAACAACTTTCTGACAGGGAAAGGCTTCAAAAATCTGAAACAAACAGGGACTTGGGAGTCTTAGTTCAGGATTCTCTTAAGGTTAACAAGGAGATTCAGTTGGCAGTTAGGAAGGGAAAATGTAACATTAGCATTCATTTCAAGAGAGCTATAATAGAAGAGCACAAATGTACTGCTGAGGTTGTACAAGGCTCTGGTCAGGCTGCATTTGGAATACTGTGAGCAGTTTTAAGCCCCATATCTGCTGGCATTAGGTAGGGCCTAGGGAAGGTTGGCAAGAATGATCCTGGAGAAGAGGAGCTTGTCATATGAGGAGCAGTTGAAGACACTCTGTCGGTATTCAATAGAGTTTAGAAGGATGAACGGAAACTTACAGAATACTAAGGGGCCTTCACAGAGTGGACAGAGATGATGTTTCCACTGGGACAGACTAGGACTTTGGGGGCACAGCCTCAGAGAGAAGGGACATTTCTTTAGAACTGAGAATGAGGTGGAATCTTTTCAGTTAAAGGGTGGTTAATCTGTGAAGCATTCTGACAGAGGGCTATGGAGGACAAGTCATTGTGCGTTAATACAGAGAGAGATAAGATCTTGATTAGTAAGGGGAATGAAGGGTTGGGAGAAGGCAGGAAAATAGCGTTGAGAAATATGTCAGCCACGATCGAATGGTGGAGCAGACTCGATGGGCTGACTGGCCGACTTCGGCTCCTCTCTCTTATGGTCTTGTGGTCAATTCTCTCTACTTAATCTACAATCTTTACATGCACAGATATATATAGCTAATGATACAATGGTATCACCAGTTCAGTGGCCTCATGTAGCTGAAGCCACCCCAAGTAAATTTTGCAGATTAAAATTAAACAAAAGCTGCTCCCAAAACAAAAGCAACTTTAGGTTGCAGACGGTTCTTTTCAGACAAACACACAGATACACACCCACACACAAAAGGTCAAAGAAAAAATTGAACAAAAAAAGATCAACTCAGCTTTGAATGTGAATATTTATGGAAGAACCATTACTCTAAGAATTGTGTGCTCTTGGTGACAGTTGGTTTCTATTGAAGTACATCCATAAAAAGTAATTGGAAAAATTACATCAAGAACCACCAAACATGGATTAAAAAAATACATACCACCTGAAAGTAATCCATTTTTCATGTCAACAAACTTTTATGAGGTAGTTAATAAAAATTAAGAACTAGTCACAGTAAAACCAGCACAATGGACCTACCCCAGAATCAGAAGGTCTGGGCACAAGTTCCACGCGACCCAGACATGTTGCAACTAGCTGATAGTTTGCTTAAAAATATCTAACTGCAGAGGAACACAGATACAAGATGCCAAATGGCCTCCTCCAATGCTATAAAATTCTATACCATGCAAAAACTATGGTTCAGCCATCAAAAGTTGTTTTTTCAAAGATAAAAGTGAATACTAAACGAAGTCTAAAAGTGAAATAATTATTAAGTCCAAGAATGTTTTTGGGAACTGAACTACTGGACCATAAATCTTATCCCGATTATGGAAATTAAAACAGCAACAAAAAATTCCTTATCACCTTTGAAGCATCAGACTACCATTTCTCAAGTTCTTTTAACAAATTACAAATATTATCTTCTTGGAAAGCAGCAAAATTTGAGCTTGAAAACTTTCTTTCCACAATGGCATTAACCATTTCTGGATTTATTTGCTTCAGCCTTAAAAACTGCATTATTGAAAAATTAAATGTAGGCTACAAACTTGTAGACTTCCAGAATTACTGGAAATATTATGCACAGAAAGTAAAAAGAACATGTGAAAATTGAGAAACAATGCAAGAGAAAAGCTTAAATTTATAATTCCTTTGTGATTAAATAATTGTTTTTTCCCCCCACACAAATAAGCAGTATAACTGTCAGAATTTGAACACAACCTGCCAAGCCTTTAAACAAAGTTGCTCTCCATAGTCATGAGGGAAGCAAAAGGAAATGCAATTATGGCTATGTCTCACTTATTAAATAGCTGAAACTAGGCTTACCATAAAAAGATACAACTATTACAAAATCCAACAAATGTATCAAAAACTGATCTTAATTTCAAATCAAAACATTCATTTCTACTTGCAAATTTTGCAAGTTTGAGCATAAAGGTATGTCAGTGCCACAAATGAATAAAAAATAAGGTTCAGAGGTTGAAGCTCCAATATATACCAAAAACAAATTACTGGCATAGAAATAGAATGTACTACAGCTAATATTTAGCGATATCAAGATAGTCAATACAGACTATCAATCTTGACAAATTTACTGGACACTGGATGAATTTTCTGATTGCCAAAGTTATTTATTTGTCATCTTAAGAAACATCAATGGGCAAGTCAGACCAGAGGGTGTAATCATGCACCTTGGAAGGTTAATTTAGTGCCATCATTCGCCATCAAAACGTGGGTTATCTAATGGAACTTCTGAACTTAAAAAGTAAGGCCATATGCCACCATTTTGTTGGCAGGCTGCTAACCAAGAACTAAAGTTTAAAAAAAAGTTTACCAATAAAACGTGAGAGGCTTGTGCGACAACTGAGTTTCAATTTCAACATTGGTGAAAAACTAATGTTAGCTGATGAGAGATACAGCACATCCAACACTGAAGACATTATTACAGCCCTTAAGACAATTTACGCTGAGATATCAATACATCAAAAACAAAACTTAACTAGATACCAAGTATGGAAGCAACAATAAGAGAAAAAGGAAATCAATACAACTGAATTTTGGCCATAGTTGAGTACCAATTACATTTCTAGTATCATTCTCTATGCTGTTACAATTTGTCATTGTTTTACAAACTGGTATTTTCATTTGTAACTCCAGCTAATCATCTACAAGTGTGACACAAATGTTTCATTTTTAAAGCAAGAGTCATGCAAGTTGTATCTCTAGTAACACATGACATCCTTCAAACTCTAAATTTAACAGTTACCTTGAAGATTCAGTATTTCAAATCTTTAAATTCCCTCCAATTAACCATTTTCCATGAATACATGTTATGTCATTTATACTACACTCAGTGCACCCAGTTCATAGTGATCACATTTTTCATCAACTCCCTTTCACACTGTGCAAACCAAAACCAACCAAATCATGCACACAAAACAAACTGAAATTAAACCTCTATCACTACTTCTGCAAAAAGCATATATTTTTTAAAAGGTTACCTTTAAGAAAGGCAGATAGGTAGGGTTTAAGGGGGATATGGGCCAAATGCTGGCAAATGGGACTGGATTAATTTAGGCGATCTGCTTGGCATGGATGAGTTGGACCAAAGGGTCTGTTTCCTTACTGTATATCTCTAACTCTATAAACAGTTCACTGTACATCATTTAAATAATATGTAATCATTATTCCACAGCAAGAAACATTCCATGTATCTGAATATGTGTCCATTTACAGATGTAATTATGCTAAACTTATCCAACATAGTTCCTGATGCTGGACAGAGAAAAAGTGATAATACCTAAAAGCTTCAGAAAATTTGGTCAGCACATACATTCATAAATATGTTAGACCAGCACCATGCAAGTACCACAGTGAGACCAACAATTCAGCAAACTTAGCTGAGTTTATTCAATCATTAAACTGACAAGCAAAGTATTTGCTCAACTTGCACTCTATACCAGATTCAACACACCAGATCTACCTGCAAAATATTCTTGTGTCTTTCTCAAAGAGACAAGGATTTTTATTTCTGCAAATTCATGCTAGTTACAGGGAACAAATAAAATTGAAACTAAAACGATATTAACTGATAAGTCACAGGATTTCTCACTGATGTTTTCCTCACGACACCAACCTAATTTTAACAAGGAACTAATTCAGGAAGAGTTCCAACAGCAAGAAAAATGCTGGTACAAGGAAATGAACAATTTATTTAAAGAGAGATCAATGGTTACTGTATTGCGCATGCCAGAAAAATAAAAACACACAGCAACAAAGAGCCCAAACTTTGAAAATATGTACACAGTAATGTGCTCACTACGTACTACTACCAAAAATTCATCAGAGAGGAAACTGTGAAAACTAGTCCATTCAGCTAACTGACATGATTTGGTTCCAATTATTTCCTTTAAAATGTTGAAATATATTTTATGCCTCTACATAATAATGGGCCTTTCTGTTCCTTTTTGTTCTCTAAAATCAAGTTGTATTTCTTATTACCGAAATCTGGTTTATTTTCTACTGCAAGGTTTGAGCGGTGGAGTCCATTACTGGCTTGGTTCCCACTCCTGATCACTTCACATACTTGCTTGCTAAAATTTCAAGAATTGGGTTCAGTTGTGCGCCCTTTTAGTCGAATAGCCTATACAAAATTTTAGCATTAAAACTTATTGACCAGAGTTTTAAATTTATTTTCACAAATTTTGATAATTCACCCACATTGACTTTTACCAGTAATTATAAAAATATTTATCACCACCATTTTTTTATCTTTCACTTTATCTCAAAACATTCCTACTCATTTAATTTTAAAATATTTTAAAAGAATATTTATCATATATATTATCTTTCTATACTCCTTTTCACCTTCCCTCTGCATTACTGCTCTGGTCATTCAGTTTACCAACTCTTTGGTCCAAGTAGCTTTGGTCAGATTCGTTTTGATCTTACTAAACTTCACCCACTTTTAGTTTCCTCGCTTATATTCACATTGAGCATATTAAAAAGTTACTACTTTTTAACTGTTTAATTTTGATCAAGGTGACAGGCCAACATATTCCTTATTAGATGAGATACATACTTCCGTGGAAAACATCAGAACAATCTTTAAACTAAACATATGCGATCTTCATGCCATTGTAGATTAGTTAAAAACATTCATTATTGCCCTGTAGAACTTGCATATTTACTTCAACTGCTTGAGGTTCTTCATGCCCCTCTCTCCCACTAACTCGCTAACTCAGTTGCGGAGATGTCTGTGGGGCTGACTGAGGGTCTGAGCGATTGTAAAATTGATCAAAGTTCTGTGATAGGCCACTCAAGGCCTTGAAGAAAAATCAATGAAAATTTGAAATATAGGATTTTAAAAAGCCGGGAAACAACCTAAATTGGTGCAGCCAATGATTATTCACAAGTTATTATTGTTACTAATACCAATTTTGAAACAATACCAATGAGAATTTTAGAAATAATACAAATTATATGCTCAGTACTGTTACAAGCAAGGTTTAGTGAAATTTACATGAAAGGTTTGATTTCACACCAAATAATTTTCCAAGAATTTCAAAGGATCCAACAGCAATTTCAAACAAGTATGAATAGTACTGCTGCAATGTTGATTATTGTTTTCCATGTAGATCAGGGCCTTGGCAGTTTTAGGATGGTGTCTGGTTTGGGTAGCTTATCATTAAGGACAGACTTCAAACTGTTAAATCTAGTTTTAAGAATTCTGTTTTTTCCAATCAATTTTAGCATTAAGGATATAATCAAAACTTGAATCCTCATTTCTGCAGAGAAAACAATCTTTGCCAGAACCCTAGAATAGTGGCTCACAATTTTTTATGCATATGAAGTGAGAAAAATTGTTTAACGGTGGATTCAACTTCTGCATCATTGTTTTTACTCTACGTGTGCAAAACAAAATGTAAAATGAAAAAAAAAATTAATGTCTACCCCACCTGTTGTATTTTCACTCTCAATAGGCTGGCAAGTTTGATCTAGAGAATACATGTCTGCAGCATTTAGGTACCAGCCTGCTCTTTCAGAGTGTGTGTGAGTGTGTGTGTGTGCGCGCACACACACACACACACACACACACACACACACACACACACACACACACACACACACACACACACACACAGAGTCATCTGAAGCAATGCATCTTTAAAGAAGGGGAACTGCCTGGTCTTACACCTTGAGAAATTAGACACTTGCCAATTGTTGGTAGTTATCACAAGAGTACAGGCCCTAGCGGGAAATGGAAACACAAATTCTGAAAGAGTAATGAATCAAATATTTCAGTCCAGATGAGGACGAAAGGAAGAGTATGTGGTTCACCCCGACAAGAAACTTCTACAACACTGAGACAAGCAAGCTAGCGCTGGAATGTAACCACTTCTGATCACCTTAGAGAAGCCAGGTGGAATTTACATGGCTGAGTACTTCCCATCTAATACTGGGTGCAAGAATCTGCTGAAAATTTCAGTAATTTAGCCAGGACAATCAGAATTTTTATATTTTTGATCAAAAATATCTGAACTTAATCAATGCTCCTTCTCCCCCAACTTCCACACCAATACACATACAGTGCAACAACTCACTAATATCTGTGCAGGTCATGCACATAATAGCACCTTTAAAGTTAACTTAATTTTATGGGATTGGGAAAAAAAAACCTCATGCAAGCAAACCACTGACACACTAGAGTACAATGTTTTCAATATCACAAATCAGAGTATCTAAATATACTTTGCATTGACGTGCTAAATGTATCATACACTTTATATAAATAATTACATGAATGACGTATCAACACCTGACAATGAAAGGTTTATTTGACTTAGATGCAGATGACCTCAATAACAAATTCAAAACAAATAACTATACAGTGACTTCAATAAGGAAAAAAATGGCTCAAGTGACTTCATCAAAATAAGTGGACATGGAAAGTGATAGAGAAAGGATGGGAAAATTCAGTAAGGAACAATCAAAACTTAAGTGAAAAAAATACTTTTCAGGAAATCCTTTTGCACACATGCAAAGTTCATAAAGGAGAAGAATGGAGATAATGTCAAGAAAGGAGAAACTATTGGTTGGAAAAGAAAGAGATACTTCTGACAGGAAAAAAAAAGTAATTCAAGACTTGGAGGATGTTATAGAAATGGGCACAGCAACACCATAAATAAAAAGATAAGAATGAATAGCTTATTTTGTTGCACTGTGGGAATGAGACAGTGGTAATTTAAGCTTGGTTGAACTGGATTTAGAGTTGAGAGTGGGGTGCTGGAAAAGTACAGCTGGTCAGGCAGCATCCAAAGAGCAGGAGAATTGACGTTCTGGGCATAAGCCCTTCATCAGGAATGAGGGTGGTTGGCCAGGGGTGCTCAAAGATAAATGGAAGAGGAGAAGAATTTCTTCAAGGAAGGCATCCTTGGGAGAGGCTTCTCAGTAAGGTTAAAATCAACTAGTAGAAAGTGAGAACTACAGATGCTGGAGATCAGAGTCGAGAGCATGGTGCTGGAAAAGCACAGGTCAGGCAGCATCTGAGGAGCTGGAGAATCAATGTTTCGGGCATTAGCCCTTCATCAGGAATGAGGCGTGTGGGCCGGTGGGCTGAGAAATACAGATTTAGTGCAGACAGGTTACAGGCCGCTGTGCTTTGCACAGTAGTGGCTTGTGGGGTACTAGAAAGGCTCAGGAGCAACTGAGTCGAGGAATGACAAAGAATGGATCAACGTTTCAGTGGAAAAGGGCAGCAATGCTAAACAAGTGGAAGGAATGATAGTTTTATCCATAATCTATCATGAATGCTTTGCTTTTTGCTTTTAACAGTCCCACTGACATAGCAATTTAACAAAGGGTTTGGGGTAGTTTTTCCATCAGCTTTAGTTCTAGCAGTTACATATTGAGGAAAAAGGAAATAAATTAAAAGATGCTTTAAGATTGCTAATATGTTGACCCTTCAGCTTCTCTTATTTCTCTTATTTCCAGTTCATATGTTCACGTGTAAATTGTCAGGATGATCAAATCATAGGTCGAAATGAAAGATTTGTGTCTTGCTTCTTTACAGCAAATTAATAGATACCAGCCAGATTTGTACCTTTTAAAAAAAAACAAGTTCTAATGATGGCAAACCATTCTAGAGTTTTCCCCTCTTCCACTAACTGGTCCAGAATCAGAAAGAACTACATTTCATAAACACCAACATATTCAATGAAACAACTGCAAAATAATCAGGCTGCACTTTCAATCCTGGGGAAATGTTCAGAATCCACTACTGGAAGTATGAAATTTAATATTGCAACATCATTGTTCACAAAACTCCTGATAAAGATGCCAACTGTCTATTGTAGGACATTAGAATTTGCCATATAATGTATACTGGGTTATAAACACACTTGAGGTTTGTTTTCTCATTCCTGTGTTTTTACTTTTCTTATCCTCCACTATATTTACTTTCATTACAAGTAGGGGATAATAAAAAATGAAGTGTTGATTACCATATGCACCCAAGTCTAAAAATGTGTGCCAGAAATACTGTCCAATCAATTTTACTTGTGTCACATTAATAAACTATTATTTTTCACTACATATTGAAAAATACACAAAATTATGCAGAACAAACGGTTCCTGCAAAACTTTGGACATGAGTTCACTGTGCCCTGTGGTACAGAGCCACACACAAAGATACTCCCGGATTGGAATCCCACTGCACTGACTTATAAGTCAACAGTCTCCTTTTTGCTTCAGTACAGCTGGCATAAATCCCTATAAGCAATCAATGCCTCAACTTAGGACAAGCAACAAGGAGGCATCCTCTGTGTGGGAAGCTGCTTCGTCTAGACAACTTCCCTTCCCTCCAAATGTATTAATAGAGAAGGCTCAGTGCAAGGATCAGTGAGGACTTGGAATCTAACTCAGACCCTTTGTCGGGAATCCAACATTCTACAAGACCAAGGACGAATGTTTATATCTTGGCACCGTGCAATGCTCCAGTTTATTTATCCCTTTAATACTGGCAACACTTTATAAATTCAAAACAACTTAAAAGAAATATTTATTGAATAGAATTTAAATCCTATTACACTTTAAAGCAATTGTTTAAATACAACTAGTCAAATGGAAAGCAATAGAATATTTAACCAATGCCACAATTTCTATGGAGTAACTGAGCAGTGGTAACAAGTGAATATTCTGCTTTGTACTGGCATCCATAAAAATCACATTTTATTCAGAATCATATCTTTACACTGTCAAATAGCCTGGAGCTGATTGGATTTTATAAAAAAAAGGTACATTTCTTCTGTCTTTAGCTGCTTTTATTTTGACTGTTTGATGGGGAGGGGTGATCTTATCGAAGTTTAAAATCATGAGACACATTAATAGGATAAATAGTCAAGGTCTTTTCCCTGGGGTCGGGGAGTCCAGAAGTAGAGGGCAGAGGTTTAGGGTGAGAGGGCAAAGATATAAAAGAGACCTAAGGGGCAACATTTTCACACAGAGGGTGGTGTACTTATGGAATGAGCTGCCAGAGGAAGTGGAGGAGGTTGGTACAATTACGGAATTTTAAAGGCATCTGGATGGTTATATGAATAGGAAGAGTTGAGAGGGATATGGCCAAGTGCTGACAAATGGGACCAGATTAGGTTAGGATATCTGGTCAGCATGGATGAGTAGGACCGAAGGGTCTGTTTCCATGCTGTGCATCTCTATGACTGTTATGTAACATTATTGGTCCCTATTAAGAGTCATTTGCAGCCAGCAATAATTCCAAAGTTTACTAACAAAAGCTGCAGCAAAAACCCATTATTTGCCAGGTTTTCTCAGGAGCTAACCTCTAAAACTGCTGGTAGCATCCTTCAGGAAAACTATGCACTTGGATTCAAGGGAATCAGCAGGACAATAATTCATTTTAAAAGAAGCAGCTCTTTACCATGGTATCAGAGGAGGAGATGGCTTCATCTATTGGCTAAACAGTAAGTGAGAAATAAATAAAGTACTGCATTGATACTTTGGTGTGAAAACCTTTTCACCAAATTTCAAGTAGATCAAGCTGTCCATCAGTATACAAATGGTGTACAGATTAGTTATCTGTTGCATTAAACTTCTCCATCAGAGAAGCATTTTTCCTTCATTTTTTACATCTTGTTAGAGATGCTCACTTACCAATTGAAACTCTCGTCTTCTGTTGTATGCTTCCTGGATTCCTGAATCTTGCCAGAGTGCTCTCAGTGCTGGCACATATAATTGAAATGTGGCTGGTTCCACTGGCATGCCACATTTGTTTTCAAATGCCATGACGAACATTCCGTGCTTTTCATTTTCAGTGTTTTCCCAGGGAATGCTCAGCTTATTCCTTGCATCCACCAAGACTTTCATACCCTAAATGAACAAGGGAATAAAAAAAAGTGAGGTTGATGATTAAATTATTACTCAGAACATGAGTTGCTAAGATGATTACATTATTTTTACATCTACAATTAATTAGGACTAGAATGCCATCACTATAGATTCTTCATGGAGATTAATACTCTCTCCTTAAATAATAAGCCTTCCCCTATGAAGGCATAGACTTTGCATTCCATTCCTCCAAATAAAATCACATTACAATTTGTGTCATTTCATGCTCTGACTTTTACATTGTCATGGTTGGTAATAACACCAATCACACTATCACTGGCGTTATCTAAACAAACTGGTTTAGTTTTTAAAAATTATCCTTTTATATGTAAAGCTACATTTCATGTACAAATAGTCAATAACTTTGAGAAAACAAGATTATGACTGAAATCACTGCAGTGCATTGGAAATTGGTACTTGAAGTAAGAAATGTCACTTGCACCCGAATATGGAACAACTATCTCAAACAATTTTACAAAGCAGTGAATTAAATTTCTCAAAATAGAAGCCACGTAGTTCGCGACGCACAGTTGAAATCAAATGGGTGATGATACAATTTATACAGCTTTTCCTTCTTCAAAAAAATGTTCGTGGACATATTAGACAAATATAACCAAACTTCATAGCTTCCAGCAAAAATGAACGCTGATCACTTAGACATGAAAACATTAATGCTATAAAAAGGCAGTGCTCATATATTCCCCGGCTATCACGTTACTGAGTTGTAAAATCAAGGTCAGAACAAACTCACTGAACACTCCCAAAGTTCACCCTAAATCTCAAAAATCAACAAGCAACCTGTTGTGTACTGTATTTGATAATTGATGCAATATTTACACAGTCATGAAACAAGACTAATATTACCAGACAACAGTTATTTCTTTCGTAAACATTTGTAGGTGAAAAGCACTTCATGGATTGACCAGAAAACACAAAGAGGGTAATATTTAATTTTATTCAATACTCCAAAGTTTTTACACAAGTAATTGCTTTAATACCAACTCAACTGTAGAGGTATCTTGTATGTGGTAAGGCATATACTCCAGTCAATGGACAAAATAAATTAAGATTACAACCCAGCTACAAGAAGAGATAGTGGTGTAGTGGCATTGTCACTTAAGTAGTAATCCAGAGCCCCAGAATATTGCCTGGGATACGGGTTCAAATCCCAGCATGGCAGATGGTGAAATCAGAATTGAAAAAGGGCTCACGTAATGCATTGGAAAGTGCCCCTACTCTCGGCCTGAAGGCATTCAAGTGCTACCCGTCACTGATCGATGTCACAACATGCCCAAACAAGTTAATTAAAAATAACCACAACTCAAACAGATCAGATATTCTGTACAGAGCAAAATCTTCTCAAATTCTCCTCTTACTTTTACATATTTAACTGCTTCTTACATGCTGACTACGAAAGACAGGATTGACCATGAGTGTTCCAGTGAAACTATAGCCTTTCCAGAATGTAGGTAGTCATTAGAATGTCTGAACAAGTTGATTTAAAATACAACTTGTTCAGGGTATGTGGGATTATACCTGAAACTTCTGACCCAGAAGCAGGGAGACTACTACCACTGCACCACCAAGACCCTTATACAAAGTGCAGATATTTTCTAATCCATCAGACCAGAAATGTTATTATACACCTCTGGAGCTCATGGGTCTTGAACTCAAGCCTCTGGCCCAGATGTAAGGACAGTCCCTCTGTGCCACAAGAATCTTTTTGTTTTTTTTAAATTGATCTATTCAAGTATGCAATGACATACTTCCATAATTGATGGAATTGGAACAAGGCCTTCAGAACAAGGACACTACCACTGCACACAAGATCCAGTTTCCAGAGTGTAAACTAGGTTCAATTGATACTATATACTGGATTAGTGGTGCTGGAAGAGCACAGCAGTTCAGGCAGCATCCAACGAGCAGCGAAATCGACGTTTCGGGCAAAAGCCCTTCATCAGGATTCCTGATGAAGGGCTTTTGCCTGAAACGTCGATTTCGCTGCTCATTGGATGCTGCCTGAACTGCTGTGCTCTTCCAGCACCACTAATCCAGTATTTGGTTTCCAGCATCTGCAGTTATTGTTTTTACCTCAATTGGTACTATTCCCGACTCCAGTTTAATAGGTTTTAGATTGAAGCCCTCAATCCAAGGTCATAATAGTCATGATTTATTGTTACCTTAACAAAGTGGTGTTGCTTGATAAGCCACGAAAGAGCAAATATTATCCACTATTCCAGTTAAGTGTTAAAGAGCCTACAGCAACACTTGGAGAAGGGCATTCACTTGGTAGCTTGGAAAATATTGTACAGAAAGGAATAACAAAAAGTAATTCATTTGGTTTGCATACTGCTTCCGCAAATCTGATCTGAGGTTATATTTTTCTCAAGGCATTGGTAAAAGTCAAGAAAACAAAATATTTCTTACAAAGAAATTGAACTCAGTTCAGTTATCATAATAGTTTCCACTGGCTAAACGTCGATTTATTTGTCAAAATCTGAGAGGGGAATATCTAATTTTAGAATCCATAATAATTCCTATTTTGGTCAATGCTATTACCAGGAAATTCCATGCGAAAAGCATCAGTATAAGGAAGCAAGACTTTATTTAAAAAAAAATTTAGAGCCAATCACTTTTCTGTGGATCTAGAGTCAAATGTATGCCAATCTAGGCAAGGATAGCGGTTACATTCCCTAAAGGGCACTAGTGAACCAGATAGGTTTTTACAACAATGGTCATCATTAGGCTCTTAATTCCAGATTTTTACTTAAATTATGTCCATCATCTGCCATGGCAGGATTTGAATCCATATGCCAAACTAATAGCGTCATGATAATACCACTACGCCATCAACTCCCCTTCATTTTGTTTTTTTTCCCTGCACCTACCCAAAAATAGATTGCATACTCCTTTGCTGATATCTCTCCACTTCACCACTTCACCTTCTTCCTTCCTCAAACCAATCCTCATTTGTTCCTCATGCCTGCATTCCTCTTCTCATCCCACTACATCAATATATCCACTGTGCCCCCAACCCAACCTCTAATACTGTATGGTCTGAGACGAGATCTTGAGTCAGCAAACAATGACTTGAAACATCAATTGCTGATCATTAAAAAAAACTTGCATTTGGGTTACAAATTGTGAAATGATGAAATAACCAAATGTTATTGAGTATACAAGATCATCATGGATTTTGAGACGTGTCTCGGACATGAATTAAATATGCCACAGAAACAAGTAGATTAGACAAGCAACTTGCAGGCTTGATTTAAAAAAATTAGACTTCAAATCCCTGTCTAATTTGTAGCTATTCAGAATCAAAGTAGAAATAAAATAGAAGATCCAAAAATTTTTTAAAAGTCAGCCTGTCTATTTGGGACCAGTTTGAAAATATCAATCCGAAAATGGTAAATTGTGCCACAAATCCTAAAACTAGAAATGTAGCTTTTACTACATGCATGGAAACATGCACACTTCTAAGTTAGTAAATCTTCGAGACTTAATCACATCAAATAGCGGAAACAAAGGCAATTATAGTTGGTTCCTGAAACAGCAGACAGTGTGGACCGCACTCCATTTCTTTAATTATCTGCAACTAAATTTATTTTTTAATCGGTTCCTAAAGTATCCAGTTTTCAGAAAAGCAGCAATTGCAACATCAATGCTCTACTTCTAAATTAATAAAAGAGGCATTTTAAACTAGTATTTTGTTCAAAATCTTTTACACCATATAGATTACTCAAATTAAAATTAAATCATTACTTCTCAAACTGGCTGCACAGCAACTGCTATCAATTGTAATCATTCTTACACTGGAGAAACATCAGAACTACTCCCAAAACTCTTCAGCACTAGAACTACTGTACTTGCAAGTGCGGAGTGGAGACAGAAGGTTAAAAAGGTAAAACAAAACCTAAGGTATACACCAGGTTTCCAGCCCACAATACTTAATTTCTGGACGTCTTTGGTTGAATGTTACTCATTCTAAAGAGGGAAAAAGCAACAGCTGCAGAAAAGGCTTTGATGGAATCTTGAAAACCCTGTTCCACCGAGCCCTACAAAAGGAGATAAGTTTGACATACCTTGGGAGAGTCTCAATCCTTGAACAGGTGTTAGAATCATAGAATGCTTACAACTTTGAAGCAGGCTATTTAGCCCACCAAGTCCACATTGATCCTCTAAAATGCATCCCAACCAGACCCACCTCTCTACCCTATCCCTGTAACCCTGCATTTTCCGTGGCTAATCTACCTGGACTGCATATCCCTGGATATTACGGGCAATTTAGCATGGCCAATCCACCTAGCCTGCACATCTTTAGACTGTGGGAGGAAGCTGCAATACCCAGAGGAAACCCATGCAGACATAGGGAGAATGTGCAAATCCTACATAGACTGTTGGCATAGACTACTGGCATCTAACCTGAGTGACTGGCGCAGTGAGACAGCAGTGCTAACCACTGACCATCCATGTTAGCTTGGTAACAAAACCAGAAGGGGCATTATGGAAGCTCCTTGCGGCTTTGCATCAAACTGCAGTAAACAAATGAAATGGTGATCAGTGGGATTCCAGTGGAAACTGGATGGTTACAAATGGGAAAAGTCAATTTAAAATAGATTCTTGGAAATCAACATACTGGTTACTCTGGACTGCTACATTGAAGTGTGCAACAAGAATAAGATTGGTGTGTACCATTCATGAGGTTTTTCTCATTTTTTCTTTCTGGGCTAGGTTTAATGCTCTAATGTAAAAGCTGGTGTTAAAATCTGTGATGGACAGCATCCAACCAGCATTATCAAATTGCAAGCAGCGTCAGCTTCTGCACAACACCGATATCAATTCAGCCAATATTCCTGTGCTGTATGACAATCACTAACATTCTCCCATTTGACAACAGGCATAAAAGATCATACCTCCTTAAAATGCCTATGGCCGCTCTCCTGTCTTCAAATGCAGTTAATGACCGCAACATCTGTTACTACCTGTCTTTACTTTATTTTCATTCATGAGATTTGGGTTCACTGTTTGGGCCAGCATTTATTGCCAATTCTTAGTTGGGAAGCTAAGATTGGTGGGGGAAGCTGCCTTCTTGAACCACTGCAGGGCATACACCTCAGATTGACATTACCTCACTTATACCAATGATGACATCCTTATCCTCACATCAGCATCACAAACTTGACTTTTCACATGTTCTGCCATTTTTCATTCTACATCAATTCCCAAACCATCAGACACTGCCAACACATTTTATATTAAATCATATACATTATTAAGGAAGCCTCCTTTAACCTGTACTGGCTCTTCATTCTCTGCTGCATTAAAATCCACGTCGATTCATGTAAAATTGAAAACTTCACTTTTACTTCACACTGAAATGAAAACTGAATTATTTACAGATCAATAGCAGTTTTGGAATTTGGATTTCAAAATAGATGGAAGAAACTGTGTTAGTAACTTATAGAGTCAGAGTGTACAGCACGTAAACTCCTTCAGTCCAACCCGCCTCTGCCAATCATATATCCCAACCCAATCTAATCCCACCTGCCATCATCCAGCCCAAATCCATCCAAACCCTTCCTCTTCATAAACATATCCAAATGCCTTTTAAATGTTGCAACTGTACTAGCCTCCACCATTTCCTCTGGCAGCTCATTCAATACATGCACTATCCTCTGCATGAAAAAGTTGCCCCTGAGGTCTCTTCTATATATTCCCCCTCTCACCCTAAACCTATGCCCTCTAGTTCTGGAGTCTCCGACCCCAGGGAAAAGACTTGGTCTATTTATCCTATCCATGCCCCTCATAATTTTGTAAACCTCAATAAGGTCACCCCTCACCTCCAACGCTCCAGGGAAAACAGCACCAGCCTATTCAGCCTCACTCTATAGTTCAAATGCTCAAACTCTGGCAACATCCTTGTAGATCTTTTCTGAACCCTTTCAAATTTCACAACATCCTTCTGATAGGAAGGAGATCAGAATTGCATGCAATATCCCAACAGTGGCCTAACCAATGCCCTGTATAGCCACAACATGACCTCCCAACTCCTGTACTCAATACTCTGACCAATAAAGGAAAGCATAACAATCGCCTTCTTCACTATCCTACCTAACTACGACTCCACTTTCGAGGAGCCATGAACCTGCACTCCAAGGTCTCTTTGTTCAGCAACACTCCCAAGGACCTTACCATTCAGGGTATAAGTCCTGCTAAGAATAGCTTTCTCAAACGGCAGCACCTCACATTTATCTGAATTAAACTCCATCTGCCACTTCTCACTCCATTGGCCCATCAGATCAAAATCTCCTTATATGTTTGAGGTAACCTTCTGTGCAGTCCACTACACCTCCAACATTGGTATCATCTGCAAACTTACTAACTATACCTCTTAAGCTCACCTCCAAATCATTTACATAAATGACAAAAGTGATGGACCCAGCACTGGTCCTTGTGGCACTCCACTAGTCACAGACCTCCAGTCTGAAAAACCACCCACCAAATGGCTAGTTCTCCCTGTATTCAGTGAGGTCTAACCTTGCTATCCAGTTTCCCATGGGAACCCTGTCGTACGCCTTACTGAAGTCCATATAGATCACATCTACCGCTCTGCCCTCAATCATCTTTGTTATTCTTCAAAAAACTCAATCAAGTTTGTGAGACACAACTTCCCATGCACAAAGCCATGTTGACGATCTCCAATCAGTCCTTGCCTTTCCAATTATGTGTAAATCCTGTCCCTCAGGATTCCCTCCAACAACTTTCCCATCAGCGACATCAGACTCACTGGTCTATAGTTTTCTGGCTTGTCCTTACCATCTTTCTTAAACAGTGGCACCACGTTAGCCAACCTCCAGTCTTCTGGCACCTGACTGTGACTATTGATGATACAAATATTTCAGTAAGAGGCCCAGCAATCACTTCCCTAGCTTCCCAGAGTTCTAGGGTAGATCTGATTACGACCTGGGGATTTATCCACTTTTATGCTTTCAGGACATCCAGCACTTGCTCCTCTGTAATATGGACATTTTTCAAGGTGTCACCATCTACTTCCCCACATTCTATATTTTCCATGTCCTTTTCCATAATAAATACTGATACAAAATACTAATTTCGTGTCTCTCTCCATAATACAATACAATTCCAATAAGGTGATCATCCCTTTCTTATTTCTCAGTTCCACCCAAATAACTTCCCTGTGTGTATTTCCGGGAATATCCTCCCTTAGCACAGCTGTAATGCTATCCCTTATCAAAAACTCTACTCCCCCTCCTCTCTTGCCTCCCTTTCTATCCTTCCTGTAGCATTTGTATCCTGGAACATTTAATTGCCGGTCCTGTCCATCCCTAAGCCATGTTTCTGTGATATCCCAGCCCCATGTTACTAACCATGAGTTCATCTGCCTTCCCTGTTAGGTCCCTTGCATTAAATAAATGCAGTTGATCAGTCCTACCTTGTTCTCTGCTTTGTCCTTGCCTGCCCTGACTGTTTGACTCACTACTGTTTTCAACTGTATCAGTCTCAGATTGATCCCTTTCCTCACTATCTCCTTGGGTCCCACTCCCCCACCTTACTAGTTTAGATCCTTGCGAGCCGCACTAGCAAATCTCCCTGCCAGTATCTTAGTCCCCTTCCAATTTAGGTGCAACCCGGGCTTCTTATACAGGTCACTCCTACCCCTAAAGAGATTCCAATTATCCAAAAATGTGAATCTTTCTCCCATACACCAGCTCCTCAGCCATGCATTCACCTGCTCTATCCTCCTATTCCTGCCCTCATTAGCTCACAGCACCGGGAGTAATCCAGATATTACTACACTCGAGGACCTCCTTTTTAAATTCCTGCCTAACTCTCTGTAATCTCTCTTCAGAATCTCAACCTTTTCCTTTCCCATGTCATTGGTTCCAATGTGGACAATGACCTCTTGCTGGCCCGTCTCCCCCTTGAGAGCATTCCTAACCCTCGGAGACATCCTTGATCCTGGCACCAGAGAAGCAACACGTCATTCTGATTTTTCGCTGCTGGCCACAGAAACGTCTGTGTGTACCTCGGACTAGAGAGTCCCCTAACACAATTGATCTCTTGGAACCCTCTGTGAAAAGTTTTCTTTTTAATTAAAAAAAACAAGGTTATAGCATTCTTCTGGAACAGTGATTTACATCCACCATTTTGTCGGTGAATAGATAATTGGGTTTTTTTTTGTTCTGTTAGTACAGAAAGATGTTTCTTCTATTGTACGTCAGTCGAGTAAATATTGAAGACGACTGGCTTTGCTTTTAATTCAGAAGAATATAGGTTTGAATGAGGCTTTTTTAAAAAATTCAGTTCAGAAGAGATTAGAGTTGTGTTTAGAAGCAAGTTTAAGTTTCCTTCTTAGAAATAGGATTCAGGGCAGTTCAAGAAACAGGTCACCTCAGCAGAACACTTCAGCTGAGAAATCTAAGTCAGGAAACTTGGGTCAGAACTTTGCAGGTCATTTGAACTGTAAAAAAACAATGCAGATAGTCAGTTGTGAGAAAAGTTCATGTTGGTAAATTTGGATAGGACTCATCGAATTGACTTCATAGTCCACAGCATGGAAACGGTCGGCAGTCAATTAAGTAAAGGCAAAGTCCAGTCTCCCAGAGGACCATAGGGCTGCGCTCTCATTAGAGAAAGTAAGAGATAGAGTGAGCACGAGAGCGAGTGCTGATTGGTGCTAAGTTTGACAGGGGGGTCACCATTCTTCATATCAGGGATGAGCTTGAAAAGGTGGAACCTTCATGGTGACTTCAGCTAGTGCAGGAATTGAACTCTTGCTGCTGGTATTGCTAACTAGCCATCCAACAATCTGAGCTAAAAGTAAAATTCTGCAGGTCTAGATAGTGGAAATAAAAATATAAAATAATGGAAAACACCGACAGGTCAGGCAGCATCTGTGGAAGGAAACAGGTCAGTGTTTCAGGTCCATTATATATTCCCTAATATCAGCTTCACAGTTTCAAGCAGCATAGTAGCTCAGTAGTTAGCACAGCTACCACAGCAGCAGAGACCAGAGGTTCAATTGCAGCCTTGGGGTGGCTGTTGGGGTAGACAGTCTTCATTGTCCAGTACTTCCCAGGAGCTGAATACCTACACCATCTCCCCCTAACTGGATTGCCCTACTGATCAAGAATGTACTTATCTCAGTCTTAATTATACACTATGACTCTGCTCCCATAGCTTTTTATGGCAAGGAGTTCCAACGACACACAACTTTCCAAGAGTAGAAATTCCTCATCACCTCAGTCTTAAATTATCACCCCTTACTTTCAAGGCTCTTAACCGTGGTCCTAGAATCGCCCATGAGGGTAAACCACTTAGCATTTAACTCTGTCAAGCCCCTTAAGAATCCTGTATGTTGCAATGAGATCATCTCTCATTCTTCTAAACTCCAATGAGTAGAGTCTCAACATGTTTAGGCTTTGCCCTTAAGACAATCCCTCCATACCAGTGATCATCCAGTGGGATGAACCTTCTCTGCACAGCCTCCAATGTCCTCATTTCTGTCGTTAAATAAGGGAACCAAAACTGCACACAGTAGTCCAGATGTGGTCTCACCAGTACCTAGGTATAGTTGCACTAAGACTTACCTGCATCATACTTCAGTCTCCTTGAACTAAGGGCTGAAAATGTGTTGCTGGAAAAGCGCAGCAGGTCAGGCAGCATCCAAGGAACAAGAGAATCGACATTTCGGGCATAAACCCTTCTTCAAAAAAACAGTTATATTGACTCCTGAAGAAGGGCTTATGCTCGAAACGTCGATTCTCCTGTTCCTTGGATGCTGCCTGACCTGCTGCGCTTTTCCAGCAACACATTTTCAGCTCTGATCTCCAGCATCTGCAGTCCTCACTTTCTCTTCCTTGAACTAACGGCCAACATCCCACTAGCCTTCCCAATTACCTGCTGCACCTCTGGACTAGCTTTGTGTATTTCATCTACAAGTATCCCCAAATTCCTTTGCATTGCAGCTTTCTGCAGGTTTTCTCCATTTAAATAATATTGTTCTTCCTTCTAAAATGAACTTAAAAAAATTGAGAGATATTGATAGGTTTATTTTTTTAATTAAAACTTTTTCAAATCTTTTACAAAGCAACTATATACAAAAAAATACCAAAATACAAAAAGTTAGAGGTAGTACAAGGTTATATCACAATACTATTCATAATAAACTACCTACTATTCTACCAGAACAAACGTATTTATTTAAACTACAATCAAATTAAATAAAAATTAAACTAAGCTGAATTCAAACTAAATTAAATTATATCACATTACTTTATTCTGTTTCACAAACCACAGCTCCACTGAAGCTCCCACTCCTGGGAACACCAGTCATTGTACCTGTATTTTTTCTCCCAGTTTCCCCCTCCCAGGCCGCTATGGGCACCCAAACGGATTCCCACAGCTATATTAAGGCCCTAATTAATATTGCCAATAAGTGTGCAATAATATAATTTAGAAAGGGACACCGCATCTTATAAAATGGCTCCATTTTAAGGTAGTTTTGGGGGAGATGTTCCATCACCAATCTGCCCCACTCCATCAGATCAGAGGGTTTTTCCAATATCCAATTCATTAAAATGCTCTTCCTCGCACAGTGGGTAAGAAAGTTACACAGCCTCTTCAGGTGTCCCCCAGAGAGGGCAAATTTAGCAACCCCGGAAGAAGAAATACCTGGTCCACTTTGACTTCAATTTCCAGGATGCCCTTCAACATCTCAGGATCTTGCAACATGACCAGTAGCAGTGTGTGAGAGTGCCTATACTAGTTTTACATTTGGGACATGCTGGAGACACTCCTCTCTTGAACTTAGCTAGTCTCTCTGGCGCCATATGAGCCCTGTGTAAAATTTTCAATTGCATGGCCTGTGCTTTGTTACATATTGAGATTTTCTTTACATTTTCATATATTTACCCATATTTCCAATGAAATATCCTCTCCTAATTCCCGATTCCAAGTCCTACAGAATCTCTCCACATCTCCTAAGGCACGCCCTTTTTGTAAATGATACAAAGTAATAACTGAAAGAACACACATGCACACACACTTTTCCCCACATCTGACTTGCAAGGCTGAGCCAGGAGTGAGGTCTTCCTCGGTATATAATCCCTTTTCTGCAAGTAACAAAAAAGGTCCCTATTAGACAATCCATATTTCTGACTTTGCTGGCTAAATGACATCAATACCTCCCCCTCGGATAAGTCTCCCAAACAAGAAATTCCCTTATTCTCTCCCATAGTTTTAGCTGGAGTCCACTGCTCCAGGTTTATATCCTTGGGCTCCCACCAACAGGGTAAACGGCAAGGTCTTAAGCCAATTGCCCTTATCTTGTCTCAATATCCTCCAAGCTTTCACCGTATTTAAAACGATTTTCTTATACTGCTCAAACACGGATTTAATCTTTTTTAGATTAGATTACTTACAGTGTGGAAACAGGCCCTTCGGCCCAACAAGTCCACACCGCCCCGCCGAAGCGTAACCCACCCATACCCCTACATCTACATTTACCCCTAACCTAAAACTATGGGCAATTTAGCATGGCCAATTCACCTGGCCTGCACATCTTTGGACTGTGGGAGGATACCGGAGCACCCGGAGGAAACCCACGCAGACACGGGGAGAACGTGCAAACTCCACACAGTCAGTCGCCTGAGGCAGGAATTGAACCCGGGTCTCAGGCGCTGTGAGGCAGCAGTGCTAACCACTGTGCCACCGTGCCGTCCACTTATCCATCTTATCCATGAATAATAGATTAGCTAGTTTAGAAAAACTGCTAAATAAATTAATTTTTTTCAATTGAAGAACAGACTCCTCCAGATTGGCCAAAAACAAAAGGACATCTTCAGCATGTAGGGTGAACTTATGCTCCCCCATTCCCAGCCTCCTGGTAGCCTCGGCTAATGGCTCAATTGCCAAGGTAAATAACAGCGGTGAGAGAGGACACCCCCATCGACTATCTCTCCCAATATTAAAGTTATCCAACTTAGTACCGTTTGTGATGAATGCCGCTTTAGGATCATTATACAGTTGTATAACACCACCACCCACCTCGCAAAGGCTCCCCCCAGACCAAAGTGCTCTTGGACCCTAAACAGATACAGCCATTCTATCTGGTCAAATGCCTTTTCTGTGTCTAGGGAGACCACCAAGCCCAGGATCAATCTTTGCTGGCATACCTGTACTATGTTCAGTACCCTCCTGATATTGTTGGAGGAGCTACGGCCCTTGATAAAACCTGTCTGATCTTCTTTTACGATATAGGGCAATACCTTTTCCAACCTCAGGGCCAGCACATTTGACAAAATTTTAAAGTCTACATTCAACAACAAAACTGATCTGTATAAAGCACATTCTTTGGGGTCTTTCCCCTTTTTTAAAAATGAGGGAGATATTAGCCTCCCTAAGCAAGGGCAGAAGACAATCCTGTGTATAACTATACATCCCAAAAGTGTCTCCACCAATGCATTTATGAATTCCTTATAAAATTCACTTGGAATCCATCTGGCCCCATTGTTTTGCCACCCTGGAGATGATTTATTGCTTCCTGCACCTCTTGTACTGTCATAGGTGCATTCAACAGGGAGACCTGTTCCGCATTTATACTGGGGAGGTCCAGGTCCTCAAAAAAAAAGGACTGCATTTTCACTGCACTGTCTTCGCTGCCCTCTGACTGGTATAACTCTGCGAAGTGTTCCCTAAATCTAACATGATCTACTTCAAATCACGGGTAACTGTGCCAGACTCCTCCCTAAAATGGGAAGCATTTTCCTTTCTAGCCAGCTGTGCCAGATATCTACCTGGCTTATCTCCAAATTCAAACAATCTTTGTTTAGCAAGGGAGACCTTTTTTTTGCCACCTGTGTGTGCAATGAGTCAAGAGCAGCCCGGAGAGCTTGACCAATGAAGGCCTATTATAAGATGTTTCCTCAGCGACCTTCAGCTGGGTCTCCATCATCTGTTGCTGCTCTTCCCTCTGCCTCTTTCTAGTCATAGAGTATGAAATGATCAGGCCTCGTAAATATGCCTTACTGGCCTCCCAAAGTATTGCCGGATTACTGGCCGTACCAGAGTTGATATCCTGGAAGGCCCTGAACTCGTTTGTAACGTACTCAACAAATTTGCTATCCTTTAACAGGAATGGGTCATTGCACCAGTCCCATGCATCTATTCCACCACCCTTGATTTTAACATCTAGATACACTGGCGCATAGTCCGAGATAGTTATATTCCCAACTTTGCAAGCTCATGTTCTGTCCAAACAAACTGATGGCAAAGGAACACGTCAATTCGCACGTGGCACTTGTGTGAGTTGGAATTAAAAGTAAAGCCTCTTCCATTAGGGTGGAGATGCCTCCACACATCCACTAATCCCAACTCCTCATACAAGTCCTCCAACTGTCTAGATTGCTCGGACACACCTGCTGGGATCCTTGGCATCCTGTCTATCCCAGGATTCATCAGGTGATTAAAATTCCCTCCTATCACCCCAAGTTTAATTAATTTAGCAACTGCGTCAATTAGAAGTTTAAGAGGATATGCCGGGGGACAATAAACATTCAGGATGCCATGCTCTTCTCCACGTATTAGAGCTTTAAGAATGATGAACCGTCTATGTTTGTCCTTAATTTTCCAGTTACCTGGAAAGGGAGGTTCCTTCTTAACAGCATAGCCACTCCTCTACTCTTGGAGTTAAAGGAGGAGAAGAATGCCCTATCATAACCCCATTGCTGCAGCTTCAGATGTTCTTTATCAGTTAAATGTGTCTCCTGCAGCAGGGCAATGCCCACCATTTCCTTCCTAAGGCTTGATAGCACCTTCTTTCTTTTAATGGGGGAATGGCTCCGTTTTACATTCCAGGTGCACCACCTGAACAAATCACTAGCCATGATCATCCAGGGCAGCCGGTGGTTTCTCAAGAAGAGGAAGCTTATCTGAGGTGCAACAAGCGAAAAATACATTAACTCTATATAAAGTCTAAAAACTACACCTATAAAAACTACAAGTAAAAAACTAACCACTACATTTAACTTAAAAAAACACCCAAATAAACCCCAATTCACTCGAGATCCCCCCAATTGCCCATAGGGGGCAATCCTCCCAATCCTTGCTACCATTCCAGCTCCTCCCAGCTGAGACTGCGCCTGAGTCCCAGGCAATACACAGATAAAGAAAACATGTTATCTTCATTCTGAGAGTTATCATTGGACACCCACCCTCCCCACCTCTTCTCCAGACATCTTAACCACAGGTATATCCACCCCCAATCCAAAAAAAAGGACAGTAGCAAAAATATAAAAACATCGTAGGCAATAACCAACCGACTGAAATGATAAATAAATCAAGTTTTACACCAAGGCAGTACAAAATCTATAAAACCAATAACCACACAAGGGAAGAGAGGAAAAAAAAGCAGCAGAAAAAATAAAAAGCTGTACCATTGTCCGTAACGGTGCCCCTCCGTGAGCGAAATGCAACATCTCAAGTAATATCGAATGTTCGGATCCCTTCATTTTCTCTTAACTTCATCAATGCTTTTCTCTTAATTATGGCTCCTGAGAAGTCTTGAAAGGACATCATTCTTGAGCCTCTGCATGTTAAAGCCTGTGGATCTCTTCCCAGTCTTCTTGCAATTTCAATCAATCACTTACTGTATTTCTTTATAGTGCTGGAGTGCTATAGGACTGGGCAAGGGCATGGGTCCGGCTTGGACCTGCGCATTGCGATCTGGTGAGCCCACTCCACACTCACCAGACCCGGCACCAACTCCAGCCCCAGGAACTTCAGTAGCCACTTCTCCAGGAAGCCAATGAGGTCCTCACCTACCTCACGCTCCGGGAGACCCACGAGCCTTAAGCTTTCTCTTCTGCTTTTGTTTTCCAGGTCGTCTATTTGTTCCTGAAGGACCTGAACCTGTTCTTCCAGTGTTTTAATCCATCCTCCTGCGTTCTACACCACAGAGTCTGATACTGCGGTCCTCTGCTCCACCACTTCTACTCTTCGGTCCAACGTTTGAATTTCCTGCTCATGCTTTTTCAGCATGGCAGATATTGGCTCCATCGCTGCCTCAAATTTTTTTCTCAGTTTTACAAACTCAGAGTAAATGCTGTTGGCCCTATTAAATCCAAAGGGGCCACCCCAGGGGTTTCAACAATGGCTATGGGCAGTAGGGGAGTGCCCTGCCTGCTGCACTCCCTTTGCCTCTTTTCCTTTATTCGCCTTCATCCTAATTTCAAACCACAATTTTAGCAGCTCCTGATGTTCAGTAACTTTATATCATTGATATTTCACCTAGGGGTAGTTAACGAGGGGGCTAAAGGTTCACCTTGCCAGGGGCTATGGCACAGGGCCCAACACAGCAGATCACCACCATCTTGAATCTCCCGTAAATTGTCTGTAACATTTCTGGACAGAGGTCATCTAAGAAAAATGAGCAAACAGTGAAATTCACAACTAACCTTGGGGAAACCTGTGTGTAAGAGCTCACAGCAGGGGAAAAGCTAAGTGGCCTTTTTTAAAATGTAACCTCACTATTTTGTTCATTTTGTAAAGCTACAATGGTGAGTAGAACGAGTTCTTTTCGATTAAATGTTTTATTTAGATCTGTCTCTTGATTAAACTTTAAAAAAGATAAAACATAAATACTAAGTTAGTCTGGAGCAGTGTTTTTTAGAGCAGTGCTATTTTCTGGGTCTGTAGATTATTAAAGTGCAAGGATGATGTTTAGTGGAGTGATGCGTTTTTCCTGTCAGATGCGGGAAATTAGGGAGCATTTCCATGTTACTGATAATGATGTCTGCAGGAAGTGTGTTTGGTTGCAAATCCTATCAGATCACAAAATCTGGGCTATACTCTATGCTTAGAATGTTGGGAAGGGATCTAATTGACACATACAGACCATTGAATGGCCTTGACAGAGTAGATATTTCTATAAGTAAGACAGACTAGACCCTGAGGGCACAGCCTTACAGTAAAGGGAAGAACTGGATATAGGTTTGCTTGCTGAGCTAGAAGGTTCGTTTTCAGATGTTTCGTCAACACACTAGGGATCCAAGTCAATTTGTTTGTTGGTAGAGTTCCGGTTGGAATACCATGCTTCTAGGAATTCTTGTGCTTGTCTCTGTTTGGCTTGTCCTAGGATAGATGCATTGTCCCAGTCAAAATGGTGCCCTTCCTCATCTGAATATAAGGATACTAGTGAGAGTGGGTCATGTCTTTTTGTGGCTAGTTAATGTTCATGTATCCTGGTGGCAAGCTTTCTGTCTGTTTGTTCAATGTAGTGTTTGTGACAGTTCTTGCACGGTATTGGTTTGGATCCCATTTACCAACACCCCAAACAAAAAAGAACAGGAAGTAATATCACCACAGGAAATGACATCCCCAACCCAAGGAAACCCAAACATATAAATAGAAAGCGGACTATACTACCAGTGCTTCATCCGGAGGCTCACTGAAGACGTTACCTAGTATGGTGACGAAATGTCTGAAAACAAACCTTCCAGCTCAGTGTGAAAACTTACATCCAGAACCTCAACTTGAGCTACAAATCTTCTCAAAACTTGTTAGTAAAGGGAAGACTTTTTAGAATGGCGATAAGGAGAAACTTCTTCAGCTGCAAAGTGGTGAGTATATGGAATTCATTGCCATAGAAGGCTGTTGAGGGCAGGTCATTGAGTATATTGATTGAGATAGATAGGTTCTTGAATATTAAGGGAATCAAGGAACATGGGGAGAAAGCAGGAGAATGGGGTTGAGAAAAACTTATCTAAATGGCAGAGCAGACTTGATGGGTTGAAAGGCCTAATTTCTGCTCCTACATCTTATGGTTGGAGTGGCAGTTTGAGGTGATGAGTAATTTACAGAAGCTAGGGGGTGTGATGGATAGCAATTGAACAAAGAGTGAAAAAACACAGATACAGTCAGGTAGATGGGTTACCTCCACGTAGGAGAAGGAGGCAGGTTGTGCTGGAGTCTCTTCTGGCTATCCCTATATCAAACAAGTACACTGTTTTGGAAAATGTAGGGGTTCATGAACTCTAAAGGAAAACGTGGCATGGATGGCAAGGTTTCTGTTACCGAGACTGGTTCGAATGTACTGAGGGGTACATCAGGTTCTAAGCAATCAATTGTGATAGGGGACTGTAGTCAGAGGCACTGACAGACGTTTCTGTGGCCAACAGCAAGAAATCAAAATGGTGTGTTCCCTCCCTGGTGCCAGAATCAAAGATATCTCGCAAAGGTGCAAAATATTTTCAAAGGGGAGAGGGACCAGCAGGCGGTCAGTGTACACATTGGAACTACTGATATAGGAAAAGAAAAGCATGAGATTCTGAGGAGAGAATATAGGAAGTTAGGCAGAAATTTAAAAAGGTCCTCAAGTGTAATGATATCTGGATTACAAGGTAGTGAGGGTAGAATTAAAAGGATGGAGCAGATGAATGTATGGCTTAGGAACTGGTGCAGGAGAGACAGATATACATTTTTGGATCATCAGAACCTCCTCTGGGGTAAAAGTGATCTGTATAAGGACGGATTGTACATGAATTGGAAGGGGACTAATTTACCGGCAGGCAGATTTACTGGAGCTGCTTCAGAGATTTTAACTTGTAAGGGTGGGGGGGTCATAAGGATGGTGGGACCCAGGAAAATAGTGAGAAAAGAGATCAGTCTAAAGCTGTACAGTTTGGAAAAGGAGCAACTCAAACAAACAGTCAGGGCAGGCAGAACAAAAGCAAAGAATGAGGTAGGGCTGATAAATTAAAATACATTTATTTCAATGCAAGAGGCATAACAGGGAAAGCAGATTAGATTCCCTACAGTGTGGAAACAGGCCCATCGACCCAATCAGTCCACACCGATCCTCTGAAGAGTAACCCACCCAGACCCATTTCACTCTGATTAATGCACCTAATACTATGGACAATTTAGCATGGCCAATTCACCTGACCTGCACATCTTCGGACTGAGAGGGGAAACCGAAGCACCCGGAGGAAACCCACGCAGACACTGGGAGAATGTCAAACTCCACACAGACAGTTGCCCGAGGCTAGAATCGAACCTGGGACCCTGGTGTCAAGACAGCAGTGCTCACCACTGAGCTACCGTGCCGAACTCAGAGAACTTGTAACAGGGATATCATAGCAATTACACAGATGAGACTCAGGGATGGACACAACTGGCAACTTATGTTCCAGGGTTTGCAGAGGAACCTTGATTAGTTGAAGGAGATGGGCAAGAGTGTTATGTTCAGTTAATCGAATTCCGGATAATCAAACACCAGATAACATTGTTCAGCTGAACATCGGGACCCTGCAGTTTTGCCGGATAATCGATGTTCCTCTGTAGGTGCAATCGAAAGAGGGGCAAGAGAGGAGGGGGAATAAGAGACTGAGAAATAAGAAAGGGATGGGATTGTACTACAGAAACCCCTCCCTCTCTCCCCCACCACTAAATAGATAGTGGGAAATTGAGAAACAAATTTGTAAGGAGCTCTCAGTAATCTGTAAGACGAACAGGGTGGTTATGGTAAAGGGTTTTAATTTTCCATACAGAGATTAGGAGGATTTGTTAAATGTATACAAGAACATTTTCTGATACGGTATGTGGATGTACCTACTACAGAAGGAGCAAATCTTGACCTACTCTTGAGAAATAAGGAAGGACAGGTGAGTAAGCTGTCAGTGGGGAAGCATGTTGGTGTCAGCAATCAAAATTCGATTAGTTTAAAATAGTGATGGAAAAAGGATAGAGTGAGTCTAAAAGTTAATGTTCTAAGTTGGAGGAAGGCCAATTTTGACTGCATTAGGTAAGCACTTTCAAAAGTTGATAGGGGGAGGATGTTTGCCGGTAAAGGGATGGTTGGAAAATGGAAAGCCTTCAAAAATGAGATAACAAAGAATCTGGAGATGGTTATGTTCCTGTTAGAGTGAAGGGCAAGATTGGTATGTGT
The DNA here is from genome assembly GCF_047496795.1 of Chiloscyllium punctatum. Taxonomy (NCBI): domain Eukaryota; kingdom Metazoa; phylum Chordata; class Chondrichthyes; order Orectolobiformes; family Hemiscylliidae; genus Chiloscyllium; species Chiloscyllium punctatum. The sequence goes on from NC_092778.1 coordinate 10,486,453, forward strand.
AGGGAATGCTGGATAACTGGAGAGAAGTAGATGATTCCTAAGGTATCAAGGCAGTACAGGTGTACTTAAGAGAGCCATCAGGAGGGCAAAAAGGGGACATGAGATAGCTTTGGCAAATAGGGTTAAGGAGAATCCAAAGGGATTTTACAAATAAAGTAAAGCCAAAAGAGTAACGAGGTAGAGAATAGGGACTCTTAAAGATCAGCAAGGCTGCCTATGTGTGGAGCTGCTGAGATGGGGGAGATACTAAATAAGTACTTTGCATCAGTGTTTACTGTGGAGAAGGACATGGAAGATATAGAATGTGGGGAAATATATCACAACATCTTGAAAAATGGCCATATTACAAAAGAGCTAGTGCTGAATGGTTTATAATACAAAATGGATAAATCCCTGGCACCTGATCAGGTATACCCTAGAACTCTGTGGGAAGCTAGGGAAGTGATTGCTGGGCCCCTTGCTGAGATGTTTGTATCATCAATAGTCACAGGTGAGGTGCCAGATGACCAGAGGTTGACTAACGTGATATCATTATTTAAGAAAGGTGGTAAGGATAAAGCCAGGGAATTATAGACTGGTGAGCCTGATGTCGGTGGTGGGCAAGTTGTTGGAGGAAATCCTGAGGGACAGGATGTACCGTATTTGGAAAGGCAAAGACTGATTAGGGATAGTCAACATAGCTTTGTGCGTGAGAAATCGTGTCTCAAAAACTTGACAGAAAAAGTAACAAAGAGGATTGATGAGGGCAGAGTGGTGGACGTGATCTATATGGACTTCAGTAATGCACTTGACAAGGTTCCTCATAGTAGACTGGTTAGCAAAGTTAGATCACATGAGACAGAGGGAGAACCAGCCATTTGGAGACGGAATTAGCTGGAGAGTAGAAGACAGAGGTAGTGGTGAAGGGTTGCTTTTCAGACTCCAGGCCAGTGACCAGTGGTGTGCCACAAGCATCAGTGCTGGGTCCACTGCTTTTCGGCAATTATACAAATGATTTGGATGTGAACATAGGAAGTATAGTTTGTAAGTTTACAGACAACACCAAAATTGGAAGTTTAGAGGACAATGAAGAAGGTTACCTCAGAGTACTATGGGGATCTCAAACAGATGGGCCGAGGAGTGGCACATGGAGTTTAACTTAGACAAATATGTGATGCTGCATTTTGAAAAGGTACATCAGGGCAGGACTTAACAGAAATGGTAAGGTCCTGGGGAGTGTTGCTGAACAAAGGGACCTCAGACAGCAGGTTCATAACTCCTTGAAAGTAGAATTGCAGGTAGATAGGAGAGTGAACGTGGTGTTTGGTATGCTTTCCTTTAATGGTCAGTGCATTGAGTACAGGAGTTAGGAGGTCATGTTGTGCAGACAGGACATTGGTTAGGCCACCTCTGGAATACTGTGTGCAACTATGGTCTCCTTGTTATAGGAAGGAAGTTGTAACTTGAAAGGGTTCAGAAAAGATTTACAAGGGTTTTGCTAGGGTTGGAGTGTTTGATCTACAGAGAGAGGCTGAATACGCTAGGGCCATTGTCCCCCGAGGCTAAGTGGTGACGTTATAGAGGTTTACAAAACATGAGGGGCATGGATAGGTTAAACAGACAAAGGTCTTTTCTCAGAAGTAGGGGAGTCCAAAGCTAGAGGACATAGGTTTAAGGTGAGAGGGGAAAGATTTAAAAGGGACCTAAGAGGCATACTTTTCACACAGAGGGTGTTGCGTGTATGGAATGAGCTGCCAGAGGAAGTGGTGGAGGCTGGTACAATTATAACATTTGCAAGGCATCTGGATGGGTATTTGAAGAGGAAGGGTTCAGAGGGATATCAGCCAAATGCTGGCAAATGGGACTAGATTTATCAAGAATATCTTGTCAGCATGGATGAGTTGGACCGAAGGGTCTGTTTCCATGTTGTACAACTCTATGACTGTATATGTCACTGAGGTTAAACCAATAGGTGCAGAGTTTCTTGGCTTATCCTTATACTTTGTTTTTGAATCTAAAACACTTGAAATTCTTTAGTCCTCTAGCACCACTCGAGTTTGCAAGGAGGATCAGAAGATCATTATCCTTGTGACAATTTTGCCATTATTCAACAACTCATGGCTAATGCTAGTAACACAACACAGATTAAATTATGATGCTCACCAGTTTGATACAATTTCCTGTTCCATCTTACTGCTGATTAAACCTCTGAAATTCACTTACTTTGATTTTAAGAACAGTACCACTTTCTCCTGCTCCCATATTTTTACACCACTCCATCTGGCCCACTCATGTGCCATTCATCAAATAAAAGGGTAGGAAAGTGAAACATTTTCCAAATCATTGCAAATGCAATATTTCAGCGTGTTGCAATTGTAGTTAGTTTGAGGGGTGAATTCACCCCCTCAGGTTTTTCCTTCTACAGGAAATGCCCAATTTCTCCCCAGTTCCTTGCAATTAAGAAAACACTTAGGAATTAACTTGTGCTACATAAGCCATAGGATGTAACACATCAGTGCATTAATGCATTATACCATTGCTGAGAACGCTTATGTGGACTAAGGTATCTGAGGAAAAACAGAGGCAGTAAAACAGAGGCAGTAAGTACAAAACAATACAAGGCAAAAGGTCAGAAACATCCTTTTTTTAAATTATGTGAGAAACACAGATGAAAAAGTGATTTTTTTTGTGGAAGTGTCTGAGCTCACAACTTAAGGGAAATGAATCATACACAAAGCTGAAGTTGTATCACTCCATGGTAATGATTATATTTCAATTGAGGCCATTTCAGTCTCTCAAAATCCAAAGTCAGTAATCACCTAAATGTACGGAAAACAACATTGTAGAAAATGAGGGTGTTAATTTTGTCCGCACAAAATTGGCTATATTATGTGAGCAGTAAAATTGAATGATTAGACATTTTGTGCATCATGCTGAAGTTAGAAGTGCCCCATCTTTGCCACCACTGCTTTGAAATGCAACCTGCTTGTGCTTGATAAAAGCAATGTACTGTGGATACTAGAGAGCGGGAAAAACAATGTGAAAGAAACTCCATAAGTTTGGCAGCATCTGTGGAGAGAGAAATAAAGTTAATACTTCAAGTACAACAAGTCTCTTCTTCGAAACTCGGCAGCACTTTAAGAGTTGTTTAGTGTTGGTTCCAGGATCAGGCAAGCTAATGCGCACTACTGTGATCATTTACAGGCAAGCATTAAAAGAAATACACGTGAGCTTTTCTAGCTGGTTAGAGTTTGCAGCCTGGAGAAAAAAAATAAACTAGCAACAACCAGTGCTAATGGTATTTTATGTGATCGTGATCGACTGTCCCTTGTAATTCTTCTCTAAACCCTTTGGCACTATCCACCATGCTGTCACGTGCTAATGGATCTACAAGGTCCAGCTAAGCGGGTATGCATTCACACATTTTATATTTACACATCCAAATGAATCCAGAGTTCCTCTACCAATAATTTCTCTATCATTTCTATAGTGTTATTTCTAAGCATAGTCTTCGGCAGCAACATCTAAAGCTGTGACATGACACCAAACTGTCGCTCGTTACTCTTCCAAATTCCTCCTGTAACTTCTGTGCTTCAAGCAGCCTGCCAAATATCTAGTCTTGGATGACCAACTATTTTCTCAAGTTACACACTGGAAATGATCTTCAGCCCAGTTACGAACTGTGTATCCTTACCACCAATTCAAACTCTATGAACACCATTCCTGGCAACCATCCCTGCTACAGTCTTAGGTCAAAACTGACCACTTGCATGTTTTAGCATCTGATTGTCCTCAAGCTCAGACTCTGACTTCATATCCTTTTCCCTGTAAAGAGCATCGGCAATCATTTACATGATATTCCCCAGCTGTCCTTGAATTCCAGCAGCATAGTGGTAACTATTCGACTCAGAAGCCAGAGACTTGAACTTAAAATTCACAGAATACAGTTTGAAAATTTGTTTTTTTCCAGACATCAGGAAATAAAAGCCAGTGAAAGAGACTGAAATTGTCAAATTACTCAAAACATAATAAAAAACCCCAACTAACTTGAGCAAAGAATGCCTACTGTCCTCAACCAATCTGGGCTTTACGTGATTCCAAAGCCCAAATCTCAGTGGTTAACTTTCATGTTAAAATGTTCATTTGTACTGGAAACTGATGCATTGGTTCAAGACAATCCAATGTCTTCGTAGGTCAACAAATGCTTGTCTTGCTGGCAATAACATTCACATGAATGTGATTTTGAAACAGCTCATCTGCTCAAACCTTCAACCACAGCTTTGTCATGGAGTCACCATCTTCAAACATAAATAATCCAACTCGCACTACTGCAACTGCCTTATCAAATTGCTGCAGTCCGCCTTCTCTTCTGAAAATCTTGCTCACCCATCATGTGATTTGTTGACTAATACCGTCTCTAGCCACTTCCAACAGCTCAATTTAGAGTTCCTCATTCTCATGTTGAACTCCTTTAAAGACCTCGTCCCTCTGATCTCTGCAACCTACAACTTTGATGACTCTACATTCAACCAAATCTGGTCTCTTGTTAATTCCCCATTCTTTTTGCCTCACGGCTGTTGTTATGACAGTAGTCCAGATGCCAAGCTCCAGAATTTCCTCTTTAAACTATCTCATTTTAGCACGCCACCTAATCCTCTTCCTTCAAGAAGAGGCAATTTGATCACTTGATGTGTATAGTGTCCTTCCGCAATCACTGATGAAAATAGAGCAAGAAGAAATAAAAGTTTTGGCACATGATTTTAAGAGTATGTACATTTACAAATGTTAGTTATATTTTCTATTCTAACTGTAAGACACTCATCTTATAAGAGCTACTTCTGAAATGATATTGCATACATCACTCATTCCTTCTGCCAAAAATTCATTTGGGGAGGTGGGGGTAAAGCCTGTTGCTTTGATGTTTTTGAAGATATAACAAAATGCATTATTTTTCTGCCAATAAACTATTATTGCAGAAATACATAAAAATATTCTAACTTCATGATGAAAAAATGGACGTATTTTGAGCTGAGCACAGGATCACTTTCTGAAACTTCTTGTATGACGTTTTCTATCTTGATTAATTTTGCTTTTGTTCCACCCTATTCAAGTTATGCCTGCACAACAAAAAATTTTGAGCACAGACACATGTTCAGTAATCTTTGAACTATAAAGCCTTCAGTATCCTCAGGTTTCACTGTACAATAATTAACCAATAAACTATTTATGCATGATTTGCATGTTTGAATAAACCATTGCACAGTGTTCATACAAGTAGCACGACTGGCACTATAATGTATGGGCACTGTTGAAACTAGCATTTTTTTTAAAAACATGGTAACGGAAATATGTGGATTTTTATTCACATTCTTCATTGCTTTAACTTTGAATTATGAAATAAGCTATTCATTCTGAGTAGCTTTCAAAGCACATCAAAATATTTTCTGTTCTCCTAACAGAACCAGAGATCATGGAACTAATTTTAAACGTAAATGGATTGTACCCACTCACTTCCTGTTCTTGCCAATCTGATGCCCAGGGTCATTCCTATTCCTCTGGCAAGGAAATGGTCATCAGTCAGCTTCCACCTTGAGCTGACTGATGGTTAGCAATGGAGGCCCAGGAGGTACATTTCAGCCACCAAAAACTAAAATCAGCAGTTCCACTGCTCAGTAGAAATGTGGAAAACATAGCTAACCAATTTGTATCTCAACATTGCAATCATAAATCATTTATATAAGCTCTAACATGCCCAAGTTAACAAGATTCCTGTCTGATTCAGTTATGTCTATAGGCCACCTTTGTAAAAGGCCTTGGCAAAACTGCAACCAGAAGAGGAGTGCAAATTTAGTCATACTCACATTTTCTAAGCACTATTGCTCCATCCTTGCTTCGTTGACCAAGTTAAAATCTTTCTCCATTTGCACTAAACCTTTCAGTTAAGAGTTTTGCTCAGACCTAAACATTCTCTCGACATTGTATGCATTAAACCCACATTAGAAGAATTTCAATGATGGAACTCATCTGGCCAAATAAAGAAAACAACAGATTACTAGCTACAATCATACAGCTCCCGGTTTATTTTTCCAAAATCCATAAAGGAAAAACAACATATATTCAAGTATTCATAATGTTATTCCGAATAGAAATCAGTAAAGCCTGCACATAAAAAAAACTGCAAAATTACAACACCATGAAGGTCCAACTAGAAGATGGCGATTGCAATTGAAAGAGGTAATATTCTACCAATAGACCACAGCAAGGGTCTAAATAGAGTCTTTCCCTTTCAAGGAGGCATTATGAAAGGGACCAAACTTATCATGCTGGTGCTTGCAAGTAACTAACAATCACAACCAGTTCAGTCCTCAGCCACCAGTTCCTGTGGATCAGTAACCTACTAGAAAATGAGAGAGAGCACGAGAGAGCGAGCGAGCATACACAAGAGACAGAGAACGAGTGCAAGAGAGAGGCAGCTCGAGACCGACAATAGAGTGAATGCATTTTCCCAAGTCCCAGGCTGCAAACCTGGATAAACCCCACACCAAAGCTATCCAGCCAATCTCAATTGTGTTGTCACTCTGAAAGAGCTATATGGGGAAGTGATGCCCTCTTCATATCATCACTGGATTATTAATCCAGGAATCCAGCTAATGTTCTGGAGATCTGGGTTCAAATCTCATCATGGCACGGAGGAATTTGAATTTAATTTTAAAAATCTGGAATTAAGAGTCTGATTATGACAATGAATCCATTGTCAATTGTCAGTAATGTTCACTCATGTCCTTTAGGGAAAGAAACTGCCGTCCTTATCTGGTCTGGTCTCCATGTGACTCGAGACCCACAGCAATGTGGTTGACTCTTAACTACCTTCTGGGCAATAAATGTTGGCTGGCCCAGTCAGTGACACCCTTATCCCACAATTAGAGCATTCTTCAGAAAAAGGTCACTGGATCCCAAAGGTTAATTCTGCTTTCTCTTCAGATACTTGCAGACTGCAGAATATTTCCAGAATTTCTGTTTTAAATTGAATCTAGTTATATATTACCAGGTAGAAATAGGTTTTACCTGAGTAAATCATGTTCAGTCAACTCGATTTGACTGTTGGGTGAAGTAACATACATGAGGCTAATACAGTTGTTATGCTCTAAATACAACCAAAGGATTGCCAGAAAACATGTAGTTCACAGAATAAAATGGATAATGGTAGCATAGAAAGTAAGTTAACAGAGGAACAGTAAACACAGTAAATGGTCATTTCCCAAATCGAAGGAAGGTGTATAGTGGGGTTCTTGAAGGTCAAGGGCAGAGATCTTTGGTTTTCTTGACAAATATTAATCCCTTAGACTCAAGTACACAGGATGCACTGCCAAAATTTGTATGTGGGAAAAAAAGATAGCGGTAGACTTTAAGAGATGCTGCCTGGCCTGCTGTGTTTTTCTAGCACCACATTTTTCACCTCTGGTCTCCAGCATCTGCAGTCCTCACTTTCTCCTAGTTGACTTTAAAAGAGAACAGTCTTGCTGTTGAAATGGGTTAACATTAATTTAATGCAAATATGATATATTTTGGTACAAGAATGAGAAATAATACAAAGCAATTTTAAAAGGAGTCAAAAAGCAGAGAGACCTGGGGTGCATGTGAATAAATTATTGAAGGGAGCAGAGTAAAAATGAGAAATTGATTAAAACCACACATGGAAAGCTGGGCTTTACAAATGGAGACTCAAGGAAAGATTTTGCTGGCCCAATTTTAGGGTCTGGAAATAGAAAACAAACCTTGTGTGATTAAGGCAGAAAATCTGCTCCCAAATCATCACCTTTATTTCAGCTCTAGTGAAAGGAACACCAGCTCATTTAGTCTTGCCTCAAAATCAAATCCTCAAATCCTTAGTCTAAGTTAGTAAATCATGTCAGTATCCTCTCCATGTGCGCTAATAAGATAAACATTGAGTTGTGGAAGACCTAAAGTCTAATGTAATTTTAAATAGTTTTGTCATAGATGACTGAAAAAGTTAACTAATGATTATAAAATGGTAGTTTCAGGACCTTGACGCATGGTACAAGCAATCTCAACTGACTGTGAAGTTCCCTTCAATTAAAACACACCAGCTGTAGCCTAAATTACAACTAGCTTTGAGTATAATAATTCAGTGAATGTAGCCAAAGGGTATAACACAGGCTGCATTTTCAAATTTGCTAAAATATTTCCTTCCAAGTTGAACGGAAACCTCAAAATTTGTTCGCCTGCCCCCGAACTTCAGCTTTTCCACAATGACAAACATGGAAAAAAAAACTGTAGAAAATAAGAAGCACATTGTCCTGGCCTGAAATTTCTGCAAGCATTTACTGTAAATTTAATTGCAGTAATCTAGTTACTAGACTACTGGCCTGTTTTATAGAACAGCTGGAAAACAAAGAGATTATTCATTTACTGATTTTGAAATGAATTACGTAAGTTTAAAACTGAACCACAAAGTAGTGGGAAAGGAAACTGAAAACACAGATTTTGTTTACGGATAAAACCATTGCAATATTAATCTGTGATACAAGAATTAATATAAAGCTCTATGTGTCACTACAAAGACAGGTCATGTTTTTATAATTGTCATAATTTGCAGCTGCAGATGTCAAGAAAGCCATTATATACATGCAGAGTTAACTCATCTAGTAGCAAGCTTCCACCAAAATTAATGATCTTACCTGGCGTACGTATTACAAGTTATGCACTCTGCACTTTTTGTATGCCTTCAAAATGAGATTAAAAATGATTTCTACTTTGGAATGGAGTGAATAAATAGAACAAGGAAATTTGGCATTCAAGAGGTGAGAAATAAGGGAATCAAAGTTTACACTTATAAAGTGGTGTTATAGTTTTAAACAGAAATTTGATTTACAACTGTTTAGCAGCCAAGTTTGACACCACAGCTTTAAAGTGAATTTCAATATTCCAAAGTATATTTCAAAGAATATTTCAAAATATTTTAGAGAAGTGCATAATGTAATTTAAACAACATTTTTGAAACATTAAGAATCAATATAGAACCCTAGAACTCCTTCAGCATGGCAGCCAGCTATTCTGCCCATCGAGTTCACACCGACCCTCCAAAGAGCATCCCACCCAGATCCATCTCAAGACCCTATCCCTATAACCTTGCATTTCCATGACTAATCCATTTAGCCTGCACATCTTCGGAATGTAGAAGGAAATCGGAGCACTGGAAGGAAACCCATGCAAACATAAGGATAATGTGCAAACTCTAAACAGACAGATGCCCAAGGCTGGAATTGAAATCAGGGCCCTGGCACTCTAAGGCAGCAGTGCTAATCACTGAGCTACAGTGCTGTTACTAATTGTTAAATAACTCTAGAAAAGGTGCAGAGAAAGGAGGAAACGCTTGCTGTAATGCATGTCACATAATGAAGGTTTACTTTGCATTAAGTAAATGTTGAATTTCCTACAATGTGTTAAGTTTTCCTGTACATTTCATGTTACGCAATAAAATTTATTCAACAGTGCACAAAAGCCAACTAACCCAGCAGTCAACAAGCACTTCAAAAGATCTCCCCTAACTCCTCAACTATTTGAGTAGCATCTGAAGTGGACTACTGCAAGCAATGTGGCACATGGTACTTGAACTTTATAAAGCATTGGCCAAAGTTCTTTACAAAAAAAAATTCATTAAACTTACAGCTATGGGATTCTGTGTAAATCTTCAATGTGGATAATGATAGAAATCAACATGCCCTTCATCAGAAAAGTTAAAGATGGAGGGAGAAATATTCAGTGAGGTAACAAAGATTGTTGCCACTACTATTTCTAATGCGGATGATTTGGATTCAGAGATGCAATTAAAAGTATGAGTTCACAATACACAGTGCCAAATTAGTCAAGGAAAGTGAAGATTAAAGGAAGTTCTAGTTGGCTTAGGGACAACATCTAATAGACTCAACCAAAGCCAAGCTTCGTTCAGCAAGCCAACAGCTGAAATATAGAGCCAAGACAATAGAAAACACAAAGAAAATTATGATCTAACTCCAGAGTATTCAAACATGGATTTCAACTTTTAGCATAACACTTGTTTTTAAATAGAAGTACAATAAAATCCTAATATGATTTCCTACATTTCGGAAAGTGACAGCAAATATTTAACACGGCATTGCAATTATAGCATTGTTTGACACTTGGATAGGTCTTCCATCAGCTGCATTTGCTGACCTCACACAAATGAAAAAAATCAAGCAAAGGGAGTCTTAGTGTAAGCTGTGTTTTTCAGCATTTCAGGCATTATTTTGTTGAAACCTAATTCAAATTCTAGGCACGAGATTTGCTGGTAAAAGAAACATAGACTTTCCAAGCACTCAAATGATCCAAATATCTCACAGAGCCACCCATATTGCCCACCAGTGAGAGCAATGTGTAAATATAACATAACAGTTACAAGAACTTTTAATTGTGCCAAGCAATCAGCCTCAATTTCAGCAAGACAAAATTGTCACTTTATAAATATGCTGCTTGCTAATTTTAGGCAATGTTTTGGAATTGTTCAATGAGGGAACAACACAAATATTTTGAGGGGAGCTTAAATTCTAAGGAAGATAGGCATTTGAGCTCAGAGCCAAAAACTAACAATTACATTAATCCATATTCTGCGACATGGTTCTAAAATCACCTTGCTCTTCCTGGAAGACTGTAATGAAACTGAAGAAAAACAAATACCAAGTGTTCCTGACTTATGTATTTCTTCACCATGTCTGGGAAAACTTCCAAGCTCAACAGTATTTTGGGCCAAGTACTCTTCATGGTAATCATGTATCTGAGTTTAAGAATAACTCGAAGACATGTTTCTACACATAATTCACAAAATGAGGCATCACCTGTATTCAACACACTAAGCATGATATCTTGTTAAGCTTATGCCAAGTTAGGATGACCCCAAGATATTGGCAATGAACAAGAAGATATGTATTAAGAAAAGCTTCATTTTGTCCTTTTGCATGTCTACTTTCCCTTGCTTCACTCATTCCATTGTAAAGATTCTTTATGACACTCTTAACAAATAAGGTTTTTAATATAATCATTGCATACATCATTAGTAGTTGCATACATGTAGTCTTCAGATTGTGAACAAGTTCTGTTCTTGAGTCTGTTCACAAGAGCATGCAAATCCAAATATGATGCAGAACAATATAAAGTATCGTTCATTCAAGTACAGAAAATGTTCGTAATTGGATCTTTAAAATTACACCCCAATGGCTGTGTGGTCCTAACAAGCTTTCTAAGTCAGGGACCTGTAACGACTTACCTGTCAAACAATGTAAAAGCTAACAGTTCATACTGCACTCTAACATGACGTCTTTCGCTCTCAAAAGGTGCGCGTTTTACATCCACTATGTGGTTAATGTTTGTAGCTACTTATCTCAAGATATCTATTAACATGGTCAGTCACAGTTGTCTGTCTAACTGTCTTCTCACACCTGCTTTAATTTGTCTAAAATCACAGTCAAATTAACACCATCCAACTATTGCCAAAGTACTGAGGAAGTGAGGAAAAGCTTTTTCACTCAGCAATTAGTTAGGGTATGGAATGTACTGCCTAGTAGTGTCATGAAGGCTGGTTCAATTGAAGCATTTAAGTGGGCATTAAATAATTATTTGAATAAAACTAATGTGCAAGGGAGAGGGAGAAAAAATAGGAGATTAGCACCAGGTAATGACTCTCATTTAATGAGCTAGTATTGGTCTGATGGACTGAATCCATTTGCACTATAATATTCCCACGATAAGCCTGTGCCAACCCCCCTTTCGGCTGCTCTCTGCTTGGTCCTTTAGAAAAGATCTCTGTAGCTTTCAGTTCTGATTTAGTGGATGAAATGCGGAGTTTCTTTAATGGAGTTCGTTTTTCCAAGTTCTTTTTTCCCCCTTTAGTAATTACAAATACTTATCATTTGCCGTATGGTTTATATGCAGAACTTGAAGTGTATTCATTTGCATCCACAGGTCAAAGGTCTCTATCTTCTCGCATAGATCTTTACTTGTAACATTACAGGTTTCTGAACCATTCAGTGGAGTGGTTATAATATATTATCCACTTCAATCTTCAGTGCAGTCTTTTTCTAACGTACTCTTTTTTATTATCTTTGTTGTCTTTTTAGTGATAATATTCAACCCATACTCAACTTCTTTATAGATTTACTTGAGCTAGAAACTGGGGTGCTTGTGCACGAATCATAAAATACTAGCATCCAAGTTCAGCAGATAATAGGCACAGCAAGTGGACAGTTGACCCTTACTTCAAAAGGAATGGAGCATAAAAATAAGGACGTCTTGCTAAAAGTACGAGAGACACTAGTCAGACCATAGTTGGAATGCTGTGAACAGTTTTGGCCCCCTTATTGAAGTAAATACATACTGGCACTGGAGGCAGTCCAAACCAGATTCACTAGCTTTGATTGCGTATGGAGGGATTTTCTTATGAAGTTGAGTAGGTTGAGTTTGTACTCACTGGAGTGGAGAAGAATGAGAAGAGAGACTTTGTTGAAACATAAATAAATCTAAAAAGGGCTTGACAGAAAACATGTGAAGTTGTTGTTTCCCATTGTGAAAATGTCTAGGGCCAGAGGGCATAATTTCAGAGTAAGGGATCATCCATTTAAGGCAAAGATGAGGGGGATTTTTTTTCTCTCAAAAGTGTAGTTGAGCCTTGGGATTCTTTATATCAGTAAGGGAATCAAGCTTTATGAAGCCAATGCAGGAAAATGGAGTTGAGAATCATCAGAATAGTTACAATCTCATTAAATAGTGGAACAGACTTCATAGGTCCATCAGTGCAAAAGAGGCCATTCAGCCCATCAAGTTTGTACCAAAATGTGAGACACCTGACCTTTAACCCAATCCCATCTACCAGCACTTGGTCTATAGCTTTGAATATTATAAGTGTCGAGTGCTCATCCATATTTTTTTTCTTTGATGGATTGAGGCAATTCATCTCTATCATCCTGTCAGGTAGTGCATGCTGAATGCCACGAACCTCTGGATAAAAAGGTTTTTCGTCACATCCTCACTAAGCCCTGATCTTAAACCAGTGTCCGCTCATAACTGACTCTTCTTCACTCTGTCCACGCCCCTCATAATTGTGTACACCTCATTAAGATCACCCCTCAGTCCACTGTGCTGTAATGAAAACAACCTAAGCCCATCTAACCTCTCTTCATAATTTCAACTTTCCATCCCAGGCAGCATCCTGGTGAATCCCTTCTGCACCTCCTCCAGTGCAATCACATCCTTCCTGTAATATGGAAACTGGAACTGCACCCTCGAGCTGTTGTCTCACAAAAATTCTAATTAGCTCCAACACTACTTCCCTGCTTTGTAATCTGTGCTGTGATTGATAAAAGTCCTACATTCTCTCTTCACCACCCTACTAAAAATTGCATCAGTTAGAGTGGCTAAGAAGGCATTTAGCATGCTTACCTTCATTGCTCAGATCATTAAGTAAGCGAGTTGGGACGTCAATTTGAAGTTGTACAGGACATTAGTGAGGCCTCTTTTGGAGTACTGTGTAGAGTTCTGGTCTTCCTGCTATAGGAATATTATTATTAGATTGGAGGCAGTTCAGAAAAGAATTACCAGGATTTTGCCCGAACTGGAGAGTTCAAGTTATATGGAGAGACTGGATAGGCTGGGACTTTTTCCACTGGAATGTAGGAAGTTGAGGGATGACGTTAGAGGTTTATAAAATCATGAGGGGCATAGATAAGGTGAATAGCAAATGTCTTGTCCAAGGAGTGGGGGAGTTCAAAACTAGGGGGCATACTTTTAAAGCGAGAGGAGAAAGATTTTCACACAAGGGGTAGTTGTATGTGGAATGAACTGCTAGATAAGAAGCAGATGCAGGTACACTTACAACGTTTAAAAGACATTAGACATGTACATGAATAGGAAACGTTTAGAGGGATATGGGTCAAATGCAGACAAGCGGGACTAGTTTAGTTTGGAAAACTTGCTCAGCATGGACAAGTTGGACCAAAGGGTGTGTTTTCATGTTGTATGACCTGATGACTCTACTAAAATGCTCTTCTGCCTTCAGAAATGTAAAGATCAATGCTCCAGGTAGATTTGTTCCACAGCACTTCCTAGGGTCATGCTGTTCATTATATAATGTTAATGCCAACTAGATATCCTAAATTTATCAAGTGCCATTTGGCCCATATCCTTCTAAACCCTTCCTGTTCATATACCTATCCTTTTAAATGTTGTAACTGTACCATCCTTTTCAATGTTGTAATTGTACCAGCTTCCACCACGTCCTATGGCAGCTAATTCAATATACATACCACCCTCTGCGTAAAAAGGTTGCCCCTTAGGTTGTTTTTATATCTTTCCTTTCTCACTTAAACTTATGCCCTCTAGTTCTGGACTCCCTTATCCTGGGAAAGACTTTGGCTACTCACCCTATCCATGCTCATGATTTTATATACCTCAATAAGGTCACCCCTTAGCCTCTGACATTGCAGGGAAGATAGCCCCAGTGTATTCAGCCTCTCCCTACAGCTTAAATCCTCCAACCTTGGCGACATCCTTGGAAATCTTTTCTGAACTTTTTCAAGTTTCACATCATTCTTTCTATAGCAGGGAGACCAGAACTGCACACCGTATGCCAAAAGTGGTCTAACCAATGTCTCGTACAGCTGCAACATGACAGCTTACTCCCATTCTCAATGTGCTGACCAATAAAGGCAAGTGTACCAAATGCCTTCTTCACTACCCTGTCTACCTGACTCCATCCATAACAAAATTACACACAGTATTTGAGATGCTGTATATCTGAAGCTCAACTTTGCTACACTGATTTTCAACCTCTTCTTGCAAATAAGGACAGCATTCCATCAGCCTTCATAATTACTTTTAATACCTAACTTTTCATAACTCACACAGTAAAGCATCTATATTGTCCTGCATCTCAGAATTTGACAGTTACTCTTTATTTTGGCAATATTCTTTGTCATTCTCCCATGTAAGTATAATTTCACATGTTGCTATACTGTATGCTGCCAGATTTTTTGCCCAGTCAACCTATTTATATTGGCCTGCAAACTCCTTATTGCCTCTTCACAACTGACTTTTCTCTGTCTTTGCGTAATCTACAAATTTAGCAGTGCCTTTGCTTTCTTCATCTCTAATCATCATTATGAATTGTGAAATGTTGAAGCACACGCACAGACTTAGCCATCTGTTTTGCAAACTGTTTTTTGTAAGCAAACTAATACTTTCACGATGTTAATATGCTACCTACATGAGTACTTCTGCTTTTCCACAATCTTTTACATGGCACTGTGACAAATACCTTCTGGAAATCTGTATCCGTTATGTTAACTGACGCCCACTTGCCATTCAAAATGATGTTATTCATTCAAATAGGTTAAACATAATTTATTTTTGATAAAACCTTGCTGATTCTTGCTGACTACCCGGAATTGTTCCAAATGCCCAGCTATAAATTTAAGAGTTGATTTAACACTTTCCCCACAATAGATGTCAATCTAACTGGCTTACAGTTTGTTTCGGTCTCTCTCTCCAATCTTGAATATTTGCTACTTTCCACTCAAACATTAGATTCAGAAAAGGTTCCATATTTGACATCAATGTGTCTACTACGTATTAAGTACCTCTTTTAAGACTCCAGAATGGAGTCCTAGGACTTGACAGCCCACATCTCTTTCAGTTTACATATACAATATACTTTTTAATTTTGTTCATAATTGCCATATTATCTCGAATTAACACTCCATTCTCTCAAATAGGCCATCACACATTATTTATTTTATCTTTCTAGATACTTGTTAAACTCATACTGTTTTCACATTTCTGTCTAGATTCTTCTCATATTCCAAATTTCTTTCAAGACTTTTTGCAGGGAGCATGGAAGAGACAGAAGCAGTGATTGGAGAAGCAGCTCCCCACAGATTCACTTTCTTTCATACTCTACTCTTCAAAATCATAAGACAGGGTGAATGGGGCAAGTATTGTTCTGATACTTTGAATCGTTAATTTTTTTTCTTACCTCCATTATTTATATTTTGCATGCCGGGGTTTCAAGAACAAACTCAACCAAACCCCTCTGTATTTCGAGCCCTGCTTCTGTTACAGATGCCTCCAATAATTGCAAAAAAAATCATTTTTCCACATAGGTCTTGATAGTCTCCTCTCCAGGCACAGTATTTCCCTGCATTTGCCTTACTTTGGGACTGCTCTGGGCTGCAGAATTTTACAGTGAGCCACATGAAGTAGAACTGAGTACTAAATCTTCTCTTAAAC
This sequence comes from Chiloscyllium punctatum, assembly GCF_047496795.1. Classification (NCBI taxonomy): domain Eukaryota; kingdom Metazoa; phylum Chordata; class Chondrichthyes; order Orectolobiformes; family Hemiscylliidae; genus Chiloscyllium; species Chiloscyllium punctatum. Next base: position 10,502,746 of record NC_092778.1, read on the forward strand.
GCAGTAAAGCAATTTCAGGTAAAATGCATTACTCTAAACTACATGAAACCATTCAGAAAGATGTAAAACAATGAAAGGATTAAATACAACGTATACTTTTCACCTTAAGAGTTCAGTCTTCTCCCCATTCTACTCTCCTAAATAATTCAAGCATTTAACTTGAGAAAATGTCATTGGTATTATTCTCCAAGAAGCCCAGGTTGACTGGTTTCTGATTCATCTGACAGCCACTGGTCTATGGATTCAGCATGTGCTGAAATTACTCTAATCCAATATACTCTAATCCAATCTGCAAAACAATTCACTATCATCTCATATCTTACCAATTCTAGACTCTCCTCAATCACTGAGTAAAAAATGTTACAGTTCTGTAACAAGTCTGATACTGGAGGCTCAAACATTGTACGGAAGTAACAGGATTGTTGAAGTTTCCTCTGCAAGGGAATAAAGTGCTTAAACATTTCCTCATTGGAGACAGGCCAAATATTTTACAAACTGTTAGGGCAGAAACATTGAAAGTAAAGTCATCTTCCATACCAATATAAAAAGAAAATTATCACAAAATCAGCCTTCTCCCAATCAGTAAGATAGAACAAGTCATTTACATCAAGTATCAGCTACTTAGCAATATAGAAACTTGGCACAAGACCTTGTTCCAACCTTGGTCCAAACATAAGACTCAAGGGAAACGCAGAGTTGCAGTCTTTAATGTCAAGACAGCAGTCAACTGAATATGGTATCATGTAGCTCTAGCAAAACTGGTGTATAATGGATCATTTGCAATTTGTGTGGGTACATGCAACTCCAAAAACACTTTTTAAAAAAAACCCAATACCAATGGAATAAAGTAGCCTTTTGCCACTGATGCACAGTGGTAGCAATGCGCAATGATGCTCTAACAACTATTAAGCCTCCTTCATTAGTACCTTTCAAACTCATTATCTATTTGCTCGAAGCACAGGGCAACAGATGCACAGGAATACCACCACCTGTAGGTTCCCCTGCAAGCTATACACCATTCTAATGGTGGAATGATATTGCCAGTCCTTCACCGTCAAAATCCTGTATTGTGGGTGTACTTGTACCACATGAATCACAATGATTTGAGGAAGAAATCACCATGACCTTCTCAAAGGCAATAAACACAGGACTAGCCAACAGAGTCATAGACATGTACAGCACAGAAACAGACCCTTCGGTCCAACTCGCTCTTGCCGACCAGATATCCCAACCCATTCTAGTCCCACCTGCCAGTACCTGGCCCATAGCCCTCTAAACATTTCCTATTCATATACCATGCCTTTTAAATGTTGCAATTGTACTAGCATCCACCACTTCCTCTGGCAGCCCATTCCACACACGACCACCCTCTGCGTGAAAAGGTTGCCCCTTAGGTTTCTTTTGTATCTTTCCCCTCTCACCCTAAACCTATGCCCTCTAGTTCTGGACTCCCACGCCCCAAGGAAAAGAAACTGTCTATTTATCCCATCTATGCCCCTCATGATTTTATAAACCTCTATAAGGTCACCTCCTCAGCCTCCGACGCTCCAAGAAAAACAGCCCTAGTCTATTCAACCTCTCCCTTGAGCTCAAATCCTCCAATCCTGGCAACATCCTTGTAAATATTTTCTGAACCCTTTCAAGTTTCACATCCTTCCGATAGGAAGGAGACCAGATTTGAATGCAATATTCCAAAAGTGGCCTAACCAATGTCCTGTACAGCCACAGCATGACCTCCCAACTCTGTATTCAATACTCTGATCAATAAAGGAAAGCTTACCAAAGGAGCTAACATGTGAAAGAGTAAAGAACATGTTCATAGATCAAGGTCAGTGATCACTGCCTAAGAATATTATTGCAAGATTTCTTCAAAGAATTCTCATTAGCCATTTCATTACTGACTTTCCATCCATCATATGGTAAGGTGTTGAACTGTTTGATGACAAATTGAGAGTGAACCTACAGAAAGCCTAGACGTAGTCTCCAGCTATGCACTCCGATCCCGCATGGGCCAGCTGGCAGGAGTATTTGCAGACATTTTCAACCTCTCTTTACTACGATCTGAAGTCTCTAACTGCTTCAAGACGACCACCATCATCCAAAGAAGAAAAAAAATCACACATTGTGCCTCAATGACTAACACCTGGTGGCTTTGACCTCCATAATTATGAAATGCTTTGCAAGGTCAGTACGGATCACATTAACTACAGCCTCCCAGATTGCCTTGATCCTTTGCAATTCGCCTAACTATGCGAAAGCTTGGAGGCAAGTGCCAACTCCCTGGCCCTACACTCATCCCTGCAGCATCTGGACAACAAGTATACCGACATCAGGTTCCTACTTACTGACTACAGCGTCGCCTTCAACACCATATATCCAAACGAACCAATTTCCAAACTCCAACACTTGGGTCTCTGCTCCCCTCTCTGTAAGTGGACCCTCAAACTTTCTGAGCCATAGACTGCAGACAGGATAAACGACAACACTTCCCCATGATAAACCTCAACACTGGTACCCCGCAAGACTGCATATTTCAGCCCCAACTATACTCCTTTATATGTTCATGACTGTGTGACCAAATTCCGCATTAACTCCACTTGTAAGTTTACTGACCACCCGACCATTGCAGGTCAGATCTCAAATAATGATGAGATATAGTACTAGAAAGAGAAAGGGTGCTTAGCAGCATGGTGTGTAGACAACAATCTCTCCATCAACATCAGCAAAATAAAGGAGCTAGTCATTGACTTCAGGAAGCAAAGTGGAGGGCACATCCCTGTCTGCAGTCACGGTGTTGACATGGGGATGGTCGACACTATCACATTTGTGAGTGATAAACACTAGCAATCTGTTCTGATCCAACCACACTGACGTTACAGTAAAGAAAGCTCAACAATGCCTCTACTGCCTCAAGGGGTTAAGGAAATTCGATGTATCCATAAAGAGCCTTGCCAATGTTTATAGATGCACTATAGAAAGGATCCTGTCTGGATATATCACAGCATGGTATGACAACTGCTTTTCCCAAGACCGTAAGAATCTACAGAGAGTTGTGAACACCGCCCAGTCAATCACACAAAGCGGCCTTCCATCTACATTTCCTGCTGCCTTGGGAAAGCAACAAACATAATCAAAGGTCCCTCCCACCCCAGTTATATTCTCTTTCACCCTCCTCCATCAGGCAGAAGATGTAACATTTGAATACACGTACGAGCAGATTCAACAGCTTTTTCCCCCACTGTGATCAGACTTTTGAATGGACCTCTTAAATGTTAATGGCAATCTCTTTCTACTCTATCCTGCACTCTGTTCTGTTACCCTGATGTACTTGTATGGTACAATTTGTCTGTACAGCACACAGAACAACACTTTTTCACTGTATTTGGGCTATAATGTCACACATGCCAGTTAACAAGCATCTCAGAACAGAAGAAAGTAATTATTTCGCCATTTCTTTCAAGCATCATTGTCAAGAAGCGCTTTTGCTATCAACATCCTGCAGAACACCCAAATCTCCACCATATCTGGAGGAGTGACACATAAGTTGGGTACTGTGCAATGAGTGGCTCACCTTCTGAAGCCTGAAAAATGTTGTTATGGATACTGCTGCTATAAAACTAAGGAAGCTTGGAACTGTCAAGGACAGACTTCTGTCCTTGCTACTGGGCATAATATCAATTACAAGTGAGCAATAGCTGAAATATATACTATTTGCAGGATGCATTGCAACCATGCACCAATACCACGTTGACAATATCTCTTTCCTTTGCAATTTTTATCATTAAGTACTAGAGCAATGACGTTGTGAAACATTATCACCTAAAAATCAGAAACAACCAGGCGTGAACATAAATTAGCATTGCTTCATTTGGCATTCTGGAATTCCCAATCCAAATCATAAGAACTCTAATAATTAAAAGGACATTGTCACCCAATTCTCACAGCAACTAAAGTTTGAGTGACACATCATGCTTGCATTATCTATATTCAAAAATAGAGTAAATTGTATACAAGTTAAAAACAAAGACCAAGTTGAAATGTAAAGCGGTTTGAAAATTAAACTCTATATTTGTCTTGATTTTACACAAGGAATAAAATAAATTACAGCAGATAGACCATATAAAGAAAAATATCAGTTTAAGATAACTTTAGAAGCTTGACAAAGGACTATGTTTAGCTGAATTGATTAAAACAAAACTAATTGATGCTAAAATCTTGATAAACATATTTTACGTGGGACTGGGGAACTACCAAAATATTTTCCTTGCTGCAGAACTATAAGTATGAGAGTTTCCCTTGCAGAAAGAAAAAAATAACTTGTTTATAACGTGGGAAACAAAAATGACACAAGTGCAACAGCTAAGTCAGACAGTGCACACATATTTTGCATCACAACAATGAAAGTTACTTGGGACTGATTCCTCACTGCTAAACCAGGTATACTGTGTTAAAAAAAAGGCATTACTTTGCTCTGTCTGAGATTGGCTAGCTCAATAGAGAACAGGAATTCCACCTGGGACACAGCAGAGTGTACATAACAACTTTCTCTTTTAAATGCAGCAAAACCTCCAACGGTGCTTCACAGGAGCACTCTCAAACATGTTTTAACACCAAGCTACCAAACAGAGTATTAGGATAAATGACCAAAAGCTTAGTTCAAGAAACTAATTTTAATTACCTTGCAGGAAATGAAAGATGGAGGGGTATAGGAAGATAGATAAAAGAGAGCTTAGGCCTAAGATAGGCGGTCAACTGAAGACTTAACCACCAATTAAACAAGTGTGTGGAAAAGCAAGAATTGGAGGAATACAGAGATCTGAAAGGGCTGTAAGGCTGGAGGAGATCACAGAACGATAGAGAGGGGGCTGCGAAACAAGAATGAGTGTTTTTAAAATGCAGCATTATTGGAGTGTGAGTCAATGCATATGAATTTTGACAAGTACAAGCTTATGGAGGATGCAATTTCAGTGGATGGCCAGGACTGCAGGACAATTATCAAGCCAAAGAGCTAATAAAAGCATGGATAAAGGTCTCCAAAATAGCAATAACATTGCCAAAAACATCCAGAAAATTAAAGGCAAAATTTATTTTCTTCTGTAAATACTTTGCAGAAAAGAAAACTTACTCTGGATACCTTCTGCCTTTGCCCAGCTGAAGCTTGAGAAAGCTAGATTTTTTGCTTTTGTCATAATGCACTTTCAACAATAGATTAATTAATACCAAAACTTTCTGTATTAACTTAGAGCTTTTTTTTTATTTCTTACATATTTCCACAACTTTGTAACGTGCAATTTAGTTTGTTACAAGTAAATTTTGTCACAGAGCAGATCAAATTTTAAACAAACAGTTTACTTCTTAGAACATAACAGCGCAGTACAGGCCCTTTGGCCCTTGATGTTACACCAACCTGTGAAATCAGCCTGAAGCCCATCTATCCTACACTATTCCATTTTCATCCATTTGTCTATCCAATTACCATTTAAATGTCCTTAAAAGTTGGCAAGTTTACTACTGTTGCAGGTAGGCCGTTCCATATTAAAGAGTTAACTTGCTCTGCTGACCTGCAGGACATTGGATGTTCCGTGGCTAGGGTGTGATGCCTCTGACTTACAGATAGATTGTAAGAAATTTACATTTCCATCCATTATTCAGAGCCATTCACTTGGCCATTTCCTTGCCATTTCCTGCATTGTGTCTTGAGTGGCATGTGACAGTGGGGGAAATGGCTGGGGTTTGTCTTGTGGGCATTGCAAATTGTGATGTAAAGATCTTGAATAAAGGAAGGACTGTTTCCTTTGTTCAGGCAGAGTTTTGACACGACTCCACAAGCCCTGCGAGGTGTGTGTTAAAAGTTCCTCCAGAAAATTTGCATTGTACTGTGCTTAATTAAATTTTGGTTGTTCACATATGTTAGTTGCATCAAGTGTGTAAGAATCTCAGGAAAAAAAGAACCTAACACTACTGAGTAAAGAAACTACCTGTGACATTTGTCCTATATCTATCACCCCTCAATTTAAAGCTATGACCCCTCATGCTGGCAATCACCATCCGAGGAAAAAGACTCTCACTGTCCACCCAATCTAACCTTGTGATTTTCTTCTATGTCTCAATTAAGACACCTCTCAACCAACTACTCTTTAACAAAAGCAACCTCAAGTCCCTCAGCCTTTCCTCGTTAGATCTTCCCTCCATACCAGGCAACATCCGAGTAAATCTCCTCTGCACCCTTTCCAAAGCTTCCACATCCTTCCGATAATGTGGTGACTAAACTGTACACAATGCTCCAAGTGTGGCTGCATCAGAATTTTGCACAGCTGCAGCATATCCTCGTGGCTCTGAAACTCAATCCCTCTACTAATAAAGGTAACACATCGTATGCCTTCTTAATAACCTTATCAACCTGGATGGCAACTTTCAGGAATCAACATATATGGACACCAAGATCTCTCTGTTCATCCACACTACCAAGAATCTTACCATCAGCCCAGTACTCTTTATTCCTGTTGCTCCTTCTAAAGTGGATCACCTCACACTTTTCTGCATTAAACTCCATTTGCCACCCCTCAGCATAGCTCTGCAGCTTACCTATGGGTCTCTGTAACCCACAACATTCTTTGGCACTATCCACAACTCTACCGACCTTAGTGTCATCAGCAAACTTACCAACTCACCCTTCTACGCCCTCATCCAGGTCATTTATAAAAATGACAACCAACAGTGGCCCCAAAACAGATCCTCGCGGTACACCACTAGCAACTGAACTCCAGGATGAACAGTTCCCATCAACCACCACCCTTTCTTCTTTCAGCTAGCCAATTTCTGATCCAAACCGCTAAATCTTCTACAGGTTAATATGTTTTTCCCCCCAAACCAGTCTTGCCTTACATTTAATGAGATTTTTAAAATAGTAGCAATTGGTTAAATCACACAGGAAAGGTTCCACTTTTGAATGGGCTTCATCTCTAGTCATTCGTCTTTTGACATTTTAAGCCTCACTATTCCCTTTTATCTCATGTTTTGTTCACAGTAAAGCTGCCTACAAATATCTTGCCCCTCTTCCATGCTTCTTAAATCTCGAACAGAAATGCTAAAGAGTAACTGTTTACCGATTTCAGATCAGAAGAAGCTCTGCCACTTGTCACACACTGTTCAAATGAAAAACTTTTAACATATTTGACCATGTTTCCTTTCCACAACCTTGTGCATCTTTCTCTTTCTAATCATACTATTGAAAAGATGTCCAGGACATGGAGGGGTGTAAAGGAAATCAACTGGAATGCTATGATGGTTGAAAGACTTCAGTTACAGTAAGAGATCAGAGCTGTAAAGACGAGAGTGATATTTGATAGAGATGTTCTAATTGTTTAAAAGGTTTTATAAATGAAATAAGAAGAAATTATCACAAAAAGCAGAATCGTCAATAACCAGAGGATTTACATTAGAGTAACTGGCAAAAGAACCACAGGCAACATGATACAGAGTACACAATGAAGGATGGTTGAAGCAGATATAGTAATGCTAAGGAGGAAATGAATAAATATCCGAAGAGGTAAAACTTGCTTGGCTATGGAAAATGAATTGGGGGAAATTGAACTAATTGGATAGCTATTTGAAAGAGACAGCAAAAACAGGTTAGACCAAACAGCCTCAATCTGTGCTGCATCATTCTAGTCTGGGTGATTGCCAAGACCCACTTATTTGTAGTTTTTACTCCAAGTAAATTCCAAAACACAATCTTCAAATAAGAGTACATTTTCCAGAGCCCTGTACAATTAAAAAGAACTTAAATCAATAGTTTTGGAAATGCTCCTGTTATTTGTTGTTCTTCCTGTAATCTCACTTTGGTGAAGAAAGATTTGTTGATCCATTTAGCCCAGAGCAGCCCCTGGAGGTTAAAAGCTTATGTTCCTCCAACAAAAGAGGACAAAAGGGTAATTAAGGAGAGAATAGGGCCCCTCAAAGATCAGCAATGTGTGGACCTGCAGGAGATGGGCGAGACACTAAACGAGTACTTTGCATCAGTGTTTACTGTGGAGAAGGACATAGAAGATATGGAATGTGGGAATATAGATGGTGACATCTTAAAAAATATCCATATTACAGAGAAGATGGTGCTAAATGTCTTGAAATACATAAGGGTGGATAAATCCCCAGGACCCTAGAGCTCTATGGGAAGCGATTGCTGGGCCCCTCGCTGAGATATTTGTATCATCGATAGTCACAGGTGAGGTGCTGGAAGACTGGATGCTAACATGGTGCCACTGTTTAAGAAAAGTGGTAAGGAAAAGCCAGGGAATGATGGACCCGTGAGCCTGATATCGGTGGTGGGCAAGTTGTTGGAGGGAATCCTGAGGGACAGGATTTTCATGTATTTGGAAAGGTAAAGACTGATTAGGGATAGTCAGCATGGTTTTGTGTATGGGAAATCATGTCTCACAAACTTGATTGAGCTTTTTGAAGAAGTAATAAAGAGGACTGATGACAGCAAAGCAGTGGACGTAATCAATACAGACTTCAGTAAGGTGTTCGACGAGGTTTCTCATGGGAGACTGATAAGCAAGGTTAGATCTCATGGAATACAGTGAGAACTAGCCATTTGGGTATCAGAACTGGCTTGAAGGTAGAAGACAGAGGTTTGCTTTTCAGACTGGAGGCCTGTGACCAGTGGTGTGCCACAAGGATTGGTGCTGGGTCCACTATTTTTCATTTATATAAATGATTTTGATGTGAACACAGCAAGTAGAGTTAGTAAGTTTGCAGCTGACAAAAACTGGAGGAGTAGTGGACAGCAAAGAAGCTTACCTCAGCATACAACGGGATCTTGATTTGATGGGCCAATGGGCTGAGAAGTGGCAGATGGAGTTTAATTTAGATAAATGGGAGATACTGCATTTTGGAAAAGCAAATCAGAGCAGAACTTATACGCTTGATGATAAGGTCCTAGGGATTCTTGCTGAACAAAGAAACCTTGGAGTGCAGGTTCACAGTCCCTTGAAAGTGGAGTCACAGGTAGACAGGATAGTGAAGAAGGCATTTGATATGTTTTCCTTTATTGGTCAGAGCATTGAGTATAAGAGTTGGGTGGTCATGTTGTGGCTGCACAGGACATTGACTAGGCCACTTTTGGAATACTGCGTGCAATTCTGGGTCTCCTTCTTATCAGAAAGATGTTGTGAAACTTGAAAGGGCTCAAAAAATTTACAAAGGTGTTGCCAGGGTTGGAGGATCTGAGCTATAGAAGAGGCTGCATAGGCTGGGGCTGTTTCCCCTGAAGCTTTGGAGGCTAAGGGATGACCTTATAGAGGTTTCTTAAATCATGAGGGACATGGATAGGGTAAATAGACAAGGTCTTTCCCCTGGGGTGGGGGAGTCCACAACTATAGGGCATAGGTTTAGGGTGAGAGGGGAAAAAATTAGAAGGAACCTAAAGGGCAACTTTTTCACGCAGAGTGTATGGAATGAGCTGCCAGAGGAAGTGGTGGAGGCTGGTACAATTACAGAATTTAAAAGGCATCTGGATGGGCATATAAACAGGAAGGGTTTGGAGGGATATGAGCCAAGTACTGGCAAATGGGACTAGATTAGGTTAGGATTACTGGTCGGCATGGATGAGTGGACCGAAGGGTCTATTTCCACGTTGGACATCTATATGACTCTATAATATACAGAATTCAAGTATTTTGAATTGGCATTACACTACTTATACTTCTGAATTCATTTTGCCATATCTTAGCTTTTCCAGTCTTAGTACTACCCCAACACAATCTGCTACAATCTTTTGCTTAGGTGTCTCAACGCTATACAAAATCTCAAATATTAAAACGTACAGCTAGTTCAACAAGGTGCAATCAAAAATTAGATCTTAGTGAAAAACAGACCTCAAGAAATTCAACTTCAGTCAATTCCCTTGAATCAAGAAAGAAATATTATTGTTTTTTCATCTTTTAGCATTTCAACATTAATTGTGGAAAAGTTTACGTCTAGCCATAAAAAGCAAAGTGAAAAAAGTGAAAACTAAGAACAAAATGTAGACTTTTCAAAAGTGATATCAGTTGTGACACTTTAGAGTTAATATGCTTTGTTTTATGCTAAATCAATAGAAAATTGAACTGATAGGTTTGCAACTCAATACCATAATCTCAAAAATACAATTTAAAATACTCTGGTCCACACAGATAAAAGGCAAATGTTCCATACTTTATTTTTCTATATACAGCATACGCTTTCCTACTTGCAACGCAACAGAGGATTTCAAAATCCACTCTTAACATACAACAAATACCTGATATACCTTATCTTGTGGACCAAAGCATTTAATTGCCATCCTACCGCATATCTCCCGAAACACAAACATGCACACTCCTATCAAAACAGTATATCTGTAACTTAATCTATAACCTATTTGGTAAATACCAAACATGCTGTGGGGAGCAACAGATGCCTAGTGTACACTAAATATATGCACGACAGTTTCAACACTGAAACTGAAGGTAACTTATTAAATTAATCGGTGCACAATCGCACAGGTATACCATTTTAATTTAGCGTATGCCCCGCGAAGCTGTCAATTACGACTAACTGATTCAGGTAAATGGACGGAGTTGTTCTATCACAAAGAAAAAGCGCTGACAGTCACAGACCTACTTCGGAAGTGGGTTTGACAAATCTGATGGCTTTAACCAGATGCTCACAATGCACAAATATTAGCACGAAGAGAGACATACGGAAAATGCCGTATTCCATCTACATGGGATGGAACAGCTTTGAAGCACATCTCCGGAGGGGTTTCAAATACTTTCAATTTTTTGTTTGTCAACGAAACTGTAGATAATTGGACACCATCATCTTAAGGCCACCTCTAAACCTGTGCATGTGAAGGCAATATCATTCGGTCGAAAACGATAACAGAGAGACCAGATTAATTCCTCACCCACCATCCCACACTTTTTTATTGTATTTGCGGAGATACCTTAATAACATTCTCGAAGATGGTGTCCCGGAACTCCTCCAGAGCTTTGCTGTCGAAGTCTTTGCCGTGAATGATCCTCATCTGTTTAAGGAAAGTGCTTTTGCCGCTCTCGCCGGCCCCGAGCAGCAGGATCTTGACCAGGCGCCGGACGTAGCGCCTCTCCCGGGCCAGTAGGGCATCAATCTCCCGGCTCCTGCGGCGCTGCGCCCGCTCGCTCTGGCTGGACTGACAGGCCGGGAAACAAGCGCCCAGACGCTGCACCAGCTCGGCCATCCTTCTCCGTCGGCCGCACCGCAGCAACAACACAAACCGCACGCGCGACCCTTGAGGGGAAACTTTTGTTTTTTTTTGTCCTCAACACAGAATGATTCCACCGCAAGTTTTTTTTTTAAAAAAAGAGAAACCACGCTTTAAATCAGTCCGTCTGCCCTACACGATCCCTGAGCCGGACCTACCGACTCCCCATTCATTACCCAACTGACGGGCGAAAACTTCACCGAAGGGGAGGGTGGGACCATGCACGCATTCCGAGCATATCATTGGGCATCCCACCCATCAATCGGGATCACATCAACCGTTTATTGGTCTATAATATTGTCAATCGATGGTGGGCGTCCCGCCCTCATGCCCGCTCTAACTCCCGATTGGTCAATCCGCCCGTCAATCGGGAACATTTTAAAAATACAGGCATTGACCCTGAAGACGGGAGGCTTCTCCTCCGGATTGGTTACCCCCTCCGTCAATTAGATCAAATCAGATTCCGCCCACTGACTGGATCCTTATTTTGTAATGCTTCCTCAAAGAAGTGAAAGTGCACGCTGGTCTTAATTTTGTTCTTTGTTAGTTTGCCTAATCTGGATATCTTCAATATCGGGGTTTCAGTGTTGATTTTCCTCACCAAATCAGTTGGAAGACGCGGTCACGGCCTGCGCCACACCCCAAGAGGAAACCCCGCCTCCTGTTACGGTCAATCACCGGTGTCCGGCTCTCCATTGGTCGACGTTCTGAACGTTCAAGCCAAGGGAAAAGCCGTTGGACCCGCGGTCAAGAGGTAAGCGAACTATGAGTGGTCGACAGCCTGTCAGTCATGTAAACCCCGCCTCCTCCCTTTTCCTGTCCCTGTAGTGGTTGGGAAGCAGCTGCATCTGAGTCTAAATGATGCCATTCCAAAACATCTGGCACTGTGTTTAAGATGCCTATCTTTACTCCTGAGAGTACAGAGGGGGATTGTAAATAACTCTCCCATATTTTACTTGTTTTATTTTTGACCAGGAAATTTCGAGTCGTTTGTTTGGGATGGGAAGTATGTAGATATTTTAAATCACTCTTTGCAGATGTGTTATGATATAATTCTTGAATAAATGGGACTTAAACTCAGTCCTTCTGCCCAGGCCCTTAATACACATCTTACCTTATGCACAGCCAATCATACAGGAAGATTGTGATATGAAAGGCATGCGTGGGCAAGTCCAGATAGGCCAGTGGTTTATTTTTCTGCTGAGTACCAGCGCTGTTAATTGCTCCTGTTTTATCAGGATTTTTTTGGAATGTCTACTTTGGTACCGTTGTTTACACTCTTCCTTCTGTGGCAGAAGATTGTTGCATTCCCAAAGCTTGAACGTATGATTAAGTCTGCCATTCCAGAAGGAACTTTGCACTATCAGAAGAAAACAATAGGGTGCAGGAGTAGGCCATTCAGCACCGCCATTCATTATGATCATGGTTGATCGTCCACAATCATGGTGATGTTCCTGCCTTATCCCCATAACCTTTGATTCCACTATATTTAAGAGATCTAACCATCTCTTTCTTGAAAGTATCCAGAGACTGGCCTCCACTGTCTTCTGGGCCAGATATATATGATTGGCAACCTATCATAGAGGGAGAGAGAGAGAGATGCAACCTTTCAGATGGCCATTCATCTGAGGTCCCAACAACCCTCTCAGGTACACATTTAAAATGCCACAGCACTATTTGACGCAAGAGCAGGGAACATATCCCCTGTGTGATGGCAATAGTTACACATCAATATACTGTGAAAATGCAGATTTTCTGACAAATGTCAATGCTGTTTTCGAAGCTAGCTGTGTTTGCTACATTCCAGCAGTGACTACACTTAAAAGTAAAGTTTTGATGTCTGATATTTGTGAAAGATATTTTATAAATGTGAAACTTTATTTTGTGAAATTTAACTTCTGTAATACTTACCTACTGAGCCTCCTATATTTCTTCCTTTAGCTTAGTGTCTTCCAGAACACTCCTGCTCATGTCCTAACTTGCAAAACGTTCCATTAATTTGTTATTAACTTACTTTGGTTCCCAGTTTAGCAATGCCTTATTTTAAAGCCCTGATGCTCTGTCTAGCCTTATCCCTATCTGTCTCTGCAATATGTTCTCAAGCCCCATAACCCTCTGAGATATCTGATTTCTTCTATTTCTGGCTACTCTGATTTCTGATTTAAATTGTTGTATTATTGGTGGCTGTACCTTTCATTGCCTAGGCCCTAAGTTCTGTCTAAACCTTTCTTTCTTTCTACCACACTTTCATTCTTTAAGATCCTTATAACTTATCTATTTGGCCAAGATTTTAGCTATCAGCCTGATGTCTCTTTATTAGTCATGATGTCTAATGTTGTATTACTCTCTGGGACGTTGTATGATGTTATTTTTAATTGCATTAAAACACTATATATTGGGGATAATCATATAAGCAATCTTAATAGTTGACCAATAATGATTTTTCTAGATTTTGATAATCAAATTGGATTTTTTTAAAAATTCAATTTGTGGGATGTGGGCATCACTAGCTGGCTTGCATTTATTGCTTGTCTCTAATTGCCATGTGAAGGTGGTGTTGAGTTGTGAGTTGACCCACAATGCTATTAGCGAGGGAATTCCAAAATTTTAATCCAGCAGCAGTGAAGAAAGGCCAATATATTTCCAAGTCAGGATGGTCAGTGGCTTGGAGGTGAAATTGAAAGTGGTGATGTTCACATGCATCTGCTCCCTTGTGCTTCTAGATGGAAATAGTCATGGGTTTGGGGGATCTTTGAATTTCTGCAGTGCGTTTAGTAGATAGTACATGCTGTCGCTATTGAGCATTGGTGGTGGGAGGCAGTGGATGCTTGTGGCTGCAGTGCCAATCAAGCAAGCTGCTTTGTCCTGGATAGTGTCAAGTTTCTTGAATTTTGTTGGGGTTACACTCAAGTGCGGCGTATTCCATCACACTCTTGACTTGGGCCTTGTAAACGTTAGACAGGCTTTAAGGAGTCAGGAGGTAAGTTACTCACCACAGTATTGCTAACCTCTGACTTGTTCTTGTAGCAACTGCATTTGTATAGTGAGTCCAGTTGAGTTCTGATCAATGACAACTCCCAGGATGTTGATAGTGGAGATTCAGAGATGATAACACCATTGAATGTCAAGGGGCGGTGGTTGGATTTTCTCTTACTGGTGATGGACATAGCCTGGCATTTGTGTGGCTTGAATGTTACTTGCCACTTATCAGCCCAAGTCTGGACATTGTCCAGATCTTGTTACATTTGGACACCGACTGCTTCAGTGTCTGAGAAATCACAAATGATACTGAATGTTGTGCAATCATCAGTGAACATCCCCACTTCCGACCTTATGATGGAGGGAAGGTCATTGACGAAGCAGCTGAAGATGGTTGGGCCGAGGACACTACCTTGAGGAACTCCTGCAGAGATGCTCTGGAGCTGAGTTGACTGATCTTCGACAAACTCAACTATCTTCCTCTGTGGATGTCAGTTTGCTCACTGAGCTGGAAGGTTCATTTTCAGACATTTCATCAACATACCAAGTAACATCATCAATGAGCCTCCTGTGAAGCACTGATGTTAGTGACCCACTTTCTATTTATGTATTTAAGTATTTAGGTGGTGATGTCATTTGCTATGATGATGTCATTTCCTAATCTTTTTCTCTGTAGGTGGTAAATGGAATCTAAGTTGGTGTGTTTGTTGGTAGAGTTCTGGTTGGAATGCCATGCTTCTAGGAATGATGTAACAGCCCTGTTTGCCAAAAGTACACTGACTACACTATTAGAAGAACCAAACACTGCCAACTTCATCAGCAAGGACAACGTCATCAAGCTAGTGGACCTATGCCTTACTATCCACTTCACTTTCAATAAAAAAACCTACAGACAAACCAATGGAACACCATGTGATCTCTGATATCAGGGTTCTTAGCAGAGGCAGTAATGCAGAGAGTCAAACAAACAGCTCTGCCAACCATCCAACCTAAACTTTGGGTCCGTGACGTGGAGGAGACCTTTGTCATCACTAAACAAAACAAATTAGCGGAAACCTTCAAGACCATCAATAATATCCTTTCTGGCATAAAATTCACTAAAGAGGAGGAAAACAACAAACTGCCATTCCTAGATGTCGCAGTACAGCTAACAGCCAATCAGGATCAAATTAGCGTCTATAGGAAAACAATACATACTGACCAAATACTGAATACAGAAGCAATCACCCCAACACCCACAATTGAAGCTGAATTTGAACATTATTTCAATGAGCCACCACACACTGCGCAGCACAGAGGAACTCCAAAGAGCAGAGGAAAATCACCTATTCAGTGTATTTAAAAAGAACGAGTAACCAATGAACACATTCTGCCGATTTCTCAGCAACAAACTCAAACAAGCAGACAAAATGCATCCAGAAACCCTGTCCATTCTCCCCTACATCATAGACATCTCCGATATGACTGCCAGACTACTCAGACCTCTTGACATCATGGTAGCCCACAAACTCACCAAAACATTAAAACAGCAGGTCATGAATTTGAAAGACCCTATACAGACAACAAGCAAAACTAATGTCATTTACAAATTACCTTGCAAGAACTGTAACAAACACTGCATTGGACAAACAGACAGAAAACTAGCCACAAGGATACATGAACATCAACTAGCCACAAAAAGACATGACCCACTCTCATGACTATTCTTACATACAGATGAGGAAGGACACCACTTGGACTGGGACAACACATCCATCCTAGGACAACCCAAACAGAGACATGAATGAGAATTCCTTGGAAGCATGGCTTTCCAACCAGAACTCTATTAATGGACACATTGACTTGGACCTCATTGCCCACCCTCTGAGAAAAAGAACAGCAAATGACATCACCACAGCAAATAGCATGACCACAGGAAATGACAACACCAAACCAAGGAAACCTAAACACATAAATAGAAAACGGGTCACTAACACCAGTGCTTCACAGGAGCGTTACGATGTTACCTACTATGGTGACGAAACATTTGAAAATGAACCTTCCAGCTCAGTGAGCAAACCTACATCCAGAACCTCAACCTGAGCTATAAAACTTCTCAAAACTTGCCATCATCTTCCTATGTGTCAGGAATGACTCTAACCATCGGAGAATTTGCCCCCGATACCCATTGATACCAGATTTGATAGGGCTCCTTGATGCCACACTGTCAAATGCAGCTTTGATGTCAAAGGCTGTCACTCTCACCTCATCTCTGGAATTTTGCTCTTTTGTCCATGTTTGAACCATAACTGTAATGAGGTCAGGAACTGAGCATCACTGAGCAGGTTATTGCTGAGCAGGTGCTGCTTGATAGCACTGTTGATGATACCTTTCATCACTTTACTGATGATCGATAGTAGATTTCATAATTTGTAAACAACTAACCCTTGATCAATATGATGTGCATAATAAAAAACTCCCAACTTTAATAGATCCCTCAAAATGATGGGTCAGGCAGCATTCGAGGAGCAGGAAAATCGATGTTTCGGGCAAAAGCCCTTGAAGGGCTTTTGCCTGACCTGCTGTGCTTTTTCAGCACCACTCTGATCTAAACTCTGGTTTCCAGCATCTGCAGTCCTCACTTTTGCCTCACTCAAAATGATGATGAGTGACTAACTAAAAAGCATTCTTTTTAAAACAGAGGCATACCAACTAACCTGAGTTTGTTTACAAAGATGATAGCAAATTGTGTGGTTATACTTATCAGAAAAGAGTGAACTAAGACCAGAAGAAGCATGATTAGAAAACGGTGAATGAGAGAAAATCATGGTTGTAAGATCATCTCCTTTTTTTTACAGTGATGGAGCTGATTTCCTCGAATTCTTGGAACAGTAATTACTATTTTTGTATGTTTTTGCTTCGTTTTTAGAACTTTTAAATAAAGATCAACAAAAGATACTTTAAACAGGAGGAAAGAGAGAGCAAGAGTTTCAGGAGAGACCACATGGGAGGTTGAAGAACAACTCTAGAATTCATCAAAAAACCTAGCAGTGAACTTTCACAGCTGAGTGACTGTGAAAATACAAGATGTCTGGTCATGCAGAGGGTGGTGTGTGTATGGAATCAGCTACAGGCAGATTAAGAGAGTGGGCAAAACCTTGGTAGATGGAATATTATGTGGGAAAATGTGAGGTTATGCACTTCGCGGGAAGTAATGGAAGCTGCTATAATTGCAACACTCAAAAGGCCTCAGGATGGGTACATGAGTAGGAAGGGTTTAGAAGGGTATGGGCAAAATGCTGGTAAATGGGACTAGATTAATTTAGGCTATCTGGTCAGCATGCAATGAGTTGGACCAAAGAGTCTATTTCAGTGCTGTACAACTCTGACTCTATGACATGGAAGTAGGTAATTCAGCCCACTTAGTCCATTCCACCATTCGATGAGATGTTGACAGATGTGATAATCCTCAACTTCACTTTCTTGCCTTTCCCCTAAACCCTTGATTCCCTTCCTGATTAAAAATCTCTGTATGAGCTGAAAATGTGTTGCTGGAAAAGCAGGTGCTTGGCACACTTTCCTCATTCCTGAAGAAGGGCTCATGCCCGAAACGTCGACTCTCCTGCTCCTTGGATGCTGCCTGACCTGCTGCGCTTTTCCTGCAACACATTTTCAGCTCTGATCTCCAGCATCTGCAGTCCTCACTTTCTCCTAAAAATCTGTGTATGACAATCTTGAATGTACTGTGCAACTATCCTCTGCAGTAAAGAATTCCAGTACCTTATATTGCTTTGGCAAGAACTTCCTATTTTATATTCTACCCCCTTTGAAATAAAGACAACATTTCATTTGTCTCCCCTATTACTTGTTGAACTCGTATGTTAGCTTTTATTTATATATGCTACTGATTTTTTCACAAAGACTCGCAAATCCCTGTATGCTGTAGCTTACTGCAAATATTTCCCCATTTAAAAAAAAATCAGCTTTTCTGTTCTTCCTGGCAAGGTGCATAACCTCACATTTTCTCACAGAATATTCCATCTACCAAGGTTTTATCCACACTCTTAATCTGTCTATATCCCTTTGTGGTCTTTGTGTCATCCTGACCACTTGCCATTCCGCACCTATCTTTGTCAACTGAAAACTTGGCTATAGTACATGCACTTTCCTCATTTAAATCATTAATATATTTTCTAAGTAACTGTCAATAATAATAATGGGCCCCAGCACTGATATGTTCTTTTCTGTGGAAAAGGCTGAGAGGTGACTTGATAATAGTGTTTACAACTAAGATGTTGTTTCTTAGGCAAAACGTAGATAAAATATAATGCTTGTTGGTAAAAGCCAAATTATTGCCTATAAGCATAAGATTGTCATTAATAAACCCAAAGGAAGTTCAGTAGAGACTCTTCACTGAGAGAATAATTAGAATGTGGAACTGGTTGACACAAAAATAGATGAAGTGAACACGGAGGTGCATTTAGGGGAAGTTAAATAAGCACATAGGGAAGATACGAACATAAGGTTATGCAGATAGGGTTAGATGAAGAGGAAAGAGAGAAATTTTGTGTAAAACACAGACCTTTTAGGGCAAATGACCTATTTTGTTGCTGTATATATTGTTTAATTATATGGTTAGAGAACTAATAGAATATTACTTTGTTCATTTTGTAGACAAAGTTTCTATTGCAAGGTGTTATTGTATTTAACCAAATTATGGAATTTATTTTCAGTAAAAGATTGGCAAGTAAAATCTGTGCTAGATAACAGCAGGAAAAATGTAATAACTAAAAAGCCACTAAATCAATCATAGTAAACACGAATTAAAGTTTTTGTGGAACAGAAAACAATGAACTATGCATTTCAAGTCCAAAGGTTAACCAATACTTGGTTCCTATGCACGCTCAGTTTTACCTTAAATTAGAAAGTCAGTTCAAAAATTTTGCCTTCTTTTAAACTTACACACTCTTAACAATTAGTTTTGAAGAGTGTTGATTGAGTAGATACAGAGAAAGTAGTTCCACTCACAGTGGTCACTAATCAAAAGGCACAGATTTAAGATAAGTCGCAAACATCCAGCAAGCAGCTGAAGATCTATGTGAAAGCATTATGGATGCAGATAATACAATAAATTTTGAAAGGAAATGGATATATACTTGAAAATAAAAAAAACTTATATTATGTGAAAAAAGAGAAATGGGACAAACTACATTTCTCTTTCAAAAAAACCAATGTAGGCATGAAAAGCTGAATGACCCCTCCCTTTTGTACATTCTTCTGTGGTCCTATGAATGAAAGCTGAGCAGTTTCGGTTTGACTATTAAAATTCACTTCATAAAATATTATTTGTTGACATAACGTTAGTGTAGTTTTACTATTCATACAGAAGTTAATGTGATAAGACTGTATATTAGCAATTTAGTATATTCTACTCTAAGGTACACTGAATATTCCTCAACCAACAACTAGGAGTGATGATTTACTTGCAATTTGTGGGACTGTGTTATGTTCAAAGTAGCTGGTATGTATCCTTTACAACAGTGCAATTGGAAGGTGTTGTGTAAAAAGCCTGGGTGAGATGTTGGTAGTATGCATGTTGTAGATAGTACCCACCATTACCACTGTGTATTGTGATGAAGGGAATGAATGTTGAAGGTGTTAGTTGGGATGCCAATTGAGTGTGTGCTTTGTTTTTAATGATGTCAAGCTGCTTGACATCTAGGCCATTTTATTACTGTCAACATACACCTTTAAAAGCTGGATAGGTGAATTACTTGCCACAGAATTCCAACCCCCACCCACTCTTGTGGCTATGGTTTTGATAAAGGTAAATGTGAGGTGATGCATTTTGGGAAGTCTAATTCTAGAGCGAATTATACAGTAAACAGAAGAGCCTTGAGAAAAGTTAATGAGCAGAGCGATCTGGGGTTTCAGGTCCATTGTACCCTGAAGGTTGCTGCACAGGTGGATAGAGTGGTCAAGAGGCATATGATATGCTTTCCCTCATCAGACGGGGTATTGAGTATAAGAGCTGGCAGGTTATTTTAAAATTGTATGAGACATTGGTTCAGCCGCATTTAGAATTCTGTGTACAGTTCTGATTGCCACATTACCAAAAGGATGTGGATGCTTTGGAGAGGGTGCAGAGAAGGTTTACGAGGATGTTGCCTGGTATGGAAGGTGCTAGCTGTGAAGGGAGGTTGAGAAGGTTAGGATTGTTTTCATTAGAAAAAAGGAGATTGAGGGGAGACCTGATTGAGGTCTACAAAATCATGAAGGGTATAGACAGGGTAGATAGAGATAAGCTTTTTCCCAGGGTGAAGGATTCAATCACGAGAGGCCACGCTTTCAAGGCGAGTGGTGAATTGTTTAAGTGGGATACATGCGGCAAGTACTTTACACAGAGGGTGGTATGTGCCTGGAACGCGTTGCCAGCAGAGGTAGTAGAGGTAGGCACAGTAGATTCATTCAAGATGTGTCTGGGCAGATGCATGAATAGATGGAGAGCAGAGAGATGCAGATGCTTAGGATTAGACAGTGGATTTGGATCGGCTCAGGCTTGGAGGGCCAAAGGGCCTGTTCCTGAGCTGTAAAGTTTCTTTGTCCTTTGTTCTTCTTTGTTCAGTTTCTGGTCAAAGATGAACCCCAGTATGTTCACAGTAAGGGATTGAATGTGAATGATGTTACATTCCCTCTTGATGGTTATTGTCTAGCACTTATGTGATGTAATTCAAAATCAGAAAGTAGATTGAATAAGCCATATAAATACTGTGAGCAGTATTTATATTATATGAGCAGCCAGAGGCTAGGAATCCTGTAGTGAGTAATTACCTCCTCACTCTGCAAAGCTTGTCCACCATTAAACAGCTCAAGTGAGGAGCATGATGGAATACTCCCCATTTCCCTGGATGAGTGCAGCTCCAATAACACTCAAGAAGCTTTACATCGTTTAGGACAAAGCAACTCACATTGACAAACATTTACTCCTTTCATTACTAATGCTCAGTAATCAACAAGATACAGTCCTGAAGTGCACCAAGCATATTTTGATAGCATCATCTAAACCTGCAATCATTCTTATCTAGGAGACACCTGAAAATACTGCCACCTGAAAGTTTCCCTCCAAGCCACTGACCATCCTTACTTGGAAATACATTGTCATTCGTTTAGTATCATTGGCTCAAAATCCTGCAATTCTCTCCTTAATGGCATTGTAGGTCTACCTACACAAAATGGACTGCAATGGTTCTAGAAGGCTATTTATACAGTTTGGCAAATAGTCATAGAGTCATAGTCATAGATCATACCGCACGGAAACAGACCCTTTGGTCCAGCCAGTCCATG
This sequence comes from Chiloscyllium punctatum, assembly GCF_047496795.1. NCBI lineage: Eukaryota > Metazoa > Chordata > Chondrichthyes > Orectolobiformes > Hemiscylliidae > Chiloscyllium > Chiloscyllium punctatum. The sequence continues at coordinate 10,524,314 of NC_092778.1, forward strand.
CTAAACGTAATCCCAAACTAAACTAGTCCTACCTGCCTACTCCTGGCTCATATCCCTCCAAACCTTCCTTATTTCTATACTCATCCAAATGTCTTTTAAATGTTATAATTGTACTCCCATCCACCACTTGCTCAGGAAGTTCATTCCACACCTGAACTACTCTTTGTGTAAAACATTTGCGCGTCATGAACCTTTTAAAATGTGTCTTCTCTCACCTTAAAAATGTGACCCCGGTCTTGAAATTTCCCAAACTAGGGAAAGGACAACTGCCATTAACTCTATCTATACATGTTGTTATTTTAAAAAACTTCTATCCTGTGTTGTTGCTCCACCAGGTTTACATCTCATTTTTAGTTATGCTTAATGTTGTTCTTAGTGTGTCCTCTTGTACTCTTCTTTGAATCAAGTTTGATCTCCCATGATGGTAATGGAATATGAGGGGATGAAGGGCTTCTGCCCAAAACATCGATTTTCCTGCCCTCGGATGCTGCCTGACCTACTATGCATTTCAAGCACCACTCTAATCTCCAGCATCTGCAGTTCTCACTTTCGCCTATGAGGGGATATGTCTTGCTATAAGATTACAAATTGTCATTAAGTAAAATTTTGTGGCTGAGGTTATAATGAAGGACTGTCCTTCTCAACCTCCTCCCTTGCTTGAGGCATAGTGACCCTCAAGTTAAACCACCAGTTGTCATTCTCTAAAAAGAGAGCAGCATACAGTTATGGTATAGGGGTGGCACGATGAATCAGTGGTTAGCACTGCTGCCTCACAGAGCCAAGGACCCAGGTTCGATTCTAGCCTTGGGCAACTAACTATCTGGAGACTAACTCCCTTTATCTGCTTGGGTTTCTTCTATTTCCTCCCACAATCCAAACAATAGCAGCAGGGAGATTGGAGAAAGCATGGGTCAGCAGATTTTGGAAAAGTGTGAATGTAGTAGGGTTGTTGTAATGGGTGACTTTAACTTTCCCAATATTGATTGGAACCTCCTTCGAGCAGATGGTTTGGAGGGAGCTGTTTTTATCAGGTGTGTTCAGGAGGGTTTCCTAACTCAGTACATTGATAGGCTGACGAGGGGAGAGGCCATTTTGGATTTGGTGCTCGGCAATGAGCCGGGGCAGGTGTCAGATCTTGCGGTGGGAGAGCATTTTGGTGATAGTGACCACAACTGCCTCACATTCTACATAGCTATGGAGAAGGAGAGAAGCAGGCACAATGGGAGGATATTTAATTGGGGAAAAGGAAACTATGATGCTATCAGGCGTGAGTTGGGAAGCATGGACTGGGAGCAATTGTTCCTTGGAAAGGGCACTATAGACATGTGGAGACTTTTTAAGGAACAGTTGTTGCAAGTGATACATAAATGTGTTCCTCTGAGACAGGCAAGAAGGGGTAAGATAAAGGAACCTTGGATGACGAGAGCGGAGAAAATTCTCGTCAATAAAAAGAAGGCAGCTTACGTAAGGTGGAGGAAGCAAGGGTCTTGCTCAGCTCAAGAGGATTACAGGCAGGTAAGGAAGGAGCTCAAAAATGGTCTGAGGAGAGCCAGGAGGGGGCACGAAAAGGATTGGCAGGAAGAATTAGGGAGAATCCAAAGGCATTTTACTCATATGTGAGGAATAAGAGAATGATCAAAGAAGGAGTAGGGCCGATCTGGGATAGCATAAGGAACTTGTGTATAGAGTCTGAGGAGGTAGGGGAAGCTCTAAATGAGTTTTTTGCTTCTGTCTTTACTAAAGAAAAGGATCTTGTAGTGAATGAAACTATTGTGGAGCAGGTAAGCATGCTGGAACAGATAGGGATTGAGGAAGCTGATGTGCTGAAAATTTTGACAAACATTAAGATTGACAGGTTGCCAGGGCCAGACCAGATTTGTCCTCGGCTGCTTTGAGAAGCGAGAAATGTGATTGCTTCGCCGCTTCCGAAGATCTTTGCAACCTTGCTCTCCACTGGAGTCGTACCTGAGGACTGGAGGGAGGCAAATGTAATTCCTCTCCAAGAAAGGAAATAGGGAAATCCCCGGCAATTATAGACCAGTCAGTCTCACAACTGTCATCTGCAAGGTGTTAGAAAGGATTCTGAAGGATAGGATTTATGACCATCTGGAAGAGCATGGCTTAATTAAATGCAGTCAGCACAGCTTTGTGAGGGGCAGGTCATGCCTCACAAATCTTATTGAGTTCTTTGAGGATGTTACTAGACAAGTTGATGAGGGTCGAGCGGTGGATGTGGAGTGTATGGATTTCAGCAAGGCATTTGATAAGGTTCCCCATGGTAGGCTCGTTCAGAAGGTCAGGAGGAATGGGATACAGGGCAATTTAGCTCTCTGGATACAGAATTGGCTGGTTGACAAAAGACAGCGAGTGGTAGTGGAAGGAATGTGTTCTGCCTGGAAGTCAGTGGTGAGTGGTGTTCCACAGGGCTCTGTTCTTGGGCTCTTTGTAATTTTTATTAATGACTTGGATGAGGAGATTGAAGGATAGGTTCGCAAGTTTGCAGACGACACAAAGGTTGGAGGTATCGTTGACAGTATAGACTGTTGTAGGCTGCAGCGTGACATTGACAGGATGCAGAGATGGGCTGAGAGGTGGCAGATGGGGTTCAATCTGGATAAATGCGAAGTGATGCATTTTGGAAGGTCGAACTTGAAAGTTGAGTACAGGATTAAAGACGGGATTCTTGGCAGTGTGGAGGAACAGCGGGATCTTGGTGTGCAGGTACATAGATCCCTTAAAATTGCCACCCAAGTGGACAAGGTTGTTAAGAAAGCATATGGTGTTTTGGCTTTCATTAACAGGGGGATTGAGTTTAAGAGCCATGAGATCTTGTTGCAGCTCTATAAAACTTTCATTAGACCGCACTTGGAATACTGTGTCCAGTTCTGGTCGCCCTATTATAAGAAAGATGTGGATGCTTTGGAGAGGGTTCAGAGGAGGTTTACTAGGATGCTGCCTGGAATGGAGGGCTTATCTTACGAAGAGAGGTTGTCTGAGCTCGGACCTTTTATCATTGGAAAAAAGAAGGAAAAGAGGGGACCTAATTGAGGTGTACAAGATAATGAGAGGCATAGATCGAGTTGATAGCCAGAGACTTTTTCCCAGCGTAGAAATTGTTAATACAGGGGGTCATAGTTTTAAGCTGTTAGGCGGAATGTATAGAGGGGATGTCAGAGGCAGGTTCTTTATGCAGAGAGTTGTGGGAGCATGGAATGCATTGCCAGCAGCAGTTGTGGAAGCAAGGTCATTGGGGACATTTAAGAGACTGCTGGACATGCATATGGTCACAGAAATTTGAGGGTTCGTACATTAGGTTTACCTTACATGAGGATCAATGGTCGGCACAACACCATGGGCTGAAGGGCCTGTTCTGTGCTGTACTCTTCTATGTTCTATGTGCAGGTTTTGTGAATTGCCATGCTAAATTTCCCATACCGTTCAGGGATATGTAGGTTATGTGCATTATTCAGAGGTAAATGTAGAGTAATAGAGTAGGGGAATGGGTCTGAGTGGGTTCCTCTTCAGAGGTTCGATATGGACCTGTTGGGCCAAGTGGCCAGTTTCCAGACTGTAAGGATTCCATGATTTTTTTACATAGCACTTTATGGATGTGCAGTCTTGAATCATTAGATCTGTTTGAAAATGAGCATATTTAGCAAGCTGATAGTGCCACACAATATGATAAAATGTATCCTCAATGTGAAGACAACTCTTCATTTCCACAAAGTCTGTGTTGTGGTCACTCCTACTGAGACACTCTTGGACAGATGCAACTGCTACAGGTAGATTGAGAGCAAAGTCACATAGGTTTTTTCCTCTTGGTTCCCTCATCACCTATTGCAAGACCATTATAGCAGCCAAGTCCTTTAAGACATAGCCAGTTCAGTTAGTAGTGCTACTATCAAGCCACTCTTAATAATGGAAATTGAAATTTCTAACCTAGGCTGTATCGTATGTTTATTCTAAATGATGTACAATATAGAGGACAACTGATTCAACGGAACTAATAAAGGTGAACGGCAACAAGCAGAATTAAAAAAAGATTGTTCTCTGATAATCATGTGTAAAATGCTGGCGGAAGTCATCCATTGGTTACGGGGATAGAAACTAGAAATTTTCTTGTCATGTCTGGGAGAAGGAATCACTGGAGTGGATCCTTTTGCTGTAAATTGATTTGGGGATTCCCTGAAATTGAGAGGACAACCTTTTGAAGGATAGCAGATGGGGAAAACTGACCATATTTGAGCAGACAGGTAAGTTCAGACTGGTTCCTATAAAAACCTCAATTTTGCGGAGAATATGGTATGTTGCATTAATACAATGTGGCTATTGGTTGTGTTAAGTAATGGAGAATACCTATTCTGTAGTTTTAGATGTCTGTTAAGGAATGCTTTGTGAATATTTAATTTAGTTGTTGCAGTAAAACTTGAAAGCTTGTTATGCAATTCCTTTGGTCATTTGGAATACAAATCCTTTAGAAGAGTAATCAGTGTCCATGGTCATCACAATGCTATCATTATGTCAACAAATAAAACTTGATTTCAAGACTCCTGCTTTGCATCCACCCTCCCACTGTTAATTTTTAATGGATCTTTTACAAAGGTCATATAGTCATCTGGTGAGGATCAGCTATCACAAGAAGCTGCTATACATCTTCTGTTCCAAGTATAGCGTCCCATGACAACAAAATTCCAAGAAGTGTTAGTTATCCAAGAGTCCAAAGTAATCTTACAATACAATCTTCATTTCAAGTTATAATGGAGGCTGTTTGAAATTGAGCTATCCTAAGTTTTGTACACTAAGTTTTACATTTATTTAGTACCTTTAATGTAGTAAACCATTCCATAATACTTCACAGGAGTAATTATCAAACTACAACACTGACCCACATATGCAGATATTAGGAAGGATGAGCAAAGTTTAGTCCAACATGACATTTCTTAAAGGAGGAGAAAGATTTAGAATGGCATTGATATTTAGGAAAGCAATTTACAAACTTGGAGGCTGGACAACTGAAGACATAGCCATCAATGATGCAATGGTGAAAATTGGACAGCTGAAAGAGGCCAGACTCAGAGGTGTATTGATGTCAGAGTGTTGTATAGTTCAGCAGGTTACAGTGTTACAGGACTTTGAACGCAAATGTGTGACTTTTAAAATTGAAGTGATGCCAAACGATAGCCAGTGTAACTCAGGATAGGAATGAAGAGACAACATAAAACACATTGATTGATTTCAATATTTCTGGAATTTGATTTCTGTCAGACAGGAGTAGTTTTGTGTCAAAAGCCTATGCAATGAATCAACATCTTGCAAAAGCCTTTACACTGGAGGTAATTCTGGTGAAAAATTAAAGGGCAGGTAATGTTTATCTGGTTCTCTTTGGTGTCTAGAAATTCAATCATCCACAAGTAAAGATGCATCTTTCTCAGATGACACATCTGAATGAAGCTGAGGCATAAATTGTTAACTATTGGCTTGTAAACAAACTATTTGGATCTATTTTTAATGTTAAAGCTGATCTTGCTTAGCTATGCTTTATTTAGGTTAAATAACTAGCCTACAGCATAATTTTCCACGTCATTTGGATGTGTTTGAGTCCAGAGGTGAGAAAAATTGCATACACAGTACTGTATAAGATGCTTGCTTAGATATGATTCTAACCAGCAGAGAATATGCCCTGTTATACCTACTGATTCCAGTTTTGCTAGGGCTCCTTTATGCCATAGTTGGTCAAGTACGACCTTTTTCCACATATGGAGTCATCTATTACGAGGGGGCATAGCTTTAAATTAAGGAGTGGTAGGTATAGGACAGATGTTAGGGGTAGATTCTTTACTCAGCGAGTCGTGAGTTCATGGAATGCCCTGCCAGTAGCAGTGGTGGACTCTCCCTCTTTATGGGCATTTAAACGGGCATTGGATAGGCATATGGAGGATAGTGGGCTAGTGTAGGTTAGGTGGGCTTGGATCGGCGCAACATCGAGGGCCAAAGGGCTTGTACTGCGCTGTATTTTTCTATGTTCTATGTTCTATGTGTTAAGTCGCAAATGCAAGAGTAAAGAGACAAGGCATCAACAGGGCAGGACAGAAGAAATTTTGCAATGACTCAGATGCAGCAAGAGCTTTTGTTGATTTTTCAAATAGCCTGTGAGCATTAAATCACATTGATGTAGGTTGAAAGGAAAGGCAATTGCTATAACCAAAAGTGTTTTCATATGAGAGGTAGTTACATATATAGCAATAGGATCTTTTCATTTATAATGGTTCATCATTATTCCAATCTCATTGATGTGTTTTCAGGGAAGAGATTGGACTTGTTTATGTCTTTATTTGACTATTCTTGTGTGGAGCCTTGTGTGTGACTTGAAATAACAATGTTTGTTCTTAATCTTAGGCTTTCATAAGTACCATTAAATCCCAATGGTACATCATAAGTAATAACAAAATTTGTATTTACATAGCACCTTTAATATAAAAAGTATTCCAAAGTACTTTGCCAGATTGTTTCAGTCAAAAAATGACATCAAGCCAAAAAAGGAGACATTAGTACAAGTGACTGAATACTTGGTCAAAGGGGTTCTTTCTAAATAGTACCTTAAAGAGGAGAAAGAAGTAGCAAAGCGGAATATATTGTAAGAGAATAGGAAGGTTGAGAGCATTTGTGAGGGAGTTGGAGAAGAGTTGTTACTGCATGTGAATGATACATTTAGTGGGATTGCGTCAAATTAATAAGGAAGTGGTCAGACATAGCAGAAGTGCTCAAAACCTTAAGAGATGAAAGGCCATAGTGACGAAAAGGTTGCGAGACGTCAGGCATGATTGGAACAGTTCGTGGTAGGGTTTGGGGAGGAGATTTCAGAGCTTCAGACCTAGCTGAAGGCAGGATAACCAACTATGGGGTGACAAAATAGTACATGTGTACTTTCATCAATTAATTTTAATGGTCGGAAGATCATGAGCCATTTCTTATGCCCACTTTTGACAGACACGACCTTCACTAAAAGTATGAAATCAGAAAGTTACCATTTGCCGTAAAGTAAATTAATTTGGACCACAGTGATTGTTGTCATATCTGAATCATTCAGGTGAAATATTACAGCAAATGATTAACTAAATCTGTAACATTTTCCTGACGTTGCACTTTTCCACAGCATTGCTTTTTACAGATAATCAAAAAAGAGTTTAAGGCATGTCTGAATGATCATCCTAATGAGGATTGGGAGTCTGACATTTGGCTATCAATAAGCAGTAAATCAAAGTCTCCATAAGCCACAAATGTCAGAGATATTTTAATCCAAATTCAGTTGCTTAAATTATTGTGATTTTAATGAATGTGTTTATGCTGTAAAAAAATGAATAAATGGAGAATCCTGAAAAATGACTAATATTAGTTTTGAAATTGTATGCTTTCAAGACAAATGTGGTAAATTAAATTACTGAGGAAATATGTTTTCACTGCACTTTTGGAGTAAAGGCAATCATCTTTTTAATCTTTTGAATGGTTTTCCATTTCCCGATAACTCTCTCCCTGAAGATACCAGTGCTCAAGTGTTATAGTTATTCAGAACTCATGATCCTTCAATGCCTCCCCAAGTGGTAATTAGATCAAGCATGATCCACCACCTATTCCGCTCCTTCATCTCTGTTCACCTGAACTCTGAAGTGTTTTGAGGTGTCTAATTCTGAATAATGCTATTAAGATGGAATGTATTCCATTAGATCCCTTTACCTGACTTTTCACCCTACTGCTTGCCCAACCAAACAACGTGGCAATGCTTATAACTCGAACTGCTAAACTGCAGCTTGTCTTGCTACCATTCTGGTACTTGTTGTTCCTTGAATAATGCTGACCTCATCACCAAGTCGTCTTCTGTATGCTCTTACATCGTGAATCCTTGTCCTAGGTGACCCCACCTTATAGTTCAGCTCCCTCATCCATCTTTCTTTTGACTTTTCTCTCCTCACATCTCATCCTGTCACATTAACTGCACCAATCATATCCATGGTGATGTCCCTCAACCTCACCAATATTCATGGTCTCTCAGCTCTGAAGGTCTTACCATTTCTGCTATCTCCAATCACTTTGTCACTGATATGCTCCAATTCCATTAAACATATTATCCACATGCGGTAAAAGGTGTCCTTTGTTTTCCTCATTAATCCTTTCTCAACCTTCCTGCTCTCTCATCTTGCACTTGTCCCTACTGCCATTAGCATGCTAAACCTCTCCCTTCACGTCTGACTATAACTCCTTCATTTTAGCAAGTCTTACCATGTCCTTCCCCCAGTATATTCCTCATCCTTCACAGAGGGTCAGAGGGAAACAAACCCAACTGCACCAGAATTAAAACCAAGTCCGACACTGTGGTAGACAAAATCCAAACACACTGAGCTATAACTTCCAGGTTTCCTCAGATAAAATGTAGTTGTGTTCCACCTATATTTTTTAAAAAAATGTTTTGAAAGGATGTGGTTACTATTGAATAAGCCAGCATTTATTGCCCCGACTTAATTTGCTTTGAAGAAGGTGGTAGTGATTGTTGAACCGCTGCAGTCCTAGGGTGCTGTTAAGGAGGCACTTTCAGGATTTTGACTCAGCAACAGCAAACAGTGATATACTTCCATGTCATGGTGTATGGCTTGGAGGGGAACATACAGATGGTGAATGTTTCCATGTATCTGCTGCTTTAGTCCTTCTAAGTGGTAGAGGACTCAGGTTTGGAATTGGGAGTGTTGATGGAGCTTGGTGAGTTCCTACAGTGAATAGCATAGATGGTACATACTTTGGCCACTGTGGTGGAGGAAGTGAATGTTGATGGTGGTGAATGGGATGCCAATCAAACAGGCTGCTTTGTCCTGTGTGGTATCAAGCATTTAGAGCTGCAAATGGAGTGTATTCCATCACATTTCTGAGTGCCTTGTTGATCTGGACAGGGCTGAAAATGTGTTGCTGGAAAAGCGCAGCATGTCAGGCAGCATCCAAGGAGCAGGAGAATCGATGTTTCGGGCATGAGCCCTTCAGGAACCATTTCTGAAGAAGGGCTCATGCCCAAAATGCCGATTCTCCTGCTCCTTGGATGCTGCCTGATCTGCTGCGCTTTTCCAGCAACATATTTTCAGCTCTGATCTCCAGCATCTGCAGTCCTCACTTTCTCCCTGATATGGGCAGGGTTTGACATGTTAGAAAATAAGTTACTTGTAGAAATCCCAGCCTCTTACCTACTCCTGTAGCCACAGTATTAATGTGACTGATCTAATTTAGTTTTTAGGCAATGGTACCTCCAAGAAAGTTGATATTTGGGGGTCTCAGCAATGATAGTGACTTTGAATGCCCATGGATTGATGGTTGGATTTTCTCTTGTTGGAGATGGTCATTGCCTGACACTTGTTTGACACAATTGTTACTTCCCATTTGTCAGTTCAAGCTTGAACATTATCCATATATTGCTGCTTATGGTCATGGGCTGCTTCAACATTTGAGGAGTCCTGAATGCTGCTGACCATTCCTACATACATTCCTACGACTGAATTTTTGATCAAGGGAAGTTAATTGACGAATCAGCTGGTTGGGACTAGGACACCACCCTAAGGATATAGAACATAAGAAATAGGATCAGGAAAAAGGCATTTAGCCCTTAAAGCCCTACCAATTAATAAGGTCATGGGTGATTTGCCCAGGCCTCAACTCCTCCTTTGTGCCAGCTCCTGATAGCCCTCAACTCTCTGATATTTCAAAAATCTATCTCCCTCCTTTTTAAATACATCCAGTAATCTCACTTCCACAGCTCTCTGGAGTACAGAATTCCTAATATTCATTCCTAAAATTCTTTCTCATACCAGTTCTAAATGAATGAAACCTTATTTTGTTACTGTGTCCTTGTTCGACATTCCCTATTAGTGCAAGCTCTTTCTCAACAGCTAACCTGTCAAGTCCCCTCAGAATCTTGTAAGTTGCAATAAGTCATTCCTCCTTCATCCAAATTCCATTTTTGATAAGTCAACCCCTTTACCCTCGTGAATATCTTTCGAGCAGCCTCCAATGCTCGTATATCCATTTTTTCACAACGAGGATCAAAACCGTACATAGTACACTAGGTGCGGGCCTCACCAACGTCCGAAACAGTTTTAAAAAGACTTCCTTATTTTTAAATTCCCAAGGAATAAGAATCCAAAATCTATTTGCCTTCTGAATTATTTGCTGCACTAAATGATAACTTTTTGTATTTCATACGCAAGAACACCCAGATCTCTCTGGAGTCCCTCTCCATTTAAATAATAGTGTGTATCTTTTATTCATGATCTCTCTTTCTTACTTTAAACTTAACTTAGTAGGTTTTTGCCCACTCACTCAACCAATCTATACTCCCTTGCAATTCCTTGTATCCTCATCACAACATGCTCTCCTACTTATTTTTGTAACATAAGAAAATGTAAACACACTGTATTCTGCCCCTTCCTTCAATTCATTAACATAGATAGGAAATAATTGAGACCCTAGACTGATCCTTGCGTTGCTCCACTAGTTGCATCTTTCTAACCTGAAAAAGACGTATTATTCTAGAATCTCCATCTACTGTGTGTTAACTATTCTCAGTCCTTGTTAATATATTGTCTTCAAATACTTAAGCTCCAAACTTGTGCATTGATCTTTTATATGGCACTGTATCAAAAGCTTTCTGGAAATCCAAATACATCTACTGGCTTCTTTTTAGCAACTCTGCTTGCTTTCTACTCAAATAACTCCAGCAAATTTGTCAAATATGATATTGCTTTCGCAAAGCCATGTTGACACTACTTGATTGCATGAATTTTTTCTAAATGTCCTGCTATTTTCTTCCTTAATCGTGGACTTTCACATTTTCCCAACAACAGATGTGATATTAACTGATCTATAGTTTCCTGCATCTGTCTCCCTCCTTCCTTGAATAAAGATGTCATAGAAGCAGTCTTCCAATCTGCTAAAACCCTTCCTGAAACTAGGAGTCTGGAATATATCGGCACAGTGGCTCAGTGCCTCACAGCGCCAGGGACAAGGTTCAATTCCAGCTTTGGGCAATTGTCTGTGTGGAGTTTGCACATTCTCTCCGTGTTTACGTGGGTTTCCTCCAGCTGCTCCGGTTTCCTCCCACAGTCCAAAGATGTGCAGGTTAAGTGAATTGGCCATGCTAAATTGCCCATAATGTTCAGGGATGTGTAGGTTAGGTGCATTAAGAGGTAAATGTCCAGTAATAATGTAGGGGAATAGGTCTGAGTGGGTTACTCTTCAGAGGGTCGGTGTGGACTTGTTGGGCCAATTGGACAATTTCCACGTTGTAAGGATTCTGTGAATCTCTGATGTTGATCATTGCTTCCATTGTCACTGCTGCGACGTCCTTTGAAACCCTTGCATGCAGGCCAGCAGGTCCTGGTGACTTAGCTGCCTTCAATCCCATTAGTTTTGTCAAATACTTTGCCTCTCATGATAGAGACCGTTACAAGATCTTCGCTCTCGAGACTATTTCACTCATCTGTTACTGTTGGGATGTTTATAATATTCTTCATCACAAAGAATGTTGCTTTAAGTTTTCTGCCATTTCCTTGTTTCCCCAATATTAATTCCGAGGTGCATTGTCAAGGGTCTGGCGCTTGTTTTAATCAATTTCTTTTTATACACCTATAAAAGTTTGTGTTGTTTTTCCTATTTCTTGCTAATTTACTTCCATAATCAATTTGCTCCATCTTTATCACCTCTTCAGTCATCTGTTGCTGGTTCCTATAAAATTTCAAATCCTCATTAGTTTTCACCACTTCATATGATTTAATTTCGATTGGGTACACTCCTAGAACATCTTTGTTAATTATGGGGAGTTTGTCCTTCTCGTAAAGTCCTTCTTTTTGACTTGAATTATTTTTTGCTGAATGAAATGTGAAATATCTGCTTAAATATCTGCCACTGCGCAACCACTTCATTCATTTAGATAACTCTTTCTTCACGATTTCTGCCCTTTATTTAAATTGAAGACACTGGTTTGATATCTGAATTGTTCTCCCTCAAACTAAATATGAAATTTTAGGATGTGATTGCCACCCCAGAGGATTTTTACCTGATTACTGGACCTATCTCATTAGACAACTAAAATACCCTGCTCCCAGAAAGATTCTACAACGCACTGCTCTAAGAAACAACTTCGAATAGACTCTACAAATTAGTCTTCTATGTTACCGTTGCCCATTTGAACTATTGGTATGTAGATCAAATTCCCTATGACCTTCGTACATGCCTTCATTACTTCCCATTTCATACTTTGTCCTGTAATGAAACAACTCTTTGTTGTATGAGTTTTACAATGTCCTATGGCTGAGAGATTGACCGCCACAGTCACAACCATCTTTCTTTGCATTAGGCATGACTCCAACCAGTGGAGAGCTTTTCCTCTGAGTATCATTGACTCCAGTTTTGGGAAGGGCTGCTTAATGCTACACTTGGTCAAATACAGCCTTGATGTCAAAGATAAGTCCCCTGACTTCCCCTTTAGAGTTCTTTTGTTTAGACTAAGGCTGTTATGAGTCAGAACTTGAATGACCTTGGTGGAACATAAAATGAGCATTGTAAACAGGTTATTTTTGAGCTTGATGACACCTTTCAGCAGTAAAAGGTGATTGAAAGTTGTCGATTAAAACAATATTTGGCCAGGTTGGATTTGTCCTGATTTTTGTGCAAAGGACCATACCTAGGCAATTTTCAACTTTGCTGAGTGGATGCCAGTGATGTAACTGTACTGGAGCAGCTTAGCTCAGGACATGGCTAATTCTGGAGCACATTTCTTCTGTACTATTGCTGGAATGTTGAAGGGCCCCATAGTCTTTGCTGTATGTTTTACTGTCGTCCATTTCTTGGTATCACGAATTAAATTGGCTGAAGATTGGCACCTATAATGATGGGAATCTCAAGAGGATGCCAAGATGGATCATCCACTCGATACTTCTAGCTGAAGGTTGTTGCAAATGCTTCAGGTTTGGTTTTTGCACTCATGTTTGTCATTGAGGATGGCGATATTTGTGAAGCTTCTTCCTCCCCTTAGTTGTTTAATTATCAATCACCATTCAGGCCTGGATCGAGAAAAACTTGGTGCTGATTTATTGGTTGTGGGATTGCTCAGCTCTATCAATTACACATTGTGCTATTTGACACAAGATGTCCTGTGTTGTAACTTTATAACATTGAAACCTCATTTTTAGGTATGCCTAAGGCTACTCCTGCATGCCCTCATGCACTCTGCATTGAACTGGCATTAATTTGCTGGCTTGGAAATATTGGTAAAGTGGGGGATGTGCTGGCCCTGAGGTTTGCAGACTCAGTACATGAGCTTACAAATTGAGTACAGCATTAATTGTTTTAAGCAGCACCTTATGAATAGGCACTTTTGATAAACTAGCAAAGGTTTATGAAACATTGGAAGTTTGCTGTACTATTGTGATCTCTGTGATGTCCGAGCAGTTGAGCAAGTGAGAAGGCTCTCTGCTGATAATTTTTATTTAAGGTAAATTTGCGTTATTATTTAAGTGAATTATGCTCTAAATAAAGTATAGCTGAGATGTGTATACCTCCTGGATTATGTTTCTATTACTTAGTTTGCATTTTTACATTGATTACATGGACCTCTTGATCAACCAGAATATTTGATAAAACAGTACATTCCTGGTCCCATAGGTGCCGTAAGTAAAATGTTTGCTGTGCAATTGGCCACGCAAATGTATAGAGACATATTGCATGCTTGCCTTGGTCGGGGAATTGAGTACAAGATTCAGGATGTTGCAGCTTTATAAGGCTACATTTAGAGTATAATACTGCTTTCAATTCTGATTACCATATTATAGGAAGAATGTGGAGGCTTTGGAGATGTTCCAGAAGAGGTTTACTAGGATGTTGCCTGAATTGGGGGGCATAAACTATGGGGAGAGACTAGAAAAACTCAGGTTGTTTTCTCTGGAGTGGCGGAGACAAGGGGAGATTCGATAGAAGTCTGTAAAATTAAAAGATGCATATATAGGGTTGATAGCCAGAATCTTTTCCCCAGAGTTGAAATATCTAAAACTAGGAGACATGTATTTAAGATGAGGGGGGAAAGTTCAAGGTAAATGTGAGGGGCAAGCTTTTTATACAGGAAGTGGTAGGAGTGTGGAACACACTGCGGGGGTGGTGGTAGAGACAGATATGATAGAGGTGTTTTTGAGACTTCTAGATAAGCGCAAGAGTATGCAAGGAATAGAGAGTTATGGACCAAAGGCAGGCAGAAGAGATTAGTTTAATTTAACATCATGTTTGGCATAAAATTGTGGGCCAGAGTGCCTTTTCTGTGCTGTACAGTTCTCTGTTCTGTGTTCTAATCCTGCTACTGCTGATGGTCTATAGTGCCACATGCACGCTCAGACATGAGCTGCTAGATCTGTTTGAAATCCATTTAGCACAATAGGGGGCGTAATTGATATAAAAGCAACATATCATCACCGCAATGACTACACAATGGTCATTCCTACTGCTACTATCATGTACAGATGCATCTGCTGCAGATAGATTGGTGAGGAGGAGATAAAGTACATTGTTTGCTCTTGTTGGTTCCCCACCACTTGCTACAGTTCTGGAAATTATATCCTATACGACAAAGTTTGATTATTAGTGGTGTTATCGAGCCACTCTTTGTGATTGGAATTGATGTCTGCCATCCAGAGTGTATTCTTTGCCCTAAACACCATGAGTGCATCCGCCAAAAGGTGTTCAACATGGAAGAGAAATGATTCATCAGCTAAGAAGGGGTGATAGTAAGTGATAATCAACAGGAGATTTTCTTACCCAGATTTGACCTGATGCCATTAAACTTCATTAGATCTGGACTTTTGTTGAGGGTTCCCAGGGGCAAATCTCAACTATATACCAGTCTGCCATTACATCTAGTGTTTCTGTCCTGTTAGTGCAATTGGACATATCTAGATATGGTGATGGCTTTGAATGGGATGTAGTCTATAAGGTGTGATTCCATTGGCATGACATGTCTTTTTTTTAATGTTTTGCATACAGTGACCATTCCTCAGAACTGGACTCAGCGCATGCTGCCAGAACTGCTTGATTTCTCCAGCAATTTCTGGTTTTGTTTGAGATTTCCAGCATCCACAGTTCTTTGTTTTATTTTGTATCAAGCTATTGCTTGACTAGTCAGTGAGACAGCTCTCTCAATTTTGGTACAAGCCCCAAGCCATTAAATAAGGAGGACATCACAGAGTTGACAAGCCTGTGTGCGCATGCCATTGTAGCTTCTAGATGCCTTGGTCATTGTTGGGTAGTCTGTCTATTTTCATTTCTTTTGAAACTTTAGATATAAATGAGTGGCTGTATAGGCCTTCTTGGAGTCAACCACATTTCAATTATCTCTTCATAAGTAGATCAAACAAGGGTGAGATTTTTAACAAATCTTTTGAACTTACGGTCATCACTAGACTAGTTTTTAATTTCAGCTTTGTTAATTTAATTCAGATCCCACAATCTGTTGTGGTGGGATTTGAATTACTGCCCTAAGAGTTTTAGCCATTTCTCTGGATTAATAGTTCTGTGACACTACCACTAAGTTATTGCCTCACCTTCACCTCCTGCATTAAATGCAAAGGCATAATGGAGTTCTTTGTGTCCACAATCACAATCCACCATCTTCATCAAATTCCTTATCTACCCTTTCACCCTGGTGTTGAGGGAGATATGTTTTAGATGCACAGTGTCAATAGTCCAACAGGAATGGAGTTCAGTCTGTTGGCAATAGCAGATTTTTTAATGGGTTTGAACCACAGGGCTGAGTGAGTCAGAAAGCTGCAGGGATCCCAAAATTTGGGAATCATTCACACTGTGAAGTTTACAGTGTATGACTGAGGTCACTGATTGATTAGTTCTCTGCTAAGGCCAGCTTAGTTAACAAGAAAAACCTTCAGTTCACAAAGGCTGCTGCAGCAGCAGTAATTCAGTAATGGAACTGCTAGGGTGTGGACGCATTAGGTGGTTGTTGAGCCAGTTGTGGAGCTGTATGATGTCAGTGGAGAGATCAATTGCAAAGTTTCATTGAAGGAGGAAGTAGGACTTCCAACTGGGATTGGAGGAGGGCTGAAAATGTGTTGCTGGAAAAGCGCAGCAGGTCAGGCAGCATCCAAGGAACAGGAGAATCGACGTTTCGGGCATAAGCCCGCATTCCTGAAGAGGGGCTTATGCCCGAAACGTCGATTCTCCTGTTCCTTGGATGCTGCCTGACCTGCTGTGCTTTTCCAGCAACACATTTTCAGCTCTGATCTCCAGCATCTGCAGTCCTCACTTTCTCCTTGGGGATTGGAGGAAGGTCAATCACAGGAGAAGAGAGGGTGCTAAGTTGAGAATGCGGGCTGACAACTGGGGAGACTGAGAAATGGAGGTAGTGAATTGTGTGGTTAGTCATTCTTGGTAAGGCATTTTGGGGTTCTCCTGGCTGGGGTAACGGTGGAGGAGTGATCAGAAGGCTGCTGGTCATTTGTAGGGTGGCATAGGAACCAGCTGAAAGCTGGATGATTAGGTTGCAAGCCTTAAAGAGGATGTCACATGGGATCACCTAATTTAAGAGATCCTCAACAGGCACTTGAACCTAAGGGGTAAATATGAGTTCAATTGTCTACTACCTTTCTTAAGTCTGTGTCTCAAGCCATTGAGCTCCTGTCATTTGGGAAACAAGCCAACAGTTAAATTTGAAAACCGGAATGACAATAAGGCGTTTAGCCTCATTAAATATATTTAAAGTTTCAACATATCTTCTTTTAAAAGCTTGACTGCTTACCAACTTGTAGCCTTCATTAAAACAGGGAGTAGGTTTGAGTCAGGAAACAAAATTTCAAACCTCAGTACCTTGAGTTGACTGAAACACACCTAGTTTGTACAGGTAAAATTGTGTCCATTGTGTCAGATGCTCAACTACCCAGAATCAATTCAGTCATCCTCAGTCTTGCTGAACTTGAGCACTGAAAAAGTGTATTCCCTTTGGAGAAGAGAGGATTTTTTTCTCCATTTCAAATATTATTTACATTCCAATAGGTAAACATTTACTGTCAGGTCACTGTTTTGCATTGATCAAATATACTCACATGCAATTATCTAATTATTTTTCCCTTAATTTCTCTAGTTCCCTCAAGTTCTGTAGTATTTAAAATTATAAGTTGAAAGTAGTGCTTTTTCCCAATATTATATAGCTTCATAAAACAAAAACAAATTCCTAATTTTATCTTGAAATGTCTTTTACTCTTCACCTCAAGTCACAGACCCAGTTAATAAAAAACCTTGATGGATTGAACTCATTAGGTGCATCTTGGAGTAAACACAGTGTAATTTTAGAGTTAGCAATAAAAAACTTTGTATTATTATGCTACTTGTGCCAAGTGGTTATTCTGGTTTAGTTTATCCCCCAAAATCTCCTCAGAAAGAATATAAATATGTCAGCAGTATTGACTGGATAGACATGAATATTTGAAATCATTTGTATCTTTCAAGATTTATTTTTGTGAGCTAAGAGTGCAAAGAGATCTGGAGCAAATGGAGTGAAGTTGCAGATCGGCTCAGTTCTAATTGAGTGACAGTGCAAGCTTGAGGAGTCGAAAGACATCCTCCTGTGTCTATGACATTTTGCAGCAAGGTGAGTGAGTCGGAGAGGTGATGGGCAGTGGTACCCATAAAATTGATGAATGAGATCAGTCAACCAGGGTTTACACTATTAACTGTCATACATAAAATACATCAGGAAGGGTCAGGGCAAGTTAATATTTCATGAGTTATAATTTTAAAAATTGAACAAGTACAGTGCATATTAAATTATATTCAGTGGTTATAATAGTTGTTATTGTCACTTATAATCAATGTGGTGTTATTTTCAAGTGACGAAGTTTGAGATTCCCATTTATATTGTGGTAAAGCATTGTATATAAATAGCATGCAATGATAAATATTTGGTGAGAGAGTTACAAAGCTCTAATGTACATGTGAGCTTGGATCATTATAAACTAGGTGTGTCAGCAAATCTGGAAACCAAATTACAGTGTTGTTGTCTTATTTAATTTGCATGATAGTAATTTTCAGCATAACAAACATTTCATTTCCATTAGCTTCTGGCATGATAACTATGTTGTTAGGATGATTATGATATTCAAAATGCAGGTAAACAATATCACATGAGAGAAACTGAAATATTCCAAAGGTTGCTTCTGCAATTGTTTAAACATTACTCATTAATCTTCATATTGAACAAGTGACACTGCTCATGAATCAGGAGAGTTTCAATTACGTGCGTCTCTTGTCTTTGTTTTGCTGTTTCACTCTTTATCTCCTCTCTTGCAGGGTAAAACTATTCCATGCTGATAGTACTATTGTAGCCTAAAAAACAGTTCACTAATATTTGCCGTGTTTTACTTTTCTCCTTCTCTTTAGCCCTTCTCAAAACTGTAATTTTTGAGTTAGTTGAAAGTGACTTGCTTCGGAGTTAAAAGTTGAGGGTCAAAGCTGCACTGTAGGATTTGAGTACTTAATCAAATCTAATATTCCAGTACAAAACTAAGGATATACAATATTGTCAGATATGCTGCCTTTCACATGGCATGTAAGTTTACCTAAAATTCCAGAAAATGTCCCAGAGATGAGCAATAGGTTCATTTGGTTTTGCAAGCCCGCATTTCTCTTTCTCACAATAGCACCAAAGTCCAGAATCTCATTGTTCATTTCATTTGCTGTTTTGAATATCTTGCTAGCAAAGAAGCTGCCTTGTTTGCCTCCTTAAACACAACAACAAAACTTCGAAAAGAATCCATTTGCTGTGAAATGATTTAGGATATTTTCAAATTGTGGAAATAAATTAATATGTAAATGCAATTTTGTTCTGTCGAATAGTACATTACTGTTGACATTAGTGCCTTGGCAATTTGGCTAATTATGCAGATTAATTCAGACCAACATTTCTTGGCATTGATAAGGCTCAGTATTTAACACTAATATTGTAGTTTAACATTTTTCTCTCTTCTGCAGTAAAGGTGCATGAAATTTGCTTTTGTATTACTGAACAATTCTATTTTACAAATATACTGTCCATATTCTGGCATATGGGTCCAATAGAATTTTTTTCAATGGGCACTGGCAGGACACTCTCCTTGTAGCTTGGGACAAGGGACAGACTTTTTAATAATTAGAAGATTTACTGAGTCTTTTCTGTTAAGTCAAATAGTGAGTGATTAGTTAATCATTGTTTTTCACTATTAAGCACTCCCTCAACATTGTGTCTCAATGTGGCATGTGAACTGAATTGAATTTATTGTTACGCGTACTGAGGCACAGTGAAAACTTTTGTCTTGCGAGCAATACAGGCAGATCACATAATTAAGTAGCAGAGATAGTAAATAATAGGCAAAAACAAAACACAGGTACAGGCGAATGTTAAGAGTTTGTGAGTCTATTCGGTATTTTAACAGCAGTAGGGTAGAAACTTATGCGAAACTGACTAATGCGTGTGTCCAGGCTTCTGTACCTTTTCCTCGATGGTAGAGGTTGTAGAAAAACATTGCGTGGGTGGGATGGATATTTAGGAATGCTAGCGGCTTTTCCTTGACAGTGGACTTGGTAGATAGATTCTATAGATGAGAGGTTGGCCTTTGTGATTGTCTGGGCGGAGTTCACCACTCTCTGTAACCATCTCTGATCTTGAATGGTACAGTTGCCATACCAGGTAGTGATACATCCAGACAGAATGCTCTCGATGGCACACACCTTTAAAAATTGGCAAGAGTATTCACCATCATGCAAAATTTGCTCAGCTGCCTGAGAAATAAGAGACATTGTTGGGCCTTTGTAACCAGTGCGTCCACATGAAGAGTCCAAGAAAGCTTGTTGTGGATGACCACTCCCAGGAGCTTGACATTCTCCACTCGTTCCACCTCTGTGCTGTTAATGTGCAGGGGGGCATGAGTAACATCCCGTTAAAAGTAATGTAAGTAGAACAATAGAGTAATCAGTGAAGTACTTTAGCAAGTGAGAAGCCTGTGCCTTCAGAACAAAGCAGGGACACAGAAAAGACTCCCTACGTTTCCATTATATGTTCCTGCGGCACAAGTTAAACAAAATCTGAATTGTAAGGTAGATTAATTTGAGTTCCTTTTGTAATAATTAGACAGCTGGCAGGGGTTTGCTCTATTTTGTGCTGAGTCTCAGAATGTATTGGGTATCTCAGCTGTTTGTTGTTAAAGAGACTAAAATGGTTAACCAAATGAAAAGCCCCCTGGGAATCTGAATTCTTCTGTAGCATGTCAAGTCATTACATAGTACAGATTGTGAAATAACACCAAAAAAGTCATTTTTAATTAGTCTAGCTGTTCTTTTATTTTGGTCTCTGCTTGGTCTCTTTATTTAAAATAGTGTGGACAGGTTTTTTTTTGCCTTTTAATAACATGTAGAAATTCTGCTTTTAAAGAATTGAACAGAAGTAGGCTAATGGTTGCTTCCCACTTGGGACCCCAGTGCCTGGAGGTTATTTGACCTTGGAATTCATTGAGTGCAGCAGTAATGACTGCTCACCCATTACTTGCCTCCTTTACAACAGAAAAGCTGACATGCTTCAGCAGGCTGGATCAGCACACTGGTTCCTGACTGTAATGTTTTAACCAGCCTTTGAGATGCAGTGGAAATCCTATTTCAATCTTTCTGACTAAAGACCAACTTCAATGTGGATCGGGTCAAAATCCATGGGTGTGATGTGGGTCAGTGATGACCTGGACTGCATTATGGTACAGGTTTGTACAAGTTAGAAACCCATTTTTGCTGTATGGGATCTTCCTCGACGATGGCAAAACCTGCTGCTGATTCACTGTTACCCATCTCTGACTGCCACATAAGACAAATTTAACTTCCAATTAACCCTCTCCGTATCTGCATTCAGAAGTATATAATTATATGATCTACTTTCTTTTTAAGTCATGGTGGCTCTGAAAATTCCATCACAAAAACTTGTCACATTCAATAAAAAGCTTACAGCACAGAATTATTTTTTGGATTGGAAAAAAATTCACCGATAAGAATTGTGACCTTGTTGAAATATGTTTTTACTTTTGACACAATTGCATTGCTTTGACCTCATAGCAAATTATCTAAAGTAACATTACTGACTAACTGATCAGTAGCTGGGATATTTTAGCCATAGACCATATCTATAAATAACTTCATATCTTGCTTTCACACCCACCTTTTTGGAAAGACTAATGCGCCTCCTGGCTTCCTTCCACAGAGACTAAACTTAGACGTAATTTATGTAGGTTGGAGTGGGCGTAAATTGGAAACTATTTTTCTTTGTTTTAAAAGCTGTTTTCACAAGACTTTCAACATATTTTCTGATTCTTGAATACCATTTCTAGTAGGTTTTAAATATTCTTGATTTAGCGTGACCCACAGGCATTATACAACTTGGCAACTAATCTTCTATCTGTGTCATTTAAGTGACATCAGATCACTCAGTCTGAAACATAATGTTTATGCACACACAGTTTCTTTTCATTGTCTGCTACTTCACAGATCATTTGTTGTCTCCAATTCGTATTCATATTTCTTTGAATTTCCTTTTAGTATTCTCTGGTTTATGGTCTGCAATAAAGAATAAAAGAGCTTTCCTTTATTGGTCAGAACATTGAGTACAGGAGTTGGGAGGTCATGTTATGGCTGTACAGGACATTGGTTAGGCCACTTTTGGAAAATTGCATGCAGTTCTGGTCTCCTTCTTACTGGAAAGATGTGAAACTTGAAAGGATTCACAGAAGATTTACAAAGACATTGCCAGGGTTGGAGGATTTGAGCTATTGGGGTTGGGACTGTTTTCCTGGAGCGTCGGAGGCTGAGGGGTGACCTTATAAGGGTTCATAAAATCATGAGGGGGATGGATAGAATAAGTAGACAAGGTTTTTTCCCTGGGGTGGGGGAGTCCAGAACTAGAGGGCATAGGTTTAGGGTGAGAGGGCAAAGATATAAAAGGGACCTAAGAGGCAACCTTTCCTCATAGAGGGTGGTGTGTCTATGGAATGAGCTGCCAGAGGAAGTGGTGGAGGCTGGTACAATTACATCATTTAAAAGGCATCTGGATGGGTATATGAGTCAGAAGGGTTTAGAGGGATATGGACCAAGTGCTGACAGATGTGACTAGATTAGGTTTGGATATCTGGTCTGCATGGGCAAGTTGGACCAAAAGGTCTTTCCATGCTGTACGTCTCTGTAACTGTATGACTCTAAGTGACAGTATGAATGAAGGCAATAGTACTACTCAGGATTCAGGTGCTATTCATCTCTGTAAGAACAGAAGTAAGCCAGTCAGCACGTCAGACTTGTTCCCTAACATTCAATCACATCTGAACTTCCATGCCATTTATCCACTTTTGATCCTGGTGCCTGGATTCTTAAAATCTATGAAGCTATTGCAAACATTTCCACTTTTTCAGCACCCACAGGTCTTTGGCAGTTTTCAGCATCCCAACATGAAGAAAGGATGCTTCCTAACTTCACTGCTAAAAGAGCCTGCTCCTAATTTCAAGATCATACCTTTTGTTCTCGTAAGAAACCTGCCACTTTGAGTCAATGGTGAATGGAATAAATCTTTAAAGTGATGGATTGGATGCCAATCAAGGGGGCTGCTTCAGCTGAAATGGTATCAAGCTCCTTGAGCATTGTGATACCTGCCATCCACCCAGGCAAGTGGATAGTATTCCATCACACTTCTGACTTGTGCATTGTAGATGGTGCACAGACATGGGAAGACAGGAAGTGAGCTACTCACCACAAAATCTCTAGCCTCTGACTTGGTCTTGTAGTCACTGTGTTTGTGTGCTGAGCCTTAACATTTTTGTGCTAAGTCCATGAAGTGCCAAGCTATTTTTTAGAGGATTTCTTGCTACAAAGACTAATGACTAATGGCTTACCAAACACACTTCAGTAAATAACCACTGTGTCCTCACGGTATCTCGTACATCCAATTACACCCTACCTACCCCACTCCTTTCTCGGAACAACAATCACTCAGCAAATATCTGCTGAAAGAGTGGATGCATCCATACCATGTTTAAATGCCATATAGCACCCAGATGAGCAATGGACACGTTATTAATAATAATTCCAACTAACAAGCCAAAATAATATTTAAACGAGAGATTTTTCTGTTTCTAAAATAAAGTTATTATTCATTTTCCAATGCCCCTAATTCTCCAGTGCATATCATTCTGTGCTTGTTAATAGATCCAGTACTGCCAAGACATTAATCATAATAAAACATGGTGCAAAAATAAATTGTTCCACTCCTTTTTCTGATTCGAAGGCACTCTCCGAGATGAGTGGAATTCTTCCAATTATTCAATTTATTCTTTTTAAAACATTTCAAAATGATGCTTTGGCAACCTCATTGTGGTTAACCATCTCCATTAAAACATTCCTTCCAATTACATACTGACCCCTCTCAAAACTTCTGAGCAAGCCACACAAAGATCTCCATTTGGACCAACATCCCACCGTAAAGAAGATGGAGAATTAACCGTATACTTGTTCTGTTCCAGCACGATGCATGCATATATAAAATCAACAACTCATTTATCATTTTGCTTTGGCTGGTGGACCTAATTTTACATCACTTTACAGAGTCCTTTCTTTGTCACTATCAAATGACAATAAATACATAGCAACATTCCCTTAATGCGCACTCAGAATTCCTGTGGGTGGCAGAAAAGTTCCATGTCACAATTTTTAAACATATTGTGCTGCAGGTTTCCACAAACTGGATTCTTTTCTCTAGAAAAAGACTGAGAAGGGAGGATGATGGCGCTCTCTAATAGCATGTGAGAGTTGAATAAGTATAGGTAAAGTCACCATAGTCCCACCAGATTATAGGGCTGCTCCATCATTAGACAGAGATGATCTATGGTGAGCATGTAAGTTAACTCACTGAGCTTGAAGGTTTGTTTCCAGATGTTTTGTCACCATACTAGGTAACATCATCAGTGAGAGTCTCTGGTGAAGCGCTGATGGTATGTCCCGCCTCTCTAGTTATAGGTCTTGGTTTCTTAGTGATGTCATTTCTGTTTTTTTTTCTCAAGGGAAGATAGATAGGATCTAAATGTTTATTGATGGAGTTCTGATTAGAGTGCCATGCCTCTAAGAATTCTCGTGCGAGTCTTTGTTTTGCCTGTCCTAGGACGTGTGTGTTGTCCCAGTTAAAGTGGTGTCCTTCTTTGTCTGTATGTATGGAAACTAATGGTAGTGGGTCGTGTCTTTTGGTGGCCAGTTGGTGTTCATATATCCTAGTGGCAAGCTTCCTGCTAGTTTATCTGATATAGTATTTTTTACAGTTCTTGCATGGTATCTTGTAAATGACGTTAGTTTTACTGGTAGTATCTAATGGATCCTTTACGTTCATTGGTCGTTGTTTAAGTGTAATGGTAAGCTTGTGGCTACCGTGATGCTGTCTGAGTAGTGTGGAAGTCATTTCTGATATGCCTTTGATGTAAGGTAATGTGGCTATAGTTTTTGGTTGTGTTGCATCTGCTTGTTTGGGTTTGTTTCAGAGGAATCAACGGATTGTGTTTATTCGATACCCATTTTTCTTGAAAACATTACATAGATATTTTTCTTCCGCTGTTAGTAGTTCTTGGGTGCTGCAGTGTTATGTAGCTCATTGAAATACTGTCTTGATGCAGCTCCATTTGTGGTTGTTGGGATGATTGCTTCTGAAGTTAAGTATTTGGTCTGTGTTTGTTGTTTTTCTGTAGATGCTGGTTTGAAGCTCTCTGTTAACTATATGTTCAACTGTCATGTCTAGGAATGGGATTCTGTTGTCATTCTCCTCCTCTTTTGTGAATTTTATTCCTTTCAGGATATTATTGATGGTGTTGTATGTTTCTCCTAATTTGTTCTGATTTGTGATGACAAAGGTGTCATCTACGAGACCATTATTTTGTCTTCTTTTATTTTGGTATCTTTGGTGTTCAGGAATTTGTGGGTGGAGTGAATGGAGTGGTGTGAATCTTCAATTAGGTGTTTTAATTTTTGATGGAGTTCTTTGGTTAGTCTGTATGTTGGTGTACCAGGTAGGGAGACTATGGGTCTGAGGGGGATACTAATTATTTTTAGTAATACATAGGAGCATGGTAGATCCATCTGGTTTCATGTTGTGGAAGTATGCCCTGTTTAATTCACCTGATTTATGTTGATCTATGGTGACTTAACCTGAAGGTCAGCACACCTCAGGTGAGGGGAGAGGTTGAGAAGGAGAGTCCATCAGCCTGTGCAGGAATGCACCCACACTGTTTGTATTACTCTGCATCACAAACCAGCTTTCCAATCAATTGAGCTAACTACCCCTGGGGACACAGATAGAGAAAGATTCTAGTTGAGAGGAAAGTTCAACCTTAGGGACTATAAATATAAGGCAGTCATTTAAAGATCTGAAAACTAATTAAGAAGAGCTTGCTTTATCCATCGAGGGTTTGGAGAGACTGAGGATGTAGACACAAACAGCTGGGGTGAATTGTGTAGATACATTTAAGGGGAAGTACAGGAGTGAAAAAAGAGGAATAAAAGGACTTGGTGAGATCAGTTGGGGTGGGAGGAGACTAAAGTAAAACATAAAAATCAGCATTTCTGTGCTGTAGATTGTGTGCAATCCAATGATTTGTTTTAAGGTTCAACTAATAGTTCAGGAAATTGGCTGATCCTCAAATTCTGAAAAAAAACCCTGAGATTTCCTATAGTTTGCTTTATAGGTGTCAGCAATGGCTTTGTTGAGGAGCCTCTAAGTAAAGACATTTTAGGTTCAAACCCTCTTCCGCAGATTGAGCACAGAATTGAGACCCTTCAATGCAGTAATGAGGAGCTGTGCTGTTGGAGGTGTTGGCCTTCAGGCAACTTTTAAATTAAGGTGCTGTCTACCTTTTCAGGTGTATAAGAAAGAGTGCCCTCTAAATGTAAAACCAAAGGTTATATTGCCATTGGCCTATTGAAATCAAGGCAATTCTCCACCATGCATTTAGCATAAAAATGTTAATAAACATTACCAATATGATACTCCAGTCTTTTGTTCTAAATATGTAATAGTTTCAAGAGAAGAAGAAGAATGATAATTGAAGAAGAGGTCAGGACATTTCATTAAGATTGATCTCTACACACTCTCCCACCAATATATGCAAAAGTGAAGACATTGCCTTTTTGCTACACATTGTCAACTCTCCATGATGTCCTGGGATCTCCAGTCATTAAAGATTAATCTGGAGGATGCTGCTTCCAGCAAAGGCAGGAAAATACATTGTGATATGTTTAAAAATTATACCTGTTCATTTTCTATGAAGGTTTTCATTTGTTAATTTGATAAATATTGAAATGGTAAGAAACTGCAGAGGGCTGTAAGAGGTGAAAAATCATAGATTGAATTCCCTCTTGCAAGGGTAAGACCATACTTGGCAAAATATTCACACAAATTAACTTCCTCTAGACAGTGCAATACAAATATGTCACACCATGCTACCACTGAGACAAGGGGAACCTCACACAGAGCAGCTCCTTAACACAAAGACCATACACACCACTCTGTTTTGATCGCTGAGGCCCTTAAAATGTAGAGTTCACATATTGGGCTGTTCTTTATTCACACATCTTATGAACCAAGCCTTTCAGTTTTATGTGGAGATCATACATAAGCAGTACTTTAGACTTTGAGTCACACACAGGGTTGTTATGTGGACCAGAAATGAACAGAATTTGTCAAAAATGCTGTTTAACTCCAACTTTGGTAAAAATCAATAATATCAAAATCAAATCAATGTAATTCCATTTGCTTGACAGTAGAAAAATTAAAGATGGTGGTCAATGGATAAGCTGTCATCTGAAGAGCAGTTATTACTGCAGTGTTTAGTTACTCTTTCATAAGCTTTTCATTGCTTACACTAGCTGTAGCAAGAATGGAAATGTACTTGCATATTATCAAATCTCCTAATGGCATCAACCAGATGACAAATGAAAAAGGGAAACTGGTTATCAGAGCTCTGCAAGTGTTCATTGACCAGGGCACACCATTGAGCATTTAACATGAAATAATGTGTGAATGCTGTGACCATGTGACTGTAATCAATAGCTATCCAATTGACAAAGATAGATAATAATAAGGCCTGAGCGTGACTATTGATCGTTCACTGAGTATATCCAAATCAATGAAGGCTTTTATTAACAAACCTCAATGTTCTAATGAAAGCCATTGGTGCAAATAGCAGAATTCCTGTCCTGCTAGAGCTCAGCCCACTTTTTTCCAACATCTTTTCTGGTTGGTAAGTCCTACAGCGGGTGAACAACCAGCACAAATGGGGCATATTTCATATAAATATTAATTAGAGGGGGAAGGCTTTTTTGTTTTGCTATGTTCCTATGTCCATATCATTTTTCACAGTTCTGGTATGTGTGACATGAAGTGTTAACTACATCAACCTAACACATGTGTTCAAGGTTGCTATGCAGCAATAAATATAACCAAGTTTGCAGAAAGGGCATATGGAATTTAAAGATGAGCACTCTTCAAATTTCATGTATTTCTTTCTTCATTGATTTTATTTCTAGTTGACATTCTCCCTCTCCTGCTATTGTTTAGAAAGGAATCCTCTTTCCTGGTGACCCTGTAACCCAGGTGGATTGAGGAGAGGCAGGACTGGTGCATGAGATCTAAAGTAAGTGACAGTTTTGGTTTAATTTCCACGAACTCTGTAAGATACCTGCCCAGTTCATGTGGACAACAAGATGGGAATTTGGGTGGCAGTAAGCTGCAGCAGAAGATCAGTGGAGTAAATGGTGGGCTAAATGACCTCTTTCTCTGCTGTAAGATTCAATTATTGTATGTCAGTACGTTTCCTAATGTTAACTGTGCTCTGAAGTACAACAAGAATACTGGTGAAGGCATGATGGGTCAAATAGCCTCTTCCTGCATCATGACAATTTTGTGAAGAATAAAATTAACAAATTCCAATCAAAATACAAATGGAAGACATTATAGATGGATAAATTAACATCTGTAATACTGTTAAAGAGGGTGTTTCAAATTTGAACTTGCCCCAGCGAAAAAATCTTGATTTTATGCTTGTTAGAATACTGTGCTCATTGGAGAGGAACTTGCAATTTTCCTTTTCCTATGTACCTAATCCCTATCCTTTTTTAATGGTACAAGTCCCAGATGGAAAATGCTATCAAAATGCTTTGGTGAGTGTAAAAAGAATTATGTCTTTAAAGTATAACCATTGAATAATTATGTCACAGTGATGCCAAATAAAGTGAAACTAGAATTAGGTCAATTGGGTTCCAGATAAGTTGGCCTCTCATTCTATGCCTGTAGTTATATTAAATGAGGTCTGATTCTGCTCCCTCATGAGTGTGTAGACCTCATATAGCTGCAGCAGTGGTGAAGGAAATGAATGTTAAAGGTGGTGTAAGGGGTGCCAATTAAGTGGACTGTTTCATCCTGGATGGTGTTAAGCTTCTTGAATGTCGCTAGGGATGCACTAATCCAGGCAGTTGGAGAGTATTTCATCATACTGACTTGTGTTTTGGAGATGGTGGACAGACATTGGAAGTCAGAAGGTGGGCTATGTTTACGGAATATCTAGCTTCAGATCTGTTTTTGTATCCACTGTAATTGTGTGGGTGTTTCAGTTCAATTTCTGATCACTGGTAACACCCAGAATGTTCATTTATGATTTTGGATATAGTCATTTCCTGGCAAGTATGCTCTTAAAATGTAACTTGTTGCTCACCAACTGCCAAGAATGAATGTTGTCTAGGTCTTTGTGTGTATGGATTCTGTGTGTATATCTTTCCCCTCTCACCCTAACCTATGCAATTATCAGCACAATATTCCTGGATTTATTAAGGACCAGAAACTCTGACTATGTAATTATGGCATTTGATTTGTGTGCAGAGACCTGGAGTGGAGTGAATTAGAACCTCGTGACACGGATGCTATATTTGAGCCAGGACTACCACTGCAAATGAGCATAGTGTAATTACTTCTGTGGACAATATTGTGGGGGATGGAGTTTGGCTGGGTGCATTGTAATTGGCAGGGGAGAGTGAGGGGTGGGAGAATAATAGGGTGGTTATGGTAGGGGATTTTAACATAGATTGGGACTGCCATAGTGTTAAGGGTTTAGATGGAGAGGAATTTGTTAAGAGTAGACAAGAAAATTTTGAGTCGGTATGTTGATGTACCCACTAGAGAAGGTGCAAAACCTGACCTACTCTTGGGAAATAAGGCAGGGCAGGTGACTGAGGTGTCAGTGGGGGAGCACTTTGGGGCCAGTGACAATAATTCTATTAGTTTTAAAATAGTGATGGAAAAGGATAGACCAGATCTGACAGTTGAAGTTCTAAATTGGAAGAAGGCTAATTTTGACGGTATTAGGCGAGAACTTTCAGAAGCTGATTGGGTGCAGATGTTTGCTGGTAAAGAGAGGACTGGAAAATGGGAAGCCTTCAGAAATGAGATAATGAGAGTCTAGAGGCAGTATGTTCCTGTTAGGGTGAAAGGCAAGGCTAGTAGGTGTAGGGAATGCTGGATGCAATTGAGGGTTCAAATAAAAGAAGGAAGCATATGTCAGGTATAGACAGGAGAGTCATAGTCAGAGAGTCATAGAGGTGTACAGCATGGAAGCAGACCCTTCGATCCAACCCGTCCATGCTAACCAGATATCCCAACCCAATCTAGTCCCACCTGCCAGCACCCGGCCCATTTTCCTACAAACCCTTCCTATTCATATACCCATCCAAATGCCTTTTAAATGTTGCAATTATACCAGCCTCCACCACTTCCTCTTGCAGCTCATTCCATACACTTACCACCTTCTGTGTGAAAAAGTTGCCCCTTAGGTCTCTTTTATATCTTTCCCCTCTCACCCTAACCTATGCCGTATAGTTCTGGACTCCCCCACCCCAGGGAAAAGACTTTTTCTATTTATCCTATCCATGCCCCTCATGATTTTGTAACCTCTATAAGGTCACCCTTCAACCTCCGACGCTTCAGGGAAAACAGCCCCAGTCTGTTCAGCTTCTCCCTATAGCTCAAATCCTCCAACCCTGGCAACATCCTTGTAAATCTCTTTTGAACCATTTCAAGTTTCACAGCATCTTTCTGATTAGAAGAAGACCAGAATTGCATGCAGATTGAGTGAATCATTAGATAATAAATGCAGTAGTCAGATACTTAAGAGGGAAATCAGGACGCCAAAAAGGGGACATGAGAGAGCTTTGGCAAATAGGGTTAAGGAGAATCCAAAGAGTTTTTATAAATACATTAAGGTCAAAAAGGTAACTAGGAAGTGAATAGGCCCCCTCAAAGATCAGCAAGGCAGCCTTTGTGTGGAGCCGCAGAAGATAGTGGAGATACTAAACGAGTATTTTACATCAGTGTTTACTGTGGAAAAGGACATGGAAGATATAGAATGTGGGGAAATAGATGGTGGCACCTTGAAAAATGTCCATATTACAGAGGAGGAAGTGCTGGATGTTTTGAAAGGCATAAAGGTGGATAAATCCCCAGGACCTGATCAGGTGTATCCTAGAACTCTGTGGGAAGCTAGGGAAGTGATTGCTGGGCTTCTTACTGAAATATCTGTATCATCGATAGTCACAGGTGAGGTGCCAGATGACTGCAGGTTGGCGCCAGATGACTGCAGGTTGGCTAGTCGGTACCATTATTTAAGAAAGGTGGTAAGGACAAGCCAGGGAACTGTAGACCGGTGAGCCTGATGTCGGTGTGGGCAAGTTGTTGGAGGGAATCCTGAGGGACAGGATGTACATGTATTTGGAAAAGCAAAGACTGATTAGGCATAGTCAACATGGCTTTGCGTGTGGGAAATCATGTCTCACAAACTTGATGGAGTTCTTTTGAAAAGGTAACAGAGGTTTGGTGAGAGCAGAGCAGTGGATGTGATCCATATGGACTTCAGTAAGGCATTCGACAAGGTTTTCCATGGGAGACTGGTTAGCAAGGTTAGATCTCATGGAATACAGGGAGAACTAGCCTGCTGGCTCAAAGGTAGAAGACAGAGGGTGGTGGTGGAGGGTTGTTTTTCACACTGGAGGCCTGTGACCAATAGAGTGCCACAAGGATCGGTGCTGGGTCCTCTACTTTTTGTCATTTACATAAATGATTTGGATATGAACATAGGAGGTATAGTTAGAAAGTTTGCAGGTGACACCAAAGTTGGAGGTGTAGTGGACAGCAAAGAAGGTTACCTCAGATTTCAGTGGGATCTTGATCAGATGGGCCAGTGGGCTGAGGAGTGGCAGATGGAGTTTAATTTAAATAAATGCAAGGTGCTGCATTTTTGGGAAAGCAAATCTTAGCAGGACTTGTGCCATTAATGGCAAGGTCCTATGGAGAGTTGCTGAACGAAAAGACCTTGGAGTGCAGGTTCATAGTTCCTTGAAAGTAGAGTTGCAGGTAGATAGGATAGTGAAGAAAGCATTTGGTATGCTTTCCTTTATTGGTCAGAGCATTGAGTATAAGAGTTGGGAGGTCATGTTGTGGCTGTACAGGACATTGTTTAGGCTGCTTTTGGAATATTGCAATTCTGGTCTCCTTCCTATTGGAAGGATGTAGCGAAACTTGAAAGGGTTTAGAAAAGATTTACAAGGATGTTGCCAGGGTTGGACGATTTGAGCTACAAGGAGAGGCTGAACAGACTGGGGCTGTTTTCCCTGGAGCATCAGAGGCTGAAGGGTGACCTCATAGAGGTTTATAAAATCATAAGGGGCATGGATAGGATCAATAGACAAGGTCTTTTTCCTGGGGTGGGGGAGTCCAGAACTAGAGGGCATAGGTATAGGGTGAGAGGGCAAAGATATAAAAGGGATCTAAGGGGCAACATTTTCATGGAGGGTGATGTGTGTATGGAATGAGCTGCCAGAGGAAGTAGTGGAGGCTGGTACAATTGCAACATTTAAAAAGCATCTGGATTGTACATGATTAGGAAGGGTTTAGAGGGATATGGACCAAGTGCTGGCAAATGGAACTAGATTAGTTTGGGATATCTGGTTTGCATGGACGAGTTGGACTGAAGGGTCTGTTTCCGTGCTGTATACCTCTCTGTCCTCTGCTTTATCAGAATGTTATTTTAACGGTGGGAAAAAAGTAGGAATCGTGAGGAGTTTGAGGGTCCGTATATCAAATTTGATTTGGTGGGGGTGATGAGGGGAACTACTGCATGAAAAGTTATCAAAAATACTGTCAGAATGTTGGCCTTTGATTTAGAAAAAAATGGGTCTGGGTTCCATTCCAGTGACTTGAGCACATAACCTAGGCTGATGCTATGTTACTGAAGCAGTGTGGTATTGTTGGTGGTGCTATCTTTTGGATGAGATATTAGACTATCGGCTCCCTCAAATCAAAGATCCTTTGGTACTATTTCAAAGGAGACCTTGGGTGCCTAGGCCAATACTTAATCCCTTATTTATTTAATTGTTGCTTTAGGAGATTGATGTGAGCAAATGCCATCATTCTGACATTGAATAAATGAACAAATTTATACATTGCCACTTACAGAACCATCTTCGGTATGAAGGTACCTAGGCACATTTACTTTTCTTTAAAAGTGCTTAATTTGTCATAAAGCAGTTCGTATGTCCAGAGGAAATCCACTGTACTACACGTTGCAAAGTTTTTTTTCAGAGAGATTGGAAGCTCAAAAAGGGAGGAGATTATATATCACATGGTCAGATCTTATTTGGAGTACTGTTCGGTTTTGAGCACCATTGCACAGTAAAAATACATTGGCCTCGAAATAGGCACAGCCACAGATTCGCCAGAACAATTTCAAGACCTAAATGGTTCAATTTTTTTTTTATTCATTCATGGATTGTGAGCATCTTAGTTGGCCAATGTTTTATGTTCTATCTCCAATTGTCCTGGAGAAGGTGATGGTGAGCTGCCTTCTTGATCTACTGCAGACCTTGGGGTATAAAGACATCCACAGAGCTTTAGATAGGTAGTTCCAAGATATTGGTCCTGTAACAAATGAACACACAGCGATAATGTTTCAAGGCAGGACGGTGTATGGCTTGGAGGAAACTTGCAGTTGGTGGTGATCCCACGCATTTTCTGCCTTTGTCTTTGAGTGGCAGAGTGGGTTTGAAGGTCATATTAGGGAAAGCTTGTTGAGACACTGCATTGCATCTTGTCGATAGTGCACACTGCCACTGTGTGTAGATGTTGGATGTAATGCCAATCAAGATAGCTGCTTTCCCCTGGAAGATAGCTGCTTGGGTGTGGTCAGAGCTGCACTCATCTGGACAAGTGCAGTATCTTCCACCACACTCCTGATCTGTGTTTTGTAGATAGTGGACAGCCTTTGGGCAGTCAGGAGCTAAGTTAGTCCTGCAGAATTCCTCTGAGTTGATCAACCAAGACTTCATCTACCCCTTCAGATGGACATAAAACATATGTAGAAAATGAAGGATTCTAATCATTCAATGCAATTTGGTGTACTCTTGCTGAAGCAATGCTATGCGCAAGGATTGACAAAGTCAAAAAGGTGACAAGGGTGGAGATTTTAAATTTTATAGGCTGATTCAGAAATGCAGCACTGATTACAGCACTTGCTGAAACAAGCAGAACTAAGAAGTGCTCTGTTTGACTTTTTAAAAATTATTGTGCTGACACATGCCCATGGGCTGCTTATACAGCAACAAGTTGGTGTTAGTGTGGTTCAGTGGATACCACAAACAGACAAGGTTCAAATCCTACTCTGGAAATTGTTAGTCCCATCTACCCAAATAAAATTGTCAGCAATGACCAAAAGTTAGGGCTGAATGTCGTGTTGGTAAGAAGTGATTCTGCTAATTCACTATAAGGTTATTACAGAGGATGTTTAGCTCCAACGAATGACTGATATAAGTGATGGTTTGGCTCAGTCATTGTTATGGGGTGACAATCTAAGCAACATTGTGTTGAATGATGCTGGAATCACAGTACAGCTGCCTCCACAGGAATTGCCTGGGAAGTTGAAATTTCCTTGGTGTAATTACCTAATTTCTAGATCTCGCTGAAAGATTCCCAAGTCCTGTTGGAAATTTCAGAAAGTTCCAACTTACTTTAAGCTTAATAGTTTCCCAGGAAAAATTCAAACTATTGGGTAAATAACAACATCTGAAAATGCCCTGAATCACCAACGGCCCCCTCCCCAACCGAACCCTGTCACCCCTGGAGGTGAACTCCTGCTGCAGGCCTACTATACGGAACACCCTATCCTGATCCAATCCTCCAACCTACCCTAAGCATTCATATGCTTCTGTACCCAGCCACCCTACATCGTCCACCCACCTGCCAGTCTCACCACACACTTCCATTCCCTCAAAAGTTTTCAAAGTGGTTTCAGGACCAGAATACATCAATTATTGCTGACAAAAGTATTTAAGGTTTCCACACTGATCCTGCCTTTGTGTTTCTGTGAATTTCTGGATTCACTTAGGCCATTTTGGAAGAGGCCAGGAAAGTTGTGGGGAGAAATTATCAAAAGGTAAGCTATGGTTTTTTGTTTGATTTAGAATTGGAGATTGGGTTTCTTATCCTGATCAGAAAATCTGGGCCAGCTTTGAACAGCATTTCACATGACAGTGCATGTAATGAATTGCTGCATTATGGATTCATAGCGTTGCACATTTAATCAAAAATATGAAGGTTCAGGATGGTGGCTCAGGAATTAGTTTTTTAATCAATTATTTCTGACATCAGCTGCTGTTTAATGCAGTAGTGAAAGTGTGTGGGACATAAAGATTGGAGTTAGTCCACAAAATCAGACAAGATTTTCAATAATGGTCTGAATAGTAGAAGCAAAACAAGAGCCAAAAGGAAGAAAAAAGAAATGAGAA
The DNA here is from genome assembly GCF_047496795.1 of Chiloscyllium punctatum. NCBI lineage: Eukaryota > Metazoa > Chordata > Chondrichthyes > Orectolobiformes > Hemiscylliidae > Chiloscyllium > Chiloscyllium punctatum. Next base: position 10,559,249 of record NC_092778.1, read on the forward strand.
AGGGAGACAGAAGGAAAAAATAACTTGCAGTTTTATCACTCAGCCTCAGAATGTCCCAAAGTACACTTTTGAAGTGTAGTTGCTGTTGTAATGTAGGCAACTAAATAGCATAATGGAATCTGCTAGATATTAATCACTGACTATAAAATGAATACTGAGTCATTTGCAGTTAGACGAAAGATACTGCTGATTTGCTGCATGAAAACAAGTTGCCTTTTAAGGAAATCTTAACTTGGACCAATGTCTTAGACCAGTAGAAGATGATGTAATTGAGCAGGAGTAAAATCCAGTAATGGTGTTCTCACCAGACGCTTCAGCCGGGTAAACTGGAATCTTGCCCATGACTCTGTTTTGGTAAGCAAAAATTGAGATTTTGCAAATGGATGCCGACTTTCATTTCAAGCCTGGAGATGGAGATGGAGATGGAGAGGCCCAGGAAGGGGAGGGAGGTGACAGAGATGGTCCAGGCTTCACCAACACGTTCCATCCTGACCTTAAATTTACCTGGACCATCTCTGACACCTCCATCCCCTTCCTGGACCTCTCCATCTCCATTAATGATGACTGACATTTTTTACAAACCCACTAACTCCCACAGCTACCTGGATTACACCTCTTCCCACCCTACCTCCTGCAAAAATGCCATCCCGTATTCCCAATGCCTCCGCCATATCTGCTCCGAGGAGGACCAGTTCCACCACAGAAAACAGCAGATGGCTCCTTGTTTAGAGACCGCAATTTCCCTTCCCACATGGTTAAAGATGCCCTCCAACGCATCTCGTCCACATTCCGCACCTCCACCCCTCCAACCGTAACAAGGACAGAACACCCCGGGTGCTCATCTTCCACCCTATCAACCTTCACATAAACCAAATCAACCGCCGACATTTCCGCCACCTCCAAACAGACCCTCCCACCAGGGATATATTTCCCTCCCCACCCCTTTCCGCCTTCGGCAAAGACCATTCCCTCCGAGACTACCTGGTCAGGTCCACGCCCCCCCAACAACCCACCCTCCCATCCTGGCACCTTCCCCTGCCACTGCAGGAATTGCAAAACCTGTGCCTCCTACCTCACCTCCATCCAAGGCCCTAAAGAGCCTTCCACATCCATCAAAGTTTTACCTGCACATCCACCAATATCATTTATTGTATCTGTTGCTCCCAATGCGGTCACCTCTACATTGGGGAGACTGGACGCCTCCTAGCAGAGGGCTTTAGGGAACATCTCTGGGACACCCGCACCAATCAACCACACCCCCCCGTGGCCCAAGATTTCAACTCCCCCCTCCCACTCTGCCGAGGACATGGAGGTCCTGGGCTTCCTTCACCGCCGCTCCCTCACCATCAGACGCCTGGAGGAAGAACACCTCATCTTCCGCCTTGGAAACCTTTAACCCAGGGCATCAATGTGGACTTCAACAGTTTCCTCATTTCCCCTTCCCCCACCTCACCCCAGTTCCAAACTTCCAGCTCAGCACTGTCCCCATGACTTGTCCTACCTGTCTATCTTCTTTTCCACCTATCCACTCCACCTTCCCCCCCCCCCAATCTATCACCTTCATCCCCTCCCCCACTCACCTATTGTACTCTATGCTACTTTCTCCCCACCCTCATCCTCCTCTCACTTATCTCTCCACCCTTCAAGCTCTCTGCCTTTATTCCTGATGAAGAGCTTTTGCCTGAAACGTCGATTTTACTGCTCCTCGGATGCTGCCTGAAATGCTGTGCTCTTCCAGCACCACTAATCCAGACTTGAGAGCCTTGGCCATTATTACCTCTTTGTTGCTCCATCTGTGAAGATGTGGAACTAGACTCAAAACAGGGGAACTGGATATGTGTGTGAAACTTGCCTGGCCATGGATTGTGCAGAGGGAGTGGGACTTCATGGATTGCTTTTTCAAAGAGCTGCCTCAGCCAACACGGGCCAAATGTTATCTTTCTGTGCTGTCTGATTATTTTAGTGTACACATTATGGAATGTGAGCCGGGGGAAAAAGAAATGGAGGTAGGGGGAGAAAACTAAGTAACATGGTACTGATAGTGCAAGTGGCTAACACAAATTTATTAAATGTTTCAGGAAATACAACCCAGCTTCAAACAAAGAAAAACTATTTGCAATTATAAAGCAATGCTTTCAATTTACTGAGTGCAGGGAATGGGTAACGAATTTAGCTGTGAACAACAAAGTCAAATTAAAGCAATATAAAGACTCAACAGGGAATAAAGACAATAGCTATATAATGGAAATGGTTTACTGGTTTACCTAAGGGAGAGATTTCTTTTAGGGTAGTCAGATATATCTGTGCTGCACAATATTTTAACATTGTACTTCCATTGTTTAGCCAATCGAGGGAGGTAGTGATCCATTCATGAGTCAACATGCCACCTTCTGCAGGGAGATCCTCAGGGACCCATCAAACACAAAGTGCTTGTTGTTCTGATTTATGATCGATTTGCAGATCACACACTCCATGAAAGATAACCATAAAAATTAGTATTTATGTTTTAAGTAGTGGATATCTCAGCTAGGACATTGTTTTACTGGAGGGTTCTTACAAATATTATACCCCAAGCTGTTTCAGTGAGTGACATGGCAGTCTTTGACAAGACACAAGGAAGTGCTGAAGTCAGACTGTCACTGAGCCTAGGGGAATTTTGTTCTTCCCATCTCCAGTTTCCCAATAAAGGAATATTTCTCCATCATACTGCATGACAATACATCAGCCACTGTTTGCCTTACATCAATGTGGCAGCAATCATTATCTGAGTGTGAGCACTAATTCACTTCACTTTTGTACAAGTCTGTAACTTCCATGGATTACACAGTGTCATTATTTTAATATGATAACTGCCAAGTGTACCATGCTATCATAATGCTTCCCTATGTGGGGGGAGGGGGTGTTCTTCTGGGACTTGTTCTACTCATTCCAGTACCCCTTATAGATGAGGTTGAGGATTATGGGAGTTTGTGACTTTCTTGTGCTTATTCCTTGTCATATCAAAATTCCTATATAGAAGTTATACAGCATTTTTTTCATGTAGTATGAAAATTCACTCCACAGGAATGCTATCACTTTAAAATTGACAACAAGATGTGTGTAGGAGACTTTAGACAATGGTTAGAAGTAGAAAATGAGCTATTTAAAGGTAAAGGAATAGAGAGGAGGAGGAGGAGGAGGAGGAGGAGGAGGAGGAGGAGGAGGAGGAGGTTTATAGAATTAAGTATTCTAGTTCAGGCACCACTAGAACAGTGTTGTGAAGGAAATGATGAGAGACCTGGCACTGCTGCAAATTTGAGAAGTTGCACTTCATTCAACTACAACTAGTGAACATCATTTTCATCTTCACTACTGCTTGTTGCTATGAAGATTCAGCAGGAAGGACTGGGGTGGGTGAGAGGTTGAATTAGTACCTGCCAGGGTGAAAGAAGAGGTGTTCAGAGTAACACAGCCAGAGGCATTGCTGATCTCATGAGACTCAACTATTCACTCCTACACCAGGAGCACCTTGGGGGTGATGAGAGATTTGAAGAGTCATGGTGCCAAACCCCAGGCCTCCTGTCTGTGATGGCCATTGCAGAAACTTGTTCTTCAAGGATATAGTGAAGGATAAGGTTCACAATTTGCATTAATGTGTGATTAAATGTCCCGATCCATCTAGTCTACAGATTGACATGCTATCATCATGACAGTTCAATGACTATATGCTTTTGGTATGAAGACTTGTTTGCCCTTGAAAATGACTTGGTATGATATATCAATTTTGTCTCTGTATTGGCTAAAATGAACAAATCTTCCCAGATGCTTCTTTAATACTATCAGTACATTCATGGATAATGATCTTTAAAAACTCTTAAAGTTGCTCATTTTTTATACTGGCTCGAGACAAAGTGTAGCAAACTTCTTCCTGACTATGAAGCTGAAAACAATCCTAAGGTTGATCTGCTACACTAAGACTTCATACCAAAAGCATTACATCAACATGTCTAAGTAGAACCATGTAGTCATTGACATGCTAGCATCTTGGATCAATCGGGATATTTAATCACTCATTCTAATCAAAAATAAATTATGTCTATCTATAGATCTGCATAGTTCACTGTAATCACAGAAACTGTTGCTGCTTAAGGACAAGGAATTCTCCTTTTTGTCCAATTTCTCTGGCCAGAGCTGTTTCTAATTTGTCTTCAATTAGGTTTTCAAATATCAACCACTAATTTTAGAATCTTATTACTGCAGTTAGGTGGTAGTGTGGGGGTAAGGAAAAAAAAAATAGAGTCTTTACAATCAATTGCTGTTGCCATCATGATGTGAGTTTGTCTTTAGCTTAGTGTTTTACCTGATGTGGCAATACATGTTATCCTTTGTAACATATGAAACTGGAGCTATTGTGATATTGAAGAATTCAACAGATTCATTACAGGTAATTAGTATGTACAGGCACAGTGTGTGGGCTAATATTAAATCATAAAGTATACAAAGCAACATACTTTCAGTAAATGATATTACGTAAGATGGATAAACCCTCAGGTCACATGCTATAATAATGATGACATCATGGGTATGTCACTGTATGATGATCATAACACAACATTTATCACGTTATCTGTCATGCTTATAATATGGGACTTAACTATGGCTCTTCTGCGGTTAGGAAATAGATACTGCCAGTCTTGCTTCCCTCCATGTGGAATAAACATTTACTTGAAGGCTATCATTGTATCCATATCCTCCATCCTATTAATGGAGAAGTGGTGGCATAGTGTTAATGTCAATAGCCTAGCAATGTAGAGTCCCAGATGAATAATCTGGGTGACAAGGATTCAAGATCATGGCAGATGGTGATGTTAGAGTTTTTTTAAAATCTGGAATTAAAAGCTGGTCCAATGGCAACCATGTATCATTTTTTGCTTGTGGAAAATATCTGTCTGGTTCACTAATGTCCTTCCAAAAAAACATCTGCCACCCTTCCCTGGTCTTGACTCCAGATCCACTTTAATTGTCCAAATGTCTAGCAAGCCATTCAGTTCAAGGAAATATAAAGGATAGGCAATAAATGTTAGTCCAGCCATGAACAAAGATTAAAAAGAAATCAGTCTGTCTTTTTGAAAGCCTGACCACTTGCAGCCTTTATTAATTTGTCAATAGCTGTAAATATTTATTAGTGATCCTGAGACTTTAGAGACAGGTTTCTCTACATTGCTGCTTTAGCTATTTTTCACAATTTTAAATGATAGTGCCCTTCTCAGTGTCTAACTTTTTCTATGAATAAGAACTATAACCATTAACGTTAGAGTCCGCTCAAACAGGAGTGAAATCTAGCAACAGTTTTCACAAATCAAATCAAATTTGGAATTCTTGACCTGAAAGGTCTACTGGGAATGCTTTGCAAATTGATCTTACTGAAGCATTTAAGATTGAGGTACATAGTTTTTTTTAATGTTAACATAAAACATATCATGGGAGAGGGAGAAAGAGATGGATAAATGGAGTTGAGGCACAAATCTGTCATGATCTGAGACACAAGAGGCTGAATGTCCAGCTCCTAGTTCTCTTGTTGATACTAAATTTTTCTGCATTTATAGGTCTTCAGATATTATCCGTTTCTTAATCTTAAAGAACAGTCGTTAGACTTTGTTAATAATGGACAATTATCTTGAATTGTAGCAACAAGCTGTCACAATTTCCTGGCCTAACTTCAGTGAGTAGAAGATTAGCAAAGAAATCCCTGGAGATTGTGAGTGTTCTGTGGAAATTGTACTCCAGTCACAAACTGCAGAAGCCCAGGGTTCAGCCACATGTTCAGAGTGCCATTGTCTAGTTGTCTGAAAAATTCTTCTCCCTCATCCACAAGTGATCAAAATAAATCTATGCAATGACTAGAGATGGAATATAAACTGCTTGGTTGCCTTTGCTACTGACCTTGAATTGACATTCAGGTCATTGAAGGAATTGCAATAATTTCTGTTCCAATGGATTTGCTCCTTCATTTCCTTTGTTAACATTACTGCACATCAGCACAGTGCTATCACTGTTTACAGGGCTTGATGTGATGCAGAAAATTACCACAGCACTGTTCTCATAGTGATGTCAATCCATCGAGAACTGAATTTCCTTTCTTTCAAATTGAAAATTTTACAGTTTTGCAATATCCCCCCCACCCCACAAAAAACTGTGAACCAGTTACCTGACCTCATTCTCACTAATATGCCTGTTGCAGCTGCAACTAGCAATTGTTAGAACTTACACTGATTTTTCTTTTATTTCTACTTTTGTTCTTTAATCAATTTTGACTGGTGAACCAGAAATGACTTGTAGAGTTGGGAATAGTTGTGGTAAAAGGAAAAGAACAGATCAAACAAAATCAAAGCTGCTAGAAAAGCTCAGCAGGTCTGGCAGCATCTGTAAAGAGAAATCAGAGTTAATGTTTTGGGTCCCATGACTCTTCCTCAGCACTCATCCTTCAGCTAATTTGATTCACTCAACATAATACCACTGTATAGATGAAAAAGTTATGGGCTCAAATAACATTGTGGCTGTAACCCTGAAGACTTATTCCAGAACTAGTCACATTCTTTGACCAGCTTTTCTAGTACAAGTAGAACAATAACTTTCTAAGTGAAACATTCACATTGAATGTGGGAGTTCATGGACACAATGTTCATGGATGTCCAGCGCAAATGTGACCGACTGCCTGCAGTAAGTGTTTCAGCTCAGACTTTGAGCTGGTTTCTGAACTACAGGACTGGAGAGGAACCTAGAGTAAGAGTGGGAGGATCCAAACATCATGTAGGTACTGAAGACACTGGTAGAACAAGGAAAGAGCTTCAGCGTATTCAGAATAAGGAGCGAGGCACCAAGTTAAGCAAAATTCAAAGGTGGAGCTATGTGCAAATTGACATCAGACAAATAAGCTTGGAAAATAATTAATTTCCTCAAAGTTATGTTCTGGTTCATGAAGCACTAGCATCAGTATTGGAGAAAGTGGGAGCTGTACCTTTGGGACTGTCTCAACCTGAACTGTGCTAGGGTTGGTGTTCTAGTGAGCTGCAAAACTAGGGATGTCGAAATAGTGGTAAACTAAATAGTTGGGACAATAGATCAAATTTGGGAAGTTGTAGTAAATCGGAAATGAGGGAAAAGAGGGGTTTTAAATGGAAAACCAACTATGATGGGAATGAATAAAATATAAACAAGAGTCAATCATCAGAGGTTACAAGAATAGTATAAAGGACAACATTATAGATTCTGTATTTGAATGCACATAGCATTAGAAGAAGCATTTGAACTGTTAGTAGTTAGAAATCAGTCAGTATAATCAGATCGCAATTACACCAACTTGACTGCAGAATTAGGACATAGATTGTGGCCCAAATATTTACAGGGTACATGGCCTTTTGGAAGGACTTAAAAATTATCGAAAAGTGGGAGGGAACAATACCTAAGTTCAGGGTACCAGGATGTAGAAATGGTTAGAGATGAGAAATGATAGTGGCAAGAATTCACTTGTGGGAGTGGTATACAGGTACACCAATAGTTACCACATAGGTTGGTGTAAGAAGAAAGGAAATAATGGGAGTTTGTCAGAAAGGTACAGAGATTAAGTACGCAGGCTTGCATAATCAGATGGACAAAGCAGCCTGAAAAGGGAGTTAAAAATGTTTTCAGTGTAGGTTATTAGAACAGCACATTCTGAACCAACCAGAGAGTTGGTTATGTTACATCTGGTATTTTGCAACAAAGTAAAACTAATGATTTCATAGTGAAAATGCCCCCCAGTTACCAAAAATGAATTATCTGTCTGAATTTTGCTTTAACTTGAAGAGGAAAAGATTAGGTGCAAGACTAGTATTTTAAAATAAAATAAGGGCAATTATGAGGCCATCAAAGCAGAGCTAACTAAAATAAATTGGCAAATTAGGTTCAGCAATAGCTCAATGTAGATGCGGTAGACATTTCAGGGGATTTTCTAGAAATCACAAAATAGTTACATCCAAGAGACAGAAGTTCCAAGTGGAGGGCACATCTACTATTTACTAGAAAAGCTAAAGGATGTGTCAAACTAAAGAAAGTGTATCTTTCTGCAAGAGTGATGTCAGGTCAAAAGATTAGACAACATTTACAAAAACAGCAAAAATGGACTCTCACATTTAGAGGGAAAAATTAGTGTGCGAGAAAGCTAGAAAGATGAAAACAATTAAGTTTCTTTATATTTACAATAAAAAATAGTGAAGCATTGATCCTGTAGAAAATGAATCTAGAGAATTAATAATGGAAAACAAGGAAATGATTGCGTTAGACTTCACAACAAAGGATACTAATAAATATCCCTGAAGCCATTGTAATTTGGGAAATAGGAGGGAGGATCTATTATAATTCAGGGAAGATGTACTGAGCAGATCGTTGGAGGTATGGGCTGTCAATTCCCTGGATCACAAAGGACTTCGTCCTTTGGTTTTGAAAGAAGTGGTTCGGGAGGTAATTGAGGTTTTAAATTTCCAAATTCACTAAATTCAGGGAAAGTTCCTTTTAGCTTTAAAAATAGCAAAATATAACTCCTTTTTATTCAAAAACACTACAGTTACAGTCCAATTAGCTTAACAGCCATCATACCAATGATATTTTGAAGTTATTGTTTTATTGGGGCAATTAAAAAAAAGGTAATCAGGCAGATTCAGTACTGTTATATATGAAGAGGTTGTGTTTAACTAATTGAACTGCTTTAGGAAGTTACATGTTGTGAATAAAAGGGAAATAGTGGATGTACTGTACTCCGATAAGGTCCTTAATCAAAGATTTTGTAGAAAATAAAACATCAAGATTTAGGGATAACATTGACATGAATAGAAGATTGGCTAGCCAACAGATAAAGAGAATAGGCATAATTGGGTTATTTTCTTTTGGTAAGATTTATATTTGTGGTGTGTCATATAATTCAGTGCTGACGCTTAAATCTTTTTTACAATTTATTTAAGTGACTCGGATGAAGGGGCTACAGGTATGGTTAAACTTTGCTGATGACAAAGATAAGTAGGAAAGTAAACTGTGACGAGAATATAGAAGGGGTTACAAAGGGATATGAGTCAAGTAAGTGAATAAAGTTGTGACAATGGAGTATAATGTGGGAAAATGTGAAGTTGATCATTTTGATAAAGAATGAGAAAGAGGCATTAGCTAAATACTGAGAGATTAGAACTCTGAGATAGGGCACCCAGATAGATCCCTGTAGTGAATGAATCACAAAAGGTTTGTATGCAGGTACATCAAGTAATTGGGAAAGCTTATAGAAATTGGGAGGAGAATTGAATACAGAAGTAGGGAGATTATGCTTCACTTATATAGGCATTGGTGAGACAATACCTGGAGTTCTGTATACAACACTGATCTCCTTTATTTAAGGAAGAATGTAAACACGTTTGAAGCAGTTCAGAGAATTTACTAGACTAACAACTGGAACAGGTGGGATTTTTATGAAAAAGGGTTGGAAGGCTTGTATCCACTGGAGTTTAGATGGTGATGGTGAAACAGAAGATCCTGAAAAATTTTAACAAGATGCATGTGAAAAAGCTGTTATTTGTTATGGGAAAATCTGAAATGAAGGGTCACAATGTAAAACTAAGGAGTCACTGGTTTAAGACAGATCAGGATAATTTTTCAGGTCTATGGAATTCTGCTTTTAATGCTTTCTCTCGCTTTTGAGAATGACAGCCTGCAAATTCTTTAGGGCTTAGGTAGAAAGTGGCCTTGAGCAGGAGATGAAAAGTTTTCACAGGACCAACCATATTAGTCATGATTTGGAGGAATGGTGTTGGACTGGGGTGGACAAAGTTAAAAATCACACAACGCCAGGTTATCGTCCAACAGGTTTATTTGGAGGCGCTGGCTTTCAAAGCACTGCTTCTTCATCAGGTGAAGAAGCAGCGCTTTGAAAGCTAATGCCTCCAAATAAACCTGTTGAACTATAACTTGGTGTTGTGATTTTTAACTTTATCCATATTAGTCATGGTCTTATTGAATTGAGTAATTCAAGGGCCCAAGTGGTGTTCTCCTCCTAACTTAAATGTGTGTTCTAATATTGTATGTCAGTGTTCATTAATTCAGTGACCCCCCCCCGCCACAACCACACACAGACAGCTTCCTCAACTGCATTTCCTCATTTCTTATCCTATAAGGATTTCACTAATTCTCCCAATTTCTTCATTTCATCTGTTGTGATATAATTTCCACATTTCTCCTCTATTTAAGAATTCACACTCCAAGTTGACAGGGCCATTGACTATGTCCAATCCATTTTCCCATATTTCTGCTCTTGGCTATTTAATTCCCAGTTAGAACTATGGTAAGATTCCACTTGTCCTCACTGTCTGCAATTGCCTCTGTATTGCAATTGCACCATTTTTTGCCATCTTCAATTATGTTTTCCCTCCATTATCAGCAATCTAAAGGGTCTGTTACCTCTGCAACAACCTCATCCATTCACTTACCCCCAATACCCTGAACCCTTCCCATTGCATTTGTCAATATAAATGCAGGAGATGTAACACTTATCATTTTACCTCTCCTCTCACGTTGCTAGGTTCTAAACATTCCTTTTGGATAAAGCCATGCTTTGTACACTAAATTGAAAGAAATACACAATGTTCACTGCTCACACTGTGATCTCTCCTATATGTAGAAAACCAAATTAAAATAAGTGACTGCTTTGTGGAATGCTTCCCTTCGGTCAAATGCATGACCAAAGATTCCTGTGACTTGCTATTTTAATTCACCATCTTGCTCTCATGCTGTAATTTCTGTCTTTGGCCTGCAACAGTGTTCCCACGAAGCTCCATGGTAAACTTGAGGCATCTGTTGATTAACTACTGTTCAGCTTCCTTTAATCAACATTTGAGTTCAACAACTTCACACTGGAATTACTGTTACCCTGTTTTATTTATTTTTCTTTCCACATTGCCTTTTTCTCATTTTTGTTTTTGAACAGCAACTATTCTGCCAATCAGACTCCTCCAGACCCATCTTTTATTTCTTTACCATTATTTCCAGTTCAGCCCCATCAAAATTTTTGTCATTTCATTGTCTCCTATCCATCACAAATCCTTCTGTTTGTTCTTTTTCCAAGCTTCCCCATTTCCACAATTTACAAGCTATTATGGTTCCAATACTTTTTTTCCCATTTCTACTTAAAGATCACAATATGAACTACTAATGTTGTTTCCCTCTACTCCAGATGCTGCCAGAATTGCTGAGTGTTTGCAGCATCAAGTGTTTGCTTTTGGAGATATCACCCAGGTGGTTGACTACATGTTTGGACATAAGGTTGTAAGGGAGCATCTTAAAGTAAGATATGTGGGGAATGTTGGGAAGGGAGTTCCAGAACACAGGGTCCATGCAGCTTAAAAAGTGTAATGCTGCAGTTGATAAGTGAAATTGGAAATGTTCAAGAGACCATAACTGGAGGAATGCAGACAGTCTGAAGGGCTGCAGGACTGGAAAAGGCTACAAAGTCATACCTCATACAAGTTCAGATTTGTACCTGTTACATGGGGAAAACTAGACCTTAGGAGGCCAACTCCAGGAAGCTACTATTCATGTTTGATCAGCAAAGACACAAACTCTATCAATAGAATTGTTTAAATGTTTACAGAAACACCTCTCATATCAAATGTTTTATTTTAATGTATTCATCGAACAATCCATACTAATCAAATAAAATGCTACAAAATTTTATGCATCTGTGTGCTCCTTATTTACATTCATATTTTGAAGGGTTTCCAATCATGCTACAGAAGAAACAATGGGGAAAGGTAGAAAACTAATAAGTATGCCTCATTCAGATTCATTTCAAATGAGATGACTTGATGGTGACCTCCTCATCACTTGGGATTGTAGTGCAATAATGCTGCTGCAGTCCTTAAAGGATTTTTGATGAAGGTACCCCAGTATGGAATTTTTCTCAAGTTTGTATCAATCATTAATCCAATCCACTGGTGCAGATTTGAATTCCTCAGTATCATTGGATTTGGTCAAATCAGAAGCAAATCATGGATTGCCATCAATCTTTCTATGTCCTTTGTTTTGGCCACATATTTGTGGGAAGCTGGAGTAAAACTGATATCATGCTGAAGTAGTTTAGGATGCTATGATGTGGTAAACACACTGACTTGTAGCAGATTGGATAACTATGCTGAATCAGAGGGAGCTACAGTCAGTTGATTATAAATAGGCTTACACTGAATTACAGTGGCAGTTTTCAAAAAGAAGGGTGTTATCATTAAATACAGTTACTGAATCTAATTATCTTGGCAGTGTGGAATAAGGCATCAAATCCCAAATGTCATTCAGGGATCCTCAGAAACTTTTACAAAGAAAGGACCTTCATCTATTTCTCATCTGATGGAATGCAATCCAATTTTAATAGTGATAAAGGGCAGTGACTAATAGTGTCATGTGCAGTTGCGACACCAGCCGCAATTACATTCAGTTTACTAAAACAAAGGTCTGCTGAGTAGTTACCAGGAGCAGGCAACACTTCTCCACCTACACATTCAGATTATTTGTCATTATTGCACTGTTTTTATATCATACCCCATCTGTTCATTTTGCATATTCATAAGTTAATTAAACAAATCTCAGAACCACTAGTATCATACATTAGGGATAATGGAGGATTCAGTATACTTCACTTGAGGAAAATGTTGAGCAATAGGAATCTGATGACTTTTCATTGACTTGAGTGTACAGTAAAGTCCCTTTTTGCAGGGGTTACATTCTTGGAAAATCTTGCAAATTACAAACATATTTTATAATGCTCACTAACTGGCTATATTCCAACTATTAAAAAGTTTAAATATATACATCAAAGAGAAGATTAAAGGAAATAAACAATATTCTATTGGAAAAGGTGGTTAAATAAAATTTTAAAATAATCATATTTATCCTTGAGGCCATGACAATGATCAAATATACAAAAACTTCAGTAAGCAACAAAGCAAAAAAACATGAAGTGTGCACATGATAGTTAACAGAAACAGTACAGTCACAGACACTTCAATATCTTTTACTTACATTCAGGTGTTTTTACTGTGGCTGATATTTTCTTTTTTTTAAAGAAACTAACCAGTAAACATTGGACTGGCAATTGACATTGGACAATATTTTGTTTTGCATGTACAAATGAATTGCAAATGGTGAAAACAAGAATAGCAGGACTTCACTGTAGAATCAAATTCCATTTCAGTGAAGACAGGAATAAAAACCACCTTTCCAATGTGGTCAACTATTTCACAAGTTTCACATTCTTCATTCTGAATTCCAGAGAATGAAATATTCTCTGCAGTTTTCAAAATTACCAAATATCTAATACTGTAAATTGAGGATAACAAGTTTCAGGAATCAAGAACATTTTTGATACACAATATACAAAATTATCCCAGACAATATACTATTTCAATGTCAGTCTTTGTATGGCTGAACGAGGGTTTTAAGGCATATTACTATCGTTTTCAACAGCAAGAACATTAATATTTGTCTGTCTCTGTCTCCCCCAGGATAGGGGAGTCCAAAACTGGAGGGCATAAGTTTAAGATGAGAGGGGAAACTAAAAGGGACCTAAGGGGCAACTTTTTCCACAGACGGTGGTGCATGTATGGAATCAGCTGACAGAGGTGGTGATGGAGGCTGGAACAATTACTTCATTTTAAAAGGCATCTGGGTGGATACATGAATAGGGTTTAGAGGGATATGGGCCAAATACTGGCAAATAAGACTAGATTAATTTAAGCTATCTGGCATGGACAAATTGGACTGAAGTCTGTTTCCATGCTGTATATCTCTAACTCTGACATATAGCTGGTCAAGAAGCACCTGTTGAGAACGGATGGTAGGTTTATATTAAAGAAAATTCGACTCAAAACACTGACAAAAGTTCATCAACTTGAATAGTCAACCACTCCTAATGTGGAGTGTTTCCAGCATCATTTGTTTATATTTTACCTATTATCCATACTATAATAAAGTAACGTTCACCCAAGAATCCATAAATTCTGGAAAAGTCTGAGAAGATTGGAAAATTGTAAATGCAATACCTTTATTCAAGCAGGGAGACAAACAAAAAATCAGTAACTATAGGCCAATTAGCTTAATATCTGTCATGGAGAAAATGTTGGAGTCTATTATGAAAGAAGAGCATTTAGAAATGCATAATATAATCAAGCAAAGTCAACATGACTTCATAAAAGGGAAATTATGTCTGACAAATTTACAGAATTTTTTGAAGATGTAGCAAGTAGGATAGATAAAGGGAACCTAGTAGACTTAATACATTTTGGATTTTTAAAAGGCATTTAATGTATAAGGCTACTTATTAGGATAAGAGCCCATGTGATTGGGATAGTATGTTAGCATGAATATTAGAGAGTTTAGATCAGAGTGGTGCTGGAAAGGCACAGCAGGTCAGGCAGCATCCGAGGAGCAGGGAAATCGACATTTCGGGCAAGAGCCCTTCAACAGGAATGGAGGCAGGGAGCATCCAGGGTGGAGAGATAAATGGGTGGGGTGGGGCTGGGGAGAAGGTAGCAAAGAGTACAATAGGTGAATGGGGGTGGGGATGGAGGTGATAGGTCAGAGAGGAAGGTGGAGCGGATAGGTGGGAAGGGAGATTGACAGGTGGGACAGGTCATGAGGACAGTGCTGAGCTGGAAGGTTAGAACTGAGGTAAGGTGGGGAGAGGGAAAATAAGGAAACTGGTGAAGTCCACATTGATGTGGGGGGCAAACCTGACCAGGTAGTCATGGAGGGAATGGTCTTTGCGGAAAGCAGAAAGGAGTGGGGAGGGAAATATATCTCTGGTGGTGGGGTTCATTTTGAGGTGGCGGAAATGTTGGTGGATGATATGGTTAATGCGAAGATTGGTAGAGTGGAAAATGAGCACCAGGGAGTTCTGTCCTTGTTACGGTTGGAGGAGTGGGGTTTGAAGGCAGAGGTGCGGGATATGGTATTTTTTGCAGGTGGTAGGGTGGGAAGAGGTGTAATCCAGGTAGATGTGGGAGTTGGTGGGTTTGTAAAAAATGTCAAGTTGGTCATCATTAATGGAGATGGAGAGGTCCAGGAAGGGGAGGGAGGTGTCAGAGATGGTCCAGGTGAATTTAAGGTTGGGGTGGAATGTGTGTGTAAAGTTGAATAACTGCTCAACTTCCTTGCGATAGCACGAGGTGGCACCGATGCAGTCATCAATGTAGCAGAGGAAGAGGTGGGGAGTGGTGCCGGTGTAACTACGGAAGATGGAATGTTCTACGTAGCCAACAGAGACAGGCATAGCTGGGGCCCATGCGGGTGCCCATGGCTACCCCTTTGGTCTGGAGGAAGTGGGAGGACTCGAAGAACAATTATAATATCATAGCATGGGAACTAGAAACAAAAGTTGGGTGGTCAGCAGTTTAATAGAAATGGAATAAAGGACAAGTAGAGCTTGAAGAGGACAGAAGGGGAAAGAGGAGTTAGATGCAGGTTCAGCACTACTGAAGGATAGGAATCTTTGGGGGAGTTTGAGTTTGTGGGCAATGGAAAGGGATGGATGAAATAGAGGCAGCAAAGAAATGAAACTGGATGGACCATCTGACAGCAACCTAGGCACTGGAAAACAACAGCAGAAACAACCCTGTTGACCCTGCAAAGTCCTCCTTACTAACATCCAAGGGCTAGTGTCAAAATTGGAGAGCTGTCTCTCAGACTAATGAAACAACCTGACATAGTAAGGGTGTCTATGTACCAGATACCCCTATCATCATCCCTATAATATCCTCTCCCACAGGCAGGAAAACCGAACACAGGTGATGACACAGCGGTATACAGGCAGGAGGCAGCTGCCCCAGGAGTCCTCAGCATTGACTCTGGACTCCATGAGGTCTCATGGCTTAAGGTCAATTATGGGTAAGGAAACCTCCTGTCGCTTACTACATATTGTCTTCCTTCAGCTGATTAATCAGTACTCTTCCACATTGAACAACACTTTTGAGGAAGCATGGAGTGTGACAATGGTGCAAACTTTACTCTGGGGATTTTAACATTCACCACCAACTACGGATCAGCAGCAGCACCACTGATCAAGCTGGTCAAGTCCAAAAGGACACTGCTGCTAGACTCTGTGACATGTGGTTGAGGTAACCAACAAGAGAGAGACATACTTGATCTCAACCTTACCAAGTTGCCACCTGCAGATGTAGCTATCTATGACATATTGGTGAGAGTGACCACTGCACAGTCCTTGTGGAAACCAAGTCCTGCCTTTGCATTGAGAATATCCTCCATCTTGTTTTGTGGTATTATGATTTTGCTAAACGGAATAGATTTCAAACTGATCAAGACTGGGCATCCATGATGTGATGTGGGCCATCAGCAGCAAAAAATTGTACTTCCAGTACCATCTGCAATCTTATGATAGTATATCCCCCACTTGAGTTGAGTGTGTGTTGCTGGAAAAGCACAGCAGGTCAGGCAGCATCCAAGGAGCAGGAAAATCAATGTTTCAGGCCAGAGCCCTGATGAAGGGCTCCGGCCTGAAACATTGATTTTCCTGCTCCTTGGATGCTGCCTGACCTGCTGTGCTTTTCCAGCAACACAATCTCAACTCTGATCTCCAGCATCTGCAGACCTCACTGTCTCCTAGTTGATATCCCCCACTTGACCATATGGAAATTCAAACTGATAACTTTTCAAATATCTTTCCTTCCTTGACTTCTTTAGTTCCCTCTTTTATTTAAAAAAAAATAAACCACTAAGGACATTCTCTCCATGTATTTTGTAGAGTTAAATTGTAAACCTGTATGTTTGTACAAAGACAAACATGTCTTGCTCTGACAGCTCATGCATAGAGGAATATATCCCATTTGAATGCCATGTTGTTTTATATTTGGAAGTCAAGGTACTCCAGAATACAATCTCTTCCTGGAGGTCGTGGAACCTTGATCCAACAGAAATGCATAAATGGGTCAGGTTACCAAAACAGCTCCCCACTTTCCTCTACTCATCTTTAGAGTAGAACGTTGTGCTCTGATATAATTCCTCAAGTCTCTTAGTAGAAACATAGATGGATGAGCCAGTGGATGAGTGTGCAGTACCTGTGTACCAAGGTCTTGTTGCTCAAACTTTTTTTATTTCTCTCTCGTCTTTTGGAGGTTCTTGGCTTTAAACTGGAGCATGCAATCGCATAAGCTACACCGCAAGGATTTAGAAAGAGAATTCTCTCTAGGTAGCATTCTTCCTCATTAATGATGCAGCCACCTCCATCCACATCTCAAGTATTCTTTGTTAAAGCACTATAACAAGGAAAGCATTTTCTCTAAAAATGCAAACTTTTTTGACTGAAAAATGAATGCTTAGGACAGCACATTTTTAAACAAAGCTACCTCACTATGTAAGAATCAGCATCCGTTGGTCATAAAAAGCATTCTCAGTATCTCTCCTGCAGGACTAGCTTACTGTTTGTAAGTTCATGCATGGCAGGGGATTTATCATTGGTTTAAATCCTGCTGGTTACAGTCCGGGAAATCCTAGAGTTGATCCTGGTCGATCCAGACTGTCTTTCTCTGTTCTTCAATGATTTTCTCTTTGATAATTTTGATAAGGTCCTTGATGTTGCCCCATGTATCAGCTTCCACAGTCGTATACAAGCAGGGGAGAGACTCAAGCTCACTCTCATTCGAACGGCAGCTCTTCAGAAACTCTTCTTCACCACTGTCTGGTTTTGCTGGTAATCTCCTGTAATTAGAAACATTAATTCACTTCTGTTAAACATCTTATTTCAGCATAATATTTTCAGAAGATTTTGAAAATGCTGTCAGAGCACAATTAATTTCCCTTTGTGTTTGGTACTCTCTAGTACTAGGAGAAAGTGAGGACTGCAGATGCTGGAGATCAGAGCTGAAAATGTGTTGCTGGAAAAGCGCAGCAGGTCAGGCAGCATCCAAGGAACAGGAGAATCGACGTTTCGGGCATCAGCCCTTCTTCCTGCCTTAGCCTTTTTCCAAGTTTTTTTAGTGATATCTAAATTACAATTGCATTACTAGACTTCAGTTGACAGAAGGAAATCCCATTTTTGCTAACTCAGGAAAAAAGTTAGTCTCACAGATCCCTTACTTTGCTGTTTTTCATGTATCCTTAAATACTTTTCTTTTTGAAATAGATATCTATTTCCCTTTAAAAAGCTGTTCTGGATTCTGGGTCTATTTCTTTTATTCTGGTAAGGATTTTCATTCTTTACAGCTTTTTGCATAACAAGAAACTGACTAGATACTTTTCAACAGTCTTCACCGTGGAAGACACCAGCAGTATACTACAACTTCGAGAGGCAGTGTCTGTCACTAAGGAGAATATGCTGGGGCAGTCGAGAGGTCTGAAGGCAGATAAACCACCAGAGCCAGATGGACTACAATATTTGAAATACTCCCACATGTCCAATGTAGATTTAACCCCAAACAGCCACCTTCAATCAAAATTTTCCAGTTCCTGCCTAATATTGTTGAAGTTCATCTCCCCACCCCAATTATCACCCTCACCTAAGGACTGCTGCTATTCCTATCCATGAGTATCTTAAAACTCGTGGTGTTATGGTCACTACTCCCGAAATGCTCCCTCACTGAAACCTGGTTGAGCTCATTTCCCAAATCCAGGTCCAGTATAACCCCCTTCCCTGGTTGGACTGTTTAAATATTAGGTCGAGAATCCCTCCTGAATGGACCTTACAAATTTTGCTTCAACCAAGCCCCACTCAATATATGATATGGAGGCACTGGTGTTGGACTGGGATATACAAAACTAAAAATCACACAACACCAGGTTATAATCCAATAGGTTCATTGAGAAGCACTAGCTTTCGGAGTGCTGCTCCTTCATCAGGTGGTTGTGGACGATAAGATCGGAAGACACAGAATTTATAGCAAAAATTTACAGTGTGATGTAACTGAAATTATATATTGAAAAATATCTGGTATTTTATGTTAAGTCTCTCATCTTTTAGAATTATCATATTGGCTTCAGTTCTTTCATATGTAAATCCCAGAACTGTCGATACTGATACCACCATTATACTTGGGGATATCACCCAACATGAATGCGACAGGTACTCGTGTGACTCGGCCAACGTTGTATATCTTACACGCTGCAGGCAAGGATGCCTTGAAGCATGGAACATTGGCAAGACCGAACAGAGGCTACAGCAACGGATGAATGGACGCTGCACAACAATCAATAGACAGGAGTGTTCCCTTCCAGTCGAAGAACACTTCAGTGGTCCAGGACATTCAACCTCAGACCTTCGGGTGACCATCTTTCAAGATGGACTTCGGGACAGGCAACAACGCAAAGTGGCCAAGCAGAGGCTGATAGCCAAGTTTGGTACCCATGGGGATGGCCTCAACCAGGACCTTGTTCATGGGACACTACAGATGACCCCACAGCACCACACCAAGTTTGTGGAGTGAATTTGTACTTGCAGAATTATATTTTGTTTTGGTCAAAAACTTCATGAATCTATGTAAGATTCTGTAAATCCGTTTTTTAGATTAGAATCAATCTGAACTTTGTGGCACAGTCTCACATGGGGCAGCTCACGCCTTTAAATGCATTATCTGGGCCGACATAGCACCTATTGTTAAAGTTCACTTGAGAATGTAACTTCGGAAATATTCCACAATTTTCATACGAAAGAACTGAAACCAACTTGGTCATTCTAAAAAATGAGAGACTTCATAAACAATCCAGGGTTTTTTCAACATATAATTGCAGTTACATCATACTGTAAACTTTTGCTTTAAGTTCTGTATCCTATGATCTTCTACTCCACAACCACCTGATGAAGGAGCAACGCTCCGAAAGCTAGTGCTTCCAACTAAACCTGTTGGACTATGACCTGGTGTTGTGATTTTTAACAGTCATTATCGGAAAAGTTAAAATTACCCACCACATCAACCCGCTATTTTTACATCTTTCCAAAATCTACCTACATATTCTCTCCTCTATTGCCACTGGCTCTTGGGAGGCCTGTATTGCACCCTCAGCATTGTGATTTCACCTTTCCTATTCCTGAGTTCTACCCGTGTTGCCTCTCTGCACAAGTCCTCTGTATCCTCTCTCCATAAAGGTGTGAGATACTCCTTTACTAGTAATGCAACTCCCCCACCACTTTACCTCCCTTTCTATCACACCTGAAACATTTAAAACCTGGAGATTCAGCTGCCAGTCCTGCCCCTCTTTCAGCCAAATCTGTGTAATTGCCTTAATGTTTTGGGAAGGTAGATGAACTTGGAACTGTTATACTTCTCACATTAAAACACATGCATTTCGGAATTCCTCCCCTGCTCTTGTCAGCAGCATTACTAAGCAAGAATAGGCAGGGTAATGTTTGCCTTGGGTTTTACCTCTGCCTCAATTTCTACATCTATACCCTATTTCTGGTTCCCCCGCCCCCCCACCCCCCCACCACACTAGTTTAAACCCTCCCCAAACACTCTGCGAAGTATCCCCCCAAGGATGTCAGTCCTGGTCCTGCCCAGGTGTAACCCGTCCAGTTTGTACAAGTCCCACCTCCTCCAGAATGCATACAGTTCTGGTCATCACACTACCCGAAGGATGTGGATGCTTTGGAGAGGTACAGAGAAGGTTGACTAGGATGTTGTCTGGTATGGGGTACTTTAGCTATGAAGAAAAGTTGGATAGACTAGATTTGTTTTCACTGGAACGCAGCAGGTTGCAGGGTGACCTAAAAGAAGTTTATAAGATAGTGAATGGCATGGGTAGAGTGGAAAATATGAGGATTTTTCCTAGGGTGGAAGGTCAATTCCTAGGGAACACAGGTTAAAGCTCGGAGTGGGGGTTTTGGGGGTGGGGGGAGCGGTTTAAAAGAGCTGTGCAAGGCAAGTTTTTCACACAGTGGTAAGTGCCTGGAACACCTTGCCAGAGGAGGAGGTGGGAGCAGACACAATAGCAACATTTCAAGTAGCACCTGGATGGATCCGTGAATCGGAAGGGAATAGAGGGATACAGATCCTAAAAGTAAAGACAGTTTTAGCATGGAAGGACAAAATGTAGTGGCGCAGGCTTGGAGGGCCAAATGCCTGTTCCTGTACTGTATCGTTCTTTGTACACTAAGAGCTTGTAAAGATCAGCCTGGATTTAAGCTTGACCCATAACCTTTCAGCAAGAATAGTGCGAGTGAGCCACCTCTGACATGTCACCGAACAATTTCTAAAAGCTTAGAATTACATCTTTGTATTTAACATTTTGCCTAAGCCCGAAGATCCAATATCCTTTATTTACAGGAGATTCTCATTTATAAAAATAATTGCACTTCAACGTTTGACTTGCAGTTATAGAGTCATACAGATGTATAGCATGGAAGCAGACCCTTCAGCCCAACTCATCAATGCCGACCAGATATCCCAACCCGGCCCATATCCCTCTAAACCCTTCCTGTTCATATATCCATCCAAATGCCTTTTAAATGTTGCAATTGTACCAGCCTCCACCACTTCCTCTGGCAGCTCATTCCATACACATACCACCCTCTGTGTGAAACAGTTGCCCCTTAGGTCTCTTTAATATCTTTCCCCTCTCACCCTAAACCTCTGCCCTCTAGTTCTGGACTCCCCCACCCCAGGGAAAAGACTTTGTCTATTTATCCTATCCATGCCCCTCATGATTTTGTTAACCTCTATAAGGTCACCCCTCAACCTCCAATGCTCCAGGGAAAACAGCCCCAATCTATTCAGCCTCTCCCTATAGCTCAAATCCTCCAACCCTGGCAACATCCTTGTAAATCTTTACTGAACCCTTTCAAGTTTCACAACATGTTTCTGATTGGAAGGAGATCAGAACTGCACACAATATTCCAACAGGGGCCTAACCAATGTCCTGTATAGCCGCAACATGACCTCCAATTCTTGTACTCAATACTCTGACCAATAAAGTAAAGCATACCAAACACCTTCTTCACTATTCTATTTACCTGCAACTCCACTTTCAAGGAGCTATGAACCTGCACTCTAAGATCTCTTTGTTCAACAACACTCTCCAGAATCTTACCATTAAGCGTATAAGACCTGCTAAGATTTGCTTTCCCAAAATGCAGTACCTCACATTTATCTGAATTAAACACCATCTGCCACTTCTCAGTCCATTGGCCCAACTGATCAAGATCCCATTGTAATCAGAGGTAACCTTCTTTGCTGTCCACTACACCTCCAATTTTGGTGTCATCTGCAAACTTACTAACTGTACCTCTTATAAATGACAAAAAGCAGTGGACCCATCACCAATCCTTGTTGCACTCCACTGGTCACAGGCCTCCAGTCTTAAAAATAACCCTCCTCCACCACCCTCTGTCTTCTACATTTGAGCCAGTCCTGTATTAAAATGGCTAGTTCTCCCTGTATTCCTTGAGATCTACCCTTGCTAACCAGTCTCCCATTGGGAACCTTGTTGAACGCCTTACTGAAGTCCATATAGATCACATCTACCGCTCTGCCCTCATCAATCCTCTTTGTTACTTCTTCAAAAAACTCATTCAAGTTTGTGAGACATGATTTTCCATGCACAAACTATCTATAATCAGTCCTTGCCTTTCCACTTAGGTGTAAATCCTGTCCCTCAGGATTCCCTCCAGCATCTTTCCCACCATCAACATCAGGCTCACTGGTCTATAGTTCCCTGGCTTGTCCTTACCACCTTTCTTAAACATGGCACCATGTTAGCCAACCTCCAGTCTTCCAGCACCTCACCTGTGACTATTGATGATACAAATATTTCAGTAAGAGACCCAGCAATGACGTCTCCAGCTTCCCACAGAGTTCTAGGGTACACCTGATCAGGTCCTGGATATTTAACCACTTTTATGCGTTTCAAGACATCCAGCAATTCCTCCTCTGTAATATGGACATTTTTCAAGATGTCACCATCTATTTCCCTACATTCTATATCTTCCATGTCATTTTCCATAGTAAATACTGATGCAAAATACTCATTCAGTATCCCCCCCATTTTCTGTGGCTCCACTCAAAGGCCGCCTTGCTGATCTTGGAGGGGCTGTATTCACTCCCTTGTTATGCTTTTGTCCTCAATGTATTTGAAAAACCCTTTGGATTCTCCTTAACTGTATTTGCCAAAGCTATCTCATGTCCCCTTTTTGCCCTCCTGATTTCCCTCTTAAGTATACTCCTACTGCATTTATACTCTTCTAAGGATTCACTCAATCTATCATGTCTATATCCGACAAATGCTTCCTTCTTTTTCTTAACCATCAAATTTCTTTGGTCATCCAGCATTCCCTATACTTACCAGCGTTTCCTTTCACCCTAACAGGAATATACTTTCTCTGGACTCTCGTTATTTCATTTCTGAAGGCTTCCCATTTTCCAGCTGTCCTTTTACTGTGAACATTTGCCCCCAATCAGCTTTTGAAAGTTTGTGTCTAATACCGCCAAAATTGGCCTTTCTCCAATTTAGAACTTCAACTTTTAGATCTGGTCTATCCTTTTCCATCATTATTTAAAAACTAATAGAATTATGGTCGCTGGCCCCAAAGTGCTCCTCCACCAACACTTCAGTCACCTGCCCTGCCTTATTTCCCAACAGGAGGTCACGTTTTGCACCTTCTGTAGTAAGTATGTCCACATATTGACTCAAAATTATCTTGTACACTCTTAACAAATTCCTCTCCATCTATACTCTTAACACTATGGCAGTCCCAGTCTATATTTGGAAAGTTAAAATCCCCCACCATAACCATTGTATTATTCTTACAGATAACTGAGATCTCCTTACAAATTTGTTTCTCAATTTCCCTCTGACTATTAAGAGGTCTATAATACAATCCCAGTAATGAGATCATCCCTTTCTTATTTCTCAGTTCCACCGAAATAACTTCCCTGGATGTATTTCCGGGAATATCCTCCCTCAGTCCAGCTGTAATGCTATCCCTTATCAAAAATGCCACTCCCCCCTCCTCTCTTGCCTCCCTTTTTATCCTTCCTGTAGTATTTGTATCCTGGAACATTAACGTGCCAGTCCTGTCCATCCCTGAGTCATATTTCTGTAATTGCTGTGATATCCCAGTCCCATGTTCCTAACCATGCCCTCAGTTCATCTGCCTTCCCTGTTAGGCCCCTTGCATTGAAATAAATGCATTTTAATTTATCAGTCCAACCTTGTTTTCTGCTTTGTCAGTGCCTGCCCTGACTGTTTGACTCACTTCTGTTCTCAACTGTACCAGTCTCAGATTGATCTCTTTCCTCACTATCTCTCTGGGTCTCACCATCAACACCATCATCCCCCCGCCAACCAGCATACGAGTTTAAATCCTCCCAAGCTGCTCCAGCAAATCTCCCTGCCAGTATATTAGTCCCTTTCCAATTTAGTTGCAATCCATCCTTCTCGTGCAGGTCACTTCTACACCAAAAGAGCTTCCAATGATCCAAAAATGTGAATCCTTCTCCCAGACACCAGCTCCTCAGCCATGCATTCATCTGCTCTGTCCTTCTATTCCTGCCCTCACTAGCTCAGAGCACCAAGAGTAATCCAGATATTTCTACTCTCAAGGACCTCCTTTTTAAATTCCTGCCTAACCCTCTGTAATCTCCCTTCAGAATCTCAAACTTTTCTCTACCTATGTCGTCATCTCATTTTAAAGCTCCCCCATTTGATATTTGCTTTATCCCCTTACAATTTCTCCAGAAAGGTTTTGCCTCACGTTCCTCTGTTAAATTTTTCATTCAATGCCTTGCTGCCTGAATTCAGTAAATAGTCCTTCTTATGTAAAACATTTTCAGTTTACAAAAAAAAACAAATTAGTGGTTGCTGTCATTGTGGTCTCAACTCTACTTTTTTTGTTTTCCCTCCTCATAATCCTTACATCTAACTAACTCAGCCCTGAACAAATTCAATGACCTAGCCTCTGCTGCTTTCTGGGAAAGAGAACAACAGATGAATAATCCTTGGACAGCAAAAAAAATCCTTATTCATGTTAAAAAGAAATCCTCTAATTTTTCAAACATATCCCCTAACTCTCAACTCTTCTACAAAAAAGACTTCCTTCACTTACCTATCTAATCAAATCCCTCAGGATTTTTCTTTAATAAGATTATTCATTCTGCTTTTCTGTTTTTCATTCGAAAGTGGACAAGTTCATACAGTATTTCCCACACCATACTTATCTGGCAGATTAAGCAAATGGGCAAAATTTATCTATATTCTCTCGGTGACACTTTACCTCATTTTTGTCAACTTATTTTCCCGCCAATCTTGATGCCATAAGTAAGTTTAACTTCCATCAGTCCTTTCATCCAGATCATTGGCGTACATTGTAAATATTGGAGGCACCAGCATTGATCCACATAGAACTCAACTGGTTGGAGCTTGCCAATCTGAAAAAGACTTACCGTATGTACTCAAGTAATAGTTAAATTTTTTTTGACCTTGTGTTAAGGTTAAATTTATGGGGGTTGACTACTTTTGAGGGGCTGAAGTTCTTACCCATCAAAATTCATACCGTATCATTAGCCCAACTGATCTCCAAATGAGTGAAGGAGAAAAGAAAATTATGGCAATTCTGAAAACCCGGAACGGAACAATCATCCAGCGGACTGGAATACTGGGAGGCAAGTGGAAAACTGGCGGACTGGAAAGGTGGAGCAGGACATGGCAGATGGCACACTGACTCATAAATGTGGTCAGTTATTTGTGAAGAACTATGGTCACCTTTTACACGAAATATATGGAAAATTCCAGATTATTTGGCCAAAGATAGGGGGTTGACGTTTCCATATTACTTGAGCATATACAGTCGTTATCCCTGCTATCTGTTTCCTGGTAGGTAACATTCTTTAGGCATGCAGATATTCCCTACAATATCTATGTTTATCTTACATAGTAACTTTTGATCCGACATCAAATGCCTTTTAGAAATCCAAGAATACCGCATCTATAGGTTCCCCTTTATTCATCATTGTCCTTCAAGATCTCTACTATATTAGTCAAATATGGTTTTTCTTTCACAGAATAACGTTGATTTTGCCTGATCCCATTATGATCTAAGTATCCTGCTTTAACTTCATGAAT